>NW_017728950.1:61709862-61810332 GCF_001723895.1 Crocodylus porosus | reverse complement strand
CCTCTCCTGCCCCTTGCTGCTCAAGCAGGGATTCACCTGCCAAGGAATGTGGTATGCTAGCTAATGCTGAGAGGTGTCTGTGTGTCCAATTTCACTGGGACAGGCAGACAGAACAGTGTCTTCTTAGGGCGTCTTGGAGCTAATCAGCAGGTCAGCTGGTAATGTCCCTCTGTTTCTTCCTTGGAAAAAGCTGTTTAGGAAGACCTTCAACTAATGAGAGAGGCTTTTGTTTTGTGAAACACTGTGTTATCAGCCCCCTGCTGGCTCCGTTGCTGATTAGGTTTGCAGACAGTATGAAGAAGCAGGGAGAGAGAGATTGAAAAGCTCACTATCATCAACAGATGCATGCACTTCACCCCTTCCACCTTTGCCTCAGAGTGCTAGCTGGAGGTTGGGGTCTGGCAAAATTCCCGTCCCTTGAGTAATGAGCAGGGAAAAGCCTGGAATAGTGCAGGCAGGGTGGGCATTTACACCCCTCCCTAATTAGCTAGGCCCTGGCAGGACATTCTATGTTTACCATACCCTCAGCTCAGCAGCGTGGAAGGGAAGGGAGAGCTGTCTTAGTGCCCCATGGCTTCAAGCCTGAGCCACTGCATGTGCCCACATTTCCTCAGTCCAGAGGGAATGTCTGTGGTGATGCAAACCAATTCAACTTAGGCAGGTTAAACTATCCTGCAAAGATTGAATCAATTCAGGCTCAGGGTTTTTGAATGTCTGTCCCTAGACCTGTTGACATCCCAGAGGGGCTTAATAAAAGGGAACAGGCTTGGTTCAGGAAGGAAGGATTAAGCCTTCTTCAGTGTGTTTTGTGAACACTTCTGATGGAACATTTTTAACAACAGCTACAAGAATGATGTAAGTCATCTCATAAAAATAAATATCTGTTAGTTTTCCAGATCAGAGGAATTAAAAGTACACCAAAAGGGTGAGAGTCACAGAATTTAAGGTAGTATATTCAGTACTGCCAACCCCACACGTTTAAAAAATAGGGAATTAGAGCCCCAAATCCTGAGGTGGATTTTAAAATCTTGAGATCTTATTTCTGAGTTTTTAGGGAGGACTTGGTCTTGTCTTTCAGTTTTTCTCTACCAGTGTGAGAACTAGAAACTTACATTAAAAAAAAAACCAACCATGATTGGCCATTTGGTTTTATAGACTCATGAATTTAGAAGCTGGGTCTTAGAAAAAAAAATCAAATAGCTGTAAAACTGATGGATACCTGCACAGTCCTTTTGTCTTGAGGTGTTTTATGGCAACATTAATCCCATGTTCATGAAAGTGTTGGAGTGGTAAATAGTTCATTCAGTAGCTTGAAAAAAACAGCAACAGAATCCTGACTATGTAACCTGTGCAGTACTTCTGTAAACCTCAGGAAATAGTTTAGAAGTCATTAACAAAACAGTAGAGAAGTTTTAACCTGAGTGTCTTCTGCTGTAAAGCAGGGGTGTTCAACCCCCTAGTGCATCGGCCAAATTGAACCCCCAACACCAGGTGATCCAGCCCATGGTGCTTCCTATGGGTCCAAAAATTTGGTGGCAGGGGATGCACTTATGCCCTGCTTCCAATTTTCTGGACCTGTGGGGAACACTGTAGGCTGGCGGGCATGCACATGGGGTTAGTGTGAGGCCCCAGGCCCACTACTGGTGAGTTGGGTCTGATTCTGGCATGTGGGGCTGGATGGGGGTGGTACAGAACCCTGGGACTTTATCCTGACACATAGGGAAAATATGGGGACCTGAGGCCCAATCCCAGTGCACAGGGACCAATCCTGGTGCTCAGTGGTGGTGTGGGGCCCCAATCCCTCAATCCCAGTGTGCAGGCTAAGGTATGGGAGTGTGGGCCCCAGGGCTCAATTCCAGCACATAGGGGCCAATCCAGGCACATTGAGCATGTTCTGATCTACAGTATGTTTAGATAAACCTTCTAGAGATGCCCCATGGTGTTTATAGAGTATTAATGACATATTATTTCTTTCATTATCTTTCCCAGAGTTGAACTGGATCCTCATGTCAGAGATTGCATTCAGACATATATTCGGGAGTGGCTGGTTGTGAATCGAAAGTAAGTTACATGCTTGTAAATAAACTAGGAAATAGCATGGTTCCTTTTATTTAGCATAATGACAATGTATGTTTAGAACTAGTCCAAAGGAGCAGTAATTTAATTTGCTGAAGAAAGTATTTATATTTCCAGTAGAATTTTTAGCCTTTTTGTTTGTGTTTGGACAGATGTACTATAATATAAAAAAATCCTTGCTACTGCTTGTTAGTTATTTGAGAACCTTGACAGAATAAATGTAAGGGGGAAGCAGCTCATATTGACTATATATGATGAATGATTTCTGTAAAATCTGAACACCATACTGTCCATGTTTACACATTGTTTAAGAATCATAAGCTTTGTCTTTGGGATGAGATATGGAACTGACCACTTGTGATCATTAATGTTTCCATGTCACTTCTTGCAAAATCTTAACCAAAATCTAGCTTGCCTAATAATTAATCACTCTTAACTTAAATTGCTCTGGCACTTGCTGTGCAAGAACATAGGACTGAAAGGAACCTTCTGGCTTACACAATTCAGACCTCTATTAGCATAGGAAACCGTGTTAGAAAAACTTTCATAAAATGATTAAGCTTCATCTTAAAAAATAGTTAGTTTTCCCCTGGTCCTATTGGGAAGTTGTCCTACAACCTTATTTCTTTTGTTAGAAATTCTCTTCCAGCCTAAATATTCATGACCAGTTTATTGCCATTTGTTATTGTGCCAACCTTGTCCATTAGTCTAAACAGTTCTTTCCCTCCTTGGTGTCTTAACCTACTCCCTTCGGATACATTTATAGAAAGCAATTACATTCTCTCAGTATTCATTATACTAAGCTAAACAAGGAAAACTTTTTTTTAATTATTATTCTTCTCTCATGAGAGAGGTTCTCCATTCCCTTGATCATCTTAGAAGCCCTTTTCTAATTTAAATAGACATAACCAATTGTTGTCTACTTTGTTAAGTTTTATTACCTGTTTCATAGATTCATAAATGCTAAGGTCGGAAGGGACCACAACAGATCATTGACTCTGACCCCCCTGCCTAGGCAGGAAAGAATGCTGGGGTCAGATGACCGCAGCCAGATGCCTCTTTAGCATCTTAAAGACCCCCAAGGTAGAGGAGAGAACCACCTACCTTGGAAGCCCATTTCAAATTTTGTCCACCCTTACCATGAAGTTTTTCATAATATCTAGGAGTTTTTCCTGATATATAGACTATTGTTAAAGTCTTGTATTAATTCCCATCTTCTCTAGCTTAATTAATCATTTCCCATTTAGCCTTGTATCAAAAAACTATATGGAAATCCAGACATATTAGATCTACTCTGTTTGTCTTGTATGGAAAATTGGTTAGCTAACTGGCATGATGTTCGATTTCACATGCCAGTTTTTTCCTAGTTCTGGGGTAGGAATGATCTGGTCCTGATAAATTGAGCATGTTGAATTTTTTTTATTTTGTTTCACCTTTGAATATTGTAATTTTCCATTTTTATATTCACATTCCAGCCAACTACATTCGCATTGCCATATTAAATATTGTTTTCCTTGAAAACTGAGGTGAACTTATTCTTTTCTTAGGTTGTATATAGATTATCTTAATTATGATCCTATCTTCACTTTTACGGAGCATTGCTGTTTTTTATTAGGCTGTGAATGGAAAGATCCTTGTGCGTAATTTTAAGCTTGTGAATTACTCTGATACCTGTCAGGATAAAGTTGCCCAAGAAAATGTAATTTATGCCATTTATCATTCTAAGATGAGATAAGAAAGCACAATGTGTGTTGTCATTCAGTTCAAATGTATATATGCAAACTTGAATGTTCTTTTATGACAATGGTTACTTAGTTTTAAAAGTTGTGTTCAGTAGGGTGTGTTAGAGTCTGTATTTTTGAGTATTTTAAAATGTTTGATCCTGTGTGTAAAACTTTTGGGGAAGCTGGAGAAAGAATTAGCCTTCCTTGTGACTGCCTCGTCTTGGGGCTCCATCTCCCCTACACCCCGCCCAACACCAACTGTGATGTTGCTTGTCAGGGCCAATGTTCGGGCCCTCCCCAGCGCTCAGTCCCTTCAGGTGTGGTTGTTGACCACTGGTGTAGCTAGTGCCGAGTGCTCTCCATGGCCCCTTTCTGCTCTGTGGTCTATGTGAAACCGGATTCTACCTGGACTGCTGCCTCCCTTGACGCGCTGCTGATTCCCTGAGTTTGGTACGTGCTGCTGGTTGTTCAGATCAGGGTCCCGTCCTCGCTGCATCTGTCGCCGTCCCAGTTGCTGGGGCTACCGGCTCTGGCCCATGATGGGTTGCCAGCAGCTCCTTGGGCTCACGCTGGTCTGGTATTCTTTCCAAGGTCCCTTCCTGAGGGAGCCACCAAGCCTCCTCTTGCTCTGCGCCATCTGGCTGCTCTGACCCTTCTAGGCCAGCTGGGGATGCTCTTTCTGGTCCCTCTGGCTCCCTTCTGGGTGAGCCTTTTCTGCCGGCTCCGTCTGCTCACCCAGCCAATTGCCCTTGGTACACTTTTATAAAGTGTGCCCAAGCGGACGTGGGAGCCATTTCCCGCTCCTCCCAGCAATGCCATGGGATTTTCTTTGATCTTTGGGGCTGCTGCAGTTTCACTTTTGTCACAAACAGCTGCCAGCATGGCATCCCACCACCTCTCCCCTTCTCCTGGTAAGATTTCCTTATACAGGGACAAACTCCAGAAAGGGAACTTACCCGGCAGGGTCAGAGAAGCTATGTTGCCTGGCACAGCAGGGAAGAATGGTGGGGGGGGAGGGAAACCTACCCAACAGGTCTGGGATGGGTTGCACTTCCTCAGTGTGCTAAAAGGAGCTCTGGGGGAGGGAGAGGGGAACTGGAGCAACACACTGGGTCTAGGGAAGATGTGCCTCAGGAGCTGGTGCTGATGGCTCAGAGGAAGCCCGGGAAGTTTAAAAGGAGGACACCAAAAGCGGTTTGGCATTCAGCATTCAGGGGGAAAAGGATTGTATGGCAGGACTGGGAAGAGGACTCTGCTGCAACAGAGACCCAGCCAGCCAAACCCTTGTGGGACACTGGGATACTGCAACCCTGAGTGAGTGACCAACCTAAGCCCGGAACAAGATAAGTAATGCCAGATGGTAGGGTACTTGTCCCCATCCATCCAACTAGTGGGTCAACACACACCACAAGAGAGTGCTCAGTGAAAGGTTGTCAAGCCCAACAGGAGAGAGGGCATTAACAGATGCCATAGGTGGTGTTAGCCTCGTAGGACCTTAGATAGCCTAGGCAAAGGAGAGATTTGCCTGGAGGGACTGAATAAACAGTCATCAGGTTTAAATCAGCTATAGGGAGCTGAGATGGACCCTCAAACCTGGGTTCTGAGTTTTTTTTCTCCCTGAGGAAGTAATACAAACAAGGGGATGAGAGTCTGTTTTCCTTTTATTTTATTTTCAGTACTCCCAGGCAAGGGAGAGATATCAAGGGAAAGTAAGATCCCCTGAACACCTGAGTTAGAGTTAATTTAAGTCATAGGACATGGGACCTGGTGAGTTACCTGATTGAGAATCTAGGAGAGTGGTGGTTAGAGATCTTATCACCCAGGATCCACCAATCCCTGTTAGAAGAAAGACTGCCTTACGTTACGCTGGAACATTCAAGTGAGAGATCTGTCTAGATGGGATGGCCACCAACCATTCACTCTGGGGAGAAACTGAGACCCAGTGACTCACACTCATTGTCAGCAAAGACAGATGACTTATCACCCAAGAGGAAAGGGGCAGGGTATAGGAGTGTTGGAGCAATGGTCTTAGGTTGCAGCAAGGGAAGTTTAGGTTGGATATTAGGAAAAACTTTCCTATTGGGAGGGTACAAAAGCACTGGAACAGGTTATGCAGAAAAGTTATGGAATTTCCATCCTTGGAGGTTTTAAGTCCAGTTAGACAAAGCCTTGGGTGGGATGATTTATTTGGGGATGGTTCTGCTTTGAGCAGGGGTTGGACTAGATGACCTCCTGAGGTCCCTGCCAACCCTAATTTTCTATGATTCTATGATATTAGAATTGCTTGTAATGATATAGCATACTAAAGGTTCCAGTATATGGCTTTTTTTATTTTTTTGTTATAAACATTTTTCTTCATTCTTCAGGACACAAGATAGCTGATTTCTGGAGCTAGGCTTGGGACTTGCTCATTGCAAGTAATTCCATAATATTCCACTTCCAGTTTTCTTACATACTTTTCTGAACCATGGAAAAACTGGCCAGTATCAGAGGTCTTAAATATTGTGCCTTGTGTTTGATCTTGCATTGCAATTGTTCATATTCCTAAAATGTAACTGAGACAGTCAGAGAACTTGCAACAGTAACATATGATGTTGCTCAAAATCACAACTCTGATTAAACCAAACTGTCTCTGAAAAGAACCTTTAGTGATAAAGGGAATATATTGACCATGATTATTACAATGTAAGATAATGCACTAAGAAGGAGCTACTGCAAAGACTGGTATTTGCTAACTTGAAAAATAGGTAGATTTCTTGGGACAAGATTTATGTAGTCTGAATGATGATAATACTCAGGATCAGAACTACACAGTAAAATGCTGTTCAAATACTTGATTATATATGATATAGTCCACTAATATTGTTGGATGGTGGGTACGAAAGCATTTAGAAAGAACAGAATGACTGAAGTTTGGTAGTTAGGATGAAGAGGCAGGAATCAGTGAGCCAAAAGCACAGTGAGAGGTTATGGTGTTAGTGCTGGGATAGGGATAGGGCACAGGTAGGGGATCAATGACTGGTGTTGTGATCCCACTGTTGAATGATAGCCATGGGGATTTCTTCTGTCCTGAAGCTGCTGTAAGTAGCAGTCAGGCAGTGGCTGATTTTGCACCGTTGAGTGAACCTATTCTTCATAGAGTTCAGCTGTGTTCTCTAATAAGTTAGACTAGAGGTTCTCAAACTGTGGTCTGTGGACCACCAGTGGCCCACAAGCTCCATTCAGGTGGTCCACAGAAAGGTGACCTAAGGCTAAAGCTGACAAATATCACACTCGACTTCCCAGAACTTTGTGAAAAAAACAGGCATGTCCAATGCATTTGAAAGGTGAGACTACTGATACTAAAATATGGGTTGCGTGCTTTAATTTGTAGAACAAAAAAAAATTATTAAGTTGTCCACCAAGACCCTCAGCAATTTTCAAGTGGTCCATGAAAAAAAGTTTGAGAATCACTGAGCTAGACCATTTGCTAAAATCAAACTGCACCTTTTTGAATTTTAAGTGCCAGCATATTGTTGTATGAACAAAACTTCCAAAACTTTTTTTTTTTTTTGGAGAAGTGCAAGTTTCTGGTATAGCTTACAGATTTAAATATAGCATTTATATTAAAGGAAAATGTAAGCCTTCAAGTAATTAAATGGCTTTGCTTGCTGTTGGAGGTAATGAAAGAAACAATAAAGCAACTCTTAAGGGCTCTAAAACAGCTTAAAGTACCTGTCTTTAATCCTGGATGATTAAGGTTGTTCTATAACAAGGTCATATTCAAGGAGATCAGGGATGTCACTGAATGATTCCTTCTCTTTTATGACTTCATTTTTTTTATTGTCACTGAAGTGATAAACAATTAAAATTCAAACAATTAAAATGCAAACACACCAGAGCATATCATTCAGTTACTCCCAAAATGTAATAAAAAAGTGTCTCCCTAATCAATAATTGCTTACTATGACTTAGAGTAATTATACAAAGCATTAAGATGCTTAGCTATTGCTTTGGAAAGGAAGCTGAAAATCAGGATATTGTAACTGAGAGAGGGAGACTGGTTACAAAATGTTATTATGAAACATCAAAATGTTTATGTTCTTAACAGGTTACTAAAGGTATCACTTAAATATTTCATAAATATTGTGTAGAAAAAAATACTGTAAAATCAGAAGAGCACTAAACTTATTTATTTACCTTTTTATTTTGGCATTTTCCCCATGGTATCTACTTCCTTACTACTTCCTTACTTCTTATTTCCAAGTTCTGCAAAGTTTTATAAATAAAGCTGAGACTGCTGCAACTTCAGGCAGAGTTGGCAGCAGCAGGAGTAGGAAGGAACAGCATACTTCCCTAAATATTGTGGCACTCATCAATAGTGTGAGTTAGTATTCAGGTTTTCTGTGGCTTTCCCATTTTGGCCTGTAGCATTTCATCAGCTTATGCTTTGCTTGCTTTCCTTTTCTCTCCCATCCTACTTCATTGTAATGAACTATACCCAAAAACTCATCCTTGTCAAGAGTGTGATGCATAAGCTGGAAAATAAATTTGGAGTAGCTATGTAATGTCCTGCTGCCATTTCAGAGCATTTGCCTGCAGGGTGGTAACACTACCATTGTTGGAACATCTCTTGAATCTTCTGTTTTTCAATGCCAAATGCCACCACATTGAGAAGTTGAGGGTAGATGAGATTTGTATCTTTGTATCTCTCCCTTTTACTATTACAAATATAGAATAGGATGGATACAACAAAATAAAAAGGAGCCTCTACTTGACCTGAGGGGAGGAAAAGGAATCATGTTTTAGGGACTACACTTTTGTTATTTCTAGTTCAAAGGATCCCTCTGGAACTGTAGGAAGAGGAGCAGGTTTTAGGGAAGACCTTAAATGTCAAAGAACCCAAGACTAGATAATTTATTGGGCTAATATGATTAAGGCAGACTAGTTGCTAGAGCCCAGCAGTACATGAGACAGCAATATGACTAGGTACCAAGTTACTGCTGGTACCAGTACATGGAAGAGCAGAATGTCCAAGTATCAAATACTGCTGGGTTGTGTGAGGGTGGTCTTCAATACCAGTTCCAAGCAAGGCTTGAATTCATGTTTGTGCACTACTTCCATGTAATTCCAGGAGGTCAGGAATAGGAAGCATTCTGTAGCCTTCTTTAATAATAGTCTACAACATGGCAGTGTTATTAAAGTAAGCTGTGGCATTTTGCTTCCTTTCATTTTAGAATATTAATCTTTTTTCGTAAGTTTTTTTTACTTACATATTATTGCTCTCTCTTATGCTGTAACATATATTATATCAGCATATGCTATATTGTGAGATCTGCTTAAAGTCTGTCTTGTGTTTCTTGTTTAAAACCCACAATATACAGGAGACGTTACAACATGTTCATTAATAAGTTTCTTTATTTTATTTCTTCTGTATCTGGCCTTTTTTGTCATTAAAATCATATTTTAGTGATAACATTTTCAGATGGGCTTTCTTAAATTGTATATTTCTGTATATATACTGTATAATGTATTTCTTACACAGTATATTTCTGTCTGTAAACTATATAATGTATTTAATTCTTGTACATCCAGTTATTATAGATTTTAATATCAAATCAGTTCACTGAATTATTTCTTTACCTGCACATTTCTGCCCATACTGTACATGCAGTACATTCTTTGTTTCCTTTTCTCTGCCTTTACCTGGCTTTTCAACAGTCAGTTGGTTCTGTTTGCTGTCTTATTTAATGGACAGTTTATTTTTTGAAGTAGAACCCATTATTAGCACTCTATGGTCTGTATTTACTGTTATTGATTGTGCTTGAAAAATTTACTGTTTTGAAAAGGCTCAGTAGCATTGGTCATTTGTGCTGGGTTGCCAACTTAAATGTGCGTTATGAGACAGTGAATCAACACGGAAATAACAGCAGTTCAAAAGAGACCAATTTCTGGTGTTTTCCTTGTTATGTCTGCAGAGAATCAGCCTAAAGTTCCAAATGTTAATGCCCAAAGCCTGCTGACCAGGGCACCAGAAGCAGAGACCACTTACGTTTTGCGTACACATCAGGTCCTTTTGTCAGTAGTTGAGTTGCACCTGTCTTGTCTTTGCAAATGATGATGAAAAACTTAATGCTCCTTTAAAAAACATTACTATAGAATGCCTATATAAACACAGTGGTATCACAAATAAACATTCAGTTATTTTACATACATGATATCAAACCTGCATAGCAAGGTTTTAGTTATGCAATAATACTATAGCCTGACTCTTTTATTTTTGTTTTTCATGAATGCTTACTGAATATTGACTTGATTTATAAAAGAAACCAAGGAAATTCAGATACTTCCAGCTTTATAAGTAAGAGATCCCTAACGGATTTTCATAAGACTCTTCAGAAACAAACTTTTCAGTCGGAAACACTGGACAACAATGATGCACACTATCAGGTATTTTTCTTCTCAGCTGGCTTTATTGAATATTATATATTTCCTTAAAGCTTGCTTTGCTTAAAACCAATGTTGTTATGTTTTTTTCAATATAAATCTGCACTGTGTGGATGCTGCCTTAAGAGAAGCTCTGTAGCCAGTATTTCCAGAGGTCATGTATATTAAGGCAAATTTAGGGCACCGGTCAGTGTGAAACCCCCCCAAAAATCCCCGATCAGCTATTTCTCGAGGGCTTGTCACTTTGCCAGGGCAGCCTCTTGCATATGTGCATGTATGCACTTGCAGCTTTGTAGCTTGGCCTCAGGATCAAAGTCAGGGGCAGTTTTACCACTATCTTTTGCTAAAAGCAGAATCAAGCCTTTACCTCTGAGATCTTGTGATAAAGGATAGTGCAGATATAGTTTCCTCCTGGCTATGCTCACTGCCAGCCAGCCAGCTAGCACCTTCACATTTTACTCCAGGCTGGCTCACTGTGGCATCCTTATGGAGGGAAGTGTTCAGTTACTTGAGCCTCTAGCACCTCTCTTTTGGGAACCTTTTATTTTAGAAGACTAGTACCCAGCAAAGTCTGTGTGAGTAGAAGCTGGCCTAGACCTTGGGCTTTATCTGGTCTGGTGGTGTTAAAGTAACTGAATACAGAAACATAGTACAAGTTCATGGTACAGTGCTCCCATTGCTCTTTTGTAGTAACATGAGAGATGTCTGTATACACTGCTTGATTTCTTTACTATTATCCTAGCTCTTAATAGAGAAAACCCAGCTCACAACCAGACTTCTTAAATTGGATTCCTTTGAACAGAAATCAGTTAAATCCCTGAAAAATAGAATTGGAACGCATCTGGAAGAAGACATTTCAGTGGGTCATTAATCCAACCCACTGCTCAAGCCAAGACAGTCCCTGCCTAACCCATCCCAGCTAAGCCTTGCCCAAGCATGAGTGACAATTTAATTTTTTTCAGTACAGTTCTAGCTTCAGTCCAACTACTAGCCATAGAGCAAATAAAGCTAAATGGTACAGAGGGGTCTTATAATAGATTGATTTGACATCGGAACTGTCATATTGTTTTATTTGTATTGTAGTAGGACCTAGAAACCCCAATCAGGAATTGGGAGTCCCAGTCTGCTGGAGTAGTGTACATGCTCATAACAAAAAAGACTATCTATTCCCATCCGGGTTTACGTTTTGAGCATATTGTGAGAGGCAGCAAACACAGATGGGTGGAGAGAGAAGAACATAGCAGTGAGAAGTAAATTGTATAATCATCAGTGGTCATAACACCAGCTACCTTGCCATAGTCTGGTGCTTTGTAGGCTTCACAGAAGAGATGAGTGAGGAAATATTTTTAACAAGGCTAATTCTGATTAATGACAAGTTCTGGATTATTCCAGTTTCCAACTTGCTCTTTCTTTGTAAGAGGTTTCACTTAGTCCCTCTCCTACAGGCAAGCCTCAGACACTTAAGTGGACTATGTGATATCTCATCAAGAAGCACTCTTACTTCATCTGAGTTCGATCTACGAAGCCTGCAGCCTGACCGTCGACTTGAAAATCTGCTAAAACATGTTAGTGCAGAGGACTTTGAAAGGCAGAACGAAGAAGCCCGGAGAACCAACAGACATCCAGAGCTCTTTGCCCTCTATCCAACAGTGGACGAGGTAAACTCATACTTCTGAAAACCTTCTTAGCTGATTTGCAAATCAAAGGGAAGAGCACTTTCAGACAGTCTCAACTCCATTATAGTAAATTTTCTTTCTTCCTTAAAAAATGAAATGCTTGCCAATTGGGGCAATGTATTATGGTCTTGTCTGGTTACAGAGTTAAGGTTCCATATAGAATTAATAACTGCTTAATAATGTGTTTAATAATAGGAAGATGCTGCAGCTATACGGCCAGTTCCAGACTGCCCAAAGGAACATCTGGGAAATAGGATCTTGGTGAAGTTGCAGACTCTGAAGTGAGTGTCTTCCTATGCCTTATGGATTCATCTGCCCTTATGACAAACTTCATGTCACTTTTACCTGCTAATTGTCTTGTAACACAATATATCTACATCACTTAGAGCAGATTTCTCAGCACCTATTATAAGGCAGACAATGTTGCAGTTCTGTTTGGATTTCTCACTTTTCTTTCTTTGTCTTGTTTTCTATGACTACACATTGAAAGATTTTCTGAGAGAAACTACCCAAGAAAAACAGGTCCAGGGCATAACTGAACATTTTTAGGAGCCAATTCATATGCTCATTGTATGGTGTTGGGTTCTTTTTATATATGGAAGCAATCTAAACTCAAATAGGATGACAAAGTTCCTTGAAACATGGGAAAGTTCATCTAAACATCTAACTTCTCCCTTGTGCTTCTTAGAAGCACTTATTTAAGTACCCATGTTACAGAGTTGTTTAGGAGGTTATCGAAAATATGTAGGACAAATTCTTTGCTACATCTAATAATAAGTCTTGGATGTATATGATAACGAAGGCAATGCTTGGGGGAAAAAGACCTGTTTCAAGCTCCTCAGTGCTGTGGGTGGCTTCCTGCTGGCCAACTCTCTAGTTGTAGCCTCAGCATTGCTGTAAACTATGCCAGAGGCCTCAGAATCATAAGGGTACTGAATTACCTTGACTCTGCCTTTTGGTTTGTTTATGGCCACATTCCTCATGCTGAAATTTTGACTCCTATGGTATCCATGTAAGACTGGAGAAATCTCCCACGCTGTGGGAATCTTCCAACAGAATAAACCTCCCCCACCTGCTCCCCTCCCTTAGCTTCGGGAGAGTTGAGATCTCTGAGATTATGCCAATATCTACTTATTTCATAAAGGAAATGCCAGATACAGCCTCTATTTTTGATTATAGAAGGTCACAAGAGTGAAATGTTAATCAAATACTCTGTCTCTCTCTCCTTTACAGGTTTGATATAGAAATAGAACCATTGTTTGCATGCATAGCTCTGTATGATATAAAGGAAAGGAAAAAGGTAAGAATGCAACAAAGCAGAACAAAGAGCAATAACAAAGCATAAATATTGTATTGGTTAATAACTGCTTTTTTCAGGTGAATTTCATTACAGTCTGAAAATACTAGGATTCTTGGCCCCTTATCTTATATTTTGTGACTTTTTTGTCTTTTGAAGTATTAATCTATATTATGTTGCCAAAAATAAAAAATGTATTTGTTGGAAATATGCTAAAATTCTTCTGCCATCCTTACACAACAACAGTTGCATGTTTTGGATGGTTACAGCAGATCCTAACCTTGTTTATAACATGTCAGTCCAGCATGTGTTCTCTGATTTATTTTTGGTCCCTCCTTTTCAGGATGTAGTCATAAGGCAATCACACCAAATGATCGCATGCTACAATGCCATGAGACACTGGGTGGTGCAAGGTGGCATCAACTTCATTGGGGATCAGGCTGTAATGATGTAATCCGATATACATATAATGTTGCATGTTTGCAAACTTTAATTCCTTATTGGTGTGGGAGGCTATTTTTGTTCTTTGATGGGGGGGGGGGAAGCTTGCATTACTAGCTATTGTTTTTAGACTTTAAAAATACCCTTTCATATAATTTAACTTTTCAATGAATAATAAATTCATGGAAATGTTGTTGTTTTACAGATCTCTGAAAATTTTCATTGTGACCTGAACTCAGAACAGTTCAAAGGATTCTTGCGATCTCACACACCTACCATTGAACTGTCTAGTCAGGCAAGATCTGCAGTATTTTCTGTTACTTATCCTTCTTCTGATATCTACTTAGTAGTAAAGGTATGTATCAATGCCACTTCTGTTTTTTGCTGGTTTCTAGCCCACAGTTTCTGACCATAGACATAGTTTGGGTTTATAAAATTTTCAAGCAAAAATGTTACGCTGCCTAGACTTTTTGATATCTATGATAGTGTTGGGGTAAGAATCTACAGCTATGTGTCGCTGCCCAGCGTTGTAGTTCTGCCAAACTTTCATGGTTCCCAGTGTGACTGTCCAAAAGAAACTTAAAAGCAAAATGAAGTAAACCATTTCTACTTTTGAATAAGAGTCATTGTTTTTGAAGTTTTTACCTGATATGTTTTATGGAACTATTTCTTTTTAAACCTCAAAATGAAGTTGGTGAGCTTCTCCTTTCATTTGGCACTAGATTTCCCTTGATTTTAGCCCAAATGCAGTAACACCAGCTTGGTTGTTCTGCTGAATAATACTAGGTTTTTTTTTCAATCAGTAGGCACTGATTGAAAGCTAGGTGAATTGTGATGATGGATTGTTCCTAGAAAAAGATCACAGACAATTTATATTTAATATATTAATAGTCTTAGTAGCAGGTTAATCTTATGACTATAGTCCAGTTCTTTTATTATGGCAGACAGGAAACTAATTTCTTTCTTTCATGTATGGTTTTTTAATTCGTGGTTGTCAGGTTTTGTTTTTGGGGTTGTTTTTTTCTTTTGGTAGATTGAAAAAGTCCTTCAGCAAGGAGAAATTGGAGAGTGTGCAGAACCCTACATGGTACTAAAAGAAAGTGAGGGAGGAAAGGTACGTATGATGATACCATGGATGTTAAATGAAAACAAGCAAACAAAGAGGAAAATAGTAAAAAGAGCATCTACTCCCATTAGAATCTACCAAGTGGTGAATGGAAATAAGCCTTTTGTTACATATATAGAAAATCCTGGCTCAGGTGACTGACTGAAAACAGGTTATGGGTGAAGTCAATACTTTTTATTTACTTCTCCAGAAATCAATGCCTAGGACGTTTTGAGCAGTGTCAAACAACACATGACCAAATTTTCCAAGGGTAATGTCTACACATGGTACAAATATTTGTGCACACATGGCATTGATTTGAGTGTGTAAACCACCTCCCTTGCATGTGTATATAGCCAATTAAACACTATCACTTCAAATGTTTCTGTTGGTTCGGTTAACCATTACTTATCCCTTGAGAGGGGGATAGTAGTGTTTCTGGAACTTCTAAATGTATTACCATGTCAGAGTTCAGAAGAACAGTTATATTACCGTTGATCATGAAATCTCTTGATTTGTTATGATGAATATCAAGTTCGTCACTCTGGGTGCAAGGTCAGTAAATAGTGATGTTCATGGAAACCAGGTGAATATCTGCCTATCCCTTATTTACATATAAAAACTTAACAAGCCTTTGAAAGAGGGAGGAGAGACAGAAGTTTTTAACTCTGAATGATGCAACAAATCTCGTCTTTTAGTGGCAAAGTAATTGCTAATTTCCATGCATGGCTCTGGAAGCTCTATAGCTTAATTATTTAACATAATGTTTTAAACATGCATATTTTACTCAGCTCAGTGTATACTTACAGATATTCTGTATATATTATGTGTCTTGTGGCCCTCCTATAACATGGATTAAGCATCTTTTATCTTTGGGTCACTAGTTTAAACTGGGACCAGGCCAGTATTTATTTGAAAGCTGTTCCAATCTATTCAGTGAACTGCTGCATATGAACCGAGTTGCTTGCACCACACCAGTTCTTACATGATGCAGTGACAAATGCTTCAGAAATGGAGGATGAAATTCACCCCTGTGTCAGTACAAGGCTTTTACAATTATGAAACTCCTTTTTAAAGGTGAACATGGGCTTAAGTGGTGCCTGTGCCTTGCACTGGCGTTTCTCAGCGTGGCTAATCTCACCCAGACAGAGAGAAAGAGAGAGAGGGACCATCATTACCACTCTGTATGCTGAAGGTAGCCTTGCACAATATATACTTCATATGAGAAGGACTCTCACTCTAGTACCATTTGCTTTAGATAAATAATTTAGAAAAGGTTAAGAATGCACACTGAAAATCATTCTTTGCTGCTTTGTTTTGAAGTTAAATTTAGGGCTTTTTCATGTATTGACTGTGCATTTTTCTTTTAGAGCAAAGAAAAAATTGAAAAACTGAAAACCCAAGCTGAGTCCTTTTGCCAACGTTTGGGGAAATACCGGATGCCTTTTGCCTGGGTTCCCATAAGCTTAGCCAATTTCTTTAACATTTCAACACTTGAAAGAGAAATAACCGAGGCAGAAAATATGAATGGTAATAATTTAAATATTGTTTTTAATGCAAAACAAATCTTTACTAATGGAAATATTAGGAAGCAATCTGTCAGTGGATCAGAGTATTGTCATCAGCAGGGATCCTGGTTTTCTCTGATTTAAAAATTGCAGATTCTCTGACTAAAATCCCCAAATCCATGACAAAAATTAAAGGCCCCCCATAACCCCTCCCAGTGCTGCTGGTGCCCCGCACTCCCCCCCACAGTCTCAACAGCCCTCCTGATGCCCCTCGCAACAGCCCCCCAGACTCGCAGACACAGACACTGACACCTACCCCAGCAGGTAAGTGTGTGGGGGGGTGAAGGGTGGAGCAGGGTGGGAGAAAGGGAAGGTGCTGGGGGAATAGATCAAGAAGTGGGGGAGTGTGCCCCTGTGCCCACTCCCAGGAGCAAGGCTGGAGGGTGAGGGCAGGGGTGCCACTCTGTGGGCCACACACATGCTGGGTGGCCTGACAGGAGGTTCGCACGCAGAGGCTGCCACCACAGAGCCATGCCCTTCGCCCCTAGATCCTAGAGGTAAGTGGGGCTGTGCTCCAGCTGCATGCCAGCCTCCCTCTCCCCCTCTCCCGGACAGCAGGCCAGGCAGCATGTGTGAGGCCCACACATAGCAGGCACCACCACGCTGTGCCCTGTATTGCTTGCTTGCAAAGCCCCCCCACAGAGGGGCACTTCTGCCCTCACCCCCTGGCCCTGCTCCCAGCTGCGATGTGCTGCCTGGAGCTGGCAGTACCCCCCATTCCCTCAGCCCCCAAACCATCTTCCCCAGCCCTGCCCCACAGCCCCATTTACCTGCATGCTCCAAGTGCAAGGGGCGAGTGTGAGCCTGCACCCAGCCTTGGCTACCTCAGAGGCTCAGGCTCTGCCCTCCCCGCTCTCCCTCCCCCTCCAGGCAGGACTGGGGGTTTCCCATCCTTTTCTCAATTTGCTCTTGCAGGCTGGAGCTGTGTCAGTCTGCAAGAGCTCTTTGCAAAAGTGGAGAATCCACAGATTTCTCTGCTAAAAAGAGAAATCTGCGTTTTCTCCGATTAAAAAATGGGAATCCATATTTTTCTGTTTTTCCTTCGGAAACAGAAAACCTGGATCCCTGGTCATCAGTTTCATAATTATAATTGCTCAGTTTCGCATTTCTGTCTCTAAATAGCTGTAAATTAACATGCTTAGCAGGAAAACCTCCTAAATGTATTCTTGTGCATATTCTGTAGATTCTCACCATACCTGTTCTATGCCTGATTCTGATTCTGATTCCTCACTAGTTCTAGAATCTAAAACTTCTATGCTAGTTCTGGAATTGAAGAACTTCATTAACAACAGTGGTGTTCATCTAGATTTAGGCTGCTGTGAGATCACAATAAAGCCCTCCAAATCACCCACAATATGTGTATGATGCTCAGACAAGGTACTTACAAAAAAAAAAATACAGGATGAATTGGCTCATCTCCCATCATGCCATTGGCCGAAGCGATTTTATAGTCGTGTGCTCAGCAGCAGCAGTGAGGTCCATTTCAGCAGAAGTCATTTTGTACTTACTCTTAAATCGAGTTGATGGAAAATGTAAATGTAGGTAATGTCTTTTGATGTTTCCTACCCAATACTGCAGGGCGCTTGCAATCTCTGCTTACTAAATTCTAATGTACCTGTTTTGCTTTATATTGAAACAAAATAAGATTATTTTTTTCAATTAATAATTTACACTTGCAGGGAAAAGCTACATTAGTGACAGAAGAACAATGGTGCAACACACCAGAAAGCTTTCTGACAGAAGCCTTACCTTAGAGGACAGTTGCACAGCATCAAACTTCAAAACAACCACCATGACAATCAACACCTTTTTCAAACAGGTGCTGCATGACCTTTATTTTAGAGTATGCATAGCATTACACTGTGTTGATAAATCTGTACACAAAAGAGAACAGAATTGGAAAAAATACCATGCAAATGGGAATTATCCTTTTGTTCCCCGCATGAAACAAGCAGTTACCTATTGCTGTCTTTAGATATATGCAGTTCACAAGTAGATAATACTGTGACTGACCCTATTGATGTATATCTGTTATCTTGTATCAAATAACTTATGTAGTTATTAATTTATCTTTGCCCTGACAGGAAGGAGATCGACTTAGTGATGAAGATCTATTCAAATTTTTAGCTGATTATAAAAGATCTTCCTCTTTGCAGAGAAGAGTTAAGTCTATACCAGGTAAAAATCTTTAGGGTGTGTAAAGGGGGTATCTACCTTTCTTAAATGTCAAAATTCCAGTCTTAATGTGCAGTAATAACTTGGGTGTTAAGCCTATAGTTTGGAGTGTTAGACCATGTTTTAATGACTAGACCAAGACAACTATTAATTTGACTTGCTTACTCGCTCTTCTCAGTAGATACAAATCTTTAGTTTTTAGGCTCTGAAATTTGTTCCCTTGTATCAATAATTTACAGCAAATTGATTCAAGGTTTTTGTCT
Source organism: Crocodylus porosus (assembly GCF_001723895.1). Classification (NCBI taxonomy): domain Eukaryota; kingdom Metazoa; phylum Chordata; order Crocodylia; family Crocodylidae; genus Crocodylus; species Crocodylus porosus. Next base: position 61,791,581 of record NW_017728950.1, on the reverse strand, counting down.
TAATCAGTTTTTGAGGAGGAAAGGATTAAAGCCAGCTCTTCATCAAGCCTTGCTGTTTATCTAAAACCATTTTGAATGGATCAGATTAACAGCCTTGACTTGCTTTTCCTGTTAGTTAACTCAGTGACCATTAATTAAGCATAGGCAAAGGCCAAGTTTGGTCATTCACACTGGTGTGACCAGCAAGTACTTTTAAATAGAATAGGTTTCCAGCCCTTTTGGGTTGCTAAAGATGACCTCTAAAAGGCGAATTGGGTATAACTGATGTAAAAGTGACCACTGTGGTCTTCATACAGCAGCTCTGAGCTGTGGTGAACTGCTTACAGTCAGGGCAAAAGTCTGAAGCCTGATTATGACCCTTCAAATGTTAACATTACTACCTCATGCTCTTTTGATCCCCAGTGGTGGGAGGGAGAGATGAATAATCATATTTTGAAGATCTTCACATAAGGAGGCATCTCCTTTTAGTATCAGAGATAGTTAGTACTGCTTTTATTTTCAGTTTCTCTCTTTAAAAAATGTTCTCCCTTTAGCATGCAGCAGATGATAAAGTTAACTCAGCATGTCAAGTTCCTTACTCTCTGTCAACTTGAATTTGCAGAGTAGATCAGTGAAAATAGTGCCTTTTATCTTACTGCATAGAGATATCTACAAGTTACTTCCTGTGTTTCCAGATAACAAATACCTTTTCCAACCAAGTTTTGTTCCTCTTGAAGTATTCAAACTACACATAATTAATACTTCTGATTGCAACTTTTGATATTTTGGACAAGCATTTGGTTTGGTATTTATTCTTTTGGTTTGTTTTCTGTATTATATTGCTTTATTTGGTGGTGTTCTAAATTCATTCTTATTGATGAAGTGCTGAGCTTTCACTGAATTTTTTTCAGGACTGCTTAAATTGGAGATCTCTCCAGCTTCAGAAGTCCTCAACTGTTGTCTCACCCCTGAATTACTGCCAGTGAAACCATTTCCTGAAAACCGTAACCGTCCTCAGAAAGAGATTCTGGAATTCCCCATTCGAGAAGTCTATGTTCCCCACACCATCTATAGGTAAGGATAAAGACAGTTTGAAAAACACGTAAGTGTGAATTCCTTTATCTTTTTGTGTACTTAAATGGCAGTTTTCTGCAGCATGGAAGCTTGCCTGTCCCCTCACCCTCCTTATAGCTCTGGAGCAGCCCCGAGCAGTGAGGGTGGAGGTTGGGTCGGGGGGGTATTCTTCTGTAGCAGTAAGTCTGGGGCATCAGCCACTGTGGGAATCCATTGCAGTAAGGTCCCATGCAGGACGAAGGCTTTTCTCCCAACACAAATGTATTGCCTGTTTTTGGCCTAAGCCCGAGCTGTCTAACTGGTGGCCCCCAAAGGGTTAGCATGCAGCCCACAGGCTTCCGTCTGGCAGCCCCAATATTGCTCCTTCTGAGGCAGCCATGTTCTTCGGGCTCCCCTGCCATCCTCTAGCCTCTGCTTCCTGTCCCCACTCCTGGGGAGTAGGACAGCACAGTGGAAGGAGCCTGGAGTGCCCATGCTGCTTGTGAAGTGAGGGCTCAGGAACAAGCTGCTCACAGTGCACTCAAGAAAGACAGAAGCCTGGCTGCCTGCACTGCAGGTGGACATGGAGCTGGCAGGGGCAGGAGTGTGGAGGGGTGGTACTGCCTGCACTGTGTCAGACCGCCTGTGCTGCATGTGTCACAGGGTAAGTGCTGGGCTGCCTGTGTGGTGGGGGAAAACGTACAGGGAGAGGGTATTGCCTATATGGGGAGTGACCATTTGTGGCCTGCGCCTTGTGCATCCCATGACCCCAGCTTCCCAGAAGTTGAACAGCCCTGGCTTAAGCTAAAGCTAAAGCAGATCCAGGGAGTCAGTGCTTTGATGAAGAAAATGCAACATTTCTGCTAACAGTTTTGAGAAAAACTAACCTGGTTTTTGTTACAGGCTACCTGTTGTTCTCAGGTTTATTTTGCCCTCTTGTACTTGAAAGACAATCAGTACCTAGGCGTAGAACTTGCTATTTGCAGTGATGTTTCTGTCCCTAACTAGTCAGGGAAAGAGTAGTCAATTCTTTTATAAGGGTTACCATTATACACTAATTATTTAGTCTTTTAACTGTTGGAGATGAAAAAAAAAAATCACTGCCTATCTGCTTTCTTCCTGCTCATACTGCTCATTAGGCCTGTGCGAGTAGGCAGCTATTCGATCCGGCTTTGGATCCAGCTGTTTTGGATGCCAGGGATCCAATCTGGAGAAAGCTGTGCCTTCATAGTAACCACTTTTTGTGGTAGTGATCCAATAGCTTTTGTTGATTGTAAAATCACAGAAAAATAGGGCTGGAAGGGACTTCAGGAGTTCAGCTACTCCAGTCCTCCCCTGTTCAGCACAGGAACCTATCCATTTAAACCATCCCAGACAAACATTTGTTTAACCTGCAATTAAAAAACCTCCAATGATAAAGATTGCAGAACTTTTCTTTTCCGATTTCTTAGTCATGCATAGAGTTAGAACATTCTTTTTATTCTTGCAAATGCAGAATAAATACTGCCCAGATCCATGTCAGTGAGCCAGGCTTCTTACACATCTAGGCTAGGGACAGAAATTACACATAAACTGGTATAATTGATCAGAAACTGGTTCAAATCAGTAACACAACAGGGTGCAGTCCACATAAACTGCTTTCAAAGTGGCTGAAACTGGTTTAATATAAACCTGGGTCAATGTAGTATCAGAGCTGATTTAAGTTGAATCGGTTTGTTGAACTTCTGTCCTAGATCCCCTCCAGATTCAAGTTAACTTACAGTTCCCCAGCAACCTAGGATGCTTTGCACCTCCCCTGCAAGCCCTCCTTGCAGGGTGGGCGGGCTAGCCTTAGCCCAAGCTGTCTGCTCCTGCCAAGCAGAGAGACCTGCTTTAGTTCCCCCTGGCTTCTGGCTTGAGCCAATACAGGCATGTGACTGCATTTCCAGACTCGAAAGTGAATGTCTGTTTACTTTCTTATTGGTTCAATCTAAAAGGCTTAGACTAACTTGCAAAGAATGAATTGATTCAGCCTCTGGTTTTTTGACTGTCTGTACTGAGCCCTAAAATTTGAAAATAAGTCGAGATCATTTCAGCTCTAGTCATTTGCTCTACCAAATAAACCTGCTGATCATTGTCATCCATTTTCAGGGCTAGTGAATTTAATATTCTTGAGCAGATTCCAGGTTTTTTGTCCATATCAATCAGTAACTTTCTGGGGTCCGAGTGCTGGCATCAGGTGCCTTCACTCAGGATCTGGTTCACCGCACACTGCACCAGTTCTGCTTACATAAAGTGGCCCACAAAGACACTCATGTTTCTTACCTTGTGTAGATTAGATTTTCATGTGTTGTGGCCCCAGTCTGTTGCCACATCAGGGGCATTTCTCTGACACTACATTTATTGTTAGTATGTTGAGAGAGAGGTTACTAGCACACATCCTCTAACTTTTGTAATGCTGTTGGTACAAGGTATCTCACCATATTTGTCAGCTTGCCAGTGTCTCTGTGGTGAGAGATTTCCCTCCCTTTCCTTCCTTTATGGATCAGCTATGGGGATTCTCTTACTATATAGAATGACAGAGAAATATGTCTGGAGGGTATCTCAGAGTACTCGAACACTGCATTGTTTATTCTTGTTTTAGTTGCCGAGATCCTAAATCTCTAAATTTCACCCCAGAATGTGGTCCTGCTCATGTACTATGGTCAGGGTTCTGTCATTTGGAGCCCCTATCGTGTTTCTCCCTCTCCTGTTGCCTCCCTGCTTCTTTAAAAGATCTCAGGAGAAGGTAGTTTTTAAAGTACTGCTGTTGGAAGAGGGGATGTAACAACATTTCACTTCATTCCAGAGCCACAGATAGCTGTCAGGGTACAGCATGACTTTGCTTCTGTTCATGTATGCATGACATGTGACTGTGTCCATGCATATGGTTTTCTAAAGTTATTCCACTTCATTTTTCTAAAATAAAAGCTAACACATTGTGTAATATTTTGTGGCATTTGATACAAGCCAAGAAAGAACAACATTTCAAAGAACAGCAGTCAGGTGACATGAGACTCTCTCCCTATGTAGCTTATTACAGTACTTCCAGTTGAGTCACCATGCCTGACATCCCAAAACAAAATGAATTAATTATGTAATATAGAAGTTGTGAAAATATGCCACCATGGCATGTAGATTACTGTGCGAGGCACTGAATAAAACACACATTTGCTTAAACTTTCTTAAAGCACAGGCTTGTGCAAAAGCATTAAAAAAAGTCAAATGCAAATGTGATAGCCAAAGGTCTAGCATGCAGTTACTGCACCCTGGGCAGCAGCAGTGGCCAACATTTGTGCCCTCTCAATATCAGTGCCAGTAGGGCTGGTGTCCTGGTCACCAACTTCCTGGTCACTAACCCCTAGTTATGCTACTGGTTTTACCTCAGATATTTTCAGTTTCTTAACATATTTGTGGGTAACTACAGTTAGTATTATGAAGGGAACCTCTTTTATTAGTGGGTTAGCAGATTTATATCATTCAACATACATATAACAGTAACATTTTTGCAAACCACCCCAGGAACTTCGCTACACAGGTTGTTTAAAGGAGAAAAATGATTGACAAAGACATCAACTAGGTCACTAAACTTGCATGCTAAACTTCAAAAACAAAGCAGAGACCTGGTAGTTGAACCAACTCGGAGCAGCCCCAGTTGGGAGGAGGTCCATGGGGTCAGCCTGCCAGCCTGGGGCTGCTCTGACCCAGTTCAACATGCTGTAGAGGGGCCTGATGGGGCACAAGAGTGCTCCCATGTGGGACTAAACAGCAGGAAGCCCCCACACTGTAGCACTCTTATGCCCCAGCCAGCCCTATCAGTATCTACAAGTACATTGCAATGCACTAAATAATACTGCCACAGGATAGTACTTGTGTTTACAAGTAATAACCTATGGTGTTTATTAGTTTACTGAGGTCTAACAGGGTCACACGTAGACATTAAGACTTTACTGCAGAGCTAATTAAGCAACTCCACAGTAAACATTTCATGTAGATGCATCCACAGAATACGAAAGTTGCTTATAAAGCAAAGAGTGAAACTACAGGAGACTTTCCATAAAGTGAGCATGAATCTACAGAAAACATTTCATTCCATGAAACCAACAAGTTTGCATCCCAGGGTTTTAGAGCTGCCCTCTGTTTCTAATTGGAGTTCTTTCAGTACTCCATCTGCAAAATACCTTATCTATAAAAGGGTATCTGAGATACTCTCACTGAACCCTTACAGGGTTTTTTTTCTAATTAAGTACCCTCCTTTAATTGCAGGTGTTAAAAAAATTGAACTTTACAGTTCTTGAATAATAGCAATTGGAAAGCAGCATATGTTTACCCTGTGTCACATATTGAACAAAAATAAAGAAGCTGCCTGGCCTAAAATGCTTAGAGGTAACCACAGACATCTCACATAAGGAATAAAATGCAGAACCAAACAGACCAATCCATTCTCAGATGATGCAATTTCTAGATTCCTGTTTTAAAAAACAATAATGGTATGTACATCAAAAGCAGAATAAATGAGAATGGAAGCAGTTTAAAATCTTCAGCGCTTACCATAATGCTAGTCAGAGTTCCTAAAATATTTCCATTTGCATGTAGTTTAGGCTATTCTCCGTTGTCTTCTTTAAACACTCCAGCTTGGTGTTGAAAGTTGCTCTGTAGCTCATCTCTCCAGCAAACTGTTTCTCAAGCTCTCACAGAACCTCATTCCGAGTTTCAAGTTGCTGCACTTTCTGCCTTTAGGCTACGCTGCTCCAGTAATTGTCAGAGTTGTTGCAGATATTGAGCTGTTGAAACATATGAGCACTTTGCCCTTTGATTAAATCAACCTGTTCTTTTAGTCCAATTCCAAGCCGCAGGATACCTTGTGACAGGCTGTCAGTTTTCTGCCTGGATTAAGAAAAGTGGCACCTTGCACTTCTTTCTGGCCTGATACATAGTTCCCTTTGGTTGCACTATTTAGAGAATAGATATTGCTCAGAAGGACTTAAATAGAACATCGCTGCTTTATAAACTAGGCTTCTGGGCTCCTACAGGCTTTCTAATATGGTCTAAAAACAGTTTCCAAGGTCTCAGCACAGCAGAGAAAAATGCAAATGTAATCAACAATTAGAAAAGAGTATTTCCAAATTTTACAAGTTATCCCCTGATTTCCTATTGTGGCACAAGTGCAGCCATTTAAAGTACTGGGTGTTGGAGGGTCTATGACTGACTTTTTAAAATAGCGAGACCTGAAATATAAATTTAAAGTACCCTAATAAAAAGGAGATAATATAGTAGCCTCAGCCATTATATTGCATCATATGATACATGTGATTGCACAGAAGCATATTATCGTTATTACTCTATTCTAATAAATGTCCTGCACCTTCAGGGATAGTTGCCCATTTTAATCACCAATCCTAGTTTAAAAAACCCAAATCAGCAGTGGGCAAAGAGATGTTGAAGCGGGGAGAGAGCGGCATTCTTCCCTGGGTTTGGAGCTGGGTCAGTGCAGCAGTTCTGGCAGCCACACTGACATGCCCGACCTGGCTGTACTTTTACCAGTTGTAAGTCAGGGCATGCACAGCCCACATCACAGGCCAGACTGGCCCAATTATTCTGAAAATTAGGGAGGACCAAAGGTGGGAATCAGTCAACTACATTTATACCCACATTTATGCCCTAAGTAATGAGGAAGGATTAGGACTGTACTCTGTTTGTCCTTCATCTTGCTATTCTTTACAAGTTAGAAATTTGTGATGCTTTGATTTTTTTACTCTGAATGACCTACTGCAATCCTGGTGCCAACGTTTTAAAGTGGGTTTGGTTTTATTTGTTTGATGTAATTTTGGTCCTATTGAAAGTAATAGGAGTTTTTGCTGTTTACTCTAGTGGGCTTGAATTTCACCCAGTGTGCCTCTTTTGAAGCTGATGGAAGTTGAGTGCAGGGATATAAGGGCAGACTATGGCATTAAAACAGAAATCTGTGTAGCATTTACATTTGGCACAGCTTCTGAGACATGTTATTCATGTATCAAGACCTTTCAGATAAAGAGTACAAACCAGGGCTGAAATGGGTACAGCTGTCCTTTGACCAGTAGGACCTCAGCAGGTGGAATATCCATTTAGTGCTTAATTCTGAACTGCAATCTTACCATATGTGCATACCCTACGTGGAACACCATGTGTGGTAAGGAGAGCTAGAGAGACTCTAATAGAAAGACTAACCCTTGATCGCCTACTAGTGTTGTGCTTATCAAGGAGTGTAAGCTCCCTGTAACGGAGCAGGCATGGTTGATTGGTTATCGGATGATTGAAATGATTGTGGCTATCAGACATGGACCAGAAACCATCTATTGGGCATAAGCAAGAGGCACCAGTCCCCAGAGAGAGGCTTCCCCAGATCTGGAGAATTATGCCTTCTGTACCATGGTTCAGGAGAATGTATCACTTCCTTCCTTCTGTGGTTGTTCAGCCATAATGAGAGCTCTGCTGGGGAGGTCTGTGCCCTTGTTCCTCCCCTCCACCCCCTTCAGAGTTGCGTGTGCTCTGAATGTACTTGGAAAAGAAAAATACTTGTACTCAGGAGATCACTCAGTCTGCTGGTTTGGTCTTATCCTGGGACAATAGAAGAAGGCTCCTTTTGACCACGTCCACTAACCTTGTTCTGATTCACAAGGGTAAGACACAGGTCTGGCAGGATATTTAGCCAGATCCTGCATTTACTTTTCCCTAGTTTCACAGGTATAAATGAGACCAGTGGAGCTGCTTGAGTATAAATGGGAGCAGAATGTGGCCCATAAGCACATATACTTGCTGGGGTAACTCTCCTGCTGAGATATGTAGTTGGTAGAGAGCTCTCTGTTTACATGTAATTTTACATGTCTTTCACCTTAAATCATGTCTAAATGTAAAACCTGGCACTCAGGGACATTATGTGGATTTGTGATGCCCTTTGTAGAGCTGCGGATCCATAAAGCAATGGATGGATTGTACAGTCTCCCCTATGTGTGTTTTTCATCTCTGACAGGTGTGATATTGATAATATTCTTCATTTAATAAGTCATTCCACCAAGCATAATTCAGTAGAAGTTACCAATATATTTTTTCACTTTGCTTAGCTCTTTTACAGCATCATGCTGGAGAGAACTTAGCTGAATGGGAATTGCATATAGAAATGTAAGTAGGAGATTTCATTAGTTTGTGAGGCTGGGCACACCAGCGTTAGCAAAATGAGGCAAGTCACACACTTGTTTGTCTCATAAGATGTGCCACTGTGCCTGTAGCATGTCTCGGATGACAAACCTACTTAGGCTATGGGTATGGGCCCATAAATGTGTTGACATGGATCAGCTTATTAGCTACTCCATGACAATAGCCCCTTGGCATGTTCTTACCCAACAGTGAATGGGAGGGTAGCTTATGCCTTTCTATAAGTATACACATGGGCATTTAGAGTAGATTTGCTGATATGTTGTAAATTCAAAGCTCAATTTTGTTTTAAACCATAACCTATGCTCTTAACCTAACCTAATTCCACCATAAAGCATGCAATAGCTCTCAGTACTGCAATCCAAACTGCAAAATATTACAGTACATGGTGATAATTACAGGGATACGGGTTCCCATTTGCCACAGAAAAACATGGTAAAACTTGGATTTTCTCCTTTTTAAAGAGAAAAACCCAGATTTTGTCTTTTTAAGGAGAAAAACACAGGAAACGGTGGGTTTCCCCTTGCAGGCTGGCAGAGTTCCAGCCTGCAAGGGGCTGGGGGGAGAGGGAGGAAGGCAGTCATCAGGGGGCACCATGTGCATGTACACATGCACATAACCACCAGGCAGCGTGGAGAGCAGCTCCCGCAGCTCTCTGCAGATAAGTCTGGGCTGGGGGGGAATGGAGGCCCCCATAATGGGCTGGGCAGGGCAGGGCAGGGGCTGCAGCCCAGCTTAGGTGGTACGTGGGGAATGCACAGCCACAGTGCCTAGGTAGCGAGTGGGACGGGCTCACAGGTGGCTCGTCCGGGGGGTAGGGGGGCCTGGCTTACTACGGCTGCATGCTCTCCCAGGGAGGGTGTGGGGAGCACGTGTCTCCCAGATTTGTGGGGTGGGGTGGCCTGCCCTCTGTGGGCTGGGCTTGCTGCCATCCTCCCGGGGCCTCTGGGGCCCAGCAGGTGGGACCCGGAGCAACAGATTGGGGTGGAGAAGCTAGGTGCCACTGTCACAAGCCCTGTCCTGCCCTGGTGAGGTGCCTCCTGTCCTCCCGGCAGTGTGGGGGGTGGCAGTTCAGAGTCATGCCGCTTGCTGCTGTCAGGGGGAGTGGAGCTCCCAGCAGCCGCAACAAGCTTCTCTGCCCTGCCACGCTCTGCCCTGCTACGCTGGGTCCCATCCACTGGGCTACAGAAGGCCCCAAGGGGAGGGCAGCAGGTTGGGGACCTCAAGCCTGCAGCAAGCAGCCTGCATCTGCCCCTCTCCCCCCCCCACGGGCTCCACTCTGGCTGTGCTGCCTGTGGGAAGGGGGAGCCAGGCTCTGTGCTCTGCTCTGCCACAGCAGCCCCCACCTTCTGTGGGAGGCAGCTGGGGTTCGGGTGCTGCTGGGGAGGTCAGGGGGCTGCAGACCCAGGTCCCTGGCCCTCTATCACGGCTGTGGGGGTAGAAGGCTGTGGGTGGGGAGTAGGGGGCAGCAGCAGGGCCAGGGGGCTGTGGGTGGAGACTCAGGGAGGGGCAATGGCATGGGCAGGGCACCAGGATATCGGTGCTGCTCAGTACCACAAAGCAGTGGAGGTAGGAGACAGCCTCAGGTGGACCTGTATCCTGGTGAGCGAAGTGGGCAGGGGGAGCTCTGATTTTCCATGATAAAAAATCCAAAATCAATGCCACAATTTATAGGTATTTAGAATTTATTTTATTATAGTGACTTGAGGCACTGGTAGGCTTCCAAACTGATTTAAAGTGGTGAATATATCAATAAAATATTGTGTTTACCTGATAGCTATGTATATAGTGGCATTTCATTTTAATCATGGAAGAACGTGGGGTTTGGGGATTTTAATCAGATAATTTGCATATTTTTTTCAATCAGAGATTGTGCATTTCTTAAACAGAAAAAAGCAAGATCCCCGGTAATAAGTAGAAGGCAGCTTTTTATTTTGTTTCATTTTTTTGAGTCAACATAAGGAATGAATATTGCCTGAAAAAATTTTTGTGTGTGTGTTTTTGTTTTAAGTCAGCTGTCTTCATATGGAGAACTATATACAGAGATATTTTTCTATGCAGTTTATGACTGAAACAGATGCAAACAGAATGTAAGAAATGGTAGGAAGGTCAGCTGGTATAGGCATTATACTGTATTTCCTACTCATAGTTTGGGTATTCCAAACCTCTTCATAAGCAGTTTCTATCCAAAGATGTGTCTTTGCTACTGAAGGCCAGTCTTATTTGTTATGCTAGTACAGAAGTGATTAGGAAATGCATCCTAACTGTCCAGTATGGGTTGGGAAACATAACAGGTATGGTATGCCTCTAGAATATGTTTGGTTAGTATCTTTGCCCTGCTGAAGTTGCTGAGAGTTTTGCCTTGACTTCAGTGGAGCCAGGTTTTACCCTTATATGTTGAATCATCTGTGTATATTCTTGGGCCTTCATCCTGTAAACTTTCCCATGCTGATAGTGATTGACAGACACTAGAAATTAGTGAGCTCCACCTATGAACAGCTACTTGCATTAGGGAGATGCTGCAGTCCACCTGTGAAGAGCTACTTGCAAGTTTTGGGGACTTAACTACAAATAAAGGGTAGTGCATTTTCATAGGGGGAAAAATGACTATAAAACATTAATAAAAATTGGCACCATGCCCAGACACTAAGCTCTACAGTTTAAAAAGCTATTTAAAATGTCAATATTAATCCAGGACCATCAATATGCTGTCACTCTGATTGCTATGACCCCAGGAAACATGGAACTGAAGCGTTTGATTTATTTGCTGAATATCTTCTTTTTTTTTTTCCTTTGAGCATATCCTTTCTCATTTGAAGTCCATTTCTTTATTTCAGCCTGTCCAGCAATGCTTCCTATTTGTTTTGTGATATTAAGAGAGGTCTTTGTGTTTGCTCTTGAAGATTTGCAGAAAACCACAGGCCAGCTTTTCTGAACAGGGAACTTTTTGTTTTTCATTACATAAAGCCAGAATTGTTCGTTTATTTATATCCTGGAGATTATGGAATCAGTACCTTTTTACTGCGTGAAAATGGTCTTCATCTGTTCCCATATGAAATTGCCTCATAATAAGCCATATCACTAGGATCTGGAATGCCACGGGATTGAAGGATTAGCGGAGAATTGGTGTGTCGTGAACTTTCCCTTCCTTGGCAAAAGGAAAGGAAGCTTAAAATGCTGCATCTGAATTGTTATAAGATTTATTGTTATAAGATTTATTTTCTAGCACCTACAAAGCCTATGACGGCTATCTAGTAAAAGAATAAACTTTGGCTAAAAAAAAAATAGTATGAATGGCACATCCAGACTCTAGATTTGATATATACAACTATTATGTAGATTATACTGCATTTGATTTGTCTGTTGGAAAACAAATCCTAAAAGCCAAGGATGATTATACTGACAGAAATCATGACATTCTCTCAACTCCCCTTTTCCAAGCTCCCTTACACTAAGATGCAACAGGTGTGATACGTCCTGTTCTTCAGCAGCCAGATGGTAGGTGTACGGTATTTGCTAGTGGGAGCTTTGCTTCTCTGGTGCCTTTAGTGTCATCCCTCTAGTGCTGACCCATACAAGCAACTGCTTAGTGCTCTAGGCTTAAGAAAACTGTTTCTCACGCAAGAATGGAGATCTCCTGCTTATCCTTGAGGCTCAGAGTTAAAGGGCTGGAATAATAGAATAACTGGAACACTGAGGGACTGCCAAGTTGCCTGGTCAAAAACATAGTTTGCCTCAAGGGGCACCTGAAAACATGAGTTCTCCATTGTGCAGCAGCAAGGTCTTACTCTTTCTGGCATACTATTTCTACTGGTAAAGAAGTCCTTTCAAAGCTTTAATTTTCTAAGTATATTTGTAAGATTAGGCAGATGGCAAATGCTAGGTTAAGTACTTTTTTTTCCTGTAAAACCTGCAGATAATAATCGCTTATTCATTTTTTTTTCGTCCTTTCTTTTTCTTCCAGAAATCTCCTCTATGTTTATCCACAGCGGTTGAATTTTGCTAACCGAGTGGCCTCTGCAAGAAACATTGCCATTAAGATTCAGTTCATGTCTGGGGAAGATCCTGCCTGTGCAATGCCGGTAATGCAGAATAATCTAATGTTAACAGGGGTGTGTTTGTAGCCCCATTCCCCCATTTGGCTATTCCACATATGCAGAGGTACTGCTTTCACACAGCTCTGGAGCCCAGGGGGTGAGCACTGCTGCTGCCGCCACTGTCACTGCCACTGTTGCTAATCTTCTCCTATGCCCTGCTATTAAATTCAGTGGCAAGGGTGAGGGTGAATATCAGCAGCATTCACACCCCTGCTGCACCCTTCAGGGCTCCAGAGTCATGCAAAAGCAGAGCTTCAGCCACAGATTTGAGGGTTCATCACTGAGCAGAGCTCCGGCAGAGGTTGGCACTGACCCAACAACGAGTTTAAATCTTGCTCAAAGTTTGCGGCACAGCCAAAAAAGGTTCTTGCCCCATTTCTATATCCACTACAGAACAAAAATGCTCTGTGCAGTGCTGTGTGGAGAATGCTCAGCTGCAGAACTGATAAAGCATGTGAATGATGAACTCAGGCTCTTGTACATTTTAAGGGGTTTTTAGCAGGCTTTGCATCAAACCAGAATTGTTTTAACTGGAGAGCTCATGTAGCTTGCCCATTATTTCAGCAAGCAGGCTAACTGCTTCTTGAACTAAAATTTATTATGCAACATACTTTGCCCTAGTGTTTTTAAATTTCAGCAAAAAATGGGTTCCCAGAAGGACATTAGGGAAAAATACATTGTTTTGTCCACGTTAAAAAAAAATCAGACTGTTGGATTAAGTGTTAGCTCTGGAAGAAGGACTTTGTTTGGCAGCCTTTTATATCAAGTATGTGCCCCTCTCTCTTGCATGACAGTCTGCCCAAATTTGGCCAGGTTATTATAAGACTTAGGAAAAAAATGTTAATTCACACATGCTTAGTACAGATTTTTTTGAAAACTAATTTCTCTAAACTGAATGATTAGGAGTTTCATCAAAAATACTCTGTGTGAGAGATAATATAGTTCAAGTCTGTAACATAATGCATGATATTGCCATGTAAAACATCTAATGTAAGGTGTCTTCATAAATTGATTATAAATGGTAAAGTTTCATAGCTGTGTATCTGATCAGTATTATTTTTATTTCTTAATGCAGATCATTTTTGGGAAGTCTTCAGGCCCAGAATTTGTGCAAGAGATATCCACAGCTGTCACATATCATAACAAGTAAGTATTGTGATGCAGCAAATACCAGCCATTTATTCAGGACTACTTTAAGTATATGGCATCTTTAGGTACTACTCAGCCTCCGCAGTTTATTTTGGAAAATTTGCAGTTATGTGGAAAAATATTTTTCCAAAAATGTACTGCAATGAGGATTTGTCACAATTTGAATTCAGATAATCATATTTGTTTAGATCCTGGACAAAGGTTTTTTATTGTGTATTTTTTATTTATTCATTTGTTTGGTTTTTGGAAGTGTATGCATGACTACTATATCTGAAAGTTAAGAAATATGTTTAGAAGTATAAGATATGGTTGGAGATTTATTATAATCCTCATTTGGATGAATGAGTGATTCCAGACAAAGCTAAAAGGACACTTTCAGGTGATTTCGGTCTCCAGCTTGAAGTGTTTGCAAAAACTTAGCAGAAGGCAGTTCTGAAAGAGTGGGGAGGAAGGATACCAGAGGCTTCCCAGTTGGTAGCGCTGTGTGTTCTCTTCCAGTCAGCAGAGTAGCTAAGTCAGAGATGTATGTTTCTTTACTTCACTTGCTTAATTGAGCTAGTTACACAATTGGGGGGGCTGTCTACCTAATTAACATCCAAGAAGAGCTTAAAAGAAAATGTAGTCTTTCTCTCCATGTTTCTAGTTGTGTAGGTGTTTGCCTTTTTTTTTTTATTTACAGGTCTCCTGACTTTTATGAAGAAGTGAAAATTAAACTGCCAGCTAAGCTCACAGAAAAACACCACCTACTGTTCACATTCTATCATATCAGTTGTCAGCCAAAGCAAGGCTCCTCTGTAGAGAACCTTTTGGGATACTCAGTAAGTCAGTCGTGAATCATACTTCAGCTTCCTATGCAAACAGTGTTTTAATAGAAATAGCTAACTCATTTTCTCATATCTTCTCTTCCAAGTGGTAAAATCACTCTAGCCACTTATGACAATTTCCAGAAAATGATAAATGATTTCAATTTTGGTGTTACATTCAAATATTATGCCTGCATTAAAAGAGTTAATAAGTAGAAATGCAAATCACTGAGCACATCAAATGCTATATAAAGCCCCTAACCTACAAGGTCTTTTGGAAGTGATTAAATTAAATACCATGATTTGTCCTAATTAAGTCAGTGTGCCTACTTATAGTGTGTAAAGTTAGATGCACATATAAACCTTTGCAGAATTATACAATATATAGTATATTGCGTAGTTCATAAATCCAGTGGATTTTTTTGGACTTTTTTATTATTATACTGTATTCTAATATGCTGTTGCTTATAATTGATATCATGATTAAAACACTATTTTAAAATTTAATTTTAAATAGTATCTGTATCTTATCATGTTCTGACCCTCTCCTAAATTAAAAACAAAACAAAAAAAATCAAAAAACCAGAAGTTAAGAACACACAGTAATGTTATAACATCCAAAGAGTCTTGTCTGCAATAATACATATATTTCATCCCTCATTATAGGATTAAAGAATTTTTACTTAAGTGGTTTGCTCATTGTATTATCTGTTCTAACTTTTTTTGTTTTTCACATTTTTAAAAGTTTAAAAAACGACAACCATGATGATAGTATATTTTCCAAAAGATCCCAGAGTTCTTGATAATATTATGGTCTGCAAACAAACAGCAGGATCTTGTAAAGTTTGTCTCTTGTCTTTTACCAAAACATTTATCTACGGTTGTCTACATATAAAACTACCAAACACCTTCATCCCTAAAACGATGGGATCTATAAATGCTCTGTACAAGAGTACGTATCAGGATGCTTCTGTCCTCAAAAATTCCATAGTATCTTTGATGTCCAGAAAATACATACAGAACCATACTTTTAAAGGAAGACCTCCAGACACAAAAATGCTGGGGGCTAAAATTATCTCCTTTAGAAGGATGGAAGTGAGATTCAACATTGAATTTCAACAAAATAAACATATATACGACAAAAAACTGTACATTAGGTGTGAAGTTTGAATTATTGTTATTGGCTCCAATCTTTCAAATTTACATACATTTCCTCACTTTCATGTGCATGAATAGTTCCACTGAAGCCAATAAAATTATGCATCTTGCCAACAAGATTTTACTCAATTTTAGAACTTAATATCTCTTATACTGAATTAAAGAATTTATTCCAGCCCATGTAGCTTGAATGTGCACCCTTTCACTTTTCACATTAAAAAGAATCCAGTCATCAAGCTATAGTTTGAAGGACCTTAATAGGGGTGCCCAGATGGTTCAGTTCATCCCTGGGTAAACTTTATTGAAATCAATGGAATTACTCCAGACCATGATATGTGCTATTATGAATTGGAAATTTTAAGTCTTTGTACACACAGACTCTATGCTTCTGATAGGATTTACCAGGGTAAGGTATGCTGTATGTACCTGTTCTTCAGAAGGGAGGAACTTTAAGTCATAGAAGTCTGGCTGTGATGGTGTTTCTATGATGGCAATCACTGAATTAAAAAATGCAGATTTGGCAGAAAATATTATGTGGAGAAAACACTTTTGGTCATTATGTAATCATTGTTCTGGTAAGTAGGATTACCACTTACAAGGTAAATAGCCATGATCATATGAAGAAATAAATATTATGTTTTTGCCTCCTCTGTTTCAGTGGCTGCCAATTCTGTTAAATGATCGTCTGCAAACTGGACACTATTGTCTTCCTGTTGCCTTAGATAAACTGCCTTTAAACTATTCAATGCACTCTCCAGAGGTAACAAACAAAATTGCTAAGTGGTAATATTTTTTCCAAATGAAAGCTGCGTCATTAATGTTTTGAACTTTAATATTTGATGACAGACCCTTCCCTGTGCTTAAAAAAAAAGAACTCTACAAAATACCCCACATCTTTTTTGGAGCAATCCAAATAAACCCCAACCTGTTTGGCAGGTGCTGTGATAGGGCAGGCCATGGAGACCTCCTGTGTTACTCCAAGCTAGAGGCTTGATTTGTATGACCACTTCTCTACTCCTGATGGCTAAAAGCACCCAAACATGCCACCATGCCTGGGGGAGGGGTGTTTCAGAAGCTGTGTTTGGGGTCCTCTGAGAAGACTGGTATGGGAGGGAGAGGGAGTCCTTTAATGCAACATAGCTAATGGAAGTCAGACCAAACAGATCCAAACTGCACCACTGCTCTCGGTGGCTTGGCAGACCGGACCAGTGTAGAATAGTTTAAAGAGCTGTGGAAAAGAATTCGGATACTTGGAGAACTTCTTATTTTTTACCTTAAGAAAGAAAAGCACCCCCAAAGTTGTGGTTACTCAGGGTTTGCTGTTTCCCTACTGATAAAGAGATGTGCTAGGTTGAGGAACCTATTTTATCTTCAATGCAGAAAGTTCCACCACAGTCACCGCCAATTAAATGGGCTGAAGGACACAAGGGAGTGTTTAATGTTGAAGTGCAGGCTGTTTCTTCTGTTCACACCCAGGTAAGGCATGATCTTTTACTTCCATCAGAAGTTGCATTGAAAAGAGCCTACTAGGGTCTTGGATGACTTTGGGGGGCAGGCTGGTGAATAGGATGCAGAGCTCTTCATCTCTAGGTTGCCAGTTCAAGTCTAGTCCAGGTAAATAGTTTTGGGCTAAATGAGGACTCCATGACTGATAATTTCAGTGTCCTGGGAATTTAGGACTTTATCATGCTCCTAAATGCACTGCCTCAATTTCCTTCCTACCCTCTTTTTTACCATCCTGGCCATCCTTCCTAAAAGCACTTGAAATGGGAAAAGACCTGGAGTCCAGTGGAGGGCAGTTACCCCTGTGCAACAGGCACTTACGTGGATGTGGTATCTACTTGGGCAGGCACCTGTCTTAGGAAAAAGACTGTCATCCACAATAGCTCCTACCCACAAACCAGTGCAATAACGTAAAGGAATAAATAATGGAGACATTGTAGAGAAGAACTAACACTTTTGCTTGTTTGTTTTTAAATAATGTGACTTAGTGAGAGCCTGGGATGTGTACCAGATGAACTGAACGAAATAAATGGTGTAGTAGCTCCTTTGAAATACACTTTCTAAAGCTGCTCAGCTTTCTCAAAATTGTGAGAAAATTTTGGAAAACGTTTTTGGTGACTTTTTTCCTTTATTATCAGCAAACTCTATCTGTCTCTGACTAGCTTTTGGTAGCAACTGTGTAGAAAGCCATAACTGTCTAGTGTCATGTGGAAAAGACTTCATTGTATTGACAGGACAACCACCTAGAGAAATTCTTCACTCTGTGTCATTCCCTGGAAAGCCAAGTCACCTTCCCAATTCGAGTGATGGAGCAGAAGATCACAGAAGCTACACTGGAACATGAGTTGAAACTCAGCATTATCTGCTTGAATTCCTCTCGCCTTGAGCCCCTCGTCCTGTTTTTACACTTGATCCTGGACAAACTCTTCCAGCTGGCTGTACAACCTATGGTCATAGCTGGCCAGGCAGGTACTTACTGAAGCTTGGGCTTTGACCACAAGAACAGCATGGATGTCAGAGCTGAGATGCAAGCAAACCAGGAGATATAGCTGCAGGATGTTTTACATACGTGGCTAGCTTAAAGTTGACATCTTGCTCTAATTTACCATCTGGAAGATATTTATAAGACTTTAAGGATATGTCTTTTCTGGATAGTAAGTTAGGGGTGTTTGAGTTTTTTGCCCAAGCTGTCTAACCAGCCACAGAAAAAACCCTCAGACCCACATTTGGAGGTACTTTAAACCTGGGATATCTTACCAGGTTAGGGGATAAGTTAGAAACTGGGTTTTGGTTTAACTCTGGTTGGAACTCACCCACTTTGCAATGAGGATGCAAGCAAAATCACTTGAGTGCAGATAGAAACAATAAACAGCACTTCAGGTCGATAATAGTGTCTCTATATTCCTAATAGCCAAAGTGCACATACTTTTTTTGAGATCTCTTGTATAGCGTTATAATTAAAATCAACAGAAATGTTGGAGGAATACAAATCTCATGCTCCTGCCTTATAGGCTAATGTTTACCATTAAATATTGACATAAGACAGCATCTGATGAAGTGAGCTTGGACTCACAGCATTGGGTTAATGCACTGGGTTAATGCATCACTGATTTAGTTAGTTTGTAAGGTGCATCTCTCCTCTGCCTTCTCTGACTTCAGACTAACATGGCTAGCTATCTCTCACCATTAGAGAGCAGAGTAAGACCTGTGTAAGGGGATGCTATTCATCCCACATTTGCCATCTGCAGGGTTGCTAACCCTGCCTCTGAAATACCTGGGACTAGCTGCTGGAGATGGGATACTGGGACAGATGGATCTCAGAGTTGGTCCAATCTTTAGTTCCTGTCCTCAGTTTTGAATTTGTGAGAGACCAGATCAAATAATAAATTGCAGTTGTCAATACAAAGAATGTCTTGGCTTGGTCAAATTATACCCTTTCATGTTGAGACTGTTTGTTTCTTTTTCATTTCACAGCCAACTTCTCCCAGTTTGCCTTTGAGTCGGTGGTTGCAATAGTAAACAGTCTTCACAACAGTAAAGACCTTAGTAAGGATCAGCATGGGAGGAACTGTCTCCTGGCATCCTATGTCTACTATGTGTTTCGTCTTCCAGAGCCTCAGAGAGATGTAGTCAAACTAGGTAATTGCAAAGGCATCCTTTTCTCTCTGACCTGACCCCTCAGAGTGTAGGCAGAAGAGATGCCTGGTTCTAAACATTTTGCGTCATCAGTTTGAAGACAGAGCAGGATCTAAAAAATTCTCCCATTTACAAACTATGAAGGATATAAGCAGAGAAGAAAACAGTGCAGTGGATGGCACAATTAAATAAATAAACTGGTGGAGCAGGTTTCTGTAGATATAGCCCTGAGCAAAGGGAGAGGGGTCCACATGCCACAGTGACCCAGAAACACAGCATCCTTACAGACTCACCTAAGAATTTCAGTTCCTAACATTCTGCCTCCTGGGGAATAGTTGCATTTTCTGCCATGACCCAAATATGGAACAAAGCGTCAGCCTTACCAAGATGCCAGAAAAAGGATATAGGCATATTATTCAAGTAAAAAAACTTACAAAATGCTGAGCTCCTGCCTTTAATATACTTGGATCTCTCTGTAACCTGCTTTGTAAATCTGTATTCAAGATATACATTTCCAGCAGTAAACCAAGGGATCCCAGATTTCTTTGGAACATTGTGACTTTGGAACTAAACTGAGTGACATCCCTCAAAATGAGGGATAGAGGAGAGAGATGGGTGGTAACTCAATTCAGACCTATACAGTAGAACATAACTTCTTTCCTAGCACCTTATGCTGACTCAGCCCAACTGAAGTGGGGAGTAGGAGGATGAAGCCAAAAATTAAAAGTTGAATAGCTCCTCTTATTCATATATATACAGACTAAAGCTTTGAGGAGGGAGATGACAAGGGGTCTTACTCCCTTGCACAAGTCTGAGCTCAAATATGGGCCTGAATGGTATGTGGTAAGTCTCAGGGCTCATCTACAGTTAGAATTTCTGGAAAAGGGTGACAACATAGAGATCAAACATAAAATCTTTTCCAGAACAAGCTGCTTTGATAGCTTTCCATGTGTAAGCAAGCTCTTTGTTTCTAATGGCTACATCAAAGATAATACAAACATTTTAGAATCTTAAAAGACCACTGGGCTTTTGAGTCCAGACATGTGTCTCTGAAATAAGGGGAAAAAGGAAGGGAAAAAGCTGTTGCTCTGAGCTACTTCTGGTAATACATGGCTGGTTGCTGTGCTGAGCAGCTCACTGCCCTTTCCCTGGAATGCAGGTGCTCTTCATTACCATACAGTTGTTCATGTTGGTGGAAAGAGTTTCAGAAACCGTATGCTGATTGCCCGATGTTTTGGTTTAGGAGCACAGGGTAAAATGTTGCATTATGTATGTTGCATTAATATGATAGATGGTTCTAGTAAAAGTCTTTTTCCATGGCTAGGTACAGCAGGCAGTGCCAATATGCCAGAGTCTCGTTACTACACATTTGGACGCACCAGTGCTATGTCTGTTGGGTCCAGGCTTATGCAGAGCCGGGTAATGAGCTGCAGCAATCCAGATATTGCTGGTACCCCAACAGCTACTGATGAAGAAGTCAAAAACATCATGTCTTCAAAGGTAAGAGAAGAAGCAGTGTTAGAGTAGCAAAAAGTGGAATGAGAATCTAGAATGAGAATCCCGATTTTAAGGGTTGGACTCATTCCTGCCAATAAATTCTTCATGTACCACCAGGAGGTCTTAACCAGCCTGATGACCAACGTGTAGTGCCAGAGATATCACAAACTCTTTCTTGATATCCCAATTAAGTCAACAAGATTTTTCCCTGAGTAAGACCTGAGTAAAGACCTCAAGATTCTGTCTTTATAGGTGGGAGATTCCACTGCAGGATTTGTATTTTTCAGGTTTCTGATGATCCTTTTCTTCTGAGGTAGAGGGTCTATTCATACATGTACCTAAAATGCTCAGGAGGGACTTGATCCTGTTTCTGAAAGAAAAAACTGGCCTTGACTCCCCAAGAGAATGGATCATTCTCTAACTGGGCTGAATAGATCTTGGTAAAGAACTCCTTTCCTAATTGCCAGCAGAAATATATCTTGTTTCTCCTTTGCCATTTTTTATAGTAGCATAAGAATGATGTTATAACATGATGGTCCAGAAATTATGCAAGAGGCTGGCAAGGATTTCTTAAGGTGATATCTTTTATTGTGCCATCTGTGTACCTGGAATAGAGTTAACCAAGTTTTCAAATGCAAGGCATGGAGAAGAATGTCTTGCATTCAAAAGCTTGTCTAACTCTGTCATAACTACATTGTTGGTCCAATAAAAGACACCACCCAAAAATTTGATAATGGATTTTCTTTTTTTACCAAGCATGAATTTCCAGCCAAACAAAATGAGCATAAGACAAAATCATCTGCTTCTTCCTTGTTCAGCATTCCATAGATTTCATACCATTTTACAACATCAAGAGTGCTTATATGTCAGGTTGTTTTTAGGCTTCATTCTAAAACACTGCTGGAAAAAAACAGCTGTAATAATGGGGAGTCATATGTCTGGAGGGAAATAAAGCAGAACAGCTAGGAGAAATTACAGGGCTTTGCCAGCTTTCTTTGTATGGATATATCTGTTCATGCATATTCATTTTTTAAGCTTTCAAACTTAATATTTGATAACTTTACTCCTGTGTACTGGTTCCTAAAACATGACACAATTCAGGGTAATTTTATATCTACCTAAATTAATACAAAATTAAGATGCAGAGTATAACAATATTATATTGATAATTCAGCCATTTATAATGCTTTGATGACCGCTTCCATTTCACCTTCTTTTAAACTGACATTATTTTAGTGGAAAACATTCCCAGGTACCTTCTTAGTTGGTGGTTCTAAATCTGAAATTTACTTAAAGGTCAACTCTTGTTGAAGAGAGGAATTGGGAGAGCTTTAAAGTTGTAAATGCAATGCTAGGATAATCCACATGGTGGCACTATTATCATAAATGTTCTTTATCCTTTAGCTCCCAGATTCTGACTCAGGTTTTCATTTATTGGGAGTGAGAAACATACTGTGTGCACGCCCATGTGTGTGTGCATGTAAAGAGGGGGAGGGTATGGAACAGGAGGCTTCTCTGTGTGTGTGTGTGTGTGTGTGTTTGTTATTTATGTATTTGTTATTTATTTACAACTAGGAACTGATTCATTTATGTTAATTTTTCCTTTTTGGTCTGGCTGATTTGCTCCAGGTTGTGGATCGCAGCAGCAGTCGGATGTCCTACTACATTGAACCGACTGCTGATATACCAAATGCCTGCGCAAGCCCAAGACCATCCAGTAAAAAGGTAGACTGCCACACTGTCAGGGTGATCATTAATGAAACTGGGAGAGGCGTTGTTAGCAGACATCTATTAAAATGCACAGTGCCAGTAACTTTGTGGTGAGGTGCAAAGGAAGTACAAATAATTAATTAGTGGTTTTGTCAAATGAAACTGTCAGAAAACAGTGGTAGATTGATAGATAAATGATCTTTTGTATCACTGACCCCACCTCTTGATCCTAGGCTGTTAACATTTTTCTTTCCCAAATAGTTCAAGCAAATACCAGTATGTTTTATGGACCAGGATATTAGTGGCTTTCTATTACAGCTTGTAATGATCACAGTGGATCAGTTTTTCCCAAGGTTGGGGAATAGGACTGAAAGGGCAAGCTGAGCTTTACATTCGCCAAACTGTAGCCATATTTTAAATGCCTACCTGCAGGCTGCCAATCTGTGTTTCTCTTTGATTCTTTTTTTTTCAGTGCTGTGTTAAGTTATTGGGTTCTGTGTCAATTTGTACAAAGATCATCTACATCAGTTTTTAAATGTTGCAATAAACTTTTTAAAGAAGCTATTTGCTATCTCCATCCTCCCTTCTTTCTATGAGGAGTTGGCAGTCTGCGTAGTTTTTTCCCTGCTGGCAGGCTGTACAACCATGGTACTCTTTCTCTCTAACCTAATACAAGTTGCCAAGCTGGTTTATTAGGATCCTAGGAACTGACACCAGATCAGATGAGCACACTTCATCCAGCATCCTATCTCTGGAAGTGGCCAGCACTAACCGTTTCATAAGAAGGTGCAATAAACCGTGCACCAGGCAGTTAAGCAATAAGTTGCCTGAAGGGCAAGTTCCTTGCTGTCCTTTGCTATGTTTTGATTTATGCCCTTAAATATGAAGCTTTATATCCGTTTCTGTCACACAAGGGATTCCTTTATCCTATATAATGAAACTGTAGATGTTCTTATTAACTGTGGAAATGTTAAGGATCTCTGTTTGTTTACTTCAAAAAAGAGAGACAGAGAAGAGAATGGACCTTTATGAGAGTATGAATTTGAGCTTTCTAAAAGTTGGGGGTAGTTAGACCTGATGTTTGGCATCAGACACATCCACAAATTTATGTTATTCTCTTCAAGTATGTTCCAGTGGAAAAGTCCTGTTTTGAACATTTCTTTCTTTCTTACTAGTAGTCACAATCCACCCTGAACAGCACCCTCAAAAATGATACAAGTTTTATACAGAAGGGCTCACAACCAGGTGAAACCACCCCTCACATACCGTTCACAAAGCTCATGCTCACTGGGCTTGGGTAATGGCTGCTTTCCATCTGGAACTTGATTTGGTGCTTTCTTAGTCCTAACTCTCCATAGAAGTAGATACAGTGGCTCTTCACCCCACTTGCCCTCAGTACTCCTTTAATACCATTGTGCTGAAATCCATCTTATCACCATGGGAGGGATACAGAGATGTCCCTCTTTGCTCAGTTGTTCCTCTCCCATCCTCTTTTCAAAAAAAGGACACCCCAGCATGGGAGGCCTTCTACATGACCCTGGCAATAGTGACTGAATTTCACCCCTCCCGAGTTCTACTGGGGGTTCAGCATTGAGAAGTGAGTTGAATTTGAAGTCTAATCTCAACCTAACTCTGTTCTGTTATCTAGCATTTTCATGAAGAGTTAGCACTGCAGATGGTGGTCAGCACTGGCATGGTGAGGGAGTCTGTCTTCAAGTATGCCTGGTTCTTCTTTGAGCTCCTGGTAAGATATAAGAGCAGTATATAACAATAAGGAAAGTAAATTGAGTTCATGGCAGCACAATTTACAATACTTGAGCACACCCATTCCATGTGTGGGAGAGGGGAGGTGAAGGGTCTGTCCAGCCAAACTCCCCTATAGAGGAATAAACTTGAAGCACAAAATGTGGGTTCTCTTTTAGATATGACCTTCCTCAAAGTGGTGTGGAAGGGGTGATGGAGAAGGTGTTGTATGGAGGGTGGTGGAGAAGAGGTTGTATAGTGGGTTTTGGTTCAGATCCAACTCTGTCAGCCCCTGCTGTCCAGCAGAAGAAACAACTTTCCAAAAATCCTGGCAAAGTGAGGAAAGACAGAAGGCAAGCTGGAACCTTTCCTTCATTTCCAGCTGTCATTTTCTCCACTCTGTCTATAGCATGGACTATAGTGACGGGGCTCCACACACAGGTGTTTCTACTCAGAGGACTGAGGTGATTGATGTTGCTGAAAAATATTCTGACTGATTGGTTTACACTGACAGCCTATAAAGCATCCACCAGCCAGCCTAGAAGTAGGAACTCATTCAAAAAAGTGACACCCCATGCCTGACATCACGGCAGGGTGAGAACTACACCCAGCAGCCCATTGTTTTCACCAAACCCACATTCTCTGTGCATCCAGAACTCCTCACTGTCTGATCATCATTCTTCTCTGTTGTGTTACTGAAGGGATGACTTCGTGGGGAGTTTGGGATGCAGCAGGAATGTAGGATAGAAAACAAATAGGAATGGAATAAAAGAGCCATGTTTTTCTTGTTCTTTATTTAAACCTTTAGGTGCTGGATTCGGGTAAGGCTTTGGTGCGGTATTTCCTTTCTAAGCTTCAGTTTTCTGTTGAAATAGCAACACTTCGGTGGTAATACAGCAGCAGTGATATTGTCCCATATAGCTTTGTCCCATATAACTGGTTGAGAGTCGGCATCCACAATCCAGAACCTGGGTAGGATAGAGGAGAGATCTGGTATCTGTTGTAGTTTCAGAAATAAAAAATGAATGTAGACAGCTGGAATCCATTTTTTTTCTTTCTTAAATTTATGTAGCACCCTCAACCCAGGGTGTGTGCATGATGCCTAGGGCATTTTTTCTCTCCTTGTACACTGAATAACTGTCCTGTCTTCATTCAGACCTCTCATGAAATATTTTCCCTTTCTTATGAAGCTTTTCACAGATATACCTCCATAAAAATGTTTTAAAATATTACCGCCTTTTATTTTAAAATGTCATCTGGGTAATAGTGATATTGTCAGTCTGGTCCTGATGATGAAAAGACTTGTACCTTCCTGTCTGTAGCATGCAAGGTAATGTGGACAGTCAACAAATAATGAATACTAAAAGCTTACTCTTTGTTCAAAAGAGGTGCAGCAAAAACAGCAGCATTACAAATCTCTCTATCATGTGTTTCATCACCAATCTAGAGGGGTCAGCCCAGAGAATTAAGGATATAATAGTTGTCTCCATTCCCATTCAGTCCTTGGGCCACAGGTAGGCAGCTTATGATTATGCTATTATGCAGTTATAATAGACTATGTCAAGAGGAAGGTTGTGTAGAATTAGGCTGCAGTGCCAACTTTAAAGCAGTAGTGTGGCAGCAGTACTTTCTATTTTGCAGGTAAAGAGTATGGCTCAGTATGTTCACAACATAGAGAAACAAGACATTCCACGAAGAAGTCGATTCTCAGATCGTTTCAAAGATGACATCACCACTATAGTTAATGTGGTCACTTCAGAGATTGCAGCACTTCTAGTTAAACCACAGAAGGTAAGTACAAAGAAAATAAATACAGTGGTTCCTTTCTGTTGTATCTCCTGGGAAATATCCATAGAAACATTGAGCCTGATTTACTAACATCATTGGAGTTTTACCAGACATGAATTTTACCGATATTTCCATTTTATTTCTCATGTACCCATCCTTGTGGGGCAGATTCTGATACCCTCATTCGTGTTGTATAGAAACAATTCCATGATTGGTTCCACTGGTTTCAGTGGGATTAATCAGGAAGTTGAATAACTTGCACTCTGAGGATGCAAAATCCACCCTCAAATTTTCTAATCATAATCTCCTTCAAAGAGATGCCATTAATGACTCAGAGCAAAAATAAATCCCCAACCTCAATACTCCTTATTCCTGATACATTTTAAATAGGTTACATTAATGTGTTAGATTCTAGTATTTAAAATGTAAAGGCCTAACTTTGCTTTTCCTGGTTTATTGTATTTGTTTACTTCATGAATTTATACTCCCCTTTGAAAGGTATATTTTCTCACATACAACACATGCCTCCCCCCCCCCCCCAAAAAAAAAAACCCGCAGATAGAAATTGGAGTGTTCATTATATGAGAGGAAATAAGATAAAAGCAGTTGCTGTCACTTACCAGGCAAAAGGAAAAGTAAAGTCTGCACTCAGTCCACAGGGAGAAGAAAAATGAGCAGGTTCAGCTCACTAGCTGCGGTTTCTCAGTTACTTACTTGTGAGGAAAGATCTTTTTTGCTTCATTCTGTCTTTCAAAAACAAGGTGTGCATCATATTTCAAGGCACGTTGTATGCATGAAAATGTAGTAAGTCACTTAGCCCATAGACAGACATGCATTTGTAGCATTGCATGTGCCATAGCACTTTGCAGTCCTACAAAAATGTTATCATCATCGGCAATCCCTTGATTCAAGAATGGTCTCTACAACAGCTCATTGCTGGGTCTTCAGGTGACTTAAGAGTCCAGTCCTTGAGCCACAGGCCCATCCACAGAAGTTGCAGGTCTTTTTCCACAGGGAGGAGAGTAGGCTGTAGACAAGGCTTTCTGTCCTTTTCCTTCCTCTGCTCTCTCTTCTCTGGTTCGAGGACAAGATGCTTTACCTCAAAACAAACCATGCTGTGATCTCGGGAAAGTAGGACCTTGGGAAGTTGATATATAGGTGTATTTTGTTGCCTGGAAAAAATGTGCATGTCATGTTTGTCAACATAGAGCTGGATCTCCTTTAGCTTTATTTGACCACCATTGATTTTTGACTTCCCGGATTCTTCTTTGAGCTTCAGCTTTGAAATGCTGGTACACCTTCTTCTGCTGAGATGAGGTGTCATCTTGCCAAGCAGAATGAACCCTTCTCTTCTGGTTGTGGAGGCTTGGATCTTGGTGTCAGTCTCAACAAACCATTCTTGGTGTTGACTAGTGGTATAGCCAGTGGATTCAGCGAAGGCCATCTGAATGGCTGTTTTAAACCCCTTCCAGAGTTCTTCACTGTTGCCTTATTTTGTGGACAGAGCAAAGAGCTTTCCATAGAGGCACTGTTGGAGATCCTTACAGAGCTTCAGGTCTTGATTTGGTATTGAGAGTCTTTCTGTTGCTTTTAGTTGTTGTCTTTGGTGTTTTGGAGCAAGCCAGATGTTCATAATGGATCTGACAAGACTATGATCTGTCCAGCAGTCATTGGTTTCTGGCATGGCTCATGTGATACGAGCATCCATTCGATACAATAGTCTAACAATAGTTTCTAACTATAGTCAAGAAGGGGTGAGTGCTTTGATTAAGGGTGTCTCGACGAGCTGTTGATTTTGTTACTCCTGTCGGAAAAGTCAAGTGTGTGATGACAAGACTGTTCTCTGTGTCTTTGCTCAGGAGAAGGATGCTGTTGGAATTGGCTTTTCCTTCTCCTTCCTGCCCAGTGGTGCCACTCCAGAGTTCCAGGTCACATCCAACCCTGGCATTGAAGTCACTGAGGAGAATTAACTTGTCCTCCTTGCTAGTATTAGAATGTGGTCAAGGTTGGAGTGGAAATGTCCTTTGATGTCATTGTCAGCATCAAGCATTGGGGTATATGTGCAGATGATGGTAGCATACTAGTTGTCTCATAAGCCTTCATCCTAAACTCAGTACCATTTGTTAATGCCCACAGGGAGCTCTGTAAGTTGACCCATGAGCTAATTCTTGATGGCAAAGCCAATGCCATGAACACATCTGTTCTGGGCCAGTTTCCCCTTCCAGAAGAAAGTGTAGCCTCCACCCTCTTCCCTTAGCTGACCTTCATCTGGTCATTTGTTCTCACTCAGAACTGCATTGTCAATGCTGTATCTTACTAGTTCCCTGGAGATAATGGCAGTTCTTCTTGCTGGTCATTTATTGTCTGGGTTATCCATCAAGGTACGAACACTCTATGTTGCAAAAATCATTGTCATCTTATAATGTTTTCAACTGCGGAGTGATCCTACTGGAAGTGCTTACCCAGCCAGGAGCAGATACGACAGTATAGGTTTAGGGCATCTTTTGTAGCCCCCTCCCCATGTGGGGTGAGCAGAGAAAATCCTGAATAGGACTGCTTGTTCATGGGAGCAGCTGCTGAATTGCAACCCTGTCTCAATCATGTGGATGTGTTGTTTCCTGTGGTAGAAGTTTGTGCATGGCTTTGTTTAACATGAGGAAGCTTCTGCACAGAAACAGGAACCACATCATCTTGAAAAGGTGAAGATCTGAACCCAGTGGCAAGGGAGAATCCTAGGTTACAGGAGACCTCCATCTTACTGCAGCCATTGAGATCCTCGCATCTTCTTCCACCTGATCCGCTGTTGAGGACTTGGGGTTGGACCATGATTTTTCTGGAAACTTCCCTCAGGACTGTTCACCATGGGTGACCCTGCCAGGGATATGAGACTCTGGGTGATATAGCTCTGATGGTCATTGGGGGACGCAAGCTTCCCTACCACTGCAAGGTCTCAGTCTGTGGAGAGGTACAAAAATATATTGTTATGAAGAATGTTCATACATGTAGCTTCCCCAGCAAGAGTGTTACAAAGTCATTGCAAAGGTATGTTTTCCAGAGAGGGGATGATAACGGATTGTTTCTCTTATCTCCTTGTTCCTCCTTCTCTATGCCCCCTGAGAAGCTGATCAGTGAGCACAATCACTGACAGCCTTCCCACTTCCTTGACAGAGAGCCATTCAGTGGGCAGACTGTCAGTGATCAGCAAGCACTGGTGCCTGCCACTTCTGGCACTGTGGCAACAAGTGTCTGTGCCCCAAGGCAAGCAGAATTCCCACTTTTTTAAGACTGAGACAGCAGCAGGCTCTGTGATAGGAGGGCAACAAGGAGAGCCCACTGCTGCCTAGGGATCATGCTCTCTGACAGATTGCTGAAGTGAGCAGAACTGAAGTCCCTGTTCCTGGCTTGGATGCAGCTCTGCATCCCCTCAGTTACCTACTGCTTTCTCTCCCTCCCTTCCTCTTTGGAGGGGTGGGAGAAGAGCAGAGCACTGTGGGATGCTGCAGGGCTAGGGACAGACATTCAAAAAGCCTGAGCCTGAATTGATTCAATCTTTGCAGGTTAGTCCAATGTGGATAGCCTAAATTGGTTTTGTAACCAGACAGACACCCCAGAAATGCGGGCACACGCCTGCAGTAGGTCAGGCTTGAAGCTGGGGGGACGCTAGAGCAGCCCTCCCTTCCCTTGCACATTACTGAACTGAGTGGGGACATGGCCAGGCAATGACAGGATCCTCTGATTAGTCCAGCAGGGAATTGATAACCGTATTTGTCACCTCTAACTCAGTGTTTATCACCCCATTAAGAAAATAACTGAGGAATATTACCAGCTACCTGTTAATGCTACCTGTTGATTCAGCATGGACCATAACCAGCATGTGGTCTGCTAGCTAATACACAGACACCTTTCTACAAGGCAGGGTGGGGGGCAGAATTCCTGCTTAGCAGGGAATGGTGAGAGGGAGGGAGGTGAGCAGCCTGCTGTCCCTGCCAGAGCTGCAGCCAGGGAGCAGAAGGGAGGAGCCAGCCCTTCTGTGGAGCAGAGAGCCCCACCCAGCCCAGAGAGCATGCCGGGATACTGGGGGGAATCTGATTTATCTTAAACCAGCAAGGGGTCTGGGACTGACATTGCATAAATTAGTTTGAGCCAAATCAGTTAAGTCTGATACTACATTCAACCAGGTTTATCTTAAACTGGTTTCAGCCATTTTCAAACTGGTTTATGTGCACTGAATATCTGTTCTGTTACAGGTTTAAACCAGTTTCTGATCACTTAAACTGGTTTATGTGTAACGTCTGTCTGTAGCCCATGGGTCCTCTGTAGCACTACATATAATGGTGCAAAAGTTAAATGTGGCACTACAAAAGGTAGAGCTACAGAGAAGTTCCTAATTCAAACGGAAATATTTGTAGTGCTGCAGCCATTTTTGTAGTGCTACAGGGGGAGTGCATGTATGTATACCCCCTGTAGTGCTACAAGGGTGGATATAGTACTACAAATATAATGTCTGTGCATGGCCTTTGTTTCGCTTTCTGGTCCTTATGTGTGAGTTAAATGTGTGGAGCAGAGCAATGTTTAAATAAATATCTGGGTCACTGAAATCTTTCAAAGCATTTGGTTTGGAGCGGGGAGAGGAATTGATTCATATTATGTAGAAAGTGTGCTAAAAACATTTAAAATGTTTGCTCTGAAGAAGGTTGGCACATTTTCTTTCCAATATTTTAATGGTTTCTTCACAGAAAAGACATAAATAGTCTGTAGAGAAAGTACTGTCAACTAGATCCTTTTTTTAATAGGGCAAGGACCGGGGAATGGCGGGAGTTAATAGTGAAAGATTGTCATGTATGAAAATTCTTCTAAAATTACCTGGAATGTTTACAGAATTCGGACCATGTATTAGTATTGCTTAGCAACAATGGATGACATTCAAGTGATTTTTTTTTTTACAGATTTTTACCACATGCAATAGCAACCTGCTTGTTTCATTTTCCAAATTTTTGGATATACCTTTTTCCCTAAAATCAGCCCCCCAAAATTAGAGTATACTTATTAATCAGGGAAGCTGATTTTTTTGCACCCTGCTTCAGTTCCTGCTCCATAGTGCAATAGCTCTGGTATTACTCTTCAGATGGCTAAGGGAGTGAATAGCTTATTAATGAACCATTGAGTTAATGGCTCGGGGTTCTTCGCTTTACAGGTATACAAATAACCTTTTTAACAGTCTTGAGGTTCCACTAAAGAAGCTAACCTTTTCTAGGGGAATTTTGCTGTCTACTAGGTCTCTTGGTCTCCCCTTCTATTTTGCAGCTCTTTAGCTCTTTTCCAGATCAGAGATCTACTAGTGGAGACCAGTCTTCAGCAGCAGCTAGGGCTTTAGTTAAGCAGGAAGGGGAAGGTGAGTCAGCTGAAGATTAACCTCTGCTCTTGCTCTCTGCAGTCATAAATGTAGGGTGGGGGGGGAGAAATCTTTATAATGCCTTGCAAAAACAAGGTGCATGTTATATGTGTGGAAATATGGTATTCTTTTAAATAACTCATTTCACATTCTGCAGTAATGTCCCTGATTTGCTTTTCTGTAGCTGGCAAGCTGCCTCATGAGGATTGTAGGAAAATATTTTATAGCATCAATTAAAGGTCACAGGAAATGGACTGCTACATCTAAACAAAAAAGTATAAATATGGAAAAGTGAATCAGAAAGCTTCTGTTTAATCGTGTATCCTGCAACTCCTTTTGCAGTCATGAATGAGCTATATTTGGACCTGAATACTAGCTAATCAATTTTTCTGGGTTTTTTGGGCGTTTTAATGTTGTTTAAACTTAGGATAACTTTAGTTAGACAAAGCTTGCAAATGACAATACTAAAATATATTTTAAAAGGCTTTTGCTACATTTCCCACAGAGGTAATAGTTTTTATTCTATCTTTCTGGGATAGTTATCTCCATAAACATTTTAAATGATTATATAGGAACAATACTATATATCTTTATAAAACCCATATACATTAGAAGTGGAAAGAGACTTCCCTAGTCTTTTTCCTGGTGTTTCCCTGGATAGTACTGTACCCAGTCTGTTTTTAACTAATGGTAGTAATACAGCTTCTGCCATTGTATTTTCTTATGTATTGTAACTGCATTTATTTCGTTAAAGGAAACCGAGCAAGCAGAAAAGATCAACATTAGTCTTGCGTTTTTCTTGTATGATCTTCTCTCCCTAATGGACCGTGGGTTCGTGTTTAACCTCATCAAACATTATTGTAATCAGGTAGGCACCATTTGGAACAGTCCTGGAATTAAATATGGTATTATGTTCTGCCCTGTTTGTGACTCCTTTTCTGAACAAGAGGCTGAGATTAGTAGTGCTGTAGAAAGGGTAGAATAGATTCCCTGCTTCTGGGAGCCGGTAATAGGCACTGATTCAGCCATAGGGCACCTTCCTAAACAGGAGCTGCTTTTAACATCTGCAGCATTTGGAGCTGTTTCTCCCACTATGGGATTCACTGCACAGAGTGGAAATGACAGTGAGTATTTGGACCTTAGTCCTAGTTAAAAAGATTTAGGTCAAGTATTAACCATCTGAGTTATTTTTAAAAGTCTCTGCTTGAAAATCCACCTTGAAGAACCCACTATAAACATGTATGAAGTTTCCATTACTAAAACTTTTAGATGTTTCCATGGTTTTTCTTCTAAGCATTTTGATCTTGTGATCCGTATAACAGCCTTCACATCTGACCAAAAGGAGGTCATCAGACATGCATATACTATGCCCACTGAAGTCAACAAGTGTTTCTCCATAGTTTCTGCTGTGCTTTTGCCATTGTGAATGGTAATAACAGCACTGTTGATGTTGTGTTGCACAAAGGTGGGGCATGTTCCTGCATTTAGTTTGCCATAAACACAACAGGGGTTGTTATTTTTAAGTCAATTTTAATATTACAGAAGAGGCAAACACATCAGATGCAAATTACTTTGCATGTAAAAGTGAGAGTCGCTATTTTTTTTTTTTTCTGGGAGGAAATAACTATTGATCCTCTCTTGGGAGTTTGGCCAAGTGACAACCATCATCACCATTAAGGAAAGAGAAGCTAATGGATGGAAGAATTCAGAGAACGTTTCTGCATCTGTTTTTGTTTCTAAGTTGTTTTTATTATATTGGCCTATTCTGTTTCAGGAGACAGGATATTTTTCTATCTATAATTGTAAATTGCACACCTCTCTCTGTCTTGTTTTTCTAGCTGTCGAACAAGTTGAATACACTCTCCACCCTAATTTCCATGAGGTTGGAGTTTCTGCGAGTTCTTTGTAGCCATGAACATTACCTCAATCTGAATCTCTTCTTCATGACTTCAGTATCTACCCCAACATCTCCCTCACCCTCGTTATCATCACAGGTAGGCATCACTCAGTACAGTGCCACATGTCCATCTCCCTCATGTGAAGTACACACAGGGAGGAGGAGAATGTGTCCAGTATGTATTGTAATCAGCTTTAAGTCTAAATTAATCCACCATCCTGGGACTATCAAGAATGATTAACTGTCCTGCAGAAAGGGCAAAGAGGTATGTTTTGTTGTGATTTTTTTCAGTAGGTGTGGTGAAAAATACCATAATGGGGGGTTGGAGAACCCATGATCTCACTATGTATAGCAAAAGTATGTTTGTAAGGATAAAGGGCATATTTTTTCATACCAGTGGCATCATCTGTTTACAGTGCATTATAACTTATGGAAATAATGCAGCAAAATCTGAGTCCCTAGATAAAGGACACAAACTCTGTCCCCTGGTAGACATTATGCTTAAAACAAGGTTAGTAGGTTAATCCTGTCTTAAATAGTAACTTGGCCACACATTTGAGGAATTTAATGGCTTCTCAAAAAGAGAAACCAGTCACAAAAATATGCACAAAAATATATAATATCTTTTCGGGGCTGGTTTCCATCATGCCTTAAACTGAATGTGCGACAGGGTTAGGACCTCACCAGGACTTGAACCAGTCCTGCTACAACAGATGATCAGTTGACTTGCCTGAGGGCTTAAACTGCACCCCCCCATACAATTCTTGAACCAGCCCTGCTACACCAGATGATCAGCTAATTGTCAGCTGGCTCCAGGGACCACGCTGGGGCCAGTTCAAGCCCTGAAGCAGACTTAGAGCCAGCCAAAAATCAGCTGATTGTCTGGCACCCAGCTTTCAATTTGCTGGCCTCTCTCACGTCTTGGAGATGGTGCCTGTATGCTCAGGTATTGACTGAAACGTGGATTTCTGCTGATAGAGAGAAAATGCTGCTGAAAGCAAAGTATTAGCTTGCTTTTCATTTCCCATAGTGACTGACTTTGCTTTTCTAGAGTTTCACAATGAAGCTTTGATTTTGTTATGCCTCTTTCAATATTCCCTAGTCAATATTCCCTTCTCTTAGCACTTCCTGGTTTTTTGTATAGGGTCATTTATGTTGTAGGTAGAACTCTGCAAAATATTCATAAATCTGCCTCAGGCCATTGTCTTGTTCTTCCCATGAGTAACATCCCAGAAACGCACACAATTTGCAGATCTAGATTAGTATTTGCATAACCCTGGATGTTCTCCCTACAACTATGTATCCTTGCCTGCTGTCCTTCTTTCCCTGAACTCCTAACCATATTCTGAGAGGTCCATAGCTGGCACCCCAAACTCATTTTCTACCTGGGCTTTGTCCTCTCTTACCCTAAATTCTTCAGGTGGTACCTAGCTTGCAACTTGCTGCAGGTCATCAAGCAGGGGTATACAAGGAGCTTCTGGCACAAAAGAGCCACATAATCCCTAAATAGGTGATTCCCTAACTACTTTCCTGGGCTTTCCTGAGCTGCCTGCTCAGCTTAAAAGGGAAATGTTTCCCATTGCCATTTCCCTAGGTTAGCACTGGAGCCTCCTGCCCCAGGAAGAACCTAACTAATTAGAGAGGCTATGTCTCTTAGCTATAAAAGAAAAGCAACCATTATCTCTGAAGATTCTTCAAATAGAAATATGTTAGTCCCAAAAATGAGTGGTATGGATCAAAAGAAAAAATACTTACAGTTATAGCCTATGGCTTCTTCCCATGACCCTGGGAAGAAAGGTAAGAGGTGACTAGAGATACAAAGGAGTCCCAGCTTGAGAAGCTGGGAGGTTCATTTTGAAAATTCAAGTTCAGATATTCTTTCTAAGGGGTATTACCAAAAAGCTGATGATATACAGCATCGGTAAAGGTAGCCCTTAAATCTTCCCAAACCCATATCTTAAGTATACAAATAGGTCACTATTCATAAAATTAAAAAAAAAAAAAAAGGATGCATGTTTTAGGCTCCTTTCTGCTAATTAATATAAAGCTTGAGGTTTTAAGGATCAAGATTTCTTCTTAAGGCTACCCTCTTGACACAAAAGATCTGGAAATGGGATTCTTCTTTTTTCTTTTTTTTAAAGGAAGAAAGCAAGAAAATAGCAATTGTGCACAGCTATTGAAATAGATATTTTGGGTCAAACCTGGACAGAAAACAATTAGGATCAGTCTCTTCCTCAGGAAACATCATGAACTCTCTTCTTCTTTAAGAGTAACCTACAAAATGCAGTCCATGCAAATCAATAGGGCTTTTTTTGCTGCTCTTGTATGATTTAATCTGGTAACTAGTCAGCAGTTTAGTAATTCTGCTCTGTGTACAGGAGAGCTGCCAACTAGAGTTAGATTTTTCAATAAGGTGGCCTTGGGGATAAATCTTGTGCAATTTTTGTGAACAGCCCATGTAGAAAATTCATACACCAAGGCATGGAACATCCAGTTGTTACTCCAAACAGGCAAAACTGAACTGTCTGCGTTCCAAGATGTCATGGTGCTCTCATGTCTCTGGCTCTTAATGCAGATTTTCATTGTCCTAAAGTTAGGGAGTCTTCAGCTGTGGGGTCTTGATTCAGCCCATTTTACACATAGGTGGCAGGCAGAGTGTTACAGTCTGTTTTGCAGCACTGTTCTCAGTTTATTGGAAGAAATGTTCAAGTGAATGCTAAAGAATATAAATGAAAAGCAAATTGTGAACTTTGTCAACTTTTTTTTGTACTGGAAATAGACTCTAGAAGTTATGCTTGCCTGGTCAGGGAACAAAACCCGCCAAGTGACCTACCGACCTAGAATCATGATTGCAGCTGAGGAGTTCAAAATACAAACTCAGCAGCAACTTCCCAATTCTTAGGCTGGCCGTATATCAGACCACAGCTATAAGTTACAGGAGTTTGAAGGCTGCTCTAAATTATACCAGCTGCAAACAACCCGAGCCAAAGATTGTCAAGCTTCAGGGAAACACTGTTTAAACTTCCATCCTGCTTGGCCACACTCTTACACCAGGTGTCAGGAGGAGGTGGCAAAGAAGTTCCTATGCAGTGCCTTTGCTGTTTGGAGCTTCCTCTTGCACAGATTGTGGAGTAGCTAGTAGGCTGCAATTTCACATACTAAGTTACCTGTTGGTAACTTGTTCATGTGTCTGTTCCCTTAAGCCAGTTTGTAACTACTTTAAGCTGGCAGAGTGCAATAAAAAACACCTGAACCCAGGGGAAATTCTGCCTTTGTCCCCCATCCATGCTAGCAAATATAGTTTGGACTTTGCACATCAAATACTTACAGCAAGTTGCTTGTGCACAATTAATAAAATGAGGGCTATTCTTAGAAACCACTTGCTGATATGATAATTCCTTAAAACAAATTTGAGAGTTATAAGATGGCAAATGGAAAGAGAGACTGATTTCACTGAATAAAATGTGTACTACTTACCCATACTCAGCATTCACTATGAGTAGTTTAGGCTTGCGCTAAATATTTATAGAAATGTTTTGCTTCATAGGGATTTTACTCAATTTGATTGTAAAGCTTTACATTCTTCTGACATCATTGTCCATCCTTTCAACAGAGTGACCTATTAGATGTATTTTCCATGAGCTGTCACTGTAGTTTGTTTAATGAGTTGTTTTTTCTTTGATAATCCATTAAAACACCTAATATACTTTTCCAGAATTCAAGCTCCTGCTCTAGTTTCCAGGATCAGAAAATTGCCAGTATGTTTGACCTTTCAGCAGATTATCGTCAACAGCACTTTCTGACTGGATTGCTCTTCACTGAATTGGCAGCTGCCCTGGACACAGAGACAGAGGGGTAGGTTTCTTTTTTTTAGAGGATTATCCTGATGGCCCTGTGATCGGTACAGATTGTTTATCACCTGATAGACCTGGGTTTGATTTCATGTCCAGCTTCTTGCTTTCCACATGGAAAGTGTATAGCGGTAGTGTCACAGCGTCACAAA
Organism: Crocodylus porosus; assembly: GCF_001723895.1. Taxonomy (NCBI): domain Eukaryota; kingdom Metazoa; phylum Chordata; order Crocodylia; family Crocodylidae; genus Crocodylus; species Crocodylus porosus. The sequence goes on along the minus strand of NW_017728950.1, from coordinate 61,754,464 downwards.
AAAGGCCTCTACCTATATTTCCCTCTGTATTGAAGTAGAATGGATGGACTCTAGAGTTTAATGGACCTTGTCTACATTCAAGAATATTGGTGGATTATCCTTCAAGCCCACCCCTCAGCATATGGGTGACAAACCATGCATCTATTGCAGTAATGCTCCCAATAATACATGTACAATCAAACCACCATCTGCAAGAGACCTGAACTGAGCCAGGAAAACCATCAAGTTCATTGTTTAAGATGGCAACTGGAGTGAGACAAAGCCAGGGTAGGGAAGAAAGAGATAATCTATGCTAGTTGCATGGAAGGGAAATATATTCTGCTCAAAAAGATAATCTCTGGTAAAGATGAAAGATCTTTTTAACTTTTAACATAAACTTTAGTGATAGCTAGACCTAGAGCATCCTGGTATAAGCCAGGATCACATAGCTCTCAATGCTCTTGCCATAGTAAAACAGATAGAACCTTCACCAACCTGATGGGTAATTGTATATGGGTCATTTTGTAACATAACAATAATCATTTTAGGAGCAAAACATTTGCCTCAATGAATGTGTATGTCTTGTTATATGTAATAGTGCTACTTATATATGCAGGAAAATGTCATGCTTTTACATCACAGCTCACAACTTTCAACTGTTCTTGGTAAAGCAAAGGTCTTGAAAACATTGCTGTCTCTATGCTGAAGGGCTTGGGTAAATGCGTAGCTGTGGTTGTTTCCAAATGGTCTTTGTCTCTCTACGGAGTTGAATTTGCCTAGAGTGGATGAATTACTTGGAGGGCCTTTGTCAAATATTTTCTACTCATTTGCAGGTCTTCTGGGAATGCAAACTGAAATGTTACTTTGTGATTATAGCAAAACATGTTATCCTATAATTACTGAGTAGTTGATTTCTGCCTTCCTTCCCCCCACCAATCTTCTCTTATTGCTTCTGGTCTGCACAACTTGCTTGTGACAATAACAAAACTAATTCCTGTTTTTGTGCCAACAGAATTGGTAAGGTGCAGAAGAAAGCTATCAGTGCTATCCATAGCTTGCTGAGTTCCCATGATCTAGACCTGCGCTGCTCCAAAAAAGAGGTGAAGGTCAAAATTGCCGCTCTTTACCTCCCTTTGGTTGGGATCATTTTGGATGCACTCCCACAGCTCTATGACTTCACAGGTACGGCCTTCTTTTTTTTAATTTGTCCTCACTGAATAATTTAAGTGACCTGAATCTCAAAATACAAAGGAGATAGTTTTAGCTGCGTAATTATTACTATAATCCTAGGTAGCATATACACAGGGCCCCAGCCCTGAATGGCTTAAAATGTGCATTATGAAGGAGAACAAAAATAATATTGTTATGTTGTTACATCATTTTTAAAATTCCCAGCCAAATGAATTGGATGCAGTTAATTTTGGGGGTGAACATTATGTATTCATCTTTCTATTACCACTTAGTACTGTTAGCTTTGTGGTACTGTAGTTACAAGACGCATTTTGCACAAATGTAACCAACGTGTTCAAGGTTAGAGAAGATAATTTTTATCTTACTGAGTGTCACTATAAATGCTGATCAGAATCTTGTAATCCTGGAGGTATTTTGGGTGGGGTGGAAGTGGTTGTTTAGTTTTTTAGTTTTGTTTTTAAATAGTTCTCTAGCTCTTTTACTCAGTTATATATTCCTGTAGTGGATTTGTATGAATTTGCCCCAAGTAGCTGTTTTGTGTTTTTTTTCCATGACAGTAGCTGATATTCTTTTAAAACTCAGTGCTCTGCTTTGCTACGTACAAAAGTACCTGTCATTTACATGAAAAACTTGTGGTAACAGTGAAAAAAGGAAGCTTTTTTTTTGAGAACCTAAGATTTATGTCTCTAAATATGCAAGAGTCCTTGGAATAAAACAGTCACATCATCAATAAATGTTATTTCTTACCATCCAAAAATGTAAAAGTGCTTGACATAGTTAAGTGTCACTATACCCTTTTGATAGGTTTTATCTTTACGTCATATAGGAGAAAACAGGCATAGTTATGAAAGTCCTAAATGTTGCAAAGTAATGCTAATTTGGGTTGTCCTTTCCTTTTCTTTTCTTTTCTTCTTTTTTCGGTGTCTAAGATGAGATGCCATGGGGCTTGTTTTTAGAGATTTTAACAGGATGCCTGGCTTGGATGCTGCAGCCAGCTGCAGGTGGTAGAAATAAGTTTGCCTGCCTGTGTCCCTGCCTAGGAGGGATTGAGTTAACTAATGGGGATGATTGGATGGCCCAGAGGAAATTAAAACTCCTAGGGAAGGGAGCTGAGGGAGAGAGGGAAGGTGGAGGTGCTGTGCAGAGCTGGGGTTACTGTCTCAGGATCTGGGAATGGACCACAGGGTTTGGTTTAATCATTTATTGTTTATGTGCCTGCTTGTTTTATACTTTATGTTGTTTCCTGTGGTTACAAGTTTGTCCCAAGGAAAACAAAACCTATATTATGAAAGTAACAACCCACTACAGAGATATTGAGCACATCAGGTGAGGTCACTTGGCGCCTCTGAAAACCAGGCTTAAATGCCTTTAAATTGGACACTCATTCTTAGAGAATTTATTTCCTACTTGGTTTTTCTATAGGCTGGATCAGATTAGTTAAACTAAACACTTAAAAAGCTCTTCGGTCAACAGCTGCTAGATTTGTATGTATTTCTGTAATAGTCCTACACCCATGTACACAGTTTTGGTGGTGATACTTAACCAGGTAATGCCAATTAAACATGGCACAAAGTGACCTAGTCTAAGTATTGTAAAATCGTCAGGTCCCCTGATGGTTTTTCCTTTGAAACAATTTTTTTCAAAACAGCAGGAGAGGGTTTGAACAGATCTTTATATCCATATGGTTTTTTGATTAACTTGACAGTCTTTGGGCATGTCTACATGTGCATTTACGCATGCCTAAAGTTAACATGCCTTTTGTTAAGGCGCGTTAAGGTGATTTAGGCACACATCTACATGTGGACACATTAATGCACATTAAGGCCCTCACATTAGCACATGTGGAAACACGCTAATGCTTATTAATACAGTGTATATCCATTGATGCACACCACGTTAATGCACATTAGCACATCTACATGTGCGCTAGTGCAACTTGGCTATCCCACCTAAATTTGATGCTGTCTTTATGCAGGTATCAAATTTAGGCATACATAGCTTTAAATTGCCATTTTTAAGGCACATTAAGGGTGCGCAAGTGTTGACCTGTGCCCTTCATGCATCTTAAAAGTAGAGATTTTAGGCTAAGCCCACTTAAGAGGAATGTGTAGGTGCTGCCTCGGTGCACAATATCCTGGTAATCTTATTCCTCTTCTCTTCTTTTCCTCCATTACTACTTCACCTTAACAAGCCATAACTAAGAGAAATACCAGTTGGTTTGTTCCATCCAACAGGGGTGGATATGGGGACCATGCCATCACGTGATACTTAGAAAACCAAAGCTACATTTACTTGTACTATGCAGTGTCAGTGAGATGCTTCAAATCTAGTTTCAGATGCTCGTGGTGGGAAAGGTCGTTCAGGGAGTCCAGATGAAGATCAAGAATCTACAATCAATCAGTCTGTTGCCTTGGCCATTGCTGGGAATCAGTTCAGCCTCCTCAGGACTTCTGGTGTATCTGTGTCTTCACTGGTATGTGTGCAGTGCTTTGCTAGCCTACCCTCGTTCATTCCTTCCTTTCTCCTACTGTTTTTGTTCAGTATTTTCTGTCCTCCTTTCCCTGTGGTTCTGGCAATCTTCAGCTCAGCAGGGGCTTGGGTTATCAAGGGAGACACTCACTCCAGCAGGATTTGAAATCTGTATGAGCTGAATCCATGCAGCCTGCTGATTTGCCTTTGCCAAAATGAGCCAGATTCCCACAGCAATCCGGTTTTTGTACTACTTCTTCTTCAGTCACTGCCAGACACTGCACTGTCCCTACCCCTTCCTCCACAGGACCCCATCCCACCACCACCAATCACAAGCATCCCTCAGCATGCTCCATAAAGCAGCCAGGCAACGTATTTAAGTATCATTACCTACAGAATTGGGAGCACTTGGGCAGGACTCTTTTTTTTTTTTGGATGCTGACGTTAGGATTGTTGCTGGGAACATCTAGAAATATTGTGGGGAGCTACTCTTCCTCTTTTTACAACCACACCCTAGTACTAATTCCAAAACCTCAGGTGTGCCTTTTGGAAAATATAACGGGTATATCATAAATAGGGAACCTGGAATAGATGGAGCACTCATGATGCTAGACTCCACTAGTTTATTTAAATAACACGACTTTCTCCTTTTTCTCCTCTCGTCAAATATATGTTTGTTTTTATAAACTGCTAGCCTTACAAACAGTACAGCATGTTGAGTCCTGATGCCACTCGCAACCTTCTGATCTGTTTCCTCTGGATCATGAAGAATGCTGATCAGAACCTCATTCAGAAATGGATTACAGACCTTCCATCCATGCAGCTGAACAGGATTTTAGATCTCCTCTTCATTTGTGTCTCATGCTTTGAATACAAGGTAAATGGGACGTGACCCAGTTGGGTTGCTGATTTCTCCCAATATTTTCTTTGGGACTGAAGGGTGTAAAATAGTCCTCTTGCCAACTCAGTTTCATCTTGATTAGAGATGGACTAATTGATTCAAGTGAAATAACTGGTCCAAATCTACGATGAGAACTCAGTTTGTTTATGTGGTTCTACAAAACTGGTTTAAAATTTTTCTTACTTTTTTCCTTTTTATGGAGCTCTGAATATCGTATTTCAGACAGTAAGTCAAAGCTGATATGTCTTTTCTGCCAGCATTTTCCTCCTTGAGAGGTTCAGCTAAAAATTGATGAATCAGATCTCCCAAGCTGTGAAGCTTTACTCACTATTACATTTTGCACATTTCTACAATCAAATTTCTTTTCTATTTTCCTTGTATAAAGAAGTTGCCTATGCAAATAGGGGGTTAGGATGGATTCTTTTCAGCCCAGGAGCTGCACTGTTTCTTGTCAAGTCCTGGGTGGAGAGTGGTACTGCTAAAGTTTGTGCTTGAAGTCAGAACTCTCAGCTCTGCTGGTATGTACCTGTACCAGGCCAAGTAATTTCGCTCTATGCCTACATTTTTCATTGTAAAATTAGAATAATAATACCTACTGCTCAATGGGACTGTGAGGCTAAATGTAATGTTGTACCAGAATCTCTACAAGAGCAAACTATTATCATTAAGTAGTTTGAAATATGGGAGTATTTATCTCTCGAAAGTCACCTTTCTCTTTACTTCCAGATATATCTGTGTATTTGCTAACAGTACACGTACTGGCTCTTTCATGGTATGCACACTGCTTTTGTACATTGATAATGGTCTTCATTGTCCTCCGTCTGTTTTGAATTCTGCTCAAAAGGGATATCAAAAGTATCGGCAGTACACTTTGGATTAATAGTGTGTGTGTATTTTTAACATAGGTGCTCTGAAGTGAAGAAAATGACTTTGCTTTCTTACATAATTCCAGGGCAAACAAAGCTCAGATAAAGTTAGCACTCAAGTGCTCCAGAAATCAAAAGATGCAAAAGCCCGGCTAGAAGAGGCTTTACTGAGAGGAGAAGGGGCCAGAGGTGAAATGATGAAACGCTGCAGGACACCGGCTGGTACTTTTTGTTTTTTCCCCTTTGTCTTTAATCAGAAAACTTCAAATGAGCTAGCAATCCAAATCTCTTCCCCTTTCGGAGTTTAAAGGACAGCAAAAACTCTCCAAATCTTCAACTAGCAGGGATGTCAAGCTCTTCACCTCACAGGCTGGATCCACACTGCATGGCCTCTTGTGCCCTGGATCTGGATCTGGACTGCAGGGCATGTTGTAGGTCAGATTCAGACCATGGGCTTCCCATGGGCTGGACCTAGAACACAGACTTTCTAGCTACAGTTGCCAGTGCTGCTGTGGTGATGCTAGCAGTTGAGGAGTTAACTAGAGTGGTGTTAGCATGGCCACCAGCCAGGGGGTGAATGCTGCTGATTTTTAGTCACTAGTGGCAACAAAAAACTAATTTCTGCAGTGGCATTCACCCACTAGGTGCTGGTACTGGCAGCCATGGCTTTAGGGATTGAGCAACTGCAGCACTTTGGCTGCTGGCAACTGCAGCAAGAAGCCCCAAGAGCCTGATGACCCACATCTGTGGGACAGATACAGCCCATAGGCCATATCTTTGACACCAATTACTATAGTAATTGACCCTTATATCTGGGAACAGATTTACAAGGATGTTCCTTTCAGATAATCACTTTTCTGACCCTATCTTAGTTGCAAGTACAGAAGGGAAAACTGTGTGCGTTGAACATTTTCAGTGTCATGATGTGGTTTCTATGATATCCCTCATACATGGCCACAGTTTCAAAAACATTAAAAATAAAGCAAGTTGCCTCTACAGTGAAAAGTCAGTTCATTTAAAAAAAAGTGTTACAAATGTCTTGCGGAAATTTTAAATTGCAACTTAAATTTAACAGCCCCAGAGTTTCAGAAATGATTGATAGTGCCCTTGTAGCAGGATCCCCAGGGCTGAAAGCTGAGGGATTTGAGCACCAAATGACTGTTACAGAAATTTAGATCACCTTGTATGATTAGATATCACAATGCAGGTGTTCTCTTTCTGCTTTAATCTTACTGACGTATGTTGCACTCTTAGGGAATGACAGATTGGCAGGGCTAAATGAAAACCTGCGATGGAGAAAAGAGCAGACTCACTGGCGGCAGGCAAACGAAAAGCAAGATAAGTAAGTCATTTAATAAATTTATATCACTTTTACCTAAACCAGGCTGGGTTTGGTTGGGGTTTTTTTTCCCAGGATGCTTTTATTACAAAATCAGCAGTTTCATTCCAGCCTCTTTCTTCAAAGAGGAAAAGAAATAAAAAAAAATTCCTTTGGGGGTTGGCTGTTGCTGGGACATACCAGTGAGTTTCTAAAGACTTGAGGGGCTTAATCTGTGAACTATGTATCTTTTTCTTTCTGATTTAACTGTATAGGAGAGATATACATATAATATCCCAGGTACCTCAAAACAGGGCTTATTTGACTTTTACAGTGCTATAGTTGCATTGTTGAATATATGCAGCATGGCAATATGTGCTTTGTCTCACTAAGTTTGCCAGATTTAATCCATTGGTGAATTATTTACCAGAGGAGGGGGAAAAAAAGTTTCTTCTCTTATGATGTTCTTGTTACAAGTTTCAGCTTGCCATTTGTGAATACAGCAGTTTTTTACTATCCAAAGTATGAGGGTAAAAATAAAGCGGCCTAATCAACTAAATACAGTGATAAATAACTCAGTATTTTATTTAGAGACAACTAGCTTTTCATGAATGAATTGCACTGTAAAAACTAGTATTTTTCATACTCTTTGTTCCAAGTAGTCTATAAATGTAGAAATTTGGTGACTTCTTCACTAGAAGAAACACAATTTTTTCCCCCCTATACCTACTTGCATAAATGAAATCATCGTAAATAGATGCCATTTTTTTAAAAAAGGGGTAGCATCTTCTCTATATTAAAGTTGTACTGAATGTCCAGAGCCCTTTTTAATTACTTTGGCTAGGAAAAGGGGTATCGGTTTTAGTTTTTTGTCCATTGAGGTTATAAAGATTCTGCGATAAGCAGGTAAACGGTTGTTCAGCTATCTTTTTTGAGCAAAGACTTTCAGTTTTGGAATTCACTGCAGTTTAAAAGAAAGAAGAAGAAAATGCCTCTCCGCTTTGTCTGTGATGAATATGCCTATCCTTTCATCACCGAAGACATTTTGCTGCAGTATTTTTATTTATTCAAGAGTTGACTAATGTAGTCTAGGCCATTATGTGGCACAGTTGTAGCTAGGTAACAGAATGCTGAGTTAGCATGATTAACAGTGTTCTCTTTCTGAAAACAGAAGCTGAAATGTTAGGACCAAATTTTGTGGACCTTTTTGTTCTCCTTCATGTAAAATTTCCATAAAAGTCCAAATGAATTTGGTCTGTGCCAGGGAAGTATAAACTGGTCCTTAATTATCAAACTTCATGCTGAACAGGAGAAATAGGAGTAAGGCAGACAAATCAGGCACTAGGGATGTGTGAAATGGGCCCTATTTGATTTGGATTTGCCCTGAATCAAGGATAGTGATTCAATTTGTTGATCACTCTCCCTGATACAATTTGGCCAAATCTGAAGATTCAGTGCTGATTCAGAGAATCAGCAATTTGGCCATAGACACAGCATTATGTTTTTTCTACATACCTCGAGGTATGTATCATACATATCTCATGGCTTGAGAATGCTGCAATGCTGGGGTGGATGGAGCATCCCACAGGAGCACAGGGAGCCCCCTCCATGCGCGGCAGTGAACCTGGAAGTGGACCAGAAGTACTTCTGCCGTGGAGTGTACAGGGTCCCCCCCATGTTTCCCAGTTCAGTGATTGGCCACAGGGGGACCCTGGGTGCCACCCCCAGACCCAGGAGGCACCAGTCACCAAGCTGGGGTGGGGGCACAGGAGGACCCCCTGCATGCTCCCCAGTGGATCCGGAAGTGGACTGGAAGTGCTTCTGGTCCACTTCCAGGTCTGCTGCCAAGTGCGCTGGGGACCCCCCCACACTCCTGTGGGACACTCCATGCGCCCCAGCATTGCAGCATTCATAAGCCCCCTGGTAACTTGAGGTATGTAGAAAAAACATTTAAAGCTGTGTCTATGTCCAAATCACCGAATCTCTCCAAATCGATTTAGAGGGTTCCAGTTTGATTCAGAGAGATTAAAGGGTCTCCTGATTTGGATTTGGATTTGGATTTGGAGATTCAGCCCCTGAATTGGGCTGAATCTACACCAAATCAAATCAGCAACCGAAGCTTCGCACAGCCCTACTAGGTACTATTCTTGGTGTGGGCCACATTGGTGCAGTTTAATCAATTGCTTCTTTAGGTAAGAGTGCAAGTCTTCATATTGAGAGGATCCATATGTCCCTGTGCTCTCTGAATGTCTTGTCCTTTTGAGCAGATACCCTGAACCAAGGGGGAGCCAAGTCTGAGTGCATTTCCTACTGAAAAAGTTGGTGTTGGGTTTTTTTTCATTCTCCAGCACTTACTGGGGAGTCAGTTGGTAGCCCCATTTTGAGCACCTATCCTGACTCTATCTCTTTTTTCCCCATGGGTCCCATTTTGTATTCACTATGAAAAGTTATCTCTACTTCAAATCAAATGAAATATAAGGAAAGGAGTCAGTCATTTTTTAAGGTTATTGGCCATTTAAAAGGCTTGTACAAAATAACCACATTGGTTGGAGAGAGCTGGTTTTGAGCAGCTGATTGGGAGTGAAGGTTCCAAGCAGTTGTATGTTAGAGATGGCTCCCATTATGTCCCTCTCCCTCAGTGTATTTATTAATAAAGTCAATCTGTTCCTAAACGTTGACTAAAACTCTTCTACTGAGCATACAAACAAGATAAATCAAAATGGTTAACATACAGGGCCTGAATCATACTGTGGTTGCGAGAACCAGTTCAAAGGATTGTTGTTGCTTATTTAATTTGTGCCAGTCTTGCTCATATTTATGCTTTGATTATTGCAGTGGTCTCCTGGCAGGGCCTCCCTATCTTTCATTGCTCTGGGTAATTGTGATCAATCAAGTTATGCCTTCTCTTCACTACCTGGCAGTCTATAGAAGTGCTGGGCTGACTCTGTTGACCCTGCTGGTCTTTATCCATGACCTCCAGTTTCATGCAGATAAGAAATTATAGGGAAAAAAATGTGGAATATTCACAGAAAGCAAATCCTGAATTTATATGAAAAGTCTACAGTAAGAACTGTTCATCCAGCCCTGGACAGAAAATTGCCTGCGAGAACTTAGTTCAGCCAAAACAGCTCCAGTTTCACATGCTGAATACTTACAAGTGACACTTTGCACATATATAGAAACCCAGGAATTATCTGCAAATGCTTTTTTTCCTCTTTTGTAGTTGAATTTTGCATCATTAATATATTTAAGCAAATGATTCATGAGTTGTACAGAATCCGCAAATAGATGATGAATTTTTATTGAATACATTTCTTGTTACAAATCATGCATCAAGCTCAATATCATGCATCAACTCTGCTGAGAGGTGCAGAAGGCGTCTATTCCAGGCTTCTTCCTTAAGCCTGGTCTTGACACAGGTTTGGGTTTTGTCCACCATCCCCTCACTTTCTTTTAGAAAAGCCACTATTCCTTCTTGCATCAAATGGTCATTGTGTCTTGGCTGCACTGGATCCCTAGCTCTGGAATTTGCTGCCCCTTTTTCACCTATTTCAGTCTGTCCTCAAATTCTGCTTTTATGCAGTAAAAAATATTCTGGTATCAACAATGTTTTCCCCTTTCCTTATGGTTGCCTTCTCTATTCTTTTCTTACAGAGTTTTATAAGGGATTATTTGTATCATAACTCTATTCAGGGTGTATCACTGCAGTGTACATTTTCAGATATTTGTTGTACAGCTCCTTGAGCAGCTTTGTCACACTGAGTCATGGGCATCCCAGTCTGGAGCCACTTGAGGATCTAGATGCCAACCTGGGTTGGGAGGAACAAGCAGATTACAGGGGCAAGCCAAGTCAGGAAGCCAGGAGATCAATCTGAGAATAGGGTCTAGGAAGAGGCTGAGTCAAAAAGCTGGGGGATCAGGAAGAGAATGGAGTCAGAGAGCAAAGCAGGTCAAAAGACAAAATCAGGCCAAGAGTGGAGTCAGAATGCAAGCCTGAGGGAACAGCGAGGCAGTCTGGGATCAGATTAAGCCCTGTTACCTGGACAGATTGTATTCTGGGTCAAACATTTATATGAGGGAAGTGGAGGTTCAGCTGACCCTGGCCAGCCACTCCAGTGCCAGTGAGTGGGTGGAGGGCTAGACCCTCCTCGAGGCTTCAGGACAGCCTCGACTGACATGGGTGGTTAGCTGTTAGGGAGCAGGCCAGGATGAGAGGCTGCGCTAGTCGGGCCAAGGCCCCAGGTTTGCAGCTGTGGCATGTCACTTTGTGGGCATAATGAGGCATAGGTGTCACTTTATAAATATTGTTCATTATTATTATGCCAATGGTAACTGCAGTCAGCTATTAACAATACGTAGAAGCCCACCTGTAGCACATTTCCTGAGGATTAAGATCTAGTGCAGGGCTGCTCAACTGCTAGCCCATGGAGCCAGGACATGCAACCCACAGGTCTCCCCGTGGGTTGGAAAATTTAGAAGTGGGGAAGCAGTGGCAGTTAATACTGCCATCTCTCCCCATGGCCAAATTCCCAAGTCATGCAGAGCTAGATGCTTGCTGGAGCATGCCCCCTTCCCTCTGCATGGCCGGTTTGGGACCCTGTGGGACCAGGCCATGCTACCTCTACCCCATGCGGCTGCACTGGGGCCAGACCAAGCCAGGCCTCCTTCCCTCTGTATAGCTTGCATTGGTGCTGGGCTATGCCCCGTTGCTCTGCGAAACTGGGCCATGACGCTTCCCCCCACTACAGGGCTGGATAAGAGCTGGATCAAGCCCCCTTCCTCCCATGGGGCTGGGCCTCCCTGGGTGCTGGATCAGGACCACCACCTGGTTCCATCCCACAGGTGTACTGAGCACAGCCCATCCAGCCTGCCCAGCAAAACAGTTGGGCACCACTCATCTAGTATATCAGCTCCTCCCAGTAAACCTAGTGGTCCTTGGGAAATGCCCTTTGAATGAGGTTGCTGTTACCCATCTCTGTGGGAACATTCAGGATTCAGTCATTTTTAACTCGGCCTTTAGTTGATACAGCTGGTTGTCATCCAAATAATGAGGAGTGCTCCTTTTCACAGAACGAAAGCTGAGCTTGATCAAGAAGCTCTGATCAGTGGAAATCTGGCTACAGAAGCTAATTTGATCATCTTAGATATGCAAGAGAACATCATCCAGGTGAGAACTTCACTGCTGGCTCTGCATCAACCTCTCTAAAAGGGAAAAAGATGTATTCTTCTACTCCTTAAGCAGTACATATTTTAACTACAAAAAAAGGAATCTTAACATTCACAATCAATAAAAAGGATCCTTAATGATCTCTGTCTTTAAAAAGAGAAAAGGATAAATATGCCATCTTATTATACTGTTGCTGTAAGCCCCTTTCACTCATTGAGCTTTCACCAGTGTAACAGAGAAGAGAATTTCACCCCATTTCTACACAACTGTACTTGAAATCCAATCTCAGTTAACTTCTCAGGATACAGGGGCTTGTCAGTCCTGTTTTGAGGCTGGAAGGGGAAAGGACAGTATTGGTTTGTATTGGGTAACAAAATGGGGCTGGCCTGCTGCTCTTGTGGAAATGTTCTGCATTGTCATGTAAGACATCTGAATTTAGAGTTTAACCCTACACACCACTCTGGTCCGTGGTATCCTCTACCTGCATGGAGGCATATTGGCAAAAATACCCGTTTGCAGGGAAAAACTTGCAGAACCTGTTTTACCTCCCAGGGTCAAGTCAAAGGTCAGTCAAAGTTAGTGGAGCTGTGACAGTTGATATCAGTTGAGGATCAGCCCCCTGGGTCTGAGGTTTTTATTTATGTGATAGGCTATGACCTCACTGCTGACACAGAGAGAAACTTATACTGCTCTTTAACCCTTGTCAATAGAAAAGTGATGTACTAAAGGCTCCTGTGTAGACTCTTAAAGAAGCATAAAGACCCAAACAGAAGGAAGATTTAAAAAATATGGTCCTTTGAGGATAGGTACAAGAATAAACTGCATTAAAAATAAATTGCAGGGATTCAAGGCACATGAAGGGTTTCTTCTTTTCTGCTGAGCCACTAACCCATAAGAAGTGACTCCAATAGAAATCTTTCCAATGTTGTGGTAACATGAGAGTAAGCACATGCTCAAGAACGAGGAAAAACCCTGAGATTTAGAATGTCACTTTGTTTGCAGCGTAGAAGGGTCTTCTTGATGAAAGGAGTAAAATCTCCATGCTTATGTGCAAGTTTATTATGGGATTCCTCTGTTAAATTGATTACTCTTCTCTGTACGTAGGCGAGTTCTGCTGTGGACTGTAGAGAGAACCTTTTGGGAGGAGTGCTGAAGGTCCTGGTAAACTCTCTTGGCTGCGATCAGAGCACCACTTACCTAACACATTGCTTCGCTACGCTCAGAGCACTCATTGCCAAGGTAAACTCTTGACAGACTTACATTTTCCTATTTCTAGTTAAGACATTAGGTGATTTTTTTTTTTTAAAGCAGATCTGTAAGTGCAATAAATATTTACATTTGCATCCATCAAAACAGGTTTCATGCACAGACATACCGGTACATGTATATTAGTTCATTACTGTGTGAAAACCACTTCATCCACTCTTTGAAAATATCAACTCCTTTTAAGACATTGGGATTCTTCTGGATTTAAACAGTTATACTGTAAATGAGATATGAGGTTAGTCTCTTAATGTGAGAGGCAAGGATTTCTTAGGATGATATCTTTTATTGGATGAACTATATAGTTGGGATAGACTTAGACAAGTTTTTGAATGCAAGACATTCTTCAGACCATGGAGGGTTTCTATTAATTAAATTTATATTAGTACTTTCATTCTTTCTAAATGCTAGGCCAAATTATCCATTTGTTTTTCACCAGTGTACTTCCGTTGACACTGATAGATTTCCAGGCAGCATTTAGCCAATATCTTAATAATATAAGTCAGAACAGATGTGTTTTCAACTTTTAATATAGGGGTTTGGGGGATAGGCCTCATTAGGAGATTGTTTAACATTTCATAGTATACGGATCTTTATTTGAAGGAGTGTTTCCACTCCAAATGCAGAAATGAAAAATCCTTGAAAATATCCTAAAATGCACACAAAAAGGACAGGAGTATCCTGTTCATTATGTCCATTTCCCATTAAGTATAGATTACCTGACAAACTAAATTATCAGGTTGTTCTCCAAATAGTTACAAAGTTCATAACTAAAGTCTCATTGTACATTATTTTTTTTAAAGCTAACTTCCAATCAAAATAATTTATAATGATGAATGCTTTGTAAAATCATTTGAATCTGTCTTCCAAGTAAAGTGAGTTGGTATTATATTTTTATGAAACAACTGTTCAAATAATTTATATTGTACTGCAGGGAGATGTATGCTGTTCTATAAATGAGTAAAAATGGTGGGACTTTGTCAACTAGTGTGCAGTGTAAACAGCAAGATGACACTGAAGAAAGGGCTGAGGTTGAGAACTGGGTAAACAAGGTTTTACAATAAGAGATAATGGCATGTGTTTGTTGCATGTCCATCTTGGTTTTTATCTATGCACGTACAATATATGTGACTCCATCTGCATTCTGTTTAAAATAAAAGTTCCTTGGAACATAGGTGCTGTTAGGCTTGGACTGAAGCCATAATAACTTGTATCTCTAAAATTAAAACGTTCATAAAACTAAAATTTGGAATAGGATCAGGAATGAAAGCTGGGTGGGAGGTCCACAGTGGAAGTGTTTTAGGACAATTAAATATTGTGCCTCATTGTGGTAGAAAGAATATTTCCAGGGGACAGGAGTTGAATCTTGAAAATGTGAACCATGAAGGTTTAGAAAGTAGAACTCTTATCAAAAGAGCCAAAAATGTCTTATCATTTTTAATCTACTCTCACAATTACAATGCCTGAATGCTTGGGATTGGTAATAATACTAGTGTCTTCTCTGCCTCCCTTAGTTTGGAGATTTCCTGTTTGAAGAGGAAGTGGAACAATGTGCCGACCTGTGCCAACGACTTCTACATCACTGCAGCAGCAGCATAGAGGTCACTCGTACTCAAGCCTGTGCAACACTTTACCTCCTGATGAGATACAGTTTCAGCTCTGCTAACGTAAGATTTTAGTTAGAACAAAGGTGCCTGTAGATATGTGGGGTGTCTGCTCTGACACACAGCAGAGCAGACCCACTTTATAGTTTCCATATTTTCATTTAAAATCAGTATGGAAACTGACAATGAATTGAAAACATGCATATCTCAACAGCCAAGTGTTGTGGTGTTATATGAATTTTTAACTAGGGAAGGAAAGTTGCAGGGGGAAAGGAGGTTGTGGCAAGGAGTTTGAAGTAGTTGTTTACTCCTGTTTCATTGGAGAAAATACTACAAGTCAGTAATGAACTGGATTAAATAGAAGATGCCTACATTTTAGAAGATCTCGTTGTACAAATGAACCAAAAAAACCCACATAAGCAACATTGTTACTTCACTATCTTTTCTTAAGTGCTCTTAACCCAGCGTAAGAATTATTGCAGCTTCTACACAGACTAGGCCCCCACTTCTCCTCTCAGTCTCACTGATGTAAATATGGAATAATGTCCTGGGCTTGAATGAAAATCATGCAGATTGGTATTGGTATGACAGTACAGTTTGGCCCTTGGCCCCATAAAATGTCAATACACAGTATAAAATTAGATGTTTATGTGGTCAGCACTTATGAATAAGCATACCATATGTGAGAGGCAGGTATTTTCTGGGATCTCTTTACTGGACCAACTGTATAGTTGGGAGAACTGTTTAAGCTTCTGAGTATCAAGTGCTGTTCCTCAGGCCAGTACTTCCTTTTGGATCCCCTTATATCCTGCAGGGATTTAAAATCCAAGATGCAGCCTTCCCTAAGCCATTCATTTACAGATGAATTACTGGGCCACACTGACACCTGGCGTAAACAGGTACAACTGTGTTGACTTTTGAGCGATGGCCACTGGTCCCTGGGGTGACTTTGTTTAGGCAAAGAGGAAAAAAGTTGATTTACATCCTGCAAGCACCCAAGTAAACAGAAACATATGGAAAACAAATATGTTTGAATCAAACTCTTCTTCTTTGGTGTTTTTCCTTTTATAAAGAACTTTGCAAGAGTAAAGATGCAAGTGACCATGTCTCTGGCTTCTCTCGTTGGTAAGTCATCTGACTTCAATGAGGAATACCTCAGGAGATCCTTACGAACCATCCTGGCATATGCAGAGGAAGATGCAGACATGCAGTCAACTCTATTTCCAGCCCAGGTTAGTACTTTTGTGATTTCTGATGTTAGCTTCAGGACCTTTCACACAGGAGTGGGGACAAGCCAGATTGTAGAGCTGAGCATCCCTAAGTGTTGAAAATAAGGAGATGAATACTTGGGCTTACTTCTATTTTAATACAAAGCTATGCATATGAAATTCTTGTAATATCTAGGAGGTCTGTATCATGGTCCACCAGGACTTACAGCCTAGTGGGTACAGAATTGCAGGGGTAGCAGTCCAAAGCTGAGAGCCAGGAACCAAATGCCAAGCCAGGGTCAGGATCTGAGAATCAGAGGCCTAGTTACCAGATCTGAGGGACAATCCACAGGGCGAGGTCCAAGAACAGAGTGAAATCCAGGTCAAGAAGCAGATCTTCATGGAAATCCATGGCTGAAATCCAGGAGCAAGCCAAATGCAGGGTCAAGATCCAAGAAAGCTAGAGAAGTTGCCAGGGCAGGAACTAGTCAGAGATGGGAGACCACGAAGTTGTGCAGTAAGGCTCAGGTACTGGAAGGTTCTTTAAAAGCATCCCCAGAATCAATTGGAGGGAAAGGGCTCAGGTCAGCTGGCTTTCGTTAGTTTATAAGTGAGGCTTACACACCTACAAGGGAAGCTGAGCCTTACACAGCTGACCTTGTTACCCAGGCTGCAAGGCAGGAGCCTTACAATCTGGGGCTGAAGCTGAGCACATATGCCTACAGAATAAGCATTATGAGCACCTGTGTCTAGGTATTCCATATGTCTGGGGGAAAACAAAATGGCGTAGGATAATTTTCTTCTCTTAACCATGTGCAAATAATTTCACTTGAATCTACTATGAGCTGCATGTTTGGGTAATATGTAGAGCTAGCATTTGGCTCATGATGTTTTCAAGTCAGCAGTATGATGATAACATAACCCCATTCTTCCCCTCCTCCCTGTACTCCAAAAACAAAGCAGATAAAGTTTCACATGCCTGCACGTGCACAGTATACCCAACACACACACACACACACACACACACACACACACACACACATGCATACCTTGTTTTTAAAAGCAATGCCGTAAGAAGTATGTGGTAAGGTAGTTACATTTTGTGCAGCCATGAGTCACAGACAATGCTTGCCACTGCCCCAAAAAATCTTATTAAAAATATCAAAGTCCTTTTATATAGAAAGTAAAGGTGGTATTTCTCACTGTTTCTGGTCACTTGGGCTGGCAAATATACCCTCACAGTCTGGCATGTTTAGGGTGTATTTACACATGCTCTTGAGATAGGCAGGTGCTTTAATTAGAACAGCTCTTGGGAACCACTGTAATTAAAGCGCCCAGAGTGTCTCATGTATTCAACATGCTGCACTTCAGAATTGTGGTGGGGGGGCTTTAACTAAAGCTCATTTGATTAACTTTAGTTAAAGTATCCCCGCCACCATTTTGAAGCGTGCTGAATCCATGAGACACCAAGGCTGCTGGAACATGCTAATTAGCGCACTCCAGCAAACTCAATTAAATGAGTCTGCTCTGATGTGCTGTAACTAAAATGTGTCAGAGCAGGCACCCCACATATCTACAGGCACCTTTGTTGGTTAATTTAATTCATTTTGTCATTTCATCTTATAAAACAAGATGATTTCCTGAGCATCATGAGAAACTGGTACCTTGTCACGTTCTGTGTTATCAAAACAAGATTTTAAAATGCTTCCCCTCCCACTATTCCTTTTCATTTCATTAAGAGACAGCATCCATGACACCAAAGCCATGTTTGACAGTGAAGGATTTAGGTGGGTTACCCACTGGGCAATATCTGGTACTGAAGAATCGCAGGCACATCTGCTTAACAGGTTTTTCTGAACCAGAAGTTGAACTCCAATGTGAATCTAAATATTTTTAAATCAATGAACAAAAAAACCTGGGTTTCTCTTAGTTCATCAGTCTTGTTTTGTGACTGGTCACTTTTTATCAATTGCTTGAATATGATTTAAAATCACAGCAAATATTGATGGAAAGGGCTTCATGAAGTCACTTAGTCCAACCCCTCCCCTGCTCAAGTGTGGACCCTCTGCCTTAACCTGCTCTTAAAAGTTTCCAAGGATGGAGATTCCACAACCCCTCTAAGTTAGCGTGGAAGCATGTGCATTGTGATAATTATGATTCTTCCATATTGTAAACAAATGCTACAGCAAGTAATGGGTCTGTCAGTCTTGTAAATCTTGTGCTGACATTTTTTAATGGAAGTAAAAAAATCAAACAAAAAAAACTCAAGACCTGAAAAATGAGTGTCACCATTTATTTTTATTCAGGTAGAGGAGCTGCTATGTAATTTGAACAGCATCTTATCAGATACAGTAAAAATGAGGGAGTTCCAGGAAGACCCAGAAATGCTCATGGATCTCATGTACAGGTGAAACCTCTTAATACTGTTGCTGAACCATTTCAAAAGGAAGCAAACATAAAGGCCGTTGAGGCTGTTACCCCCAAACACGTCTTTACTGAGAAGCTCTCCAGGTGCCCAGTACAATACCTATTTATGATCTAACATACAAATTGCAGGAGTCATTTGGGTATGATTTTTATAAACAAGGGTTTTAATTTCACTGTTTATGCATAAGGCAATTTGTAAGCAATTATGGAGGATGTTATGTTTGGGGTAGGGGGGCTCTCCCCTTTCAAATGTCTCCTCAAATCTATTCTAAACCTGTTTTTGTTAGAATTGCTAAAGGGTATCAGACTTCTCCTGATTTGAGATTGACTTGGCTACAGAACATGGCAGAAAAACACACCAAGAAGAAGTGCTACACGGAGGCTGCTATGTGCCTGGTCCATGCTGCAGCTCTGGTTGCTGAATACCTGAGCATGCTGGAGGATCGCAAATACCTGCCAGTGGGTAGTGTCAGCTTTCAGGTAGGAATATAATTCATAGCTGTGCAGACTTATTTTATGTTTTCCTCCAAGTGATTGGTTACTGTGTGTTATATAGCACAAGGTCAACGCCCTGTGGGCCTCCAAGATATACATCTGTTTGATGAAGATTCCTTAGTTTATAATTTTTATTCTAAGGCCTGTAAGTTGGTGTTTAATCAATTTAGTATGTGCTATATTAGCTTTATATAATTTTAGTTCATTGTTATAAATAGTATTGCAATATTGAGTCAAATACCTCACAGAAACCTAATTATATTGCATGATATTATTGTGTGTGTATTTATTTATTTATATCAATCAAATTTGAAATATTCTAACACATGATTTTATATTCTAAAAATAACTTAATGGGACCATTTTTCCATACACCTGAATCTATCAAAATGAATTATATTATCTTTCTTTAATTGAAGTCTTATATCATCTGTTCCATTTTTTTTTGTCTGGAATTATAACTGATAGCTGACAAACATAGTATGCAAGGTCATTTTGTTCACCTTTTTTAAAGATATTGCCACTATAGTATACTTTTTTCAAGTCCTCTGAAAAGCAGCATTAACTGCAGTTGTCTCCTTGATCAGCTCTTTTGAAACTTGTGATGCAAATTATCTCAATCGGCCGATTTTAAAAATGTCTAACTTCAGTATCTTCTATTTCACATTCTCTTTAAATATTGGTAAATGAATAGTTTCATTGGCCTTGTGTATAAATACATCATCCATTTCCCCCCCCCCCTTCCCCCATATCCAAAACAGAAATGTTTATTTAATGCTTTTGCCTTTCTGCATTTTTAAGAATTCTGCATGGTCCATCTGGTACTGTATCAATCATAATCAGCAGTCACTCAATATTAAGATAACAGTACTGTATCAATGGCACTACTAGAACTCAATTTTTTCCTATTCTACGTAAACACCTCTTTCGCTGTCTTTTTATTAGCTCCTTCTGAACTTCTGATTCCCTTATTTCTAACTTATATTAATTGCCTTCAATTTCTCCTGTTTTTCCATTTTGTATGTTAGCTTTAATAGTGTTGTCACAGTTTTTTAAACCATGCTGTTTGGGTTAGCCTAGATGCTCACAATTTGGCACATTCCATAGCTAATCAAATTTCTCCTATTAATTCATTTTCTCTCATACCATTCCCAATTCCTAGAGTCATCTCTATATCCAGGTGTACTCTTTCTGGACTGTCGGAAGGCCTTTGACACTGTCTCTCACCTCATTCTCATTAAAAAATTAGGCAACTGTGGCGTCAATACCTACACAGTCAAATGGGTGGCAAATTGGCTTAAGGGCCGCACCCAGAGAGCGGTGGTGGATGGGTCATTTTTGACCTGCAGGGACGTGGACAGTGGGGTCCCCCAGGGCTCAGTCCTTGGGCTGGCACTGTTCAACATCTTCATCAGCGACTTGGATGAGGGGGTGAAAAGCACCCTGTTCAAATTCTCAGATGACACTAAGATGTGGGGAGAGGTGGGCACGCTAGAAGGGAGAGACAGGCTACAACTAGATCTGGACAGGTTAAAAAGTTGGGTGGATAAGAATAGGATGGGATTCATTACTGACAAGTATTGTACCTAAGCAGGAAAAACCAGCAGCATACCTACAGGCTGGGGAACTCCCTTCTTGTCAGCACAGAAGCAGAAAAGGATCTTGGAGTCATTATCGATTCTAAAATAAACATGGGCCACCAATGTGAGGACGCGGTCAGTAAAGCTAACCACATCTTGTCATGCATCCACCGATGCATCACGAGCAGGTCCAAGGAGGTAATCCTCCCCTTCTGTGCGACATTGGTCAGACCGCAGTTGGAGAACTGTGTCCAGTTCTAGGCGCCGCACTTCAGGAGGGAGGTGGACAGCATTGAGAGGGTCCAAAGGAGGGCCACTTGCATGATCAGGGGGCAGCAGGGCAAGCTACAGGACCTGAACCTGTTCATCCTCCACAAGAGAAAGCTGAGAGGGTCTAGTGGCTGTCTATAAACTTACCATGGAGGGATGTGTGGGAAACGGGACAGTTCCTGTTCCCCCAAGCACTACTAGGAGTAACTAGGAATAACAGCCACAAGCTGACTGAGAGTAGGTTCATACTAGATATCAGGAGGCACTACTACACAGTCAGGGTGGGTAGGATCTGAACCAACTTCCAAGGGAAGTGGTGCTCGCTTCTACCCTGGGGGTCTTCAAAAGGAGACTGGACAGTCACACAGCCGGGGTTGTTTTGACCCCAGTACTCTTTCCTGCCGATGGCAGGGGGTGGGACTTGATGATCTGCTCAGGTCCCTTCCAACCCTGTCAACTATGAAATGATTAATGTTTTATGTAGTTCTTATGTATAGGTATTATTCTAGATACTTTGGGCAACTGAAGGTTCAGCTACATGGCACTAGTCCAAACCAATTAACCTAGATTATTCGGAGGTAATGATTTAGGCCATGTAGCTTCACTTCCTGCACTGCTTGCTGTAGTTTGTGGGCACATCTATACACATGCAGCTAATGTAACTGAATATACTCCAGCTCAGTTTGAGCCAGAGTAAACTAATCCTGACATCTCCATCTACCTGTGCATTTTTAAGTGCAGTAATTTCCTGCATTGCCGGATACCACTTGTATTTGGTGAGACTATCCAGTAGCACAGTAAATTAGTCTACTGCACCCTAATTGTGTGCATGTGTAAATGATGATGCTTTTCTGTGCAGCCAATTAGTCTGCTACACCATAAAGTGTCTCATGTAGACACACCCAGTTAGCAACTAAATGCTGTGTTCTATGCTAGAAGGAAGTATATTTACCTCCAATATAGATCTAATTTTTAAATTAAATTTGGGATGCTTCAGAATAAAAGTTAATAATATTGCTGAATGAATAGTTCTAATCTGAGATATATTATCTCTCTTAGATATAAACCTTTTAGCTGAATGATTATAGCAGCAACAAAACATGGCAAGCAAATCACCTTGCCCATTTGCAGCTCATGTTTATGAATTGACTGAAGCATAAAGAAAATAATCCAAATGTAACAAACTCTTCTCTTATTGATGTTTGCTCTCCCTAACATATAACTCGATTTCATTTTTTGAATGTTCCTGTGTGCTAAAAGAAGACAGTGCAGTCTAGGATTTCTACCATTGTCTGGGAAAATTGATCCCTTATCTTGGTATGGATGCCTGTGTGGGTGCAGTCATTTGGTATGAAATCTTGTCTCATTTATTGGGGTAGAATTAATTAGGCTTAGCAAATCTAAATAATGTCTACAAGCATCCCAATTGAATCTGCCTGTCTTGTCAAAAGATTTGCATGTATACACGTTGCTCTGCAGAAAAAAGATTATGACAAACTTTAGCTTCTTTCTCTTCTCCATCCTCATAAAAAAACCCTTTCTATTACATAGCCTCTCTATTACATTTACTTCAGAATGTAACTAGGACTTCAGTTTGTTCAGTAATAATAATTAACTACAGTAATACTTTGTGCTTTTACAAAACCTTTCATACAAGGCTCTCTCAAGTGTTTTACAAATGTTACTCAAGATTTGCAACACCACTGATGTAAGGTTAAGATAATCTTGTGAGTAAGAAACTAAACTGGTCTGACTGTCTGGGTTTTGTGTGACCCTGAGCAAGTCAGTCCCTGAACTTCTCGGAGGACATCTCCTTTTCTGTAAAATTGATCAGATAATACTTCTCTGATCCAGGGCTTTATTTAATGAATGTTTATTTACGCTTTGAACTGTTGGATGGAAGGGTCCATAAAGAGAAATATTTATGTAGGAAAGTGATTCCATTATCCTAATTTTAAAGATGGGAGATTATGCTAATGAGAGGTTATATGATTTAACTCAGATCCTCTACAAAATTACCAGTTTTATTCTCAGCCTAAATAATTATTAGGGTCCTGTGATCTCAGGAAGTCTGGGATTCTGTAGTTTATATTCCAACTATGGAACTGGATACAGTTACCCAAACTTCTGCCTCCCTGCTAACATATTTGGAAAAATCTGAAATTCCTAGATACAGCAGGTGGGGAAGATGCACAAAATTCTTTTAGACCAAAGCAAAAGCTATAGACCTAGGTAAACGGGATGTGTCATACAGGGATTTAGTAACACAAACCCGAGAAATATATAGTAAAGCTAGGACTCAGATGCTACAGTTCTTAGACAGTTAAAACCAGGAAGTGGGATTTTTTTTTTTCCTTTCTGGAAAGTTACTGAAAATTTAGAGCCAAAGAACAGATAAATTGGTGGCTGCAAGTTCCTTGGCTTCCTCTTCCAGATAAATCACTGCTCAGAATTCTCTTACCCTTGTCACAAAAAGAGCTCATAAAAGGCAGCAAAACTCCCAGTTCTAACCATCCTGTGGAAAGGTTTAGGTTCCTGAGATGAAAACCACAGTGCAATTGTTAGCTAAATTGTAACCTCTTTGGAGCAAAGATTATCTTTCTGCTGTTCTCTGAGGCTGTGAACCCTGGTTATAGCTTCTAAAAGCTCCAATATTTCAAATAAACAAATGTGAAGTACAGAATGGAATTCAGCGCCGTCTATGTACGTCTGCCATGAATACAGATGTGGAGGCTAGACCACACTGACGTCTATCTCTTCTCTGATATTGGTACCCAACTAGCTAAATAGCTAGCTAGCAAGGATATGTCTATGTACAGCAGTTACGCAGACTGTACTGTGGACATAATCCCAAATCCCAAAATGAAGCTATTCTGTTCCTTCCTTTTGACTTTTAGGTGAAGCTGAAGTGATAACTAGGCCTAGTCCTGGAATGTAACACTGAATGAATTTAACCCACTAAGTGATAAAATTGCCTCCAGAAAGCTGCAGAATGTAAAATGTATCCCAGAATATAGAAATTCCGCACAGCTTCTGATGTGAGATGATGGCTCTTTTTTTCAAAGTCAGTAGTGGTACTCAATGTATCTGCCATTTTAGAAATACGTCTTTCAGAAATCAAATTGTCAGCCTGCTGGCACTTATCTGCAGCTGAGATGGATTTTAATTGCTACTTTATGGTAACAATAAGACCCCAAGTTAGGTAATTTTTATTAAAGACAGATTTTAAAACTTGCTATTGAAAATTACTGGAGTGTCTTCAAATGCATTTTGCGTGGGCATTTACATATAGGTTGCTGACAGACATGGGGGGGAGAAAAAGCACACACTTTACCAGAAGAAGCAGCACATTAGTTTGACCTGGCTCTGAGTGTCTAGATAGATTGGGTGCTTCAGCAGGGCTTTTTGGTGCTTTTACCTAATAGCTGATTCACTCAGTTATTGGATAAAAGCCCCATTAAAGTACCCATGCTATACAGATGTTCGGCGAGCTGGGCTTGGCATGGGGCTGAACAGAGCTTAAAGTAAAGTGCCATTTTTTGTTTTTTTTGCGGGGGGGGGGAAGGGAGGTTGTTATGTCTGTAAGCAACCATATTTGTGTACATGTATTGTAAATGCTAACGTGACTGAATCTATATCTATGTAGTGCTTTTCTTCCAAATGGGTCTAAAGAACATTTTACTCAGTGGCCCAACAGATCCAAATAACTGATTCTGTAGATATCCCACAGGAGAAACCTATTTAATGGGAAACATTTCTGAGTCAATACTTCTGTATTAGGAGGTAATATATTAAATACAATAAAACAATTGTAAAGAATACTGAGACTGAGAAATACATTGACAAATTCAGATAACATGGAGTCTCCATTGCATTTTTTTTTCCTACACCTGAATAAGGTAGACCTCCAGTTAGCTCACACTACCCCAAATGGTTTGCTTTTGGGCTGAGGTTTGGTGTTAAAGGTTTCTGCCCAAAGGCAAATACTGAGGAAGGAATTATGAGCAACTGAAAAGGGAGGAATGATTGTTAGAACAAAAATGAACACCGTGCCATGGGAATCCTCAGCCCACCAATAAAATGCTTGTGTGTCCAAGTCCAGTCTAAAGAAGGCACCTCTGTGACTGGTGGGACGTTGGGCTTCCAGTTATGGAGGTGGGAAAGGACAGCTGGGATTCTGATGACAAATCCCTCAGCCTCCACTGGTTGTGATTTATAGTATTATGAAAGCTGCTTGAATCCTCTAGCTGCACTCCAGTGTTATCTTGGTTAAGCTTACCATGCTGAGTCGGGCCCTGACTGAACCTTGGTGATAGCCCGATGGCTTTCTGCTCTCATTCGTTTCAGAATATTTCCTCCAATGTGCTGGAGGAATCTGCCATTTCAGATGATATTTTGTCCCCTGATGAA
Organism: Crocodylus porosus; assembly: GCF_001723895.1. Classification (NCBI taxonomy): domain Eukaryota; kingdom Metazoa; phylum Chordata; order Crocodylia; family Crocodylidae; genus Crocodylus; species Crocodylus porosus. The sequence continues at coordinate 61,729,316 of NW_017728950.1, read as the reverse complement.
GATGGGATATGCTCTGGGAGGTATTTCTCAGAGAGCGGCTTAGTGGGACTGTTGGAACAAGCTGCAGAGCTGTTTAGCACGGTGAGTAAATGGGGAGGCCGGACCAAAGAAACACTTTTAGAATGGCATTGAAGAGAGAGAAGTTATACCAGGGAAGATTTTGACTATTGAGCCAGACTCGCTCCTACCTCGCATTCTTGTGAGGGGCTCCAGGGCATGGGGTAGATGCACAGCAAGGAAAATCGGGCCAATATTCAGCCAGGGCTCCATAGGACCCTTCCCAGAGTGGGCTGTTGACCTGGCTCTGCTTGTCCAAGGTTTGCTGTGTCCCCTTCTTATGCTAGCACTAGTAGTATCTGTGCCCACTTTTTGAAGGTAGGTTGCAGGCAGCTGGTGTTGCTGCTGCCCCACTACAAGCACACTCCCCACTGGTATGGGCTTGTAATTTCATGTGCAGCAGGAGGGAACCAAGCTGCCTGAGCACTGTCTTGATGTAAATTGGAAAAAGACCTTTGGGTTTGTGCATAAATTGTTGGCCCTAGAAACCATAGAGGTGTTGCTCATAGGTTATGAATAGGGGACATCTGAACTTCAGCGTCACATTTTATTTTAAGAGGAGTCACACAGTCAAAAATCCACACAGGTCAGCCATTATGCAGCAGTAAGTGTATAAGGCTCACTGCTAAATTATTTTATGAGTTTTAGCTCCAATTGACCCTAGATCCAGATGCTATAAGCTCCTAATGACCTTGATTATTTTTGAGAAACTTAAAACAAGCATCAGATCAGATAGAAATGAGCTTAAAAAAATTGTCCTACAATACCTGGAGTGAAGATTCAATCTTTCATGGTGATGAGAACTTGTATTTTTTTATTCCCTCTCAACAAGGGGGGATTGTATGAAACCGTGAACGAGGTCTACAAAATTGTCATCCCCATCTTGGAAGCGCATCGAGACTTCAGGAAGCTCACCTCTACTCACAGCAAGCTGCAGAGAGCCTTTGACAGTATTATAAACAAGGTACCTGTGGGTGCTGCTTCTCATCCAGCAAGTCATGTTGCCGGGCTGCAGTATTTGTTTATGAGCAATAAAGCCAGACATAGCAAATAGGTCTATTTCCTTCTTCTAATCCGAACCATCTGTTTCTGATTACATGTGATATGTTCTACAATTAAAAGATACAGAATAAACCAGAAAAAGTATGGAGACATGGGAGGGAATTCTAAATCACCTGTATAGAAAGAAAGTTTTTAAAAAACTTGAACTAGAGACAGTTAAATAAAAATCACAAATCAAATTTAGGCCAAAAGATTGTCTGCAGCTTTCCATTCAGTCATATGTGTTTTAAAAAAAGTCACCCCACTTCCCTGCCCCTTCATATTACTACATCTCAGGGTTTGGTTTGGTTTTTATGGAAGAATTATAGGAATTGATCCAAATTTGATCTAATAGGCTGGGCCCAGACAAGCGAGGACATTTGATTCCCTGCAGTCAGCTAGCAGCAGCACACCTTGTACCGCTGCTAGTTGTCATTGGGGAACACTTGTATCCACATGCACTATGGCGCACGACTGGTTACCCTGCATGAGGAAGGGGAAGCTAGGACCAGCACTGGGCTACCCCCAGCGGCCTTACCTGGGGTCCTGGGGACCTCCTTGGTCTGTAGCAGTGGTGATCCTGACACCGTGAGCTTGGGTGGCAGGCACAGTACAGCTCCAGCCAGCCAGGCTCTGGTTTTGAACAATTCATGTTGTCCACACATGCGCTGCTCTGCCTTTTTTTTGCACTGAGCTGCTCCCATGCAGTGAAAAGAACAGATGAATGTGCAGTATGTGGCACCTCAGATGTGTCTGCGGCACCACACACTGCATGGCTGTACTCATCTGGACATAGCCATAGTGTTTTTAAATATATATATCTCCATAAATTCCTAGTCCTAAAAAGAGACCATCCTAGGCTATTTCAAATACTACGATGATATATAAGACCAAATTCTGCTCTGAAATCTGGGTGAGCAGGAAGTCAGTGCAGTTTCTCAACTCTAAATTAAGGTTAAATAAGACATCAAAATGGGATTATATTTATGAGAAGAAAAACTAACTTTATTTCTTTTTATCTTTATCAATCAGGGCCAAAAGCGAATGTTTGGAACTTACTTCCGCGTTGGTTTCTATGGATCCAAATTTGGGGACTTGGATGAACAGGAATTTGTTTATAAGGAACCTGCAATTACCAAACTTCCTGAGATTTCTCACAGACTGGAGGTAAAAAAGATCATATTTCATAAAATTCCCTGCTTTGTGTCATGCTAAGAAAACTTTGCAATGAATAAAAAAGCCACAGCGCAGCAGCTATAGGAAGTACTAATATGTAGAAGTCTATTATAAATTGATTTATGTCAGAGATTATTCTGTCTTTATGACTATTGGTTTGGAACACAGCTCCCTTTTACAGGAGGATGAGATGATGTCAGTTTTCATTACCCTGACGCCATGTCACTTACATTGGGTAGAGTCTCTGTATGATATATAAGGTATTCAATAATTCAAGTGTCTGAGTGTACCTAAATGGTGGGTTGAACTTCTTTGAACTTCTGCTTGAGGCAACAATAACAAATTATTCTTTTTGCTCTTAGCTCGAGCTCTGCCTTTTTCTTAGTCATTCACATGGGGAGGCATCTATAAGATGTATTAGGCTCTGCCAGTCTTAATCTTTAGTGCAATGTATTTTTTTTCCCAAGAAGCAGAGCTGATTTGCATTGCATTTAGAAAAAAGTAAATACACCCCTGAATAATTCTGTTTCCTTTTCAGGGATTTTATGGTCAGTGCTTTGGGGAGGATGCGGTAGAAGTGATTAAAGACTCTGCTCCTGTAGACAAAAGGAAGCTGGATCCCAATAAGGTAAGGAATATATTAACCATAGCTGTATCAAGATAACTGGACAGAGCAACTGAAGAAAAGGAGTCAGTGGAAACCTCTGTGTGAGAATTTTTTACATTAGGCTATGTGAATAAATGAGAAGGTGAGATACACAGGCCTTAAGAACACAAGATAGGATCGGACTTCTTGGTCTTGGAGAATAGTCCTCTACCTTCATATAAACTCTTTTGTAAACTGAATAAGCTCTATCTAAAAAGTAGTTGGGAATTAAGCCACTACTACTCTGTTGGATGTTCTTCTACGGCCTCACTCCCTGGAAGTAGAAACCTTTTAATTTTCAGCTTATGTTTATTCTTGGCCAATTTATGCCCCTTTGTTCTTATGCCAACATTGTCCTTTAACCTGAATATTTTTTCCTCCTTTGTATTTATACACCTGCTATCACTAGGTATTTATGGACAACACTCATATCCTCTTGCAGCCTTTGATTTGTTAAACAAGTCAAACTCTTATATTCTCCTTTTATATGGTAGGCTGTCCATTCCCCATATCCTCGTAGTCCTCCTCTGCACTTGTTTCAATTTTAGTTCATCTTTCTTGAACATAAGTAAACAAAATCCTATTCCAGATAGTGTCTTACCAGAGCTTTACGGTAGCATTAATTCTTCCATTTCTACTGGCAGTACTTCGTTATACCTCCTGAAATCACATGTGCTTTTCTTTCATGGCTTCACCATGCTTTTGCCTCATACTCCCATGAATAACTAGGATGGGGTGGGCAATTATTTTGGTAGAGGGCCACTTAACAAGCTTTGGTGAGCTGTCCAGGGACACATGGTAGCCCCACCCCTGGACAGTTGCCCAGCTCCCTGGTTGCCATATTGGGACTGGAAGTCCTGCTTCAGCTCCTGACCTTTGCCAATGGAAGTCCCTCCCCTTGCCACCTGGAAATACTCCTTTTGGGAGGAGGGGTTGCCATCTTGGAGCCAGAAAAAAACAAATCGTACACTAAAAGTCAAACACCTACTATATCTTATTTAATTGTATTAGAAAAAATATTCGTCATGATTTGTGTTTGCATATAATATGTAGAGGTGATTGCATAATAACTTAAAAATAAAGTCTTACTCTTTTTTTTATATTGGGTGTGGGGTGTGGTTGGGGATGTGTATGGTGGGAGGCATGGTGGACTGGGGGGGTTGTAAGTGGGTGTGGCTGTGTGGGGGGGCCAAGGGTATGTTGGGAGGTTGTGTTGTGTTTGTGGGGTGTGGGTGTGTGGCTCTGGGGGATGGGGGGGTATGTGAGGCTTGTGGGTTGTGAGAGAAGGCAGGGGGTCCCTGCCACACCCCCCGCCCACATGGTGCGCAGCAGCAGAAGGTGGCAGGAGCACTTAGGGAGCTTGTGCCTGGTGCAGGTGCTGGCACCCAGTGGCATGTGGCTCCAGCCACTGCTGCACGTGGGGGCAAGGAGTGAAGCCTGCCCAGCCCACCTCTATCGTGGGGGCTCCATATGACACACCTGCAACTCCTACACTCGTGCACCACCAGGGAAAGCCCTACGCTGCACCCAGCTTCTTTCCCTACACCATGCCACAGAGGTCCTGGGACTCTATAGGAAAGCAAAAGGCAGGGCTCCCCTCCACTTCTGGCAGGGCCCCAGGAGCTGCACAGCAGGGGGGAAGAAGGCAGCCGCCTCTAGCATGGGGCTTCCCTTGGTGGTATGTGAGTGCGGGAGCTTCAGGCATGCTGTGCAGAGCCCCCGCACTAGAGATGGGCCAGGCAGGCTGCATTTCTTCACCCCTATGTGTAGTGCTAGCACCAGCACGTGTGCCAGACACCAGCACCCTGAGTGCCCCTGCTAGCTGCTGCTGGTAGTAGCACAGGCTGCACACCATATGGGGAGGGCGGTCCCCACACTCTCCCCACCCTCCCTCACACCCACAACCAGCCCAGCTGAGCTCCACACTCCCACTGACCCCCCTGGAAGCAGGGTCTGCACTGCCGCTAGCCGCAGCCCCCCACATGCCCTGCCCCAGGCCAGCTGCAGCTTGCCCCCGCCCCTGCCACTTCCCTACCTGCTGCCCAAAGTGAGCAGGACACTGGGGAAGCCAAGCAGGCCCCCCCAGTGGCTGCAGCAGCAGCAGCACTGCCCAGAAGCTGCTGCTGGCTGGGCCGGGCCCTTCTGCCCATGAGGGTGGAAGCAACGTGCAATAGGGTATGTTGGGGAGGAGGGTGTATATGTGAGCACCTCACTCCTACCATTGTGGGTGGAAGGGCAGGGCAGGTTATAGTTCATTGGTGGGCACCCACGGGCCGGATGACAGTGCCTGGTGGGCCAAATGCAGCCCACAGGCTGTATTTTGCCCACCCCTAAACTAGGATGTCCAGGCCAGGGGTAGATCCAGAGAGGATGTGACAACGCAGTTGTTCCCCACCTCACCTTTTACTGCTACTGTGCTGTTAGGGGCACAGGGCCCCTAGAGCCCCAGAGCCACAGGCTGCAGCTATAAGGAGTGCTAGGCTTAGCAGGGGATAGCAGTATGCAGATTCCTCCTTCCCAGCCAGTGTGGAGACACCAGGGTGTGCAGTTCACTGGGAACAAGTGGGGAAGGAGCAGATCTGCCCGCCTTGCCCCCAGGTCAGCTGGGGCAACAGCAGTGGTGGGGTGCGAGTCATCCCTTGGTGTGCCTGCGCCTTGCCTTTTACTAAACCCTGGATCTGCCCATTGTCCAGGCCTTTCTGTTTTTCTGTCCTTTCCAAATGATGAGCTCTCAGGTTATAACAAAAGTTTTTGCTGTCAGTCTCCCAGATCCATGACCTTGTGTTTTGAACTATTGAATTTCATTCCAACTTTATTACTCCAGTTCACAAGACCATTCAGTTTCCTCAGTCTGATAATCCAATTCTTCTGGTGTTGATGATGCCTCCTAGCTTTATGCCATCAGCCAATTTTGGCACATTCCTAGCCTTTGTGTCAAAGTCCTTAAGTATCATACGGCCATCCTTGAGGAACTCCATCAGTAATTTTCCTATAGCCTGGTGCTTCCTCTTTCAACGGTAACTTTTTTTTCCATCGCTCCCTCAGCGAGTTCCCTACTACCTCAGTGGTGTTCTAGTAGTTCCTATTGGTACTGTATCATATGCTTTACTGTTTCAGGCTATCTTTATTATGATGAACATACTAGGAAGGTAGTACTGGTTCAGAGCCTGAGGCAAAGGACTGAGAATCAAAAGCCCTGATCTCTTCCTTGATTTGCCACTGGTCTGCCAGCTCTGCTCCCCATAAGTAAAAACATTAGCTTTGAGATCTAGGATGGAAGGTATCATGTAAAAGCTAATCGTGGCTGGGGAGGCGGAAGGGACTAATAGACACCTTTAGGAAGCAGTGAGATGGACAGGTTTTGTTTACCTGCTGTGATGATTTCAAAGTCCATCACAGCAGGTCCTATCACTGCAGCACTAGGCTGTGACTTGGGAGCTCTGGTTTCATGCCCCTGATTTGTAACAGACTTCCTGTATGACCTTGGGCAAAGTCAGTTACCATTTGTGTGCCTTAAATGCATCTCCTGCCTGTAAAATGGAGATAGTCACACTTCCCTACATCACAGAGGCATTCTGTAGACAAATACATTAAAGATTGTATGATCCCAGGCACTGTTGAACTGGGCATCAGAGTATCAAAGATAGAGAACAAGTGGTAGTCTCTGGGATAGACAGCACACTGACAATTTAGGACTAGTTAGATGAGGACCACTGAAGTCATCTGGAACAGGGTCTGCAGTGTATGATAGTGACAGAATACTGTAAGGGAGCAGGACTGATGCAGCGTTGGAAAAAGAGGGGTGGAAGGTGAAGCTTCTGGGTGAGGTTCTTATCAATGTTAAGTCTTTTTGCAGCTGTGGTGGGGTCAGAGCGGCCCAACTACATGTGAGAGCAAAACAACAACATTGTCTTCTTACTCCTTTTAACTTGGTCTGAGCTCTGTAATATTTCATAATTTTCATGCATTTCACAGCCATTTGCCTTGCATTAAAACAGTGATTCTTCTTCCTCCTCCCAGGCTTACATACAAATCACGTTTGTGGAGCCTTATTTTGATGAGTATGAAATGAAAGACAGGATAACCTACTTTGAGAAGAACTTCAACCTCCGGCGGTTCATGTACACCACACCTTTCACCCCAGATGGCCGCCCCCGTGGTGACCTGAGCGAGCAGTTCAAGAGAAATACCATCCTGACCACAATGCATGCTTTCCCCTACATTAAAACTAGGATCAATGTCATCCAAAAGGAAGAGGTAATGGACATCTTGGGGAAGGAGTATGAGTCTGAGTTTGACCCGGTATCTCTGACTGGCAGGATTTGAAAGCATTGTTGGAAGGCAAAGCTTTCAGATTCTGTGCTATGTGTTAGGAGGGCTTCATCTATAGAAATTCTGTAGATGGAAAGAATGAACCTCCTTCGCTAGTTGTTGGTAAAGTGTGTAACCTGCCTACATGCTTACAATTGTGACGGTATCTACAAGAGGTATTACAAGTAGCAGAAAAGAATCCTCCTTTTGTACAGACATACCTCTCCACTGTTAAAGAGCAGTCAGTTTACTAAACACGATTTAGAATTGGAATGAGGGAACTGTTCAGCATGAAAGCATGTTTATAAAAAAAAATAGGGATTACTATGACAATTTCAGCTGTGACAACACCAGAAAGGCAGATATGGGCCTTACTCAAACCCCACTGAGTACTGCACTGGGCTCAGAATTAGAGATCAAATTTGGTTGGACTGACTGATATTTCAGGGTGTAATCCCTCCTGGTTCTGAGAGAGCACCCAAACCACTGCTTCCAGCTGCTATTGCTGCAACAGCTGTATGCCATACATTACTCAGAGAATAATGCATTTGTCTGTATATTTTATTAGTTTATTTTAACCCCAATTGAAGTTGCTATTGAAGACATGCAGAAGAAAACACTGGAACTAGCTGTTGCAACCAACCAGGAGCCACCAGATGCTAAAATGCTGCAGATGGTGCTGCAGGGTTCTGTTGGAGCGACGGTCAATCAGGTAAAGGAGATAGCTAAACAATGTCACTTCTGCAGATCCCTCTGCCTATTCTTCCTGGTGTGCATTCATTTAAGAGCTCTGATCTTGTTGCTTATACTTCCAGTCAGACTGGGCATCCTCAGATCTTTTTAAACTTTGCCCATCAGAGCTAACTAGCCACTCAGCATGAGCAACTAAGACCTCCACCCAAGCTTCGTTTGAATTTTCAGATATACAAAAACATGGATGTTTTACGCTCCGTGTGTGTGTTCGGGGGGGAGGCGTGTTTCCTAGTTTTGAGCAGGAATGCTAAACAGTAGGTGATGGGCTATTTCCATGTTTCTGTCCCATCAGAGAGCAAGAAACCCTCTGTCTTTCATACAAGCCTGTTCCCATTAGATACCCAACTCAGTCTTGCACATACAGTAGATTCAGATAGGTCATCAAAGGTGTGGATATACATTTAAGCTTCTAGAAGATTATCCATAGCAAACTTAGCATGTCTAGAGAATTTTTCCTTTGATAATTACTAATCCCATCGACTTTAGTCACCAAGGACTATGCCAAGGGAATAATAGAACTTTGCTATAAGGTCATCAGAAGACCAAAGCTCTTTGTATAAAATACATAAACTAGGAGAATACAACCACTCCCTCAGATACAGCTAAAGTATCTAATATACTCTATAGAATCTAAGTATTATAATATGCACACCCTTTCACAAAAATCTACACCGTGAAGACAAAATAAGGCACTAGCCTTGCCTCAATAGTTTGTTTCCCCTGTGTCAGGTTCTTTCATTTTTTCTAGATATTTTCTCAACCAAAACATCCAAATTGAGTTCTTTATAGTAACACACTGCTCACACCATGGAGAGTGCATTCTATCCTTGCTCTGCCCTTATCTTCTGGTTTTTGTACTGCCACCCATCACTAAGTAGCTGTTCATCTTTCAGGCAAAATAGTTTGGTGAAAGGCAAGTTCCAGCTCCTTTCTCTGATAGAATGTATTCACTCTGCAATGAACAGGAGAGTTACTGGCAACTGGAGTGGTAGATAAGACTAGAACAGAACAGAATAATATTGGCCTAAACTTTTGATTGGCAAAGAAAAGAGGGGAGAGGAAAATTTACAGAGATTAATGCAGCATGATCATAGTAAAATCTTACAAGACTAGTATCCTGCCATACTGCCAATACGTGCTGTTGGATTTCCCCTTTCTGTTTCTATTTTATGTGATGTTAAACACACAACCTACCAAATCAAATCAGGTGTGTGCTTCCTTTTCCATTAAAGCAGGAAATGTGCTTATGTAATATTTTATTGTGTTGTTCTTATAAGGGACCACTAGAGGTAGCTCAAGTGTTCCTGGCTGAAATACCAGCAGACCCAAAACTTTATCGACATCACAACAAGCTGAGGTTGTGCTTCAAAGAATTTATAAGGAGGTCAGTAAAAAGGACATCTTATTGGGTGTCTGTTTAAAGCAGGGTTGTTGAATTGTACCAATGTTAATAAAATTAATAATGCAAGTCAGTACAAAGTTACTTTTTGAAGGGAAATATATTGGCCAAATTTATCACTTGTGCAGGGAGGGGGAACCCTATTGAGTTTCATTTACATAAAGTATAAATATAATTCATTATCACTACTAGAATTAAGGTTTTTTTATTATTTCTCTCATGTTTGCTTCATGTCTGAATGAATGGCAAACTCAATTCATGTGGGCAAAAAGATCAGATATTTTTCACTTGTTTTCAACATCTCTGACTGGTGATTTACTGGAGATTATATGTGGGTTTGGCAATAAACAAAGCCTAATTTCAGCCTGTCAGGTTATTTAATGCAGATTTTTTTAAATTGTCGGAATTAACCAGTGTGGTTTTATCATTGTTTTGTGAACAGATGTGGTGAAGCAGTGGAGAAAAACAGACGCCTTATTACAGCAGACCAGCGAGAGTACCAGCAAGAACTCAAAAAGAATTATAACAAGCTGAAAGAGAACCTTAGGCCAATGATTGAGAGGAAAATCCCAGAGCTGTATAAACCTATAGTGAAAGTCCACAGTAAAACAAGGTATGACTCGGGCAATGGGTACTAGTGTGTTTATTGTGCAGAAATGATGCCTCTAATTATTAAACACTAAAAGACATTTTTCCACTGCTTCCACCAAAAAATTGGACAGTGTTAGTTATGCAGCTAAAGGTGGTATTCCACAAGGCAGTTTCATCAAGGTTACTTTTACAAAGTCAGTAAAAGTAGAATCCCTCATCCCAAAATAAACCTCAGTTTAGAACTGGGTTACTAAATAACATGACATCTCTTCATTATTTGAAGCCAGACTTAAATTAGAAAATGTGTTTCTATGTGTCAGCATGCAGTATTGTCCATCATGAAATAAGTGTGATCATATCAAGACTGCATGATCCAGATATTAAAAACTCTCATGTCTTGTACTTTTGAATGTGTGGTTTCCCCCAAGCCACCTACTTGTGTCAAATATACTTTACAGATATTTAAAATAAGCTACTCTTTGTCTGTTAGACCCAACAATTTCATTTCCAAGTTTTATTCATGATCTTTTTTTGTTTCTTTCTTTCTTTGTTTTCATTTCAGGGACTCTTTTCATAACTCTAGCTTTAGGAAATATGAAACTTCCCCTTCACAGAACAGCTAAGGACTGTCAGCTTCAGAAGAGGGAGTTCCAGGTTGCACAGAACCTGGAGGCTACTCAAATGCTATGCAAACCTGGAAGTTCTTCTCATAGTACAGCATGCACACAATCTGGGCAGACTGCACTCAGAGCTAAGAAACTAGATATACAGGACAAAAAGGAATGCAACTCAGAGCACATGCCTCTGTCTCTCCTATGGGAGTGGGAGGAAGAGGAGCTGGACTTAGGCTGTTTCTATATTTAATGTTTCTGTATTTAAGTGTTCGGGGAACTGAGATGCCATTGAATAATGGACTTGTATGTACAGAAGGTGATAATCACCTTAAGAGACTCAGAACTTTTTATCATTTTAACTGTTATTTTATAAGAACCAGCCCAATATACCTGACAGAATGTTACACATACATACCCCTATTCAGGATACCACTTCAGCATGGTTTCAAGGGGCTGGAGTGTATTCTAGCAGTTATGCACATGCTTATATAAGGATAAACTTAAGCATGTGCATAAGTGCTTTACAGAACTAGAACCCTGGGAAAGACCTGTAAACTTAAAGCAAGCTTTCCTTGTTTGTGTTCCTCAGTCACAGCAAATTATGAAAATGCTAAAAGAACAGGGGCTGCTTTCCTTTCAAGTCTTCCTAGCTGAAACTTTAAAAGGCAAAAAATAACAATCATGAATTTCTGCCTAATTCGCCTACCTACAGAAATAGCTATTTAAAAATTGTTTTTGTGAAATGTTCTTATTGTTAGTGTCATGTTTTAGCAAAATTAACTGAGACCTGTTTAAAAGGATAGAGCTAAAATGATTAATGCTTTCTTAAGAGAACAGACCTTCTTGTAAAGAGAGATCCCTCTAAAGAGATTAGCCACAGGAGTGTACTGGGAAGATTTCCTATGATGTACTTTATCTGAGGTTTTAATGTACAATAACACTGTAATCAGTTTCTGTATATTTATAAATACTTAATGCTTTTCATATTCATATGCCTGAGGAAACCTTAACTAATTTGGTCCTCACCATGTTTCTCTGAAGAAAGCAAGTACAGTAAAAGCTGTGTTAACCAGCATTCTTCTAGCTGGAATACTGTATTAACTGGAATTTCCTGCCGGTCGGACATGGGGTGGGGAGAAGAAAGCTCATGCATGGTGGCCACCGCCGCCACCCACCACCTTGTGCTGCCACTGCTCTGCATGCACCCACCACCACCCATACACACCCCCCACCCACTCCACAGGGGTTTTCAAAAAGGTTGAAAACCCCTGCCTCAGATGACTGGAATTTTTAGATACCCAACACCCCCCATTCACCACTCCTAACACAGGTTTTACTATAATATTGTTGCTATTTTACAGCTGGGGAAACAGAGACATGAAAGTTGCAGACAGAAGTGACAAAGTTGCAGACAGAAGTGATTTTCACCCAATCTGGCCACAGAAAGCAGCTTATAGCTATGACCAAACACAAGTGCACAGCTGCAGACACTGTTTTCAGAATGACAGGAGGAAGGGAGCAGGAGTTCAGTCTGGGTTTTTTCAGCTCCCCAGAAAGATAGAACAGGGGCACTGGAGCCCTCCAAGGTAGGAGGACTCCAAGTCACCCATCCCACCCTTCAGCACTGGCTGAGAAGCTCCAAGAACAAGCTCCTTCCACTGCCTTTCTCCCCTCCCAAACCTGGCTTCAGGCTCCCAGCCCCAGCTAAATTCCCCCTCACCTTGGAACCAGCAATGAACTTCTGTCTGGTCTGGGGTATGTTATAACCCACAGCACTTTGCAGAAATTGTTCTGAATTACAGCTGGGAAGTGCACATCTGTCTGCACCTGAAAAGAAGCGACTTACCCAAAGCCATGTGGTAAGTCGGTGCCATAAGCATGATTTGAATACAGGCTCCTCCTGTTAACAGCAGAGCACTCAAAAGTTGGAAGAGAGCTTCCACACACAATCAAACAGCTGAGATGTACGCTGGGGTAAGAAAAATGGTTTAAAAATGCTATTTCTGTATTAATGTGCATAAATACAAACTGTTCTAGTGTAAGTATTTTTTTTCTCTCTCTACTCACAGTCCCTGCTAAATTTAGTATTCAAGAGTCAAAACTCTGGGCATTTTGAAGCAAAAGCATCTGAAGTATATAAGCAAACAGTGTGTCAAATTGAAAGCCAACAGATGTCTCCTCAGAGTGGCTCTCTTTTTATAAGGTTGCTTTGAAAATATTTACAAACTAAACAGAGCAGTCAATTTTCCAGAGTCTAGTCTCTTCAGTCTTACCATGCCACAACATTGTCCTTTATTTATTCTTTTAACACTTTGTTCTGAAAGATGTTCAGAGTGTCTTCAAGATTGACCCCACTTGGCCAAAATTCAGTTTCATTGTCCTCACGCTTCTTCATTCACAGCTACCCAACAAAAACTTCAGGTAAACAAAAAAAAGTTACACATTTGCTGCATACTGGTTCAATTATGTGCTGTATTTGCACTCTTGAAATGTTTTCATGCTGTATAGTACAATTTGTCCTTGCTGTAGAAATACTTTGGATTAATGCAGGCTAAACTGCGAATCCCTTACTGGCTGTGGTAAGCAGGTAATTCCCCAGATAAACTCTTGGCTCACCTGTGTTAAGGAAGGGGTGCTGGTCTGGCCCTTGGTTTACACATCATCCCTTTTCACAAATAAAAGGGGTTTGTACATTTCTTTTAAAAAGCTGAAATATGTAAAATGTGAAAGTTTTGATGCTCCATTTTGCAATAAAGTAAAAGCTTCAAATAAAAACTAAGATTCCATTGGATCAAAGCATTCTGTATCTTAACATTATCCAGCTGAAACAAAGCTTGAATAGTGGCCAACTTTAGTGTTGTCTTTCATTAAGGATTTTTACCTTTAGACTGAAATCCGGGCTCCATGAAAGCCAATGGGAGTTTTCTGTACTTTAGAGCAGGTCTGTCACGCTTACCTGTGCCAGATCTGGACCATGGGACTCCTGCCAGGTTGGGCTGGAGTTGGCAGTGTACTACCGGGCCTCAGCCCTCATTCACTTTTCTGCCACCAATAGCCCAGGGCTCCAAATTCTGCAGTAGGCCATGCCATGGCCTGGATTTGGCCTGCAGAGTTGTATGTTTGGTACCCCGAGAGAAGGAAGTGACTTGCTTGCTTGCTGGCTTTGTTTTTAAACGGTACATTAGTTTAATACCTTTGAAAATTGCCAGCCCTTGAGACCGTGGCTCCTTCTCTACTGAACACATGGGACACAGCAAAATCCATCAGGTGTGGCCCAGTAGATTTGCAAATTAGCTCCAGGGTGGAAAATAAAGTCCAGTTTCCATGTTCACTGAGTTCATGGGCTAACGTATTGGAACAAGCAACAAAAGCACCAAATAATGAAGTATGGAGCTATAGTCCTTTGAGCTGGAAACCCTTTCAGGAACTCAGCTTAAACCATTACGTGGTAATAGCTTTAAGATGCTCAGTGTTGAATTGAAAATTTAAATAACAAGGGTGCTTCAGTGTGGGGCTAGCCAGCAGATGGCCCCACTGAAGCACCCTTGTGCCCCAACCAGTTGGGCAGTTTGTGGTGCACACAAAAAAATCTTCTGCAGGTTTATTAGTTTATTAGTTTCATGTTCCCTAGTAGGGGCTCACATGTAGATGCAGAGAAGCTTAATGCGGATCCAGTTTGGCAGCTTTGCAGTAAACATCTTGTGTAGATGCACCCAGTAACATGAATATGGTAATGAATGTTTTCAGTCACTTTTGTGCTTGTCTGGTGTGAAGATTGTGGGCACATATTTTAGCAGCTTTCTTCCATAAGAACATCTGTGAGCTGAACTGACTCAGGGTAGGTTTTTTACATATTCAAACATACTGAAGACAAACATTTTGGCATTCTTTTTTTCTTTGCCAGTTTCAAGCACAAGGGGCTCAACTGTTTCAGAAAGAGTGGATTATAATCTTCAAATAAAACCTAAGACAAAGGTTCTTAGTTGGTTCAAAGATGTTGCGGTCTTTCAAAGTAATGCTTGGAATGAAAATAAAGGCATTTGCTATAGGCATCTGCATTTGCTTTGCAACACAGAAGAGCTTTCACGTGATAAACCAAGAACACTTGAAAGAGGAACATTGGTACCACCCAAGCATATTCACGTAAGCAATGCTGACTTTAGTGGTTCTAATGATTCCAACTAACTATTTTAACACCTGTCTAAGTCTACCTGACACAGAGATTAAAAAGTCAGGAGATGCTGGTAGATCTATGATAGAACTCACTGGTTTGACTTACGTCTTGAGTAAGGTAGGAGTCCCACAGATAAAAAACAGTATGTGATCATTTCAATAAATACTGTAAGAAAGTGTAACTACATAACAAAGCTGAATAAAGATTGCATAAGGTGTTACAATATCTGGTATTTCTTAACTTTTAACGCATAATTTTGCACCCTTAATACTTTTCATGTTGTTATTTTTGTGTGCAATAAATAGAACTGGTTGAATTTTATCTTTACATTCGAAGAGTGACTTTCTAACATTGCCAAAACATTCATTTTTTTCACAAAAGGTATTCTTTCATTATTGTTGCAAATATTGTTTCCTTAACTGAAAAAGTTACTGTTGCTAAAAAACAAAAAAGCACCGATAATTTTTTAAAAATTTAAATTGGTTCATCTTCATAAAAAGCTGGAAGGGGAAATGTGTTTTTTTCATAGAATCATAGAAAATGAGGGGCCTTGGAAGGTCATCTAGTCCAACCCCCTGCTTGAAGCAGAGCTATTCCCAACTAGATCATCCCAGCCAAGGCTTTGTCTAGCTGGGATTTAAAACCTCCAAGGATGGAGATTCCACAACCTCTCTGGGTAACCTGTTCCTTTACTACCTTCCTCATGAGAAAGATACTGGGAAAAACTAACCTAAACTTCCTTTACTGCAACCTGAGACCATTGTTCCTTGCTCTGTTATCTGCCAACATTGAGAACACTCTAGCACCATCCTCTTTGGAATCACCCTTCAGGTAGCTGAAGGCTGCTATTAACCCCCACACACGTCTTCTCTTCTCCAGACAGAATAGGCCTAGTTCCCTCAGCCTCATATGTCATGTGTCCCAGCCCTCTAACCATTTTCATTGCCTCTCTTTGCACTCTCTCCAACTTGCACATATCTTTTCTGTAATGGGGGGGGGGGTCTAAAACTGGACATAGTACTCCAGGTGCGGCCTTACCAGTGCCGAATGAAGGAAAAGAATCACTTCCCTTGGTCTGCTGGCAGTACTCCTACTAATACAGCCCACTATGTCGTTGGCCTTCTTTGCAACAGGGGCACACTGTTGGCTCATGTTCAGCTTCCTGTGTACTGTAACCCCCAGGTCCTTTTTTCCAGAGCTGCTGCTTAGCCAGTTGGTCCCGAGCCTGTACCCGTGCATGGGCTTGTTCCATTCCAAGTGCAGAGCTTTGCACTTCTGCTTATTGAACCTCAGGAAACTTCTTTTAGTCCAATCCTCCAGTTTCCTGAGGTATCTCTGAATCCTAGCTTACCCTCTGGCATAATCTACTTCTCCCCCTGTTTGGTGTCATCTGCAAACTTGCTGGGGGTAGACTCCATCCCATCTTTCAGGTCATTGATAAAGATATTGAATAACATTGGCCCCAGGACCACTCCACTTGATGCTAGCTGCCAACTAGACACTGCGCCATGGATTCCTACCCATTTAGCCCAAAAATCCAGACAGTTTTCTATCCACCTCATAGTCCATTCATTCAACCTGCACTTCCTTGGCTTGCTTGCTTGTGGGAAACCGTATCAAAAGCCTTGGTAAGGTCAAGGTATACCACATCCACTGGTCACCTCCCTGCATCCACAGAGCCAGTCACTTCATTATAGAAGGCAATCAGGTGGGTCAGGCATGACTTGCCCTTGGTGAATCCATGCTGACTGTTCTTAATCACCTTCTCCAAAAAAGTGCTTAGAAATGGATTCTTTGAGGACCTGCTCCACGATTTTTCTAGGGTCTGAGGTGAGGCTCCCCAATCTGTAGTTCCCTGGAGCCTCCTCTTTCCTTTCTTAAAGATGGGCACTGTATTTGCCCTTTTCCAATCATTTTGGACTTCCCATGATTGCCAGGAGTTTTCAAAGGTAATAGCCAGTTACTCTGCAATCACATCTGCCAACTCCCTCAGCACCCTCAGATATATTGTGTCTGGCCTCATGGACTTATATACATCCAGCTTTTCTAAATAGTCCCTAACCTGTTTTATTTTCCCAGAGTTGGCTGCTCAGCTCCTCCCCAAACTGTGCTCCCAGGTGGAGTAGTCTGGGAGCTGAGCTTGCCTGTGAAGACTGAGGTGAAAAAGGCATCAAGTACTTCCATTTTTCCGCATCATCTGTCATGAGGTTGCCTCCCCCATTCAGTAAGGGACCTACACTTTCCTTGATCTTCCTCTTGTTGCTGACATACTTAAACAAACCTGCGAAGATCTCAAGCTTGCTGGCAACAGATCAGCTGCTATCCCACTTTTCCTCGGATAGTCTCTCTCTATGGTTGCCTATCACAACTATGATGTTCAAAAATGCACAAAAAACGAGGAGAAAAACAAAGGGAGATGGGATCTTCAGTTATCCATGCTGTTGGGGACAGCAGCAGTGATTTTCTTCACATGGCTCTGCCACCCCTATACCCTGCCTTTAGCACACCAATACAGACACAGGCCTGTGACCTCGTTGGCCTTGCCTTTACAGCAAGTAAATATATGGTGACTGGCAACAGACTAATTATTCCAATCTCGCAGAAGGGTGACCCCTAATGGCCTCTCTCATGTGGTCCACAACATCCTTAGGGCTTTATTCCCTTTCTCAGGACATCAATTGCCAGTGGATCTCTTTATAATGACTCCTATTACTCCCATTGTCCCCTCTCTCCAAGTACAGTCTCCCTGGGCATTAGTCTCCTTCTTTCACGCTCAGTCAAGTTAATTCAGGCCGTTGGGGCCTACTGATTAGTCAGTCATACGCATTGATTCATTCCCACTTACAGTCCATTATTCCTGAAACATAACAATATGATTCCTATTATGTCCATTAACAAGCCTCTCGACCCCTAGTCAGTCCTTTGGCTTTCCTCTTACTCTTTCTTGGCATCTTGTTTAATAACTTACTTATCTCCTTTCTCTGGGGTTTCTAGTCCAATAACCCCACTTCTCTTTCAACGTAGCACTGCCGAGCCTATAAGGGTGCTGCAGGTTTTTCCTCCCAAGGTGGAGAACCTTGCATTTTTTGGTGTTAAACATCATGTAGTTCTTGCCTACTCCCTGAGGGACACCACCAGGAGGAACTGCTCACATTGCAGGCACTCCCTGACCTGGGTGTCACTGGAAGAAATCTGCAAGCCGCAGCAGGGGTGACACGTAGGGGGTGCATGCGAGTGCACATGCACCCCGAGTGTGGCAGTGCACCCCCTGCAAAAAGGCGCCACTGATACCACTGGCAGCATCTGTGACCGGTCCGTCATCCCTGGCAGCAGTGGCTGTGGGTGGTCTCCGACCCTTGGTGCTCACCACCCTTACACCACCCCACCCCATCCCCCACCGCCGATAGTGCCAGTGGCATCCATGGGAGTTCCCCAACTTACTGCCACTACACTCCTGCCACCACTATTGTGCTCCCGCCACTACCATGCCCCTCCCCCCAGCCGCCAGGGGCACACGCTGTTCATGAACCACAGTCTCCACAGTCAAACCAGGACTTAGGTGGAAGCCTTGACAATGAGCAGTCCTGCCTGGACAGACCCATCACAGGTGCAAGCAGAGGAAGAGCTGGTAGTGGTAGTGGCTCTGGCTTTGCAACATCCTTTAGCCATCTCTCTAGGTATCTTAATCCACTGCCTCTTTCCCTTCTCCTCTTTCCAAGAAGACCTTTCGTAGCAAACTCCCCATGTAAGCTGGCCTGTTCACTGGTCCTTAGTCCCAAAGAGTTCCCTTTTCCTGGCTAATCTGCTTCCTCACACCAAGCTTACAGTGAAAGAAGGTGAGAGAGAGTTTCAGACAAACTCCCCCTTGCTCTAGATTCTGTTGGGGAAAACCGAACAGAATGAATCGGGCCCCAAGGTCACGGTGGGCCGGGGTGGCAATTAGATACGGACAGGTGGGATTAATGGCATAGAGTCAGGAGATATGGACCCGGAGCGGATTAAAAGGCAAGAGGATTTATTTGAGTTACGCTTTTGGCGTAGGTACTGAAGTCTTCAGTTACAGTTTGGAACGTGCAAACAACAAGAACAACAAAGGGGTCTGTTGGCCCACGAGGTTCAGTCCGAAGACCTAGTCCCAGGGCTGGTCAACAGCTCATTAATGGGGAACACACACAACAGGACAAAAACTGTAACACGTAAACCGAAGAACCGCGTGACGCCAGTCCAAGGTAATGGACAATCGGGTGGTCGAAGGAGAAAGCCGAGGTCGGAAGCCAGGAGGCGATGCAGCGGAGACGTCAGGTCAGTGGAGTGAGCAGAGTCGTGGTCGGTGAAGAAAGCCGAGGTCGATAATCCGGGACCGGGTTACAACAAAGTCCAAAGGGTGATCCTAAATCGTAGCCGTTAATCAGTACCGAGGTGAATCAGAAGCCAGGCAAGCATAGTCAGAACCGTATGGTAACAAGTGATACGAAAACCAACCAGCAACGGAGGCGAAGGAGGAGATCTGTAGGCCCTAAAGCTTGACTGAGAGACAGTCCCTACAGCAGCAGCCTCTGTCCCCAGCTAACCTATCTCCCCCCGAGGGAGGGGCTCACTGAACTTTTATATGAATTTAGCAGCCAATCAAAACCCTCTCCGCAGAGAAATTTCTAGTCAGATTACCTCATGTCAGGTTCTGACTGAGCATGC
>NW_017728950.1:61698678-61709722 GCF_001723895.1 Crocodylus porosus | reverse complement strand
CAGGCCCGCAGGTCACCCAGGGGGCACGGGCTGGGTGAGCCTTGGAACCTTCCACTCACAGAGTCAAACCCCGCATGTCAGTCCAGCTCTTCTGTGTTGGCAGCATATACTCAAAATTTTGCTCTGACAGATTCTAGTTAAACAAGGGGCTTAAGTATTTGTTTAACTGCTGAGTTTTAGCTACTTACACTAAATATATGTAGGTTAGTCACTGTTAATTAAAGAAAAAACTTACCTTAAAAGCTCCCCTTCAAAGAGTGGGGCAGCAAACTGACATACAAACTGCCCTGTTTGTTCATTCCCTCATCACTCAGGGACTGTGTCCAGACGAGTGTGGACATTTGGTTCCCCAGGGACAACGAGCAGCACTGCACCTTGTGCCACCACTAGTTGTCCCCAGAGAACCCATGCCATGTGCGCTCTGGTGCACGGCAGGTTACTACAGGTGGGGGTAGGAGAGGCAGGGGCCAGCACTGGGCTGGCCTCAGCAGCCTTACCTGGGGTCCTCGGGAAGCAGCGGGTGGATGATCCTGCTGTTGAGAGCTTGGCGAGCAGCTGGGGCATGACTCCGGCCTGCCAGGCTCCAGTTTTGGGCAGAGCATGCTGCCCCCATATGCACCACTCTGCTTTTTTTTTGCATGGGCTTTTTTGACCCCGGCAATGCCGAGAACAGTTGAACATGCAGTATGTGACACTGCAAACACATCTGCAGCACCGCATGCCACACAGCCATGCTCATCTGGACGTGGCCGGGGAGTCTCCTTTTATATCCTTCTGGCCCTAAATGGGCTTTGCCCCTTTGTCAGACACAGGCAGCAATCACTCAGCTAACAGCACTCCCAGCTCCTCAGAGCACACACCCAGACACACAGCCCACCAAACAAACGCTCCAGCAAGCCAAACACATATGCAGCCCTGGGTCACATACCTTCCCAGATCCAGATTTGGTGCTTCATGCCTAGTGATCGGCTCAGTTTCCCCTTCCTCTTTCCCTTCCTCCTCTTGCTCCTAGTGAACTGCCTTGTTTGCTGTCCCTGTTCGCTCATTCCTTTTGAACTTTTTCAAGTAAAAAAAAACCCTGAGTTTTTAATATTCTGTTAAACTGGTTTTCATTTTTTGACCAGAAATAGTAAAAAAAAAAGTATCCATAATATCTAGCATTGGTAAATATTGCAGTAAATTAATATACTTCTAATTTATAACATGGCATGAATGGTAAGTTATAGTGTGTACCTTCTGAATAGATTACTGTTTACATTGAAATAATGAATAGCATATTTGTTTAAAGGTTATATTCCTAGAACAAGAAATTCTGTCCTTTTTATTTATTTCTTGCAAAATTCAAAATTATTTTGTAGCGAGCCAGGGTTAGCTTGCTGCTGTTGTTGTTGTTTTGTTTTGTTTTTTTAACATACAAAATTTAGACCTTATCTTATTCTGTGTTCTGGAAGATTAATGAATGGCTGGAGAACTAGTAGAATCATGACGTTCTACTTACTAAGGAGTACAAATTAAAACACTGCCAAATAGAGAGGATTCTAGACAAAATGTGGGAGTACTTTGGGTTTTTTCATGTATTTAATTCAAATGTCTGACAAACAGGGGAGGAAATACCTCTTAATTAAAGGTCTGATATCTTCTGCTTTTTCAGTGAACTCCCACCAGTCCCTTGATCCTTTAAGGAGACCTCCAAGAAAAGACCAGGGAAATCAAGACAAAATCTTCCTGCTATTTCTAGGATTTAACCCTTCCCCCTGAGAACACTAATAAAAAAAACAAGAACACTTATCTTTCAAGCAGGCCTGCTTCAAACAGGGTGAAGAGAAACAGAGAATTCACAAAATCAGTTTTCCCTCTCTTTGCAGGTCACCTTTAACAGAATTGAAGAACCCATTTGCAGGTATCAAGACTCTGAAAGGGGTATATTGCTTCTTGGTTCAAAACACAAAATCTTCCACCTGAAACTAAGTGAAAGGGGTGGCATTTTTTCCAGCTGACAGCACAAAAAAATGAGAGGAACTGGCAACAAGAACAGCTTTACAATAATTAAACTAGCCTTGCCTGCTTCAGCAGTTGGAGATCTCTCAGTAGTCTGGAGCTCTGCCATCCCTGCTCTAACTTTATACTGCTGGCTTTTAATGTTTTAAGGCTAATATTAAGCCAACATGGTCTAACAGATTTCAAAGAGCTTATGCAATAGTCTCCAACAACTGAATAAGTAAGAACAAAATTGTTGTAATCCATTGTAGCTCGAGGAGAAGCAAACCAGTCCTCATTATTTTTTTCAATTGAATGTTCAGCTGAGGTTGTAGAGAAATTGTGTTTCCCTAAAGGTCTGTGACAGTTTTTAAGAAAAGCTGAAGCTGAGTGAAAGAAATCCCTTCAAAGTGAAAAAAAATAAGTGATCAGAGAATGAGAGATTATAAACCCAACACACTAATGGGAACAAAAACTGCAGCACAATGGAAATCGAGTTCAAACCAGCTTCATGTGCTGAATAAATCCTATCTCCCCAGCTGTATGGAGCATTAGCACCAAAAGAAGTGTTAACTTTCATAGAAATGGCAAAGCAGAATAAACAAACGAACAAGACCTTCACAGCACATTGCCCTTTATGATGTGGGGAGAAAGTCTCAAAGGAGTGGTACAGTAGGCTGATAAGAAGAGCTGTAGCTTTTCTGCTGCTTCATTGACAGAAGAGGGGATGCTGTACCTATAGTTCCCAATCTCTGCTTTCTTACCTGGCAGGGGAAGTACCATGACGACTTAGGCAATTTTCCTAGTCACTGGGGATAACCATTTTTCTAGCACAGGTAGTACCCATGGAGGTAATGTATAGTTAACCTCCCACTTTCATTTCCAGTGGGAAGATTTTGGCTTTATGCCCACTTATGGAAATGGAAGACTCTACCCTAGCTTGCTCCTGGCAGCTAAATGGCTGAGGCCAAGTGAAACTCGGGGGGGCATCTGAACCTCAAGTCTCTGGTCTTGGGCCTGCATGTAGGACACCTACCAAATGATTTGGAAGCATCTGAAGCCCCAGTGTGTGGTGGAGGATGTTTGCTGGTAGTAGGGCCACATATGGTTCTTGAATGACTCAGGGATTTGGAATCAATTTGGCTAATTCAGTTTGGAACACGAAAAATTTTCCTTTAAAAAAAAAATGTGTGCTTTCTCACCCCCACAATGTGAAGTTTCCCTTAGTGGCAGTACAGAGTAGAATGGCTCTAACATTTCACCTTGAGGTTGTTGGCAAAAGGGATATGGTAGAAGGGTAGCCAGGTAAGATTTCTGGTTCTTGGCTGGGGAAACAACCCCATCAAAGTGCCCCAACCTACGAAAGGTGCCAGATAGGCATGCACCTACATGCACACTTTACTGCAGAGTTAACTAATTAGCTCTGCAGTAAAGTGCCACTGTCTACATGTCCACCGGTACTAGGGTACAGTAAAATAACTTTGTGACAGAACTATCTTATGGCAAAGTATTTAACTCTACCAAGGAATCAGAACTCATGGTAGAGGTGATATTTTTTATTAGACCAGCTAGACTTTTGCAAAAAAAATTCTTTAATTGTAAGTTTTCAGGCACAAACTAGAAGGGTTTGTGCTTGCAATTAAGAAGTTTGTGCTTCCAATTAAAGATTTTTTTTTTGCAAAAATCTAATTGGTTCAATAGAAGATATCACCTCTACCATGAGTTCTGATTCCCTTTTGCCTCTAGACAAATACAGCTACAACCTGGATACCTAACTCCACCAAAACATGTGTAGATGGTGACAGGATGGATGGGGCATGAGAGTGCTAAAGTATGGGGGCTGCCTGCTGCCTAGGCTGCCTGCATTTTAGCAGCCTGTTGCCCCAGCCAGCCACTCCACTGCCTGATGCTCCTACCCAGAGCCTGGGGATGACTCCCTTGACCCCGTGCCAGTCCAGGGCCACTCCATCCCCAGCTCAAACTGCTGCGGTCCCAGTTGTATGTGTAGAGGCTGCACCCAGGAGCAGCGGACTCCAGCGCAAACTGCGCCAGAGTTTAACATGTGTAGATGGTGACAGGATGGATGGGGCATGAGAGTGAAGTGAAAAACAGAGAAGTATGAAGATGACTTCAAGCCATCATTGCATCTTTTTCCCTGTGTGGAATGGAGATCATGTGGAATGAAGAACTTAAATAATCTTTTTACTCACATACCATACATATCTTTTGCTCAAAAAGCAGTTTTCCAATTTGAAAGTGCCTGTGAAAGGGTTAACACTGGACTGGGACCCTCTTGCTTACCGGCAAGGGAAGAGAAGCCATTTTGAAACACAGTTAATGAAAAACCTAGTTCTTTTTTCTACATTTTGTCTTCCAAAAAAACAAAGTGCAAGTTTTATCTGGGAATGCATGGTATGTGAGAAAATATAGTATTAATACCTAGTCTGTCTGTATCTCACTACTTCACTTACTTTCCATTTTCAATTGAGGTGTAGGGAAGCTATAGCTCCAGGTATCAGTTTATAATAGGGACCTCATAAGGTCATCTAGTCCAGTCCCCTGCTCTGCTCAAGGCAGTATCATTCCTGACTAAACCATCCCAGCCAAGTGTCTGGCTAATGTTGCTTTTGAAAACTTCCAGCAATTGCGATTCCACAATCTCTCCAGGTATCCTGTTCCAATGCTTGACCACCCTCATAGTCAGAAAGTTCCTCCTAATCTTCAACCTAAATTTTCTCTGCTGAAACTTGAGGCTGTTTCTCCTAGTCTTTTCCCCTATGGGCTTTAAGAATAGTCTGTGATTGCTCTTCAGGACGGCTATTATCAAATCCCCCTTCCGTCTTCTCTTGTCCAGGTTAAATAACCCTCGTTCTTTCAGCCTTTCCTCATAAGTCATGCTTCCCAAGCCTCTAATCAATTTTGTCGCTCTTCACTAGACTCTTTTCCATCTGCCCACATTCACCTTGAAGCATGGAGCCCAAGACTGGACACAGGTTTGTATTGGGTGGTCACTCTCCAGTACCAGTTCTCAGGTCATCAAAGGAAGTCTCCACCAAAATCAGGGAAGACAAAAGCTGACATTCCTGTTCTTTCCACTTTTTGTCTACTTTCAATAATTTTTTTCCTCTGCAGACTCCTCCTGATTCTTGCTGCTGTGCTACTGTTGGCACAGAATGCAACCACTTGGGGTGTCGTGGTTACCCAAATTCTTATCACTGTTATACCATCAGTAATCCAATTGCTAGGAGCATTTCACAGAGGGAAAAGCCTTTTTAGCAAGGTAAGGTGATCTTTGTTTCATTAGCGACTGTCCCCAACAGCCCAGTGAACAGGAGCACTGGCATTATTGTGGTGTTGTGAGTATTATTTGGAATTTTCCTGGTTATGAAATTGACTTAGCAAACTCCTCAATTTAGCTTTACTTTTATGTTACAAAGCTCTAAGTTTCTACTTACAAACACTATGTTTCCTGCTTACAATACTCAATCAGCACCCCGATATAGTCACACACCTTCAACATATTTACCCTCAGAAGACTGTGTGGTAGTAACTCTGTGTGTCTATTAATTCCATAAAGGCTTCCCTGAGAAGACGTGCTCTGTGTTGGGAGCAAATTTGCTCCCAATAGGAACAGCCCGGGATGGGGCTGCTCCGATCCTTCTCTGGTCCCCTGCAGGAGCTGGGGGGAGCTCCAGGCTACCCGGGGTGCTATCTTGGGAACTGGCAGGGAGCACGGGGTTGGTCACCATGCATACGGATCCAGGAGAGCTCTGCTGGCTGCAGTGGCAGCTGTCTCCTTGCCCTGTACACATCAGGAGGTCCTGATGTGCAGGGGGCTGGGAGACAGCTGCCGCAGCAGAGCTCTCCGAGCTCCAGGCACATGAAAACAAGCTCCATGCCCAGCAGCACTTCTCTGAGCAGCTGGGTTTAGGCTAGGAGCTGTCCCAATCCTGGGGCAGTTCCCAGGCAGCCCCAGGGTGGGCAGGCATTTCCCCAGGCTGCCAGGGGCTAGCCAGTCCAGCCAGCCCTGGGTTGGGCAGGGATTTCCCCAAGCAGTTGGGGGCTGGCCAGGAGCTGTCCTGCTGTTCAGAGAGCTACCCCATCCCAGTGCAGTGGGGCAGCGCCTGGCCAGCCCTCAGCTATATGGGGAAGCAGAAAGTACCCCAGCCCTGGTACTGCTCGGCTCCAAGTTCCTTTGGGGAGCTGGGAGCTGAGCAGTGCTAGGAAAGCAAGGGGCAGAGAGTGACCATATCCCAGTGCTACTTGGCTCCTGGAGAGAGCTGAGCACACCAGGACCAGGCAAGTTCCCATCCCCTGTTGGCCCCTAGTGTTGGGCAAATTTGCTCCTGGTCAGGATCTACACATGTGTACTGTTCAGGGTCTACTGCACAGCTAGTTTACTGCACAGTAAAGCGTCTCAATACACACACCTGCTAACATATTGAATAGCTATGGTGAAGTAGAAATAAAAAAAACCTGGAGACAGGATCGTCAAGAAAAGATCACACACATTCACAGAGGTCTTAAATTCAGGAGAGACAGGTCCTTAAAGATAAAGGGTTAGATGAAAAGTTTGCTTTCATTCAGGCCCCTTTCTTGAGGTTTTGATGGTGGGAATCATCTTTCAGTTCTACTAGGAGACGTAAAGGCATGGAAAATTAGAATCCGTTTTCTTCTTTCAACTCTGATCAGAGAGGATAGACAGGAATGTTCAGACCTGGATACTAAATAACCAATTGTGGGTTCCTTATTTATCAAGTTTATAGTGGAGATCATTTATTAGAAAGAAAAATTAACAGATGGCCTTAACCTTCACAAGGGAAGTTCCCAAATACATGATGCTTTTCACCTGCTGTTTCTTCAGCACAGACCCTTCATATCCAATCACATTTAAAAACAAATGTTACAGTGTAGTAAAATCAAAGTCCTCTTGTGAATCTACAGCTTGGAGAAAGCCTGGAGAACCCTATTCTAGGAATATGCATGACAGTAGTTTATTAAAATTGTTCTTTGCAAGCTTTCAGGCACAAACACCTTGCAAAAAACAATTTTTTCAACTATTTAGCTGGTCTAATAAAAGAGATCACATTTACCCAGAGAACCTTGTCAGCCTGTGTCCTTAGACCAACACAGCTACACCCAACAGCCCTGGTAGTGTAATAAGTATGTTGGGTTGATCATCATAATCAAAGTCAAATTATAAATTATACAGCATGAAATAACACATCTGTGTATAACAAACATCTCTGTCAATCTGGGGTCTGGTTTCATTTGACAATTCTAAAATATAACTATTGATAAAGATCCAGAAAGGTAGAAAATATATCAAAGTGACAGGAGTTCTCTCACAGTTTAATCATGGAAAGAAATGGAGAGTGCAAAGATGGAAATCCTAACCTAGATTTATAGAAAATACAGACATCCTTTAACAATTCTGATCTTTGTTACAGAGTTAATCCATACAATGATAACTCCTTATGCATTTGAAGAAAACACATTTTTTCAAACATTATAAACAAACTAAAATAAAGTAAAGGAAAAGAACATGGAGCTGCCTTAATTTCAGAAGTCTTCCCTTCCCTTCATGAAATATGCACAACTTTAGGGCCTACTGCATAATCTAATTCTATAAAAGTCACAACTTTAGTTTTAGCATGAGCCCCTAATACAGTTCTAGAATAAGGCACAGTACAAACAAGAAATACAAGAATGCAGATGCTTTCATTGTTAGATAACAGACAGAGCTGCTGAATGTAAGCAGAACTTTTTACAAGGACTGAATCCAGCAATACAGCTTAGGAAATATTAAATTTTAAAACTAGTCTTCAAGGGGTTTTCATCCCTTTAGTCTTCTTAAAGGTTAAAATAAAGAACATGGAGTTCTTGAGAATAAAGGTTGTGAATAGTTCAACAGTGAGTTGTAATTAAACGTAGATAAAAATCTGGAATTCCTTTCTCCATCCTTTATAGTAGGCCATATTTCAGGAAGCCTAAAATCTTGACAGTAGTCCTTTAAAGATAGGAAGAAAGATGGGAACTACGTTCTACCTAGTAAATAATTTCTGGAGTTGCATTCCTGCACACTCATGCATAAACCAAGAACCCATGAATGTGCATAGAGCTAACGGTGAGGTTTGAGATGAGATCTGAAAACCAGCAGAGTTTCCCCTCCAACACTGACAAACCCAAATACTAGGAACCCAGCCAGGTGCTACACAATTTCACATTATTTTGGTTCAAATGAGAAGCAGACACAAGTTGCTGTTTCAAAACAGCTACAGATGCAAACTCTTGAGACAGTAGTGAGGGAATAGACCACCCTCTGTTGTGCTTGTGCATTTGTCCTACTTAAATTTACATTCAGAAATAAAGTCTTCAAGGTACAGTAGTTTACCAGCTATGTACTGATGCTAGAAGACAAAAAGGATTATATGTACCTTCTGAAATCACTGCCTAAAAAGGCAGTAAGAACGACAGGTGAACAAAAAAACAAAACTGACTTTTAAAACTTACGTGAAGAATCATTACTGTTAATTTTTGCCATGATCCTGTTCTTAAGGTTCTTGCAGAAGGCAGGGTAGATTGGTACCTTTAGAGACTAACTAAACTGGAGAAATATAGCATAAGCTTTCATAAGCAGAGGGCTTACTTCATCAGATGCTGCAAAGGGACTAAACCTGCATTTACCTGCCTCTGCTAATGTAATTTATACACCATCACCTGCTTACAGTGCCCCTCAGCTGTCTACATGGGACTGATATAAACCTTATGTGTAAGAATGAATGAACACTGATCTGATACCAATATCATAAAGAGGTACGAGCCTGTAGCAGAATACTTTGCCTCCCTGGACATTCCATCACTGACTTCAGCGGGGTTGTTCTTAGATAATAAAATCTTAAAAACAAATTGTGAAACAAGAAATAATCCACAGACTGGATTGTGTTAAGTATAGTCGAAACCCGAATTTATCCCATTACCTGGATTAGCTTCGATAAACCCTACATCTCTCAGTGAGTTAACGGCTTTGTTTTTCTTTTTTTCTGCCCACCATGCCTCTGTTGGCAGTGCTCCCTCCTTTTCCTTCCCCCTTTCCTTACCGTTTGTATGTAATCAGAATTGGCTTTCTATTCAGCAACTCTGCTTCCTGCAGGCCCTTCACAACATCTGATGAAATAAGGCCTCTGGTTATGAAAGCCTCTGTTATACATCTCTGAATTAGTTAGTCTATAAACTGCAAATCTATCTTGTCTTCGGCCTAACTCCAGGCTAACATGGCTAAGTACCTACCTCTGTTAAGGTTCTCCACTACCTTACACATGACGCTGTCACTTCCACCTGTGCAAAGGGAATTCAAAATGTTACACCCACAGCTGGGTGCAAATGCCCAGACAACATGCAGGGCATTGAAGAACCATCTCCTTCCTTAGCTGCTCTAAATCACTGTAAAACAGATGTTAGGTCAACTCTTCGGCGGGTGGAACTATGTTTATCACCACTAGTTGAAAATCTGTACCCTGCCAGGTGCCCAGGTGCATTTCCCGCAAAGTAACATATGAAGAAGAGAAAAAAAAGAAAGAAAAAAAAAGAATTTTCCATAGAGATCAAAATATACATGGTTTCTCTAACAGTCTCTCTGCTTTCTAAGATGAACAATACATATGTTTAGCCTTATGTGTATTTTATGTAACTTCAAAACCAACAAAAAACTGTGCTTAAGCATGCATAATATTCACCTGGATCTGATCCATTTGATGAAAAAGTATAATCTATGCTCTCTTCTGGTTTTTTAAGCCTTACATTTATTTACTTCTGTAAATGCATGCAGGATCAATTACAATTATTGACTATCTTGTCTGCCTGGCATCCTGGTTTATTGAGGAACTATGCATTCTCTATTTTTTATTTTTTAACGAATGCCATAGCGTACTCAGACCTGCACAGATTATAAAGGAATGTGGGGTTCCTGCCCAATAATTGTTTTCTAGGGGTGCAATCCAATTTCTATTGAAGTCAGTGGGAACATTCCTATTGACTTTAATGAAAAATGGTTTAAATTAGACAGTGGCCCTAATTAAGCAGTCTGATAGCCCAGACACCAGACCTTGAGCTTATTGGGTTTGCTCATGGAAGAGATCCCCTTGATTCATGTAAGGGAGGAGCAGGTTTTGGCCAAGTGGAGCGCTTGATCTGCGAACCATAATACATGAACTAGTACTTCTTTCTGTGAGTGATCATGATATGGCTTTACAGGAAAAGATTGTTTTTAAGGATTAATTTGGAAGGGGGGGTTGGTTTTCACATGCAGAATATTAATAATGTTGTCTACTACTCAAAATGCATCCTATGCTCTCCCTGGAGCATAAATACTGGGAAACATGGAATCTAACGCTGTGTTCTTGCAAAGAAGCATGCTCTGGGAGAATAAGGAAGGTTGGGAGGAAAGCAGAATGCTCTACAACAAATGGCAGGGTGGGAAAATAGTCTTCATCTCACAATTGTCCATTTGCTGTTGTCCCAAATCCCAACCTTTCCCTGTGTATACTGTCTGTACCTTACCCTCTCTCTGCACACAAACCCCATCACCAACCCGTCCATTCTCATTCACTGTTTCTCTCTGCAAACCCAGCATATCCCCTTATCTCAGAAGCTCTCAAGCCCTGTCACCTCCTTCCAAGCACTGCATCCACCAGCTTGGAGATACTTCTACAGTGCCAAGAACCCTTTTTTCTCCAGCTCTTCCCCAAAGCATAGAGCCCCCCTCAGACTTCAGTGATGGGCCCTCTACCCCTCCCCTCTGCTTTTCTTCTCAGTGGCTAGGGACAGAATTTACACATACTGTTTAAGTGTTCATAGTTTCATAGTTTCTAGGGTTGGAAGGGACCTGAGTAGATCATCTAGTCCGACACCCTGCCATGGCAGGAAAGAGTACTGGGGTCAAACGACCCCAGCAAGGTGTACATCTAGCCTCCTTCTTGTCTAGCCTTGTCTTAAAGACCCCCAGGGTAGGAGCCAGCACCACTTCTCTTGGAAGTTGGTTCCAGATCCTAGCCATCCTGACCATGAA
>NW_017728950.1:61676748-61698010 GCF_001723895.1 Crocodylus porosus | reverse complement strand
GCTAGGGTCTGGAACCAGCTTCCAAGAGAAGTGGTGCAGGCTCCTACTCTTTCCTGCCATGGCAGGGGGTCAGACTAGATGATCTGCTCAGGTCCCTTCTGACCCTAGAAACTATGAAACTATGGAACTATGAAACTATCCTAGACCCCTTCCTGTTTTAAGTTAAACCAGAGTCCCCCAGCATCCCAGATGCTTTGCAGCCCTGGGCTGGCCCTGCCCTCTGCTCCCTGGCAGAAGCCAGGGCGGAGTGTGGCCAGACACTGGCTGGCATGCCCCACCCCCCAAGGCAAAGGGAGCAGGGAGAGGTCTTATTTTCCCCTCCCTCCCCTCTCCCAACCGGGGGACCACAGCCAGGGTTTGCTTGGCTAGGGTGTAGCAGCCCATCAGGCCCCCTGACCACAGCCTGAAGTAAACAGGGAGATGGAAGGTGATTTAATCTCCACCCCCTCCATCCCCTGTCCCACTGGCAGCCCAGATCCACCTGGCCAGGGTGAAACAGCCCCTGTCAGCCATTCCACACCTCCCCGCTCCAGTGGCAGGGGAGGGAGCATGGCCAGAGCCAGCCAGCATGGCTCTGCCATCCATCTGTCTCATCAGCAACTGGGGCTGTGGGGCTGAGCCGAGCCGGCCTGCGGGTGTTGCTGAGCAGATGCAGAGGGGCCAGCCCAGGCTGGGCCATGGGGCCTGGGCCCTTCCCAGCGGGCTGCGACTCAGGTTGGGTCTATGAGGGCTGTGTGGCCAGATTGCTCCCAGTTCCCCATGCCCAGGCCAGACAAGGTTGTCATGGAGCTGTAGCCAGCTGGGAAAGGCAGAGCCAGTGCCCAGTGCCGGTCCTAGGTGGCAGTGGCAGCCTCCTCTCATCCAGTGCACAGGTCCAGGGGTTTGTACCCCTGGGAGGCATCTGGCACAGCCCCACAGCCCTCCTAGGGGTTCACAGATTCATAGAAGTAGGGTCGGAAGGGACCTTGTAGATCTTCTAGTCCAACCCCCTGTCCTGGTCAGAAGAGAAAACCAGGCTCAAATGACCCCAGCCTGATAGACATCTAGCCTCTTCTTAAAGACCCCCAGGGTAGGAGCCAGCACCACTTCCCTTGGAAGTTGGTTCCAGATCCTAGTCACCCTGACTGTGAAGTAGCGCCTTCAGATGTCTAGTCTAAACCTACTCTCTAACAACTTGTGGTCGTTATTCCTTGTTACCCCAGGGAGTGCTTGGGGGAATAAGGTCACTCCCAAACCCTGCTGATACCCCCTAGTGAGTTTATAGATGGCCACCAGGTCCCCCCTCAGCCTTCTCTTGCAAAGACTGAATAGGTTAAAGAGTCGTAGCCTCTCTTTGTAGGGTCTGCCCTGCTGTCCCTAGATCATGCAAGTGGCCCTCCTTTGGACCCTCTCAATGCTGTCGACATCCCTCCTGAAGTGCAGGGCCCAGAACTGGACACAGTACTCCATTTGCTGCCTGACGAGTGTTGCATAGAGGGGGAGGATCACCTCCTTGGCCCTGCCTGAGATGCATCTGTGGATGCACGACAAGGTATGGTTAGCCCTGCCAACCGTGACCTCGTATTGTTGGCCCATGTTCACCTTGGAGTCAATAATTACTCCAAGATCTCTTTCTGCCATTGTGCTCTCAAGAAGGGAGTTTTTGAGCTTATAAGTGTTCTGCTGGTTCCTACTGTCCAAGTGCAGCACCCTCACTTGTCTGTATTGATACCCATCTTGTTTTTGTTAGCCCACCCCGTAACCTGTCCAGTTCCTGCTGTAATCTGTCCTTCCCTACTAGTGTGCCCACCTCATCCCAAATCTTGGTGTCATCAGTGAATTTGAACAGGCTGCTTTTGACCCCATTGTTCAGGTCACTAATGAAGAAACTGAACAGTGTGGGCACAAGGACTGGGCCCTGGAGGACTCTGCTGCCCACTTCCCTCCAGGTCGAAAATGACCCATCCACCACCACCCTCTGAGTACAACCCTTCAGCCAATTTGCAATCCATCTGACTGCGTATGCATCAATGCCACAGTCATCTAGTTTTTTAATGAGGATGGGGTGGGAGACTGTGTCAAAGGCCTTGCTGAAGTCCAGAAAGACTACATCCACCGTGACACCTGCATACAGTGATTTTGTGACCTGATCGTAGAAGGCAATTAGGTTGGCCTGACAGGACCTGTCCCTAGTGAAACTGTGCTGGTTGCCCTTAAGCATCATCCCTGATGCTGGCCCATCACAGATGTGCTCCTTGATAATCTTCTCAAAGAGTTTCCCCAGGATTGAAGTTAGACTAACAGGCCTATAGTTGCCCAGGTCCTCCCTTGTCCCTTTTTTAAAGATGGGGACCATGTTGGCTTTCTTCCAGTCATCTGGCACCTGACCAGAGCACCATGAGTGCTCGTAAAAGCCGTGCCAGGGCCCCACAATAACCCCTGCCAATTCCCTCAACACCCTGGGGTGGAGAGCATCTGGACCTGCTGATTTGAACACATCCAATCCCTCCAGAAGCTCTCTAACCCGGTCCTCCCTGACCTTAGGCCTGGCGGTGTTTCTCCTGGGTCTGTCTTGAATCTCAGTAGGGGAGTCTCGGTCCCTGCACAAGAAAATGGAGGTGAAGAATTTGTTAAAGAGGTCTGCTTTCTGCTCTGATGCAACCACCAGATTGCCAAGCATATCCTGCAGGGGCCCCACGTTACCTGGAGTACGGGGTCCTGGAACTGCACACCAGATAGAGGACGCTGCTGCTGCCACCGTGGACTGGCGCTGAAGCCAAGTAAGCCCAACTTCGAAACTCAAAATGCTTCAAAACTTGAAACATTTTGAGTGCCCTTGTTTCATTTCAAAGCTGTTTCAAAGCCTGTTGTTCTGTTTCAATTTAATTGTTTCAAGCTCAAAATGCGTTGAAACAGCTTCGAAATGAAACACCCGGTGAAATTTCACATAGGTCCCCCTTGCCCTCAGCTGCCACTGCCACAGCCACTGCTCTGCTGCCCCTGCCGCACCACCGCACCAGTCTGGGTGGGCAGGCAGGAACCTTCAGCCTGGAGGCTTCTGCCCAGGGCATGGAGATCTGGCTCCAGCTCCGGATGCCTTCCACCCACTGCGCCTGCCTGGCACGATGAGCAGCTGTTGCGGGTGGGCGGAATGGGTGGAAGGCAGCTGGTGTTCCATGTGCTGGGCTGAAGTCGCTGTGCTCAAGTTTCCCCTGTCCCCTTCTCCCACCCCCCAGAGTAGCACAACAGGGGCAGGAGCTGGAAGGGTAGTAGCTGCTGGAGGTAAGGCGAAGCTGGCATGGCCTGGCAGGGCTGTTCTGCTCCCTTTATCTCCAGATGTGGCTCCTGCTGCTGCTGCCCCATATAGCACTGCTGGGGTCATGGGGAGCTTCATCCCTGCGGCTTCTGCTCCAGCTGCCTTCCATCCCCTCTGCCCACCCAGCATGATGAGCAGCTTCTGCAGGTCCACTCAGCAATCAGCTGTGGGGGGACCCTGGGTGGCCCCCCAGAGCCAGGAGGCACCAGTTGCCGATCCGGGGGTGCAGGGAGCCCCCCCGTGCACTCCTAGCAGACCCCGCTTCCGGGGCTGCTGCTGAGCATGTTGGAGAGCCCTCCACGTTCCTGTGGAACACTCCGTGCACCCCAGCGTCGTAGCATTCACAAGCCCCCTAGTACCATGAGGTATGAAGAAAAAACATTTAAAGCTGTGTCTATGTCCGAATCACTGAATCTCTCCGAATCAATTTGGAGGTTTCTGATTCAATTCGGAGAGATTAAATGGTCTCCTGAATTGATTTGGATTCAGAGATTCAGCCACTTGAATTGGGTCAAATTTCCACTGAATCGAATCAAGAACCAAAGCTTTGCACAGTGTACACATGTGCGTGTGCACACAATCCAGGCCATAGAGACTCTTGCAAATTATTTATATAAATGTAAATAATAATTTCTCATATTCCTATCTCCTTATTGCCTGGAAAAGCTGGGGAAGAGGCAAGAATCCAGGTACTCTAAAACGGTCCCAGAGAAACCTATATTTTCTATTCTCTGCCTCAGTGCACTTTTCCCTGCATGTGTTGAGGACCCTGCTGGCCCTTAAATGTGTTGCAGCCTCTGGGGGATGGAGCAAATCCAACCCTTCCAGAAGTCTCCCTCACATCTTAACAGTTGGTACCGAGTCATAGTTCTTCATCAGGTTGCAGGTTTTGTCACGGGTTAGCTTTGTAAGTCACTAATAAACAGATTCCTATGGGATCTGTAAAAGATTTAAGAAAACATATTGTCCCTAATGTTCATATTCAGCTCACATTTGCTTGATGCAGGACATTGGAGGTGGCTGTGATGCCCCAGTATCCAAAAGACAGTTCAGTCCCTGACGTAAATTAGATCCAATTCAGAGTTGCCCTGTGCCTGCTCCATACTCATAAGAGCTTGCCTGCAAGCAGTTTGTTCTGACCACATACCTCTGCTCAAGTCGCTCACGTGCTCTCTATACCCACAAGGCTGAGATAGATGGAACAGAGCCAGCTCCACTATACTGGTGCTTCCCCAGACAGGGATTACCTCCAAACTAGGGAAATCCTCGGTTTCCTGTTTCATGCAATTTACAAGTCATTTCAACTACTGGTATGTCACAAAGGAGTACTGGGATAGGCCACAATCTGTTCAATTAGATTTAAATACACAAATAAAGCAGCATGAATGTGTAAGATCTCTTCCTGAAGCTCTTCTGCAGGCAACACTCCAATGAACTAATTTGTTTTAAGTCTGCTCATTTAAATTGTTAAGAGTTGGCAATTCCTGAAAAGAAGGATTAAGCAGAAGCACTGGTTGTCTCATCCGCTCACTGTTTCTTACTATAACTTTTAAGAATGTAAGCTGTTTGGAGCAGGAAACATCTTTCCATATGGCTCTGTACTCTCCTTAGCAAAATAGGGTCTCATCCAAGTATGCCAATATATGTTAAGGAGGAGGGTCTACTGCTCTGAATATGTTTTCTTATTAGCTGTTAGTTACAACCATGATCACACTGTACCGCATCAGCCTTTTTTTTTTGTATTGACCCCAGGTTTTTCAGGGGCTGACAAGTCATCCATAAAACATGGGCTTTGGGCAGAAACTTACACAGCAAGGACAAAAAATTACTCATGAACTTAAGAACTGTAGGATCTAGACAAAGTCTCAACCTTGGCAGTGTTTCTAAATATAGCTGCTGTATAATTAAAATGTATAAATGTATATGAATAGATTTTTCTTTAACAGAAACATGTTGTAAGAGCTGCCTTGTGCTTCTAGAATTTTACAGTGGCACTACTTGCAAACCAAAAATGCTAAATATAATTTACTCTCAAAAGTACTCCAGTGATTGTTGG
Source organism: Crocodylus porosus (assembly GCF_001723895.1). Taxonomy (NCBI): domain Eukaryota; kingdom Metazoa; phylum Chordata; order Crocodylia; family Crocodylidae; genus Crocodylus; species Crocodylus porosus. The sequence goes on along the minus strand of NW_017728950.1, from coordinate 61,692,659 downwards.
CAGTTTGAAAAAAATACTGGAAATAACTAACAATAGAAATAATTTTAATCATGTTAGGTTCTGTAACCCTCCTTTTTATAAAGCAACCAACTGATCTAAATTAGATTTCCTCATTTAGATTAAGTTTAGAGTTTAAAAACCTGAGGGATTGTAAACTTCCTCAGATATTCTTCCTGCTAAAAAATTCTGGAATAAATAGTGATTGAAATAATCCAGATGTTTTCCATTCCAGGGCTCTGTCAATTTTCAGGCATTGTTGGGTACAAAAGCAGCAGAAAATTTCCAGTGTTTTGGAAAATTCCCCTGGAGGAAAGTAGAAAGAAAACAGAGAAAGAAAGAGAGAAAGAAACTACAAAGGAAGGTCATGAGGTGCCAGAGATTGACAGAGCTGCTGAGAGAAAACCAGGAAGATTATAAGTGTAACAGTTGCGTCTTTGTGTGCCGTGAAATAACTTGCCCTAGCTGATCAACGAGCAACATTATGCATCCAAATCTGGAAAGAAAGACCAAGTGTCCTCATACTATTGGTGTTTGTCGAGTCTATTGTGTGCTGCTTGTTTCAGGCCTGTGAATTCACTTGTTAACCACTCCTTAATTTGAAGGGAATGTAGAATCAGAGCTGTAAAATCACTCTCTCAGCCATCACAAAAGGCTCTCTAAAGCTATTGCTTCTGAATATCTGAGTTCATGGGGCACTCACCACTGCAACCAAGATAAGTACAGGAAGAGTGAAAGGACTATAGCATATAGCATCTACCCACACTGACTATTCCAGTTGTTGACCAGAAACTTGAGTCTCAGAGAATGAGTGAGCACATTGTACCTGATTTGATGAAGGGCTTTAAACACAGTTTTTGCTTGAGCTTTGTCAGGCAGCAAAACAGTTTAAACAGATTATAGGCTGGGATTTTCAAAGCAGTGCAGGATTTGCTTTACACTGTCTCAGCTAAAGGCATCATCTACTCTTCATTTATAAGGCCATGCCAAATGCTGGAGTCAGCAGCTAGGAGTAGCTGCCAGCAGAGAGGGAGGGCATTGCCTTTCTGATTTGCGATACGGAAAGTGCACTTTACATTGGAGACCCCATTGAGCAATCATATCTTATCTGACTAGCATCCCTTGACACTAAGCACACCCTGTGCCAGTCTTTTCAGGATTGAAAATCTGATCCAAGACTCACTGAAGCCTCTTCATTTCAGTGGGTTTTGGATCAAACCTGTAGCCCTTAGTGGGAGATTTCCTCAATTAGATTAAGTGTTAGGCAGTACTTTAAGAGCAGCATAGTTCTTATAAAGAATAATCCAAGCACTCCTTTCCACCCAGGTTTTAATTTTTATATCCAAATAATCACTACATCCAGTGAATAAAACAGAATGGCATTAAGTCAGACTGGCTGAGAAGTAAAATCTCTGTTTTGCAGGAGGCAAGTGAATTCTGCTGGGCATGTTAATTCCATAACAGGTCCACTCCATTAATATGGTCTCAATTCAATTTCCTCTGCAGTACTCGTGTTCTAAATCTGCTGCAGCACAGTTTGCAACAAAGTGCAAAACCCCTTCCTACCTCTTAAAATCATCTGGCAAAAAGAAAAGGACCTGTTCAAAAAACTGGTTCACTGGTCAGAAAAGTGGCTGGCCCTGTTAGCTTAAAGTCCAGACCTTTCATAGAATCTGACCAAGTAGTTTGTTGCCTACAAAAGCTCATGGCTCTGAACTAGTTAGCCTCTAAGGGCATTTGTACATGACACGGGGGTTTAATTCTCCCTAAGTTGAAGCGGTGGTTTCAACACTGCTTTAGTTTAGCGCGAAGTAAACCCCCATGGCATGTACACATGTGTCAAGCCTGATCCTTAACTGCCTCTCCAGCAGTGGGGAGGGGAGAGCTAGCTTTTGGTGGGGAGACTGGTTCCTGAGCTGTGGGGGGGCTGGTGTTTCCCTCCGTGGCAGTGCCCACAGGCACCCAGCTTTGGCAGTCTCGGGGGGGCACTGCATCCATGGAGGGAAGCACCAGGCCCCTGAGCAGCTCAGGCAGGCTTGTGGTGGGTGGGAAGAGATCAGGCTCGCTGCTTTTTTTTTTCCCCTCTGTGGACCCTGCCTTCCCAGGCTGCTGCCAGACTGCGTGCACGGTCTGACTGCAGAGCCCCTGAGCCGCGTGGAGCCCGGTGCTTCCCTCCGCAGCTGTAGGGTAGGAAACTAAAACTCCTTGGAGGTGTTTTACTTTGCAGTGCCCCAAAGTCATTTGCTGCATCCCAAAGTCATTTAAGGCGCATTATGCTGCTGAATATGCTACAGTGGCTGTAATTAATGCGCAATACGTGGCCAAATGTGCAAACAGCAGTGCCATTAAAGCAGTGCAAAAGGCTTTTAACCCACTTTAAATTGTCGTCTACAAACAACCTAAGTCCCTGCCCTACTTGTCAGTGTACATGAGAAACAAATGTATTAGCTCTGGATGGGAAATAGCTTTTGCAAAGTAATGTTTGTTTTTTTTGACTGACAGAATCCACCACTAAAAATGAAACTTACTCTGCATACTGACGATAACAGGTCTGAACAATTCTTTGCATGTCCAGTCGTATTTCATGCAGGGACCTCAGAGCACCTTACAGACATAACTGACCTAAATCTCACAGAGTAGGTCAGCCTGTGCAGCACGTGATATGAAATCCCATCATTTTTTGATGCACAATGCAAATTATGAAAAGAAAAACCATCCCTTGAGCACAAAGGCACAGCTTTTATTTGCGTGCTACATGTATTGAAACAGAGGCACCCAATAAAACAGTTCCTTTCTGAAGCAGCAGCTCCTAATAGCTGTATTACTGCTGCATAACCCCCTGAGGCAGTGGGTCTCAACCTTTCTAAGACGTGAGGCGCTCCTCAGAAAATGTCACTCTGACAACAGGAGAAGAATAGAGCCATTTTTCTGATGCAAGGGGCTCAGAAAGGCCACGCCAGGTCGGGATGCCTTCCAACGTGGGGATTCTTCTTTGAAATCTCTGGGTTTACTCTTGTGAATCACATTTGGACACCAAAGGGTGCTAACACTGCCGCTCCCTGAATGTCAAGGCAACCCAGGCAGCTGGGGCCCCTTGGTTACCAATCGCTGGCCCAGGGAGCTGGAGGCACTGAGCAAACAGGCTTCTCCCCATTTCACAGATGGGGAGAGTGAGGCCCAGAGGGCGCTGGGACTAAGGGCAGTGTTAGGTGGCGTTTAGAGAAGGCTTGTGTGGGATAGCCTGAGGAAGGATGGCCCTGTCTCGGACAGGGGGGTGGAGGGGAAGCCCTGTAGCAGCGGGACCGCCCGAGCCCCGAGGTGGTGCCGCCTCGCTTCCCGCACGCCCACGGCAGGAGCCAAGAGCAGCACCCCCGCCTGCCTGCCTGCCTGCCTGCCCCACACGCGGAGCCCGCGCGAGCCCGGGCGGCATTGTCGGTCTGGGGCAGCGCGCAGCCGCAGTGCGGCCCGCCCGGCGCCGCTACAAAGAGCCGCGAGCCGGCGGCGGGGCAGGAGCTCGAGCCCGCGTCGGTTGCGCCCGCGGGCTCCGGCGGCGGCGGCGGCTCCGCGCGGCGCTGGAGGGAGGTGAGGGCTGCCGCGCGGGGGGGCTTTGTATGGATGCTGCTGCAGCTTTGCTTCCCCGCTTCCAGCAAGGGATGGATCTGCAGCTTCCCCTTCCCCGGGCTCTGCGTCCCTCTCCCCCCCCCGCTACTGCTTCCCCGCACGGAGAGCTTCAGGGGAGCCCCCGGTTTGTGGGGGGCGCCACTTTGGTGCTGGAGCCAGCCTTGCTAGGCAGAGTTAGGAGCTGGATCTGCTGCGGCGGCGTTGTTGGTTGTAGCCGTGTTGGTCTAAGGACAGAGGCAGACAAAGCTCATTGGGTAAATGTGGTCTCTTGTTAAAGTAGCTTAGCAGCTGGGGGGAAATAGTCTTTGCAAGCCTTGGGACACAAACAGCCTTCTTCAGGCAGAGGGAGGATCTGAAAAAGGGTGTTTGTGCCCAAAAAGCTTGCAAAGAACCAACCCTCTGCCTTGAGTTGGTCTAATAAAAGAGATCCTATTTACCCAGAGAACCCTGTCTGATCTGATCTACTGCTGGGGATTTTGGAAGAGCTGGCCTCTGGGGGTCTGTGGGGGAGGGGGAAAGGCTTCAGAGTTATATTTCAAGCCATTGGGAGCTGGAGCAACTGAAGTGCCCACCAGACATAGCGTGTTCTTAGGTGCTCCTTGCCTTGGCCTGACCTGCTGAGGGGGGCCTGGGTGGTGTATGTATCCATCAGCACAGAATCTGTGGAAGGAGCCCAAAATGACCCCTCTGGGTCTGGGGGGGTCAGGCTGCCTCTGCTGTACTCATCCCTTCCCATGCCTCTCACATTTCCAACCATATATTTCCCTGCTGCCAAGGGCTAGTGGAAGCAGGCTGCTGATGTGTAGCTGCATGTGGCAGGACAGGCCAAGGTTTTATTTTTTTTTCTCTGAAGAGCTTGGGCTCTTGTTCAGGGGTGATGCTTTTTTATCAGGTGAATTGGGGGGGGATGCTTTCTTTTTCAGACGTGCTTGGCTCCACTTGTGAAACTTCTGGCCAGACTTTTTGAAAAGAGAGTAGCAGAGCCTGTTAAAACTTGGCAGTTTATTTGAGTGCCTCAGTAGGAAGTGCGTTGTTTGGAGCAATCTTGCTTAGATGTCAAATAGAGATGCGCTGAGCCTGGATAAATTATGTAGAGCCTGGTCTATTATTACTGCTGCTATTATTGAATTGCAGTCATGCTAGAGGATGTAGGGGCATGTTCTGCCATCTACTCTATGAACTTAAAACATTGTGTCTCAGTACAGTTACTGTTGATTCGTCTCCTATGATGAGAAGTCTTAAGGGGCAAAATGACCAATGTACAGTGGCCTATGTTCACTGAAAGCCATTGCTCTCCAAAACAAGGCTTTAAAGTTGCTTCTGTCAAGCATGTTTCAAAGATGGGTGCTGCTAAATACAGTTTGTAACACCAATCAACCTCTTTAATGTGGTATGTGTGTTTAAATATGGATTTTGTCCAGCTAGGTCTGGCCTAGACTGTTGTTCCTATAATAGAAACAATTAAACTTACTTTAAGAGGTGTGCCCATAATGTGTTTTATAGCTAAGAAATTACGCATAAACTGGTATAAGTGATTGGAAACTGGTTCAAATCTGTAACACAAAAGAAGTTCAGTACACATAAACGGCTTTCAAAATAGCTAAACCCAGTTTAAGATAAACCTGGATGGATGTAGTATCGGACTTAAGTGATTTTTAACCTAAATCAGTTTAGTGAACTTCTTCTGTTCCAGATCCCTTCCAGATTCAAGTTAATTGAGTCCTTCAGCATCCCAGGATGCTTTGCATCTCCTCCTTGGGGGCCCCCCCGCACAAGGTTGGGCAGGTTACCCTTGGCCCAAACTGTCTGCTCCCTCTGAGCAGGGAGGTGAGCTCTAGTGCCTCTCTGGCTTCTGGTCTGGGCCACTGCAGGCATGTGGTTGCATTTCTGGAATCAAAAGTAAACCTGTTCACTTGCTTCTCGGTTCAATCTATGCAGAAGATGGACTCAATTCAGCCTCAGACTTTTTAACTATGAGTACTTGGCCTATATGGTTTGATTATAGCAGACATGATGTCCCTTTCCTGAGCAATAGGGAGTAAGATGCATACCATTCAAATGGCGGAGAAAATGCCAAAGTATAAAAATGAAAATGGATTTTTAAATATACAATCTCTGTAGTCTGCAACTTGGCCAATGCTATTTGCCCTACCATAGACCTCATGGCAGATGTGAATCTTGAGGAAGGGGAAGGTATCATGGGTGCTAGTCTGCATTTGTGACAGTAGGGAAGATGGTGTGAGAAATGTGGGCAAGCGAGGTCTTGGGGCCCCATGCAGTGGCTGATGTGTGTGGTTTTGTTTTGTTTTTTTGTTTGGTTTTTTTTTTCGGTACTGTTATGCAGAAACATTGTTTTTGAACATGGTAAGCTTGCTGCTCTTGTTAGCAAATGTGACTGCTAATTTTGGCTTTTCTATTTCTTGGGTGCCTACCCTGAGATACCTCAGACAAGCTTGATTCCTTTCGGAGGGTAGTGCTTTCTAAAATGTGGGCCCTTTCAGGAATCTAAATTCAGGCTTCCAAAATAACCTTTTGCTTTTGGAATGTGTAGAATGCTGCATACCTGCAGCTGCAGTGCTAAAACTGGTTTGAAGAGTGGTTCAAACATGGCTTCAGGTTGCAGTATATATACATGGCCTCTACTGTGACTTGAATGACTTCTCTTAGCTGCTTTGGCTTGAGGTAAAACCCAACTGTTTAGTGTTCTTCTGGTGAAGCTAAGGTCTGCTATTTGTGCTTCTTATAAAATGAAACTCCTAAACATTTAATTAAGAGAATAGCTTGTCTGGCAACTCTTGATCTTCATCAACAACCTTGGGTCTTGTCTGGCTGTAAGGTGGCCTGTCAATTTGCATATTAAAAAGTAAATCTGGATTATTATTATTATCCGTCTTCATCCTTTTTCTAACAGAGGGTGATTGGGCTGAGATTTAGGGGTTTGGAAGGCCAGTATCTTCAAAGAAAAAGAATAGGTATGGATTTAGAGGAAAGGGTGATTATAGGGCAGTGTTTCTGAACTGGGGGTCCATGGCCCCTGGGTGTTGCGAGCAGATTTGAGGGTTGGGAGCTGTGGATCTGGTGTGTTCATGATCTCCAAAGCCAGCTGGGGCAGCCCATGCCTGGGCTGAGCCTGCTGCTGGTACCAGGTTCACAGAACATCACAGATTATCCTTTTTTAAAGGAGAACTGCGGTTTCCCACACTTTCTCCTTGCAGGCTGGCAGCATTCCAACCTGCAATGGGCTGTGTGGTGTTGCGGGGGGAAGGAGTGGGAGGAGGCCACTATGGCAGATGGTGCCACATGCATGTGCGCACATGCAAGTGGTAGCCAGACAGTAGTGAAGACACCTCCCTGCAGGTAAATTTCTGAAGCCCTGTGCCTGCTATTGATACAGTCTGCCTGGAACAGCCAGCTGGACCCAGTGTAGGTGAGTGGAGCAGGGTGGTGAGATTTATTGCTGCCTCAGCCTCCAGGACCCCCATGCCAGCCATGCTGCCAGCAGCAGGAAGAGTAATGGCCAGGGGGACAGGGGCATAGGTGATTGTGTAGGGGGGTTATGGGGGCATGTGCCCCCCCCCAAGATTGGCGATCACCACTGGCTTCTGTGGGATGCTGCCACTTGCCCCCTGCCCCTGCTGCCTCTAAAATAGGTTACTTTCACCAGATAGTATGTGGAAGCATTATTGCGTTAACCTTTTTAATTTAAAAAACCTGAGGGGATCAGGAAGACGGGGGTTATCAGTAACTTGATGGTGATTCCTTCCATTTTAGGGAGTTGGAAGCAATCTAAGCCTATGAAGTAAGATCAGGAGCTCTCTTTTCTTTTATTCTCTTATACACAGAACTTCCACTGACTTCAGCAGAATAGCTCTGCTGGTGTTATTGAGGTTGGAAATTGGACCAGGGTCTCCCAGGTGTCACCGAAGCAAGTGTGGCCTGGTGGAAGATTACTCTAAATAAGATTTTCCATTTTATGGAAATGGAAAGTACTATAATTTTAATCTCCTCTGAATGAGATAAGGAAATAGTAATGGACTTAACTCTCTCCCCATTCAGGCATCTAAACTCCAATACCTCTTTTTGTGTCTATTTCTGCAATGCATTGTATATCTAAATAATAGATGCAGAGTGCAATGAAAGCTGTAATGAAAAATCTGTGTTGTAACAGATGCAGTTTTCTGTAGCCTAAATAGAACTGTCAAAAATGGGCAGGAGCTCTTGCTTTTAGTTACAAAAGCACAATGTGTTAATTGTGAACAGTTACAAATTTCTCCTCGTGTCAGCACCTACTGTAATGGTGGAGCAGAGATGATGAGTTGTTTTTTTTAAGTCATTTAGTTAATGGAATTGAGTAATGGGGCTTAGTGAAAGTTTCAAGCACTAGTGTGTTCTAATCTGATCTATTTGGCTTGCACATATCAATGAAGCTTGTGGTGCAGTGTGTATGTGGCACCAATTGGTACAGGTTGTATTAAAGTAGCAAGATGCAGGATAACCAAGCTAGTTACTGTTTTTCATTTGTCCTAATGTTTACAGTACTGCTGGTTATGACTCCTTGTGTGAAGTTGGGAACAGCAAAGCATATGTGGAAAGCTTTGGCCTTTTCTTAAACTTTGCTTATAATCCATTAAATGTTTTTATGTAATGCAACACATGCAATGTCTGGACTTTATATGTATGCATCTTGCTAAACTTTACTTTAGCTGAAAACTTTTTTTTACTTTTTTAAGTAAACCCTTTAAAACCATGACTAACAATATAATTCTGTTTAACTTACAGCATTTGAAACTAAAATTTTCCCTTAAATTGTAATTTAGATTTGTGACAATTTACAATGTACTTGACTTGAGTCATTCTGCATAAATATCTTTAATAGTACCTATTTTTGTGGCTGAGTAATCAGCAGTGGTATTTAAAAAAAAAAAAAAAAAAAAAGACTCATGGAAAAAATCAAAAAAACCATTTGAGCTTGTCACATTTGAAGCTCTGCAGTTCTTTCTCACTCACACTATAGATGCTGTATATTGAGGTGGGATAACATGCAAATAACATAGTTGGTTACAGCTGTCAGAAGACCAGTGATGGAACTGGAGGATAATGGTACATGTCAAGACTGAACAAGTAGCAGAATGCATTAGTTTATGCAAGTGATGTTATGTATATGCAGATTACCTCAAAAATGTTGCTTTTCTGTTGCCCTTGTGAACTGTATCTGAACTTGCAACTGCATTTCTAGCAGAATTTAATTGTAATACCTAGTGTTATGCAAATATGCACTTCCATTAGAGGAACTCTGCTTGGAATTATGTCAATAGTATTGACTAGAAATGAGTAAAAAAGCCCCCCAAATAGGCTTGTGTTTTGTTTATACGTTATATGGGAATACTAACAACTCCTGTGCAAGAGGGGTAATGGTTGGAGGTTTTTTATATTTCTAACATCAAACGTTTTTAAAAGCAGGATTGTATTAATGCATTGAGCTACTTTCAGTTAGTGGCTCTAGTGTTTTCAATATAAGCTAAATGGATTCTTTCTAAGCTCTGATAGTCATTCATAGATTCTGGATCTTTAGGAGCATAAGGGACTTGAAATCATTTAGTCTGACCTGTTTCAGAGCCCATAGAATTTTGCCTGGCTTTCCATGCATTGAGCCTAGTAACTTGCATTTCACTGAAGCTGGCCCTCTGGAAAGGCATCCAGTGCTGATGTTTAATCAGCTTTGGTGTTCAAGAACTTTATTTAACTTTTAATTTGAGGTGGGTGGTTCTTTATGCCTCTCTGCTGGATTAAATGCAGGTCATGAATTTATGATTTGAGGCCTTTTAATCAGGGTTTAGTTTTGAATGTCTCATTCTGTAACTTCTGGGTGTGGGTTAATAGGCCAAATAGTAGCTTTCAGCATTTTGTTTGTTCTGTTGGGACAGTGTACTCCTCAAACTCTCTTCATACAGATTACATACCTTTTTTTTTCATAAACTGGTGGAATTGACAGCTTACAGGTACTCTGACACTTGGCCAGGAGTAGATTTTATTTATTTATTTATGTACTTAGTTATTTATTTTTAAACAGCATCATCATATGAAAAGGCACAGGTCCAGCACTCTGGTTTTTTTAAAATTATGATTAGAGTTTTGTTTTCTCCCTCTAATGATAATAAATATGGGAGAGGGAATTGGGTGATATCAGGGCCATGTACAGGGTAAATGGTGCTCTCTTCAAATACTTGGTACTTAGTGCTAATCTGGAAAACTGGTTCTTATGCGTAAGTGAATTCCATTTCTTTGGGCCAGATAGTTTAAATGGTCAATCTTGATTCTGACATTGCATGTCTGCCTGAAAGCTATTCCAGAAGCAGGTTCTCTGTTGGGCGAGAGAAGTTATCAGTATTCTTCATGATGATTTAAAGCCACAGTAAGGCCACTTCCCCTGTTGACACAAGGCTTCTCTTCATGAAGTATCCTTGTGAAAATGAATTGTAACAGCTGGATACAATGAATACCACTGCAGTCAGTTCTTGCTGCTTCTTGGGTAAAGATGGCAGCGTCCAGAGGTGTTGGCATTTCCTTCCCAAACTTAAATGGAGATTGTGAGGGAGAAGCTGTCTATGTTTGCAGCACTGAAAGGAGTGTTGTATGGAAAATAGTGCTGGATTGAATAACCAAATGAGAAAAATGAAAACCTGTAACAACAAATGCCTTCCCAGAGCTGGGATTATTTCTCAGGGTTTAGTACCCCCAGAAGAATAAGTCTTCTGGCTTTGCTGGGTTGCTTTGCTGCCTTAGGATTTATTTTGGTGTTCCACATGCAAGCTCTGACTTCCTGTAGCTACTGTGACCACTTTCCCTTCTGCAGTCTATAACTATATCAGAAGGGTATTGCAATTTTGGACCTTCCTGTGATATACTTTATAGCTTGCTGTCAGAAATGGGTATCAAACTGAGTTGCTGTTTGGATCTGTCATAATAGTCTATATGTCCCTTTCAGCTACTGCACAAGTGTCTCAGGGTTTTCTGTATTGGATTATATTGTTCTTTGATATCCATGGATGGAAGCTGCTGAAACTAGTGCACAAGTAATATTGGTTCTGATCTATTCAAGCCCTGCTTTCCAGGTCACTTGTTTACTGGTGTCTTAGTGCTTTTGACCCCAACACAACGCATTCTCCTTTGTCTACTTTCTCTCCTAGTTTTCCTCCCTAGTCCCTAATGTGATGAACACCAGTCACTGGAGATATTACCTCTCTCAAGGGCTCTTGAAATAGTGGAAAAGCAGAAGCGGATAGCTCCAAAGGTGCTGAGTTCAGAAGTGGTTTGATATTACATTCTTTGAAGTGACTGTGCTGGAAACAGATCCACTACTTCCAGTGCTCTAGGTGATTAAAGTCATTAACTCATTTTCTTCTGTGTACTGAACATATTTTTGTCACTGATGGAAAAGTTAAGTTTAGTAGTCTTTGTACACAAATCACTTGTCCATGGCAGCTACTATATAACTAAGTTTTGTTTGAGAGACCAGCACGGGGATGGGGAAGATGTTGAGAGAGCTGTGTCTAAGAGATTGCATGTCATAGATTCCAAATCTGGTTAGAGAATTGATCTTTGCATTTGCAAGAACACTAAGCCCTGTTTTAAAAAATGTAGGTGGGGAAGGGGACAATGAGCAAAAGAATCCAGCTGTTAGTCTTTTAGGGACTCCTGGCATGTGGGCAGGGAAAACCCAGGGATGTCATGTGGATGTTGTACCTGGCTTTGGGCATTTCAACCATGCTACCGATGCTACTCCATGTACTCCCCCCTCCCATCCAAAACAATACAGAACCAATGGGTAAGTCTCTATTATCTCCAAGGGCTCAAACGTATCTAGTTAGGAACAGTGTGTCCAGTTGCTTACATAAGACATGCCCAGCACTGTTCTGATGGTGACCCCACACTCTTTCCAGCATGGATGCATGTGGAGCGGGAACAGGTAATTGAGGCTTATTTCTTGATAGTGGTGAGCTCAGCCTTCATTCACAGACACAGTAGAAGTTTGCTTACAAGCAACTTCTATGCTTTCTTCCTAGTTGAGAGGAATTGGCAGAATGTCTCAGACCTGAGATCCACCTATGCCAGGATTCTGATCCTGGCAGTGCCCAGGACCAGATGCTTCAGTGTCACAGCAGGCCAATGTGGGATAATCTCCCATCTTCATCTTGGGTTTTGTTTTGATCGTTGAGATGGATACTTCATTTAAACCCTAAAGCATGAGGCTTTATTCTTTTTAGCATTTTATTTTATTTTATTCTTTTTAGCATTTTAGTTCCATGTAAATGTTTTTATTTATTTAAAAATAATTAAATAAATAGTTACATTCTCTTCCTTAGTGACTTAATTTGGCAATAAGTGTCATGTTGTACAGAGGAACAACAAAGGAGGAGAAGCATCCAAAGGAATGTATTTCCTCTTGTTGGTTTAACTTCCACCTCCTGATTTCACTGGCCATCCTCTTTATTGAATTACAAGATAAGCAGAAAAGACTGATCTCCAGGGACCCAGATATTGGCTGAGGAACAACTGCCTACTAGCTCCTGAAGATGTTCTCAGGGTCTTCTACTTTCTCTGTCCTGATTTTACTATATGTGCTCTTTTGTCTTGTTCGTAATCTTTTCATTCTCTATGTGAGAGTTTTCAAGCACTTGACTACTCTCTGAATCCCCTCCTAGTTCTGCGTGGCCCTCGTAGAAAGGCTGACTGTTGTTGTATGTGTTATTCGAAATAAGGGCACACCAGTGACTTGGGTAATGGCATTGTGATTGACCCCATGTTGTTCTTTTGTACATCTGTTTGACTGCAGCTGCACACTGTACAGATGCTTTCACTCAGCTTTCTCCAATGACCTCCCTTCCCCTCAAGTTGTTGGGAGTCTGGCCTTGCTGGTCCCAAGTTCTGATCCAGACAAGGTTCTTTGGATAAATCTGTCTTATATTGGACCGGGATAGTTTTCCAACTAACAAAACATTTTAGAAGTACTGACCAATAGTACTGTTCTGTGGCTGGTTTTTCGTTTCTTTGGGTTGTTTATTGGAGAATTTTTTTATCTTTTAATTCGTTCCAGGGATGTATTTGCTAGCCATGTTGGTCTGAGACTAAAAGAAAGACAGAACTCTTGGTTTAGAGAGGATAACTTTTTAGTAGATCAGCAGAGAGATTTTTTTTTTTTTTTTTTTAGTTTGTCTAATAAAAGGTATCATCTCTAAACTAAGAGTTCTATTTTTTTTTTTTTTTTTTAGTTTGTCTAATAAAAGGTATCCTCTCTAAACCAACAGTTCTAGAGCTTTGCATTTCTATATGTAGGTATAAAGAGCAAAGTTTGACTTAAGATGGATGTCCTCTAAGCTGAAGCTTCTTGTTAAATTCCAAAGTTTGGAGTGTGTGTGGGAGTGAGCTTAAAAATTGGCTTTCATGCTGTATGTTGACTCTCCCTTTTTGTATCCTTTTAAACAGCAACTGTTAGGTTAAACTAGAGGTTGGGAATCTTCTCAACTACCCCTGGAATGGTGAAGCATCTGCAACTGAATGTGTTTGCTTAGGTGCATAAACATGGCTGCATAGAATCCAACTTCTGTCTCAGTTCTCTACCTTTTGTTTTGTGAACCGTTAAATAGGAAAGGGAGGTGTCACATGCAACAGTTCTGGGCAGCTGTGTCAAAAGCAGACAAAAGTTAGCTTTCTCTAAATATTGGCTCCCCCCCCTTCCCTGCCACTGTGTCAGCATATGGCAATGCAGAGACTCTTTGGAAGTAAACTCAACCTATTCTCCCTTGGAGAAGGGAGGAAGACATGCTGATTGCATTTGCTGTCCTGGGTGGGAGTTCTTGGCATCTGTCAGTGTTTTGAGGGTGGGGATGGCACAAATACTGGAACTTCATAGCTACAGCATTTTTTTTTAAACTTGTAGGTGAGGAAAATTTAATACTTTTTCAGCTGTAATGTGAGAGCAATAAATGACAACAGACTTACATTTTTGACAAGGACCTAAAATTGTATACAAACACTTTATTATTTTTACATATAAATATACTTCCTGGGGGTGGAAATTAGTTCTGAAAATTTTACTTGTCTTGGTGACTTCCAAGTTGACCCCCCCCCCCCAACCCCCGAATAAAATGGTTTGGTAGCTCTCTCTTCTGTTTTCTACAACCCAGCTAAATTCCACGCCATGTCCTTTCTAGTCTGTCGGTGGCTTTTTTTCAGTCCTGGCGTTCTGCCCGATGACAAACTCTACCCAATGTTTTGCCTCGTTTATGTCAATGTCCCTGTAAGGGGAACATCAGTTGACTGGTAAACTAGAGCTCAATTTAACCCTTTTAACTTTCCATAGCTTCACTGGAGCTGTGGAGCCAAACTGAAACGGAGATTTGGTCATCATCAAGTAGGTGTGACAGGGCAGACCCAGCCAAAAGATTTCCAGAGAAAGAAGCAGTTTGTTTTCTTTTTGATATCACTTCATAGGAAACTGGATGTTTTGAAGTAAATTCTACCATGATGTTTGTGTGGGGTGGTTAATTTGTTAATGAATAATTTGTTGGAATTTGCTTTTTTTTTTTTTTTTTTAATTCAGGTTACCCAGTTGCCTATTACTTGTTACCTTTTGAATGGATAACTTAAGGAGTTTTTACTTTGGTTTGATATCTGAAGCCTGAAATTTGAGCTGTTGCTTAGTTTCCCTTCTGGGGAGAGGGAGCAGAGGTATCACTGGCCTCCTGGAGGATGAGTTTACTTTAACTGGGTTTCTGCTGAGAACATTCCAAGGAGGCAAATGTAATTTCACAGGCTAACTTCTGTTTAGGAGGTGCAGTTTTAACTTGATTGTATAAATGTGTATGGGAAGGAAGAACAAATGCAAAACCTTTCTATCCCCCATCCCCTTATTATCCAGCTCTAATTTCTCTAGATGTTGACTTATTGTGAACAAAATGCAACTTTCAGATATACCCCCTCAACTGCTTCCACAAAAACACCGCCCCCTCCCCGCCTTTTCCAGCTTCTGGTTTTTCTGCTGTTCCTACAGAAATTTGTTGTCAAACTGGACATCTGTTGAAGTAGAAAGCCACTGGGGGATGCCCAAACGATTTTCATATGGAGATATTCAACAGTAATTGGTACTTGTGAGTTCTCAGAAACTCTTAAATGGAACATAATTCCTAGAGAGCAGTATAACTTTGAACTCCATGACTTTTAGAGTTGCTTATAACTTAACTTAGTTTCTGGAAATTTTCAGAAAAACTGAATTTTTGTGGGAAATCTTGGAAACCTGCCACAGTAGACTTTCAAAAGCACAGCATACACAAAGACAGAGTTGATGACATTTTGCAAATAAGTCGATCCATATGAAGCAAGTGATAGAATAATTTTAGGTGGCTGAGCATTTTTTGAAAATCCATCTGTGTTCACTAAAAGTCGTTTTTTAAGAAAAAAAAAAATGGTTTAACTCAGGCTTTGTGTATATGTGTGTACATGTCTTTCATGCATAATATGTAAAATAAGCTCCTTCTGTACCTCACTTCTCACTCTTCCCAGATAAAAGGTATAGAATTGATTCATACTATGAAAAGTACCATAATTGTGCTTGTGGCAGGGCACTAGGTGTACCTGCTCCAGGGCCTTAATGAGGGCAGCCATTTTAGGCTCAGGGCTGCCTATATAAACAAAGCAGTTTGGCTGCTGGAGGCAGGCGGCAACATCGCCTAGCCTGAGGGCTGCTGAGTTTCATCTGGAGGTAAGGGAGGAGCTGTAGGGGATGGTAGAAGGCTCTTGGTCCTGGGTACAACTGGAAACTACACCCCCCTGGGAGTGGGTGGCTTGGTGGGGCTCCCAGTGGCATGGGAGCGCACAGGAAATGCCAGGCCAGTGATCACCCTGGTGAAAGGCGGGTCAGGGTGCCTTTAACCCCTAGCCCTTGCCTTTGGGTGGGTTGCGTACACTGGAGGTAGTTGTGGGGGTGCAAGCCCTGAGGAGGAGAGTTGGAGGCTAGGTGTGGCCAAGGCCGCCTGAGCCCTGCGGGCGTTCGAGACCCCCAAGAGCAGAGTTGTTGCCAGATACGGCTATAGCCACCTGAGCCCACCTGTGGAGGGAAGCCCCGAGACACTGAGTAAAGGGGGTGTTATGAGTGTGTGGAGCCCCCAGTGTGAGGATGGGTTTCAACACAGACAAGTGCAAGGTGATGCACCTCGGGAGGAACAACTGGCACCATACCTACAGGTTGGGGAACTCCCCTCTTGTCAGCACGGAGGCGGAAAGGGATCTGGGGGTCA
>NW_017728950.1:61666772-61676253 GCF_001723895.1 Crocodylus porosus | reverse complement strand
GCTCCTACCCTGGGGGTGTTTAAGAGGAGGTTAGATGAACATCTTGCTGGGGTCATTTGACCCCAGTATTCTTTCCTGCTATGGCAGGGGGTCAGACTAGATGATCTGCTCAGGTCCCTTCCGACCCTACAAACTATGAAACTATTATGAGGGGGGGCAGCCTGTGGAGCCCTGTTAAGGGAGAGGGAGCTCAGCCAGAGCGAGCAAGCTGAGTCTTGACCCCAGTAAGCCCTCCAATGTTGGGAGGTGGAGTTTGGGTTGAATATAACACTGGTAGTAGTACCACAACCTGCTGCCCGGGGAGGGGAGTGAGAGTCCCCTGTGAGACCTTGAGGTACCAGTTGTGGTGTGAGACAACCCCAGCTCCCCACATCTGGAGGGGGACCCTGGGATAAGAGTATGGGTCATACTTCAAGGCCTGCCAGAGCCTCCCTTGACTGGCCCAGGCGGGGGCTAGGGCCAGGAGGGTCAGAAGGGCATGGAGGCCCACCGAGAGGGATGCCCAGGAGCCAGGGGCCTGGGGTCATGACTGGCCTGGAGGTGGGCTGGGACTAGTGTGAGCCAAAGGTCCCAGTGAGGGGACCACACCCGAAGGGGAACTGATGGCAGGGAGATAAATGGTGGCAGTGTCTGCTTGAAGGGAGAAACTCAGCTGGGGGTCCTACAGCAGGATTCTGGGGCCCATCGTGGGGGACTGGCATGTGTGAGAACATCATGATGTCATCAGCGAGGCTTGGGCTGTCGTGTGGAGGAGGAATGGAGCTGCAGATAGTGCCCCCCCGGCAGTGGGGCAGAAAATGGGCAGCCTCCTGCCTAATTACATCTATACTAATTAATCAATTAAGACCAAGGTGTGGCAGGTGAGAAGGTGGGCGGTTAGCCCAAGAACAGGTGGGTGGGCCACACGGACATCAGCCCTGGTAAGCCCTCTGTTACAGTGCTTAACCTGCAATGCTTGCCATAAACTGCAAGAGAATAACTCTCTTCACGATTAGGATTGTCCTATTTCCAGAAGAAATCGGCCTAAATGCTGCTGAATGACTTGTGGGGCCTTGCATACACATAGTTAAACAGTGCCAAGGGCTGGTTCATCTGTGTCATTACTGTTTGGTAGGAGTGCACTGATGGAGATTTTGGGGGCCATGATTGATGGCCCTTTTTTTTTTTGCTGTGGTTTCTCCTTTTTTTTAAAGGAAACATATTGGACAATACCGATCTGAATTTTGATGCAGCTGGTAAGACTGTTGCAGTGAAAGGAGAGGTGGGGGAGCAGATCAATGCCCCCTCTGGTAAAGGAGGGAATGGGGCTAGGGTAGGCACTGCCCAGCCAGGGCAGGACACGCGTGTGACGGAGATGTGGCTCATCCAGGGGTGGCGGGGGCTCCTGTTGCTGCTCCTACCGCTCATCTGGGAGGGTCCTGGGGTGGGTGGCATGGGTCCCTGGATCTGTGCTGGTTGGGGTGGGCAGCAGTGGTGGCTCTAGGAGAGGGACTCTAGAGGGGGGCTGCAGCCACCCCAAACTTCGCTGTAGCCCCTGGCCCCAGCCCTCAGCCCACCCGGGCTGCTTCACCTAGATCTGGGGGCACCCCCCCATGTCATCTTGGATGAGTCATGGGAGCAGCAGTGGGAGCTGCCCCTCCCTCTTCCCTCCCCTGCGCCCTAGGAGAGCTGCAGCTCTGTCCCATGCCTGCCCTGTCCTTGCTGGGCAGCACCTACCACAGTCCTACCCCCTTCACAGGGGGGGCATTCATTTGCCTCCCATGCTCCTTTCCTCCTTTCCCTCCCCCCCCCCCCCCCTCACTACAACACTTACCAGATGCACACAGCTCTCCAGGCTGCTGAACTGTGCTCCTTGCTGCCTGCATGCTGTGCTGTGCCTGCTCTCGCAGGCATTTATCGACCAAATTATCAGGCTGATTTCTGGTTATAGTCAATCTTCTTGATCAGTGCTGATCCGATATTGGATCAAAGTAGAGATGCACCGATACAATCTGGTAAGCTTTTCCCTAGTGTAAATGAGGTTTAGAACTGCCTGAAGTTAGACCATGGTATCTTCTCAAACAGAAGAGGTGATACTGAATTTGTAGTGTTTTGTAACTGAGTAGGTGGCTATCCTAAAATACAGCAATGTCTGGTTCCTTGTTATACTATATTCCGGATAACCATGAGTGGCTATCCTTTCTGACCACTTATTGATTAATTGATTTGGACCTGTCATACATCAGTCTTAATGAAAACTTTCTCAGCCTGAAACGGAAGACTGTCAGAATCTTTCTTTTACCATCTTTTTCTGTGCCTGGTTTGCTTATCTTGAACCAATAGCAGAAAGATGATCACTTATTTTCTGCACCACTACACTGGGTTATGGGTGCACTGCCATAAGCCAGTGAAGTGGAATAGAAGATGAGATTTGAAACCTTGGGGAGCTACTTGAAGTTTTGTGTAATCTAGTGAGATCTTGGAAACCAAACCTGTTCATATATATGCATGTTGTCATTGTCATGGTTGTGTGGTAAATAGATGTTGTCATTGACCAAGACAATCCATGTCCCGTAAGAGAGCAATTATCTGCATTAAGGAGTGACTGGAAGTGACATCCAGGTCAGGAGATGACAGTGGTCACTCTTGCTGACTGAGATGTTGTTGTTGTTGTGATCCTTCTCAGGGCAATGAAAAAATACCCATTGACTTGGATGCAAGCCTTCTAAGTCTACCTTGCCATGAGTGAAATGAGCTCCTTTCAAGAACTATGCCCCTCTCTTGAGAAGCAGGTTACAAATAAAAGTAGTGTGCGACTGAACAAAGACTATTTTAATGTAAAGAATCCTCTTGGATTCCTTGCATCAAAAGCTGGAGGAAAAAGCAGGAAAACTTAGTCAACTTCAAATGCACAAACTACCCTGTTTTATGTTAGCTTGGGAGGAGTGCAAAAAGGGCTCTGTATGTCTTAACAGCAAAAAACTAGCTTGGGAAACTGGATAGAGCTATGCACCACCCTTGGTACTGTTACTCTTTGGTTCAGAGTAAATCAGAAGTTGGGGATTTATTCTAGTTAGACGTTTAATAATGGAAATAAACATCTCTGTTTCGAAAATCTCTCTCTGAAATTAGTAGGAACAGGAGGGATCTCAAACAAAAGGAGACCCTTTTGACCCTCCCCCCCCCCCCCAAGCTAGCAGCTAACTCAAAACCCCTTCTATAAATTGTCCACCGTAGCCTTCTCTGTCTTTCTCTCTCTCTCTCTCTCTCTCTCTCTCTGTCTTTTTCCCTTTCTTTGGTGTTTCTGGTCATTCTCTCCTACCCACATACCCACCCCTACTCCAATACATAGCAAAGTCTCTCTGCCCACATAGTTCAAATTCCTGAGAGATGCCTTTTGTTTTAGGCCTGTTTTGATTTAGAGACTGCTGTTGCTTCACAGGAAGGTGGTGTGTTTTTACAGTTTTTGCTGTCTCTTTATTTAAGATTAAAATTTGTCAGATTCAGTCATGTTCTGGCCTAGTTCTCAACCCTCTATTTCCTTATAAAAGAAGTCAGTAAAATGACAGAGACTGCTTCAAACATGCTGGATCCTTGGAAGGGCGGGGGGACAGGGGGCTTGGCAGCTGTTGCTCTTGTAAGGGAGCCAGAGGCTTTGGGGAGGGGTAGTCTGAAGGAGAGGACAATACTGAGCTATATATTATAAAAGAAATAATGGAGGAGGCTCAGCATTATTTGCACTGAGCATTAGTATCTATCAACTGCAGGCTAAAATGTGTGAATGTTACTTGAGCAAAGAGGGAACTTTTTTTCTTCTCTAAAATGACTTGTTAATTTTCATCATAAAATGGTTCAGAGTTAGTGGCTTATTAAGTTTCACATGATGATAAAATCATTGTCTGCATAAGATGTGACTTGTGGGAGTAGTTTTATCTGTACTAGTACTAACTTCTGTATTAACACTAGGCAATATTACTTGTGTTCTTTAGTGCTAACAAAAAGAGTTAAAATGGGGCTAGAAAGACGACTATGCAGACGGTGCCGTTCTAGCTGTCTGTTACAGAAGACTTTAGCCTTGCCCTTTGGAACTGAATGTCTGTGAAGATAAGCTCTGAAGAAATTATGCCTCTCAAATTGCTGTTAAGTATCTTTTAAATTTAAGAATCTAATATTTATTTAATGCTGCTGTAGTCAAGGATGATAAAAAGCATCTTGGAGGTGGGTGAACCCAAGTTTCTCATTTTCATGTTTTTCCCATTTTATAACCTTAAATTACTAGAAGTGATGTACTTCTATTACTCTTCATGTTCTAACTATTAGTGTGTCAGATCCTCATAGAGGATTGAAGTCTTGTGCTCAACCTCCGGCACTCAAGCCAAAAGCAGTATGAGCCACGGTATCCAGTGGCCCAAGGGGCTCCCCATAATTCAGGAACCTTCGTGCTAGGGGAGGAGTAGCAATGCAACGCTGCCAAATTCCCAAACCCCAGACTAAGCCCTGTGCAATGGGTTGGGGCTGGGTTTGGGTCCCATTCTCTACTCCTTTGCCCTTGCCTGCCCCCCCCCCCCCTTCCCCTGCACAGCTGGATGGGATCTGCTGTGATTGCCTGGAGTTCCAGATTTGGACCCCTGGCTAGATCTGGCTCATGTATGGACTACCTGGACTAGGTCTGGCCCGGGTACTACCCATCCGGGTTGCTGGCCAAAAAGTTTGAGCACCACTGATTTATACTAGTAGCTTCATATAGATGGTAAGCAAAATGATAATGATGTATTTACAACCAACTGCACCTTCTGGTGAAATTTCTCAAATTGCAAGTGAAAAACTTGTAGACCAGGATGTGCTACCTTATCAAGGTTCTGAAGTTAGTGGGACTCGTGCAAAGTCCTAAAGTCACATAGATGCTTCTGAAAATCTTGCCCTAAATTCTCATATGTATACAATTGTTCTTGAAACTTCAGTTCATTTTCCCGCCCCCCCCCCCCAAGCTTTAAATGGAAAAGTAGTGAGATGAATGGGGTTTTGTTTTTGTTTTTGGGGGGTGGCAGGGGTGGGTTTTTCTTTTGTGGGGGGGGGTCCCCCTCTTGACTAAAAAGGTAACTATAAAAGGATTGAAACCTGTAGAATAGAGACTTGTTATACAGCTTGGGGAAAGACTATAGTTGATGGTAGAATCTTTTATTCCAGTAAGACTTGCATTTGTATGTCTAGTTGCAAATGCTGTGTTTTTGGTTGTAGCCGTGTTGGTCTGAGGACGTAGGCAGGTAAGGTTCTGTGGCTAGATGTGATATATATTTTTATTAGAATAACTGGTGTACTTGGAAAGAAGCTCTTTGCAAGCTTTTGGGTGCAATCACAAGGGTGTAGCAGACAGTCTTACCAAAAACACTGGGGAAGCTTTTATGCTTGCAAACTGAAACCTTTCTTCCACTTGAACTTAAACCCCCACACCCCTCCCTTCAATTTGGATTGATGCTCAAAACTGCTGTTGCCTCAACTTTTTGCAAAAGCCAGACAGACTCTTTTCAGCTGGAGTCAGGGTATGGCCCAAATAAAGCTTAACACACGACCAGCCACTTCGCTAATTCTGCTGCTGCTTTTTAAGGATTCTGTTTCTCACTAGGAGAGTTTCAGTTTGATAGTTTAGCATGGTTTAGTAGTTGCTTTACAAAGACCTGGATTCCCTTGAAAATAATTTAGAGCAGCAGCAATAGAACAGTAGTTTTCAATATGAGGATCTAAATGCATATCTTGCCTCCCTTTTTTTCCCTAAGAGAAGAAAGGCTTTCTATGAGAGAAGAGAAACTTGAAGTATTAACAGGAAGATTCATGTGAACTACTTTTGGGTGGAAACTTTTTCTTCTTTTCTTTTTTTTTTTAATCAAAAAAGGAAGAGAATCAGTGAGAGGATAGTGCTTCACCTTGTTCCAAATTCTGTCTGCCTCCTTTAAATCTACCACCTCACAAGTAAGTTCCTGAGTTCACCATTTCATCTGTTAAATTGCCCTAGTTTTGATCTCAGTTGGTTATTGCAAGCATTGCCTTTGAAAGGCTTGGAGCTGTTTTGAATGGTGCACAATACCCTGATTTACAAATGTTGGTCACTGATGTTAGGTAGGTTTTAAGCAGTCTAATTGCAAAAATATAAGGGTATGTTTGGAGGCTTTGAAGGTATGATGGTCCCTTTTTTTTTTTCGTGTGAAAGATCTTGTTTTTCCATGCTAGGTGGGCCAGTCAGAAAACAAGTAGGAATTTTTTCACTTGAGCGGAATGGAACTTTTCAAACTTTTACATGAGGAGAAAAAAAAAAAAGAAAGAAACACCACTACCTCTCCCTGCTGCAGATCAGCTTCTTCTAAGACCCTTCAAATTCCGTAATTGCTATCTGCCTAAAATGGGACAGTTCACATGCCTTTGCACAATAAAGCTTCAGCATCTGTGCTATGAACCTCCATTACATATTGTCCATCATGCATGCTGTTTACTTGGTTGGAAACTGGCTTCCCATTGTCTTTATTTATTTTTGGTAGGAAATCAATGTCCTATCCTCTTTAGGGAGAGGAAGGATGACCTTTTGGTTAAGGTAGAGGTTGACAGATAAAACAGGGACTCAGTCCTTTGTCTAGGAGTTTCTCTGTCATGTCCAAGAGAACACAGTAGTTCAGCTGACTATCACATTCACCTGTTTCCATATTTGTTGGGGAAGAAAAGAGAAAATTCTTCCTAACATCTCATACTACTTACTCTTACAGTACTAGGCTCTTTTGAGGGACAAAAGGGGGAGGTGCTGTATGTGGAGAGGTGTTCTTATTGCAGTCCTACTTTTTCTTGCTTAATACTGCAAATTGCACAGGAGGCAGGGTAGATTTGGACCTTAAATCAGATATGTATAGACTTTCGTAAGCAGCATCTTGCTTCATCATGCTTGGGGACTGCAGTGAGCAGAGCTCACTGGCTCAGACACTGTTTTCTATTTAGAAGTTCTGTTCCTGCAGTCTTTTCTTAGCATCTGATGAGATAAGGGGCTGTTTATGAAAGCTTATAGACTAATTAAATTAGATATGCATAAGGGGCAAATCCACCCTGCCTCCTTCAGAGTAGCATGGTTAACTACCTGCCTCTGCAAATTATACAGGCTCTTTAAGCCTGTTTACTATCAGCAAAACTTGAGTTCCTTGTAGCTTTTGACTTCTCATCTCACAGCTGCACAGATAATTTTGGATGTAGCTTAGATGCTTTTTTTCTGCTGCTGATGCTTTTTTTTTTTTCCTGGGGAAAAGTCTAAGCCGGATGAGGTCATTGATTGAACCAGCATGACATCGGTCAAACCTCAGCTTCACTGCATGCTAACCCTGGAATAAATAATCACATGCTTGTCTGTACATGATAGTTTATGCCATTACAGCATGACCACATTGTTGGTATCGGCATGCAGCTGTCATGTCCCACACTTGCACTGGCACTGCACATGGCTATGATGAACTATAGAGCTATCTGGGCATAAATCCTAAAACTCATTATGTGCTGTGTTTACAGAAGCTGGGTGTTGTAGGACAACTTGTTTGCCCTGTCTCTGGTTAGTTATGGGTAACAGTGTACTGTTGGGCAAACTTTGCTGTCCTAACTCAGTTTGAATAGTTTTTTTGTTATCTGCTGAGTTCTCTGCCTAATTCCCAAGACTGAGAGCTGCTCTCTGTGTGTGTGTGTGTGTAAGCAGAGGTGATGGCTTTTTCTTTTTTTTATTTTTTAGTGTTGTCCCCCACCCCTTTTTTCTTTCATGCTGCCAGGAGACATGGGTAGGAGTTTCAGAGGCTATTTTGTAGCTGGGGGAGGCAAGAGCAGTGGTGGTCTGCTGTTGGGAATAGTGGAACAGTGGCTGGAGAGAACATGCAGTTGTGGAGGGAATGAATGCTGTTGTTAATGTGGCTAACTCTTACCTCCACCTCCCATTGTGGCTTCTGGGCTGGGAACAGAGGCTGAAAGACCATACTGCAAAAGGAATGTGGGCTGACTGTCAAGGAGACCAAGATGTTGGGATGAGGGGGAAAAAGTTTCTGGAGCTGTGAAGATCTTTCTGTGGAATGTAAGTGACAGAGCATCCACAAGAGACAAGCTAATAAGGATGTAACAGCTGTTTGTCTTGTCCTGATTATGTCCAAGTAAAAAAAAAAAAAAAACCAGCACAAAATGGGAGCAGTACATGCGAAGGCCTTCCAAGCATTGCTGTTCTGCCAGTAAGTGCTCAATGAGAGCTGACAGACCTGCAATATCTTTACAGATGCTCACCATGCAAGCATTAACATATTTTTATTCTGCATACTTCACAGATACCTGAAGCAGGACAGCAGATTTTTGTCTTTTGCCAAGAGGGTAGGCAATGGATTTGTATAGGATGGTTTGGATATGGATGATCCTGCCTCAGGATAGACTAATTAAAGTAGATGACCTCTTGAGGTTTCTTCCAGCCCTACATCTCTAAAGTTTCTATCATCTGTAAGTTCCAGGGACAAAGGACTTTCTCCTAGGACAGATGCCATATCTGTTTACAGCCTAACAACAGAGCATAGAGTTCCTGTTGACCAGTGCAGTCTGGCAACCTTGCATTGTCCCAGATTTGTCTGCAGTTGGTTTGGGACTAGTGAATCTACAGCTGATGTTCTGGTCTAAAGTGTGCAAAGCAGTTAACTATGTGCTGTCCTCCCAGCTTTTCAAAACTGGAAATATTCATTAAATTTATGCTGGGGTATGAATGAGCAGGTTTCAGAAGCGCAAGTGGGTACACACATTCTGTCAATCGCATCCTGGCTTTACCATTTCAGGAGAGGGAATGTTAGCAAGAACGGAGGTAGTTTCTTTCTTCAGGCCCTGGTGCATCGCTGTAGCTTGTTTGTAACACAGCTGTCCTAGGAGAGTACAGTTGGGCAGCAGGATATGGGTGGCCAGGCCTGGGGACTGATTGAAGATCAAGGTTTCAGAGAGAGAGTTAAGACGGTGGAGCTGAAGCTGAGGTCAGGGATTGGCAAGCAGAGTTTGGGAGTTGGCTGGGTCAAGAGGCAAGAGATGCACAGGAGCATAATCAGTATTAGAAAGAGGCTTTGGGGTGCCTGTTCCTCTTCCTGCCCTTCGATAGGAGAGGCTTCTGGTCCAGTGTTACTAATCGGCCCCCTGGGTGACTACTAGATTAAGGGACAATTTAGGGATAGCCTAGGCTCTAATTGTTATGATTTGAAATGCACATAGACAACAATGGCCACCTATAAGTTTATCAGGGGTGACCACCAGGATCTGGGGGAATGTCTGTTCACCAGAGTGCCCCAAGGGATGATGAGGTTGAACGGTCACAAACTCCTGCAAGACCGTTTCGGGCTGGACATAAGGAAGAATTTCTTTACTGTCGGAGCCCCCAAAGTCTGGAACAGTCTGCCAGCGGAGGTGGTTCAAGCACCTACATTGAACACCTTCAAGAGTAAATTGGATGCTTATCTTGCTGGGATCCTATGAC
>NW_017728950.1:61633503-61666672 GCF_001723895.1 Crocodylus porosus | reverse complement strand
TGAACACCTTCAAGAGTAAATTGGATGCTTATCTTGCTGGGATCCTATGACCCCAGCTGACTTCCTGCCCTTTGGGCGGGGGGCTGGACTCGATGATCTCCCGAGGTCCCTTCCAGCCCTAATGTCTATGAAATCTCTCACTACCATAGTGACTGCTACTGTGAAGGTAGTAAGAGTTGCTGTTTTTGGGTATGTATTTTGGAGCTAAATATTACACTTGCACAGTGCCCTGGGCGTATTGCCTTATAGCCCAGTTGAGGTGCTTATGCATGCATTAAAGAAACAGATTCCAGTCCCTTCATCTTTACTGAAATTCACTGATGTTTGTGGCTTTTTGATTGGAGCATGTTGGTTACCCTGACTTGATGAAAATCTGTGCATGTGTACAATAAAATACTTCTTGTTTTGGGGCCTGTATTCTTTTGAACTGATTGGGCACACTAATAGTGCACTAAATTGGATGGAAAGTGGTAGCCCTTAGCTCACAGAGTTGCTTTTCCACCAATTATTCAGCATCTCTTGTAGTACAAGGTTTGATGGATGTGACTGTTAGATGCCTGATAGTTTGCGCCTGTGGTTTATGATCTTGAATAGACCATGTCTCAAACTCTGCAACTGTTTTGCTCCCACATCTTCTGATCTTAAGAGTTTATTCTAAAAGCAGCTGCTGCTTGTCCTCTCTGCTTCCTGTCCAACTCCAGTATCTTTTATTGATTGTGTAGAGCTTCCTTTATGTACCCTTCCCCACCATGATCAGATGATTTCTGCTCTGCCTCTGCTTTGCGCCCAAATTTGGAATCCTGTTACTTGATGTGCAACAGGAATGAAATATTCCTACACTCAAAGAAAATAAATTTGTGCATATACAATTTCATAAATAAAACTTGTATAAATGAAGTTACTAATAAAAAGAAAATAATGTTTTTCCCTCAAGAATATAATTTTCTTTGTATTTTCATTCTTGTATCACACTTGTCTATGAATCTTCTCCCTTTTTCCATCCACATGAGGGATTTGAGAGAATAACAGCCAATTACCTTTCCCTTTCCCTTATCAAAAATATTTGGGCGGGGGAGAAATGTCCTGCTTCAGATTTGGGAATGGAAGAACGACCAGATATTCTGTGCTCCAGGGCATAGACTCTCCACTTACCACAAGGAAATCTGTACCTTGTGTCTGAGCAAGTGATACCTGCGGGTTGGAGTCTTGCCCAGCCTAGGAATCTGAGCTTTCCTGCAGTGTCAACTTTTGTTAAGAAATTCCATTTTCCCCACCCCCCTCACCCAGAACATACTAAAATCAAAGTGATAGTAAACTGTTACTGCGTTAGTGAGAAGTTCATACAGCTTTCAAGTGGTTTGGGAAAGTGACATGCTTTCAGGCATAGCTTTATGGCTACTTCTGTGTTTAGTCAGATTGTGTGGTCACAGACATCTTACCTTTTTGCATTTAAAAGAAAATTACTGGGTTGCTTCTCCCTTTCTCCTCCCTTCCCATATGCCATTGTGAGCTGCTTGATCCAGACCAGGGGGAAGAAAGGAGCTGGGGAAGTAATGGGTGTTGATGGAATGACATTGTATCTGCCCTTGAATTGAAGCAGAAGCTAGGCTAAGAATCTGTCCAACTGTATTGTAATAGTCTTGAGGCTTCCCTTTGTTATACAAGACCCTACTGACCTGTGATGGTGAGTCTGCTTTGGCTGCTTATGATGGAGGTTTTCCTTGTACCTACCATATACTTTCTGGGTCACAGGAGAGACCTGGTCTCTTCAGTTGTGGAGAAACTAAGTCTAAGGCTGGGACTGCTCCTCGCTCTCTCCCTCTTCCTGTGTGGTTGTGGTGGCCTGTGCGATGCATGCCCCTGCAGATATCTGGGTTCTGAACTCTATGCTAGTCTAGGCTTTACAGATGAGCCTATGCTGAAATAATGGGCACTGTTTTCCAGGAGGGTGCTCCAAGCACAGTCTGGTTCATTGTAGAATGGACAGGCTGAGAAGCAACCACCTTGCCTCCTGCTTTTTTTCCCTGGCATTCATTATAAGTAGCCCCTTTTAATTTTCCCTGTAGTTCTGTCTAGACAGGTTGGCCAGCAGCTGCTGAGATGTACCTTTTGTATTGTTTGAGCTTCTGGTTTTTTTGTTTAGTTAGAATTTGGGGTTCTGCTCAGTTCTGGGCCAAAAGGTGCCCTGTTGTTTATGCTGCTTCTTGGCTGGATGAATGGGCTGTCTTTACTGGGGTTCTTGTTTCAAATTCCAGAAACAGAAACCGACAACAGGGTTGCTTTCTAGCCACTCTGTAGTCATGGGCTAGGTACAGACAGTCAGAAAGCCTGTGGTTGAATTGATTCAAACTAGGTAGCTTCCTCTAAGCTGTGCAGTTGAACCAGTTTGAATCAATGGAATGGACATTCAGTTTTCAATTGGGGAAAGGCAGGGGGAGGTCTGCACTGACCCAGGCCAGTAGGTGGGAGCTGCCAGACAGCCTGATGATCATTGCCAGCCCAACCAGGTGTCCTCAAACCACTGCTGGCCCACCACAGGAGGTTAAGGAGCCCCCTATCTCGGTGGTGGCCCACCTTGGGAAACCTTTAATGGGTTTCCCCGGCCTGCAGCCCCCAACACAGGCAGCCTTGGGGATCTAAGAGGGGATTTTCCCCACCCTTCTCAGCTGCTGACTTCTTTTTTTCCTTTTGGGGGTTGTTACAAGAGGGAGGGAGGAGTCTTCTGGGCCAAGTGCCTGCCCATACAGCCCAGTATGGGGGCACTGGGGAGCCCCCATCTTGAGGGGATTTCCCCCAACCCTAGCCCAGTGTCCCCAGCCCTGGGCAGCCCCAAGAAGCTGAAGGGAATTCTTCCCCTCCCCAACCCACTGCCTTGGCTGCTGCAAGTCTTGGGGATAGCCCAGGGAGAGGAGGGAAATTCCTTTGCATTTAGTTTTGCCTTGGACTCAGCAGCCAAGGCAAAACCAGCTGCAGTTTCCCTCTGCTCCCTGAAGCTGCCTGAGGCTTGCAGGGGCTAAGACAAGCAGCTCTGCAGTTTGGGATGGAGAGAATTCCCCTTGGGTCCCTGGGGCTGGGGGACCTTGGGCTGGGGAGGGGGCAAGCTGGTGGCCCCCCCCCCCCCAAGACAGGAGCTCCCTGATGCCCCCAGGCTGGGCTGCATGGGGTGGCACCTTGCCTGGAGGTTGTCTTCTCCCTCCCTCCCTCCTGTGGCAGCCACTGAAGCAATCAGCAGTGGGGGAGGGGAGAAGAATGCCAGAGTCTGAAAAGCCCCCACCACAGGGGCTTTCTCTTCTTTCCATTCTCCCCACCTCCCCCCTATGCTGTGTAGACCCTGGTTAGGGGGACTGGGGGTCTGTTCCTCTGCCTCCTGTCCCTATGGGTTGATGGACATAGGCAGGAAGCAGGCCAAGGGGCAGAGGGGCAAGGCAGAACCTGCTCCACTGGAACAGACAGCACATCCCAGGACTGCAAAGCACCCTGGGGTGCTGGGGAACTCTGATTTTTAACTTGAACCATGAAGGGATCCAGGACAAGTTCCATTAACCAGTTTGATGTAAATCAGTTCAGTCTGATACTACATCCAACCAGCTTATCTTAAACTAATTTTGGTCACTTTGAAAGCAGCTTATGTGCGGTGAACTTGTGTTCTGTTACAGGTTTAAACCAGTTTCTGATAACTTAAACTAGTTTGTGTAACTTCTGTCCCTAGCCATGATGTTTCCTCCGTTTTCAGGAGGGGCAAGAGAACATGCATTACAGTTTGGATTGTAAAACTGAAGATGCCCAGTAGGCTTTATGGGAAGAGATTGTAAGACTTTTATTGTGGGTATTCAAAGCTGCGTGACTTGATGTAGTAATTATCTCCGCGAAGGTTGGTTGCTTCATGATCAGCGCTGCAGTTTTGGATGTGTGTTTACACATCCATGTGGTGCTCTGCTAGGGAGGTAATCGGGTGATTTAGAAGGTTATCATGCAGTGCAAATAAGGCTGATGTCTGACTGGCTCTGGAGAGAACAGCAACTGGGTGAGGATGCTGCTGAGAGTGTATAGGCTGCATAAGTTTGCATCTATACTTTCTAATGTCTGCTTCATGTTTGGGTTTTAAAGTGTAATATTAAACTTCCACATCCTGTTATTTTATGAGTGTGTGACATACAAGTGACTTAGTTACTTAACTCCAGCCTAAAGGCTTTTGGTGCAAACGGCATATGGTTTCAAGGCATGCAGCCCCGTGAGAGATTCCAAAAAATGTTAGGCACCCTGTCTCATTCTGAACTCTTTGCTGCACTTTTTTTTTTGGTGTTGCTTTATTTTAAGACCATTGATCCCATTGGCCCTTGGCAGGTTGGGAGGCATAGCTCAACAGAAATAGCGCCAACTTTCAGATATCTACCAAGGCACACTTAAGTTTGCAATAACAGCAGAGTAACAAGTGCATTGCCAGTAGGAGTAAAAGGAATTTTAACTCCTTACAGCCCATAGAGAAATTCATGGCCATCCAGAGGATAAAACTTCACTTCTTGGAAACCCGTGCATTCCACACTTACCTTCATAACATCTGTGTATTAATACAAAGTGTGGGGGACCCCCAGACTGACCTTGCAGAAATAGACCACAGCCATGACTACTAAGTTTTTGCCTTTGATTTCTCCTAGGCTATCTAGATTAAGAGCTGTGCTAGTGAACCTCAGTACCTTCTACAATGGTGTAACTCTATATTGAGAATAGAGTAATTACAGGTGGTAACTTAGTGTGCATGGTGAAATGGGTATGCTTGTATTAGACTTAAGTAGAATTGGGGCTTAGCAAGCACAAACCGATCACATTTAAACATCCCACCATTTAAACTAGAGGGTGAGAAATTTGATAATAGCTTCCAAAGTTTAAGAGTTGTAGACGAGAAGAATTTAAGCCTGGTACACATGTGGTGATATTGTTCTACTAGTTTCCAGGCAGATGCAAGTTCTCCCAGGTATTAGAGACCCTAGTGCAGTGAATCCTAACCCTTTGATACACTCAAAGCACCATTTGGAAAATGTCAGTTCTTGGTGTTTTTTGACTACAGAAAAATGATAGAGCGATTCTTCTGTTACAGACAACATGGAACACAGTAGGTCAGAATTATTTTACACTATAGATTCCTCCTTGAAATCTCTGGGTTGACTTATGAATTGTGTTTCTGCTAACAAGGTGTGCGGTACTTTGTGGCAGGCACCCCAGATTGCTGCGGCATGTTGGTTGAGAATTGCTGCTCTAGTAACTGATTGTCACATTATTCGCAATCAGTTTGTACAGCATCCATTAGAGTTTAATTTGTTTAATGTTTTGTCAGTTATAAGTTTTTGGTTGGTTTCTCATCTTTTGCTAGCTGGGATTCTCAAGGTGCAGCAGCATATGGAAGTCAAAGCTTTTGTCATGTTTTGGAACCTTCTCATGTAGCTTCAGGATTGTGAAGGACAAACCAGATAAACCTTTTTTTTTTTTTTTTTTGTCTTGCAACTGCTTTCCTGTTATCATGAAACTTGATTTCCACTCATGTCCTGCAACATCTACTAAAGCAGTGTTGAGAACAAAACTCTTAGGAAGACTTCCCTAGCCTTTCACATACCACACAGATGCAGACTGGCTATTTTCTTTCCCCCATTCCCTCAGTTTTTAAGCCTGTATAGAATTAAATGCCAATTCCCAGTGTGACTGGCAGCTGATTGGTATACAGAGTCCTTACAAGGAAATGATTCATTGGAAGATCAAAGCACTGGTAAGGTAAAAAGAATTTTGCCAAGCCACGGGTTTGGTCTGAATGTAAATATTGCCTGATATTTATGAGGACTGTCAGTGTTCTTGACATGAGTGATTTCTGGCTTTCACTCAGATTAGTATAGTTGACATAACTAGTTTCATGCAAGCTTTGATATTTCAAATGCAGCAGTCTGAATGGACTAAGACTAGGAGGATAGTATCATTTAATTTCATCACCTGAGAGTTCAGACTCCAGCTAAGCTTTTTTTTATGTTGGCCATGCTGTCTTTTTATGTCACTTATGGACTTGAGGAGGGACTTGCACTCCTTCAGGAACTTGGGGGAGCCTTGTTAGTGTGCATAATTTAGCTCATCATTACTTGCAAGTTTTTGTGATTTGTAACTATCTTTTGATAGATGGGAACGTTGGGGGCAAACTTGTGTACACACATACTGCTGAATACTTATTTCATGAAGTAGGTGACTAATGAGATTCTTGCATTTGCAGAGAGACAGTGCAGCTCCCTTGCACAGTCAATGGTGCTAGAACCAGTTAGTTTCTAAAACAGTGATTCTCAGCTAGTGTTCTGCAGTACCATGGGGTGTTGTGAGATCCTTTTTAAGGGTGCTACAGTGTGCTGCACAATATTAGCACTGTCAGGTATACAGACAATTTTCCAAAGAAAACCAAAAGATTTTCAAATGGGAATCAAGCGTGTCAAAAACATTTTGACCTATGGTATCTTGGAGCTCTTTGTCACCAAAAGAATTGTTCTATTTTTCGGTAGTGGCACTTTGTGAGGTGCCTTGAGTCTGGAAAGACTGAGAACCACTGCTCTAAGGTTCCTTTCAGGGTGGATTAAAAATAGATGATTAAAAATTTAATAAATAAAAACTGGATTTTGTCACTTTAAATCAGATTTTTAAAATTTTTCTTACTTAAATTAATTGTCCTTGTATTTATAAATAAACCAGCTTAAAATGAAATTTAAATTTAATACAGCATAAGCTAAGGTATAAATTGAGTATACTCTATTAAAATAACTCACCATATTTTATTTAAATTAAATGGCCTCTACCAAAAACTCTGGAGTTAAAGGCTGATTTTCTTCTAGACAAGAATGGGGGGGGGGGTCTAACCTTTTGAGGGCAAACTTCAAAAAGGTGGCATAATATTTCATGTATTAGGGACTTCACCATGCAAGGCATGCAGAGTCTATACTGGTGGATGCAAGGGATTAGCAAAGTCATAACCTGGATTCTGATTCTAGGACAGACATTATGTGTACTCTGTGATCAGGATTATCCACTGAGCCCACTCGGACTCCTCCGGTTTTATTCTCTCTATCTGAGCTCTGGTTAGCTCAGCTCTCAAATTCGGAATACTTGATTCTGCACCTATAATGAGGGCTTCATCTCTAGTTATTTCAGGGTACCCCAGGGAAAATTTTTCGAAACGGCTTACGTAAAAAGTTGTCTCCTTTTTTAAAAAAAAAAAAAAAAAGGGCATGTAGGAACATAAGTTCAAATGACTCGTCTGTTCATTTTTATTTTTGTTTCCCCCTGGGTAATCTGAAAGAATTGGTTTAATTCACTAACCACAGTACATACACTTAACATTATAACAGTTAATACTATTGTTTTAATAAATTAGTTTGCTGTAAAAGTGCACCCTGTTTTGATTTTACCCCTTTTAAAAGGTTTCTGTATCCAAAATATCAAATTTATTAAGCAAAACTTTAAGTGGTTTTGTGCATTTAATGAAATTCAAGTTGCCATCTTTAATGCAGCTTGATACAAATCTGAGCAAAAAATTTAATCCTCCAATGGATAAGAGAGATATATATTTCACCATTTTATAGCATACTGAATATAGGATTTCTAACAATCCACATACATTAAGCTATGTATAGTTTTTTTAGAATGGAATTCCAGCATATCGGAGCAGATGGATTAATTGAGTGTGCTGGAGCTCCCTGCCACAATTTTTAAGCATGGAAACACTGATTACATGAGATGTGGCAGTGTTTTAGGGTGCAGACAAGTGACAATTTTCACCTAGTCTGGCCACAGAAAGAAGTTTATAGCTGTGACCAAACACAAGTGGACAGCTTCAAAAAGGGCTGATTTTGGGCAAAAAATCTGACTCCTCATTGCATGAAGCATGGGATAAAGATGTTTCAAAATGTAATATCTCTTCTGTAACTTGTCTGCAGAGCTCCTAGCCTGTCACTGTCTTCAGAATGGGAGGGGGAAAGGTAGTGGAGGAGATTCAGTCTGGGTTTTTTTTTTGGTTTTTTGTCCCTTCTGGAAGGTTGGGCATGCATATTAGTGTGCCCCCAAAGTAGGGGGCTCCAATTCACCCACCCCACCCTCCAGCAGTAGCTGGGGGGCCCACCCAAGGATGACCTGCCTCTGCCTTTTCCCCCTTCCCATTCTGAAAACTGAGCACTTGCAGAGTACCATGGTTTTTGCTATGGGAGCCTGACTGCAGCTCAGAGCTGCTCTAATTAAAGTGCTGCCTCTTTCCTTGCCCCTGCCCCCCGCATGTGTAAAAGTGCCCATATGTGCTAAAGCTACTGTAAAAATTGTATTTAGTTGTAGATCAACATGTTTCAATTGTTATCAATCAGTGACAATACCATTCTTACCACCCCCCACAAGAAGTTGATTTAAAAAAATTTAAATTGGGCTTTTGGCTTGCTTGATTTTTTTCTTTTCAGTTGACTTGTTTTTAAATACTCTCCTTCCCTGCTCCCTTTTGTGTGCTGTTCCTTCAAAATGTGTAGGACCTGCTTCAGCCAGGATAAGAGCATGTTGGCTAATGAATGTGAAACAAGTGTATGGGACAAGTGAACCTGGTCTTCAATTAACGTTTACCAGCTGGAGTACTTATTCTTAACAAGAAAGTAGCTGTGGCCTGGGCTCCTGCTATCAAGACTCGTGTAGGAGCAGAAGACTTTTGAGTGAGACGGATGGGAGATGGCAGATACCTGAAGATGTCACAGCAGACTAAGGTGTAAGAGCCTCAGTGTAGAGTCTCCCAGTGCCTGACTATGTTTGTGCCAAAAGCTTGCAAAGAACTTTTTTCCATAAATTTAATTGGTCTAATAAAAGAGGTCACATCTGCTTAAAGCACCTTGCCTGCAGTGTAGAATCTGATTTCTCTAGAAATCCTCTTAATAGTGTGTAAAATCTAACGCTACCACAAATATTCTGGCTCTCTGCAGCACCAGGAAGATGCACATTGATGTAATGGCCAAATTTTTAATACTTTACACTGAAATTGCTTGGGGATACTTGTCATGTGTTACCTGGGGGTTAAATGTACTACTGCACATGCATTATTGCAAAAGGTAGTAAATACAGGAAGTGGAAGGTGCTTTTAATTCCTACCACAAGATAAACTAAAAGGATTAACCCCAGGCAAGGGTGTAACATTAACTTTGCCTAGTTTTGCTTCAGATTAAGAACTAAGGGTGCCTGTACACGAGTGCAGAGGTTGCTCTGATGTGTTTGTAATTAGCACATTGGAGAGGACTAGATGCTGGAGCATGGTAATTGCTGAGCTCCAGCAGCCTCCCACATCTCTTATCAGCATCCAAATGCTTCAAAATGGTGCACAGGCACTTGAATTAAAGCTTGTTCGACAACCTTTAGCTCAAGTGCCCCAACCACCGTTTTGAAGCATGGGGACTCTAATTTAAAGCACTGCAGCATCTCATGAGTCAGAGTGTCTCTCATAGCCACTATAATTTTTAAAGCAATGCTGGGTACTCCCCCCTACCCCCCAAGTGCATGTCAAAGTGCCCCAAAATGCCTTCTCTTCCTTGTGTGTGTGACTTTAAATTAAATTATATATATATATTATTTACCTTGGTATAGTATATATGCATTGGTTAACCTGAGGCAGAAATTCTGATTTTGCTTTTTTTTCCCTTTTAAGAGTCATCTGTACTGCTTAAGCTGCTTTGGGGAGTTTAGCTGACTGAGGAGTGCAGAGATGGTGCTTGCTCACTTCAGCTGATGTCTGAATTTATTACCGCAGAGTTTTAATTCTAGGGATTCTTCTTAATTCACCTCCTAATTTCTTCACCCAGTGACTCCAGCCAAGTTTTGAAGCCTGGCAAATCTGTGGGACCCCACAAGCTCTAGCTGCAAGACAGCCCAAGTTACATCAGGCAGTGAGATCTGTGGCCTTTATTAATAAAAAGGCAAGAGATTTCCTAGCTTGCTGTAAACTACATAACATCACCATGAGATGGGTGAGTTAGTTGTCTAATATTTGAGAGTAAATTCAGATTAAGCTGACATGGGGAAAGGGGAAGACATGGAGATGACTTCTTTAAGAAATGGATGGAAAGGTGAAGGGAGGCTTACAAGAATGCTTGCTAATCAGTACTAAAAGGAATAGTCCTTCAACTATTAGTGATGCAAAATAGGGCCATATGCATTACAATAGGAGGGAATTAACAGAAAATGCGCAGAGGAATCTAAGTGGGGAAAGAAATAACCCTGGTGCACTTAAAAAGAGAGAGGGACTAGTTTTATTGTTCCCTGAAGGAGCAGCAAGTAGGACAACTGGGAGTAGGGGTCTTGGAAGGAATGCGGGGTTTCCAGCTATGTCTGACTTGCTATTTTTTTTCCGCCCTTCTTCAGATTTCATTCTTTTCAAAGTGAAACACTTGACAACCTCTTCCTTCATGAGGTTCCTGTGTAACCCGACCTTGTTGTGGCTGCCAGTATGCTAGAGATCAGCCTGAATCTGTAGATGGTATGCTTTCTAGTTCTTGTTTTCAAAAGGATGGTATGGGCCACCTGGACATCAGAGTAGTTTCATAGTTGGTAGGGTCGGAAGGGACCTGAACAGATCATCAAGTCCGACCCCCTGCCATGGCAGGAAAGAGCGCTGGGGTCAAACGACCCTGGCAAGATGTTCATTTAGCCACCTCTTAAAGGTCCCCCAGGGTAGAAGCCAGCACCACTTCTCTTGGAAGTTGGTTCCAGATCCTAGCTGCCTTGACAGTGAAGTAGCCCCTCCTGATGTCCAGCCTGAATCTACCCTCTGCCAGCTTGTAACCGTTATTCCTAGTCACTCCTGGTAGAACTCATGGGAACAGGGACCCCCAATGCTTGCTGGTCCCCTCTGACTAGTCTGTAAACAGCCACTAGATCCCCCTCAGCCTTCTCTTGTGCAGGGTGAACAGGTTCAGGTCCCATAGCCTCCTCGGGGCCTGCCCAGCTGCCCCCTGATCATGTGAGTGGCCCTCCTCTGGACCCTCTCCATGTTGTCCACATCCGGCTTGAAGTGTGGCACCCAGAACTGGATGCAGTACTCCAACTGTGGCCTGACCAGTGTCGCAGAGGGGGAGGATCTCCTTTGACCTGCCTGAGATGCATCTGTGGATGCATGACAAGTACAGTTGCCCTTCCTGACCATGTCCCCACACTGCTGGCCCATGTTCATTTTGGCATCAATGACGACTGCAAGATTCTTGTCTGCCTCTGCACTGATGAGGAGGGAGTTCCCAGCCTGTAGGTATGGTGCTGGTTCTTCCTCCCCAGGTGCAGTACCTTGGACTTGTCAATGTTGAAACCCATCCTGTTCTTATCCGCACCCCTGTAACCTGTCTAGTTTTTATTGCAGCCTATTCCTCCTTTCTAGCATGCCCACGTCTTAGTGTCATCTATGGATTTGAACAGGGTGCTTTTTACCCCCCCCCCCCCATCCAAGTCGCTGATGAAGATGTTGAACAGCACGGGCCTGAGGACCGAGCCCTGGGGGACCCCACTGCCCATATCCCTCCAGGTTGAAAATGACCCATCCACTACCACTCTGGGTGCGGCCCTCCAGCCAGTTAGTGACGCACTTGACTGTGTACATCTCGATGCCACAGTCCTCTAGTTTTTTAATGAGACTGAAGTGAGGGACAGTGTCAAAGGCCCTCCTAAAGTCCAGAAAGACTACGTCCACTGCTACCCCTGTGTCTAAGGATTTGTGACCTGGTCATAGAAGGCCACCAGGTTGGTCTGGCAGGACCTGCCTCTAATGAACTGTGTTGGTTGCCCCTAAGCATAAGCTCCCTTGCAGACATGCGCTGGGATAATTCTCTCAAAAAGCTTCCCCAGGATCGAGGTAAGACTAATTGGCCTATAGTTTCCTGGGTCTTCCTTCCTCCCTTTTTTGAAAATGGGAACCACATTGGCCCTTTTCCAGTCCTCTGGCACCACGCCAGAGCACCATGAGTGCTTGTAAAGCTGTGCCAGGGGTCCCGCAATGACCTCAGGTAATTCCCTCAGCACTCTGGGGTGGAGATCATCTAGTCCATCCGGGGTTTTTTTTTAATACGTCTAGTACCTCCAGAAGTTCCCTGACTAGGTCCTCACTGACCTTTAGGCCTGGGTGTGCCTCCCCTGGGGCCTACAGGGGTCCTGGTCCCTGCTCAGAAAAATGGAGGCAAAGAAATTGTTAAATAGGTTAGCTTTGTTGTCTGGTGTGACAATCAGATTTCCTAGCATGGTTTGCAGAGACCCCCACATTACCCAGTACCTTCTTTTTATCCCCTATGTATTTAAAAAAGGACTTCTTGTTATCCTTGGTCCGGGTACCTAGTCCCAGTTCCATCTCCGCCTTGGCCTCTCTGACTGCCAGCCTACAGCCCTGAACAACTGAGGTATAGTCCTCCCTGGTGATGGCCCCTCCCTTCCATTGGGTGTATGCTTCCTTTTTGGCTAGGAGATGGTCCTGTATGCTTTTGCTGAGCCATGGGGGCTTTTGCGCCTTGTTGCCCCCTTTGATCCGTATTGGGATTATCTCCTTTTGGGCTTGGAGGATCGTTTCCTTAAGGAATGACCACTCATCTTGGATACCTGACTCCTCTCTCCCCCCCCCCCCCATAGCTCGCACATAGAAGCAGAGTAGTTGAAAGGAGAATATTCCTGTAGGTTGGTCAGGAGTTTCTTGCTAGAGTAGGGGCAGCAGTGAATGGGGGGAAAGGGAGGGAGGTGCCACTGGGCATGGAGGAGGTGCCAGGGCAGGTAGGGTGGGGTCTCTACTTGCTTCAGGGATTAAAAATCCTTGGCTGCTGCTCCCACTGTGTGGTCTACCTGCTCTGCTAGTGGTGGCAGGGGGTATAGAGTTTTAATTTTCATCTCTCAATGAGATGCCTTGTGGGTTTTTTCTATGTACAGCTTTCCCTCGCTTTATGCTGTACATGTGGCTTTCCAGGAACACATAACTTGAATTTGCATGGAGGGAACCCACTTTACAAAAGGATATGTTCCAGATCCATTTCTACCACTTTTACAAGACAATTTTGGTGCTCACCAATAGCAGATAGCACACAAGCACAGGGCGCCAGCATACGGGGGATGGTAACTATAGGAACACATGTTGCAGACAATGAGTGAGGAGCACAGATCCACACAGGAGACTATTTTGGTGCGCATCACTCCCACAATGCACCGTAGAAAGCAGCTGACTGCGGGCTT
The DNA here is from genome assembly GCF_001723895.1 of Crocodylus porosus. Taxonomy (NCBI): domain Eukaryota; kingdom Metazoa; phylum Chordata; order Crocodylia; family Crocodylidae; genus Crocodylus; species Crocodylus porosus. The sequence continues at coordinate 61,653,442 of NW_017728950.1, read as the reverse complement.
CCACCACCCCGATTGCGTAAGAGTAAATTTACCTCTCATAACACATTTTTTGGTATAAAAATGGTCATCGCATAAGAGTGAATTTGCACATACAGAACCCACATAAAGTGAGGGAAATGTGTAGTTTATTTAAGGACAAAGTTGTTTGTTTTTTTGAGAGAAACAACTTGTGTGATTTCCCTGCCTAAAGGAAGCTCGTCAGAAGTATGTATACCTCTGAATAGGCTGAAATTTAACTACGTGCAACAAAAGTCTGGGTCTGTGGAACTAAAAGTAATCTTAAACCTAAATAGATTTTTGTGGTGTTTTTGTTCTAAAGAAACCAAAGATAAACAGTTACTGCTTTGTTTCATGCCATTGGAAAGAAAATGGCTCCCACCAGATTAGGTTAAAGCCTTTTAATGCCATTTTCCAAACAGATTCGTCCTCTGTCTAAAAATTATCTGTGCTTGTTTGCTAGCTTTCAGTGTAGTGGTGCCTGCCAGGGGGAGGAGGAGGAAACATGGAGTAATTAATTAGCAGTCCTCTTGCTAGCGGGTGTCTTCTTTCAGTTTTCTCAAATTGCAGCGTGGGGGAGTGATTAGGAAACATTCATCTGATAATCCTGTCTTTTTCATGGCCTGGTGTTGGCCATCTTGAAACTATTTGTACCAAGTGCATCATGTGGTGTTGGTAGAGCTTTCATATGTAGGGGTCTTTAAAACCCTAATGTTTCCCCAACAGTTTCCTCCATTGAAAGGAATCTACAATATCTCATCTTCACTCTGTCCTGAGGAAGCTGTCTGCCCTTCTCACTTCTCACAGGGTTTTGTATCCTTCTCTGCATCGAAAGGTAATGGCTGTTCCTTTTGTACTTGAACTGAGCTATAAAAATAGCTTTGTGCGTGGACATAATGCTAGGTCTTACTAATCAGATTTCATTAGGAGTTGCTGAGTTGTGGGTGGATGACAGGAATTTTGTGGGTTCACGCAGCAGTTACTGAGGCACTCACTTTTTACTGAGCAAGAAGTGACCCCTGCTTTGGTTTAGTCCTTCAAAGACTCCTCCCACACCTTCAGTTTGGAAACAGTTTTCTTCTGATTGTTTTGGTCAGTTTTTACTAGATACTGATATAATTTCTTTTGAGGCAAGGATTTCAGATTCTAAATCCAAATTGGGTGGGGAGTGATGGGGGCAGAGCAGGAGAGAGAGAGTTATACTTTTTGTTTCTAAAATCAAGCGACTGTAGTGTCTCAATTTCTACCTGCCAGATCGATGTCCGTATACTTTCTGACGAGTGTTAGTTTCACATTCTTGTAGCATCTTTTTGGATGCGCAGGTGCATTGTGATTTAGGTAATTGGCATCAGACAAACTCCTGTGTACAGACAGTTTTCTAAGAGCATACGTGGCAAATAAACCTGAATTCCCTTGGAGACTGGTCTTTTCATGAACACAGCTAATTTAGCCCCATCAGTGTACACTTAGTAATATAGCTGGACCAGCCAAGATGGCCAGCAGATGAAAGCTTTGCCTCACTTGAAGGCTTTTGTTTTCTTTTGCAAGTATTTAGTCATTGGCATTTTAATGCTGTGAGCAAAATAGAAAAATGCCAGGAATGAGGGAAGGAAAACTAATTCTACAAACTTCACTGATGTAACCTGGAACAACAAGCTACGCTTTTTTTTTTTTCAGTTTGTTTAAATTCACATTTTAATTTGACTCTTCTTGGTTTTCCTTTTTCTTTAAAGAGCTTAACCTTTCTGTGGCAGCCTAAGACTTGGAGAAGAGTAGTGACAGAAGGTCTTAACCTTGCAAGATGTTTTGGAAAGCATCTTGGTGATTTTTATAGACCAGAGATGCAGTAAACCATATAGTGTAGAAGTTGTTATGCACAGGTCTTGGCATAAAATGAAATCATCCTCTAGAGACTTTGAAGTTCTGTGTTTTTAATCAGAAGTAAGGGTATACTTTAACCCCCTGCGTCCCCTCAAAGAAAACCAAAAAACATTTTAAAATCTTACCTTGAAGCATCTGGTTCTGAAAGACTGTTTTATTTATGCTTTTTACAATATGAGTTGCCTCTATTTTAAATGTTATAATTACTAGAACCTTGAATAAAGCAAATTATAACTTATCAAGTGGCTTTCTGCTTCTTCCTTTGATAACACTGCATGCTTTAAATAGCTTGCAAAAAACTATGGTTGGAGATTTAGCTTTTTCTTAACTACTTTATGCGTGCATGTGCTTGCATGTGCAAGCAACTCCTCTTGTGAGAAGAGAAGCTCTCTATTTTTAGTTTGTATTCATATTGCATGTTGGGTAGTGAATGCAATGTGGCAGCCTAAAAAGGAATTAATGAATTTATTTGAGTTTGTTTGCAAACAAGCTTCAAAGCTGTATGTGGAGTAAAGATGCCTGTATTGCTGTATAAAGCTTTCAGGAGAGCTGGGTGTTCCAGTGAGCCTTTTGCTCATATTAGCTGCCTCCTTTTTTTACTTGTCTGGATGCGCCCACTGTGTTAACTAAGTGCGGCCATGCGGTATGTGGCACCGCAGACGTTTCTTTGGTGCCACACTCTACTTGTTCAGGTGCTCTGTGCTACAAGGTAGCAGTGTGTGTGTGGGGTGGGGGGGGTTGATCCTGAGAAATCCCAGGGTCAAAAAAAAAACCCATGGAGGAGTAAGTGGTGTGGCTTATGTGGGAGCAGCATGCCCTAGAGGGCCAGGACCACACTCTGGTTCAGGGTCTGAGTGGCAGGATCATGCAGCTGCTGCTTCCTGAGGACCCCAGGTAAGGCTGCAGGGGGCCAATCCAGTTCTGGCCCCACCTTCCCCTACTCCACTCAAGGTAACTTTCCACCTGCCAGTGGGTACGTGGCACAAGCATTCCCTGGCTTGGAGACGGCTAGCAGTGGCACAAGGTGACCTGCTGCTTTTTGTCCTTGAAGAAACAAATGTCTGTGTTTGTGTGGATGTGGCCAGCAGGGCTAACTCTTGACTCTGTTACAGCTGCGTCTTTTTTGGGATGTTTGGGAAGAAAATATTTGAATGTAGAGGTCTTCTTTCAAGCAGAACATTTGACATGTGGGGGGTGGGTTTTGTTTGTAGTTTTTTTTTTGTTTTGTTTTGGTTTTTTTTGGTGGTACTTTCATTTTATTTTGCCCTTCCCTCCACGAATGTGGTTTAATCCTTTTACCATTATTTTAAAAATTCTTTTTCAGGGGGCTGCCAGCCATAAGCACTTCCAAATGAGAGTATTATCTGGTAGGCTAAAGACTAGTAAAAAGACAGCTGATTGTCACGTCTCTCAAAAGTATGTAGCATACAGCCCGTGAAACCATTGCTTATAATGATGTAGGACATTTCCCTGTCCAACAATTAAGTGCATATAACCAAAGGGGGCGGGGAGAGGGAAATTATTTATGTGCCTAAATCTGCAAGAATGAAACTTTCCCCCTAAAGTGTCATTCTGGATCTTCCAAGCCATGTTGAATATTTTAGTACATGTTTCCCAACCATGGTTCTGAGTATCCATGCTTAATATTCTATATACCATTTTGGTTACCATGGTATACAGTTTTGAGTAACTGTGGTTTTCCATGGCCTCACATCAGCCTGCCACCTGCCATTTTCCTCGTAAGTCTTTTGTCTTGCCAACCATGGGAACTTTCAGGAACCTAACCTCAGCGGTTGGTGAGGGAAACCTGTACTTTAATATTTCAGTTTGCCTAGATGGACACCTAATAGTTTGGTAGAACACAACACTATTGCAAGAGCTTGCTGTATTCAGAACTTGCTTTCAAGGCCACTAGTTCTCAACCTTTTTAGACTCCAAGTGTCCCTAGGAAAAGGTCAGCTCTTAGCAGCTATTGTACTGGATTTTTGACTATATATTTTAAAAAAAAAAAAAAAAATAGAACAATTCTTCTGTTGTGAAATGCTTTTAGGAAAAAATCCCACATCATGTCAGAATATTTTTGACTCTGTGGATTCCTATTTGAAATCTCTGGATTTATTTTTGTGGATTGTATAGGTGTTTACACACCTGGCAATGCTAATACTGTGCGACTCCCTGAAAAGGATCTCCTGGCAGCCCAGGGTGCTATGGCATCCTGGTTCAGACAAACTGGAAGGTCTAATAGGATAGAGTTGTTCAGCATGTTACATTTTGTAGTAGGAATTCCAGATGTTTATACAATGTGTCTAAGCTTGCCCTGGAATACAAAATATTTGTAGAAAGCTCGGAGGTCTGCCCACAGGTAAGCTGTTCACACAGGGTCTCCAAACAAAATGGGCAAGAACTTCATTGACAAGCCAAAAAAATAGTTCTGCATTATTATATCCCCTTAGAAACCTTCCCCTGGGAATTTTTTAATCAAACAGTTATTATACTAGAATTCAAAACAGCAATAACTCAAACGGGGGGAACCCTCACTTGATACGCAGCTGCAGAAAATGTAAATTAAACCCTGCTTTTCTTATAAAACTGCAATTGAATGTTTACAGCCAGGGTTTGGCCGTAACTTGACAGCTATCCTTATGATAACATCTTGTTTGCAAATATGCATGTCCTAAAGAAATAACATCTCTTAAATATTTGCAAAAGCTTCAAAGCTGTTTTTTGTTTTGCTTTTAATTTAAAGGAAATTTTTAGACGAGATTTAGATGTGCTGGCTTGTCAACATTGACAAATTATTATGTGAAGCGTGACGAGAGAATTTCTGAAGTAAGGCTATACAGGTCTAAATGATATGCAGAAGGGTGTGTAGGGTGCCTTTGTCCCTTATGAAAATTATACTGCTTCCAAAACAGATTTAGAAAATTTAAATGCTGCTCTTAACATGTTGCTAACTGGTACTGGCCATTTTGCACATAGTGACTTTTTTGGGTGTATACTAAAATGATAAACTTAAAAGGCTTTGCTTTGAATCTGTGTGGTTGCTTTAACTGCTTCTCATGGAGCCAGATGTGCTTGCTGTGCTTCAAGAGGAGGCATTGATTAAAGGATCTAGAAAGTTTTCAACTAGTCTAGCAAGATTTCCATAAAAGATGTTCTCTGATACTAGCCCACTCCAGGCACCAACCATATGACTGCTGGATAGCTGATTCCAGAACCCACCCACCTTTTCAGGGAGTTGTTGTATATAAAATGGAGTAACTCATACTGGAATGAAGGACTTCTTATGCTGGAATAAGAATTACATGGTGAATTACCTTACAGAATAAGGTGATTCCATTGTAACTTTGTCCATCCAATCTTCTTTCGTATGACTGATGCAGATACAGAACAGAAACTATAATTTTACATTTAGGTGGTTGAGGCACAGAATTGCATCGGGAGCAGCAGAGTATATTACTGAGTGTATACCTCCTTTTATATTTGTGGATTGGGCATTGACTTGTATCTTCCATGGTCTGCTTAGGTGATCAGTCACGCACTAGAGAGCTTTAATTTTCCATTGGGTATCCACATCTCCCAAGGTTTGTGCAGATACGGCTTAGAGTTACCCATGAGCAGTGTAGGAGATCAAAGCCAGGGACCTGCTGCTTTGGATCTATCAAGATGTTTATTTGGAACTTCCTGTGAGCTCCATTTGGTTTTCCAAGCTTCACCAGGGTTGAAGTTGCACTGAAAGTTTAAATGTGTAAATCCACAAGGGCTTGTGCAAGTGATGGTGAGGGGCATTTTTTAGGTCTTGGTGGATGGAGAGACATTTTGTTTTCCTTAATTCACTGGACTTCCTGTAGAGCTGCTGCCTTGCGACGGATGGGTGAAGGAGCAATGTGCAACGGCACAGGCAGCCAAGGTGTTGGGGCCACGAATGATGCATGCCCCCAGAGGCTGGGGGGGGGCGCAGGGCATGGTGACTGCTTGCAGGTGGTGGTGGGGGTACCTTCCTCTGCTGGCACCTGTGAAGTTAGTCCAGGCAGGGCTGCTCATTGTCGAGGCTTCCACCTAGGTCCTGGCTTGCCACTGTGGAGACTTCACCTTGCAGGTTCCTTCCAGTGACAGCCAGATGGGGGAGTGCCTGTGATATGAGCATTTCCTCCTTTGTGGTATCCTTCGGGGATCAGCTATAGGAGGACGTGGCAAGGCTCCGAAGCATCCTCTGCTATGTGGACTCCATTGATTTGATGCTGAAGGAGACCTCTAGGACTGGGGGAAGGACAGCTAGAGGCAACACTACACAAGGAAGAAGACAGAATCCTAGGGAGGTGGAAGCCGGACATTTGTGAACTCTGGCGGCAAGCAGAAATCTTCATCTCCACCTGCAACAGTATGCCTGGAGAATAGAAATGGAGCTGTAGCAACAGAGAAGGAGCAAGTTCCATTGCTGGAAGAAGCCAGGCCAGGTATTGCCACGTTGGGAGGATCAAGATCACTACTACCAAGAAGTGATGAGTGATGGTCATTGGAGACTCTCTTCCACGGGGGATGGGCATCAATCTGCTGCCCTGACTTGTTGTCTCAGGAGATCTGCTGCTTGCTTGGTGCCTGGATCTGAGATGTCACAGAAGGATTACTGTGACTCAATCAGCCCTCTGACTCATTCGGCCCTTTGCCTCCATTTTTCTGAGCAGGGACCGGGACCCCCATAAGCCCCAGGGGAGGCGCACCCAGGCCTAAGGTCAGTGAGGACCTAGTCAGGGAACTTCTGAAGGGACTGGACATATTTAAAAATCGGCTGGACCAGATGATCTCCACCCCAGAGTGCTGAGGGAAATACCAGAGGTCATTGCGGGACCCCTGGCACGGCTTTACGAGCACTTGTGGTGCTCTGGCGTGGTGCCAGAGAACTGGAAAAGGGCCAATGTGGTTCCTATTTTCAAAAAAGGGAGGAAGGAGGACCCAGGAAACTATAGGCTAGTTAGTCTTACCTCAATCCTGGGGAAGCTTTTTGAGAGAATTATCCTGGTGCATGTCTGCAAGGGAGCTTGTGCGTAGGGGCAACCAACACAGGTTCATTAGAGGCAGGTCCTGTCAGACTAATCTGGTGGCCTTCTATGACCAGGTCACAAAATCCTTAGACGCAGGGGTAGCAGTGGATGTAGTCTTTCTGGACTTTAGGAAGACCTTTGACACAGTCTCTCACCTCATTTTCATTTAAAAAAAACCGGGAGACTGGTGTTGACACCTACATAGTCAAATGGGTCACTAACTGGCTGGAGGACCACACCCAGAGTGGTAGTGGACAGGTCATTTTCAACCTGGAGGGATGTGGGCAGTGGGGTCCTCCAGGGCTTGGTCCTCAAGCCCGCGCTGTTCAACATCTTCATCAGCGACTTGGACGGGGGGATAGTATAAAGCACTCTGTTCAAATTCATAGATAATACTAAGATGTGGGCATGCTAGGAGGAAGGAATAGGCTGCAAATGAAAACTAGACAGGTTACAGGGGTGGGCAGACAAGAACAGGATGGGTTTTGACACTGACAAGTGCAAGGTGCTGCACCTGGGGAGGAAGAACCAGCAGCATACCTACAGGCTGGGGAACTCCCTTCTCATCAGTGCAGAGGCCGAAAAGGATCTTGGAGTCATTACTGATGCCAAAATGAACGTGGGCTGGCAGTGTGGGGACGTGGTCAGGAAGGCCAACTGTACCTTGTCATGCATCCACAGACGCATCTTGAGCAGGTCCAAGGTGGTGATCATAGAATCAAAGAAGTCGGGTCGGAAGGGACCTTGTAGATTTTCAAGCCTGACCCCTCTGCCTGGGCAGGAGAAAAAGACTGGACTCAAATTGAGTCCAGTCAGGTAGTCATCAAGCCTCTTCTTAAAGATCCCCAGGGTAGGAGCCAGCACCACTTCCCTAGGAAGTGGTTCCTCCCCCTCTGTGACGCTGGTCAGTCTGCAGCTAGGATACTGCATCCAGTTCTGGGTGCTACACTTCAGGAGGAATGTGGACAGCATGGAGAGGGCCCAGAGGAGGGCTACTCACATGATCGGGGCAACAGGGCAGGCCGTATGAGGAGAGGGTATGGGACCTGAACCTGTTTAGCCTCCACAAGAGAAGGCTGGGGGGGATCTGGTGGCCGTTTATGAACTAGTCAGGGGGGACCAGCAGGCATTTGAGGAGTCTGTTCCCCTGAGCACTACCAGGAATGACTAGAAATAACTGTCACAAGCTGGTAGAGGGTAGATTCGGATTAGACATCAGGAGGTGCTAGTTCACTGTCAGGGCGGCTAGGATCTGGAACCAACTTCCAAGGGAAGTGGTGCTGGCTTCTACCCTGGGGGTCTTTAAGAGGAGGCTAGATGAACACCGTGCTGGGGTCATTTGACCCCAGTGCTCCTTCCTGCCGTGGCAGGGTGTTGGACTTGATGATCTGCTCAGGTTCCTTCCGACCCTGCCAACTATGAAACTACTATTCCATGCTGCTTATCCATATCGGCACCAATGAGACTGTCAGGGATGACCCTGAGCAGATCAAAAGTGACTACAGGGTTTGGTGGAAGGGTAAAAGGGACAGACGCCTCATGGCGTTCTCAATCCTTCCAGTCGAGGGGAAGGGCCCAGGCAGGAGCGGACACATCCTGCAGATGAATGCGTGGCTGCACAGATGGTGTCGACAGCAGGGGTCTGGCTTTCACCATGGGATGTTGTTCCAAGAAGAATGATCCCTAGGGAAAGAGGAATTCACCTGATGAAGGGAGGGAAGAGCATCTTCCTAGATGGGCTCACTAACCTAATGAAGATGGCTTTAAACTAGGTTTTCTGGGGGATGCGAACACAAGCCCTGGGGAAGTGGGTGACCTGGAAGAAAAGCAAGGAGGGGGCAACAGGGGAGGTCTTATTCTTCTTGAGAAAGTTGGGCAATCGGCTAGCTACCACAAGTGTCTACATGGAGCCTGGGAAATGAGCAGGAAAAATTGGAAGTCCTCGCATAGTTATGGAACAGGCTTGGCAGTGCTACGCTAACTAGCACTGTCTGAAGGAGACTTGGGAGTCATGATTGACTCATATAAACATGAGCCACCAATGTGGTGCCACAGCCTGCAAAGCGGGCAACTCTGGACTGCATTTTCAGATGCAGATCAAGACCTGGGAAGTCATCCTCTCCCTTTTTACTTGGTCTTGGTGTAAACACCGCTGGAATACCATATCCAGTTCTGGGCTCTGCAGTTCAGAAAGGATGCGGAGAAACTTGAGAGAGTCCAGAGGAAAGCCACACTAATTAGAGGGCAAGAGAGTAGGCCTTATGAGGAGAGGCTGAGATGCATGGGACGTTTCAGCCTGGAAAGCATAGGCCCAGGGTTGACATGGTGGCAGTCTATAAGTATGTATAAGGGGTGTGCACTAGAAACTGGGAGAACATCTGTTCACCAGGACACCCTATGGGAAGACTGGGTCCAACGGTCACAAACTCTTGGAAGACCATTTTAGGCTGGACATAAGGGAAAACTTCTTTATTGTCTGAGTCCCCAGGACCTTGAATAGACTCCTTCCAGAGGTGGTGCAGGCACCTACTTGGTCATCCAAGCATTTCTTAAAAGAATCCAATCTTGCTGGGATCATTTAACTCCTGCTGACTACCTGTCCTTTGGGCAGGGGGCTGGACCTGATGATCTTGCTAGGTCCCCTCCAGCCCTAATGTCTATGAACTGTGATGCAATTGGAATAACAGAGAGACCTGGTGGGATAGCTTGAGTGACTGGAGTACTGTCATGGATGGGTACAAACTGTTCAGGAAGAACAGGTAGGGGATAAGAGGAGGAATTGTGTTTTTATGTAAAAGATCTGTATAATTGCTCAGAGTTCCAGTATGATATTGCAGACAGGCCTATCGAAAGTTTCTGGCTTTGTCAGAGGGGAGAACAGTAAGGGTCAGGTCATATTTGGTGTCTTCTATAGAGCACCAGACCAAGAGGATGAGGCTTTCTTCAAACAGGTAGCACAAGTTTCCTAATCACAGGCCCTGGTTCTCATGGGGGACTTCAGTCATCCTGACATCTGGCACAGCAATATAGCAGTGCACAAGTACTGGGGACAACTTCCTGGTGCAAGCGTTGGAGAGGCCAGCTAGAGTCCATGCTCTTCTTAACCTGCTGCTTACAAACAGGGAAGAATTGATGGGGAATGTAGTGGTGGATGGGAACATGGGCAGCAATGACCACAAGACGATTAAATTCAGGAAAGGATGGAAGGAGAACAGAAGAGCATGGATCCTGGACTTCAGAAAGTCAGACTTTGACTCGCTTCGAACCAATGAGTGGGATCTCCTGGGAGGCCAGTCTGAGCGGGAAAGGAGCCCAGGAGAACTGGCTGTACCTTTAAAGAAACCTTATTGATGGTGCAGGAAGGAATCTTAAACATAAAAAGGAAGCTTACAAGACATGGAAACTTGGAGAAACAACTAGGGAGGAGCATAAGAGTAGTGCTTAGGCAGGCATGAAACTGGGAAGGCCAAAGCACAACAGTAGTTGCAGCTAGCAAGGGATTTGAAGGGTTATAAGAAGAGTTTCTACAAATATGTGAGCAACAAGAGGAAGATTGGGGAAAGTGTGGATCCCTTAGTAAAAAGGGGTGGCAACCTAATGACGGAATGTGGAATAGGCTGAAGTACTCAATGCCTTTTCCACCTTAGTCTTCACAGGCAAGGTCTGCTCCCAAACTACTGCACCTGGTAGCACAGTTTGGGGAGAAGGTGAGCAGCCAACAGTGGCAAAAGAACAGGTTAGGGACTCATTTAGAAAAGCTGGACATGTACAAGTTCATGGGGCTGGACGAGATGGACTGAAGGGTGTTGAGAAAGTTGGACAATGTGATTTGTAGAGCCACTGGCCATCATCTTTGAAAACTCATGGTGATTTAGGAAAGGTCCCAGATGGTTGGAAAAAGGCAAATATAGTGCCCATCTTTAAGAAGAGGAAGGAGGATCCAGGGTACTATAGACTGGGCAGCCTCGCTTCAGTCCTTGGAAAAATCATGGAGCAGGCTTTTTAGGAATCCATTTCTAAGTACTTGAAAGAGGAGAAGGTGATTAGGATAAATCAGCATGGATCCATCAAGGGGAAGTTGTGGCTGACAAACATGATTGCCTTCTGCAATGAGGTGACTGGCTCAGTGGATGTGGGGAAAGCAGCAGATGTGATATGCATTAACTTTAGCAAAGCTTTTGATACGGTCTCCCACAACATTATCTCAAACAAGCTAATTAAATATGGGTTGGATAGAAAACTGGCTTGGTCATTGGGCTCGGAGGGTAGTAGTCAATGGCTCAATGTCTAGTTGGCAGCTGGCATCAAATGGAGTGCCCCAGGGGTTGGTCCTGGGGCCAGTTTTGTTCATTGTTTTTATTAGTGAGCTGGAAGAGGGATGGAGTGCAGCCTCAGCAAGTTTGCAGATGATACCAAGCTGTGGGGAATAGTGGATATGCTGGAGGGTAGGGCTAGGATTCAGAGTGACATTGACAAATTGTGGAATTGGGCCAAAAGGAGTTTTGTAAAGCTCGGTAAGGACAAGTGTGAAGTCTTGCATTTAGGATGGAAAAATCCAGTGCACCTGTACAGACTGGGGACTGATCGATTTAAGCAGCAGCTCTGCAGAAAAGGACTTTGGAGTTAGAATGGACAATAACTGAATATGAGCCAACAGTGTGATTTTGTTGACCAGTATGCCATTAGCCACCTTTGCTGCTTTAGCAAGAACATTGCAAGCAGATCCTTGCAAGGAAGTGATTCTTCCCCTTGAGTTTTGGCACTGGTAAGGCCACATCTGGTGTACTGTTTAGTTTTGGGCCCCTAACTACATAAAGAATGTGGACAAATTGGAGAGAGTCCAGTGAAGAGCAGTGAAACTGATTAGAGGGCTGAGGCATGTGACTTCTGAGGAGAGGCTGTGGGGACTGGGCTTATTTAGTTTGGAGAAGAGAAGATGGAGGAAGGGTTTTAATAGCAATTTTCAGTGACCTGAAGGGTGGTTCCTGAAGGGAGCCGGACTGTTCTTGGTGGTGGCAGATGACAGGACAAGGAGCGATGGTCTCCAGTTGAAGCAAGGGAAGCTTAGGTTGGTTATTGGGAAGAACTTTCTCACTAGGAGGCTAGTAAAGCACTGGAACAGAACCCAGAGGAGTTGTGGAGTCTCCATTCTTGGAGGTTTTTAAGACTTGACTATATCAATCCACTCAAGGCTTTATCTAGTTGGGGACAGTCTTGCTTTGAGAAGGGGGTTGGACTAGATTACCTCTTGAAGTCCTTCCCAACCCTAACTTTCTATGATTCTATGAAATCAGAAAAATAAATGCCTTGGGGGCAGTGATGGTTCTGGAAACGAGCACTGGCAGGTGTCCTTTGCATTGCTGCATGAATAGGTGCAGAAGTGTTGTTTTACCTTAGTAGGACAGAGTGACTACATAAGGATTTTTTTTTTTTTCTTTTTTTGGTCATGGAAGGAAGGGCTGAAAATTCCTCTAGCACAATGCTGGCTCTGTTTTGAGCTGACAACAGTACAGTGGAGAGCTGAAATATACTTTCACAAGGGTTCCAATGAACTTTTATAAGACTCTTTCATATTGAGTCTCAAAATTCCTCTTAACTGATAGTTTGGACGTAATCTGAGTGTCGAAGTGCCTTTTCCATTCATTCCATACTTAGCTTATGGATCAAAGAGTCTGGCAAATAGCCAAACTAATTACTCATGAACTTTCTAATGTTTCAACTTGTATGACACCACCCACTTTCTCAGAGAGGTCATGTTACTCTTGCAAGCATTACAGTTTAAATTAGCGTAGTACAGAGTCATTGTGGATTCACACAGCTTTGTAAGTTTTAGCTTTTTATTTTTTTTGTTACTCTTTTTAAAAAAAAAAAAAAGCAAAAGCTATTTCTTTAAAAATAAAACATACCTTTCAAGATCTCTGTTTATAGCCACTGAAGAAGAAGCTTGTCCATGTATGGTATTGTGTTTTGGGGGTTTTTTTTTTTTTTTCAATGGCAGGGGTATTGGTTGTAGTCGTGTTGGTCCTAAGGACATAGCCAGACAATGTTCTTTGGGAAAATCTGCTATCTTTTATTTTACCTGGTCTAATAAAACATACCTGATTTACCTGAAGAACCTTATTTGCCTTTTCAGTGGCAGTGCTTTTTAACCATAGAATTGGTGTAGTAATACATGTATGAACTTTTTTATGTCCATAGGGAAATGCAAGTAGAAACTGCTTAGCAAGTCCTGCCCAGGTCAGGCTGTATTAGATGGAAGCTGTGGTATGACAATAATTAAGTTAAGGATGGCTAGGGACATTGCAAATGAAAAATCTCTAAGTACTCCGAATCACATTAGTGCGACTTAAAGCATGGTTGCAAAGCTTTCCAGTGGGATTCCTGTGTTGCTTCCTTTTCAGTAGTTGTACTTGCGATTGGAAGAGATCAGTCTTCATTTGGGAATTGGCTCATGTTGCCTTGTTCTATGACATCCCTATTTTATATGTACATAGAGAAGCTTTAAATTTTGTCCGTGTGTGGGGGAGGGGATTGTGCAGCTTGACCCTGATCTATCACCCAGGGTGGAGGTGGGGCAGCACCAGTCTGGACATGCAGGGGAAGGGGGAGCAGCCTTGACCTGCCTTGAACATGTGGGGGGAGGGTGCAGAGCAGCCCTGATTCAGGCACATGTTGGAACTAGACCAAAGTGTTTTGGGGAGCAACTCCAATCTATTCTGGATGTGAGGAGGATGGGCCCAGCCCCAATCCTGTTGCATGGACAGTTGCCCAGGAGAGGATAGATCTGACTGTGTGGCACTTCCCTCCCCAGAGCTTCCACTCTTTCCCCACTGCCAAGTTTTCCTACTTATGGGGGAGCCCTGTGGGCTGGATGCCATGGCTCCGCGGGCTGGACTTGAAGGTTGAGCATCCCCAGTCTACTAGATGGGACAAGCAGTGGTACATGGAATGTATCTAGAAGAAAAGCAGTCCAGAACTGTGGGTTCTTCCACTGCTTTTTCTCTTTGGGCAGAGAGCTATTTTGATTTTTCTATGGGACTGTCCTTAATGTGTAAAAATGAAGAATGTGTGAAAGTCCTGTGGGTGACAATTTTAAGGATTTTTTTTTTCTGTGTTCTCTTCTCCTAGCTGTTTTGTAATTTGCTTCTTCATGGGCTGAATTGGACTTCTACAAAACTAGACAGCATCCAGAATTATTATAGAATGTGTCTCATGTTTCTTTTACATGGGGAAAGCGTTCTCATAACTTCTCTAACATACACAGGTTTTTCCTGATACCCATCTTCCATACCTTAGTGAAAGTTTATCTCCTTTATTAATGGAATTTTCTAATTTTAAATAGTCTGCTCATTTAGGAAAATAATAGATTAGCTAGATCTGACTGGAAAAAATGGAAATGGGGAAGGGAACTCATGGTGTGTAGCTTGGCACTGATGTCCTGTTATTCCCTTTTAACAGCAGGATCTGCTGCCCTTCAGGAGCATACAGTGTGTGAATGTGTGGGAGTGAAACTTCATAGTTAACACTGCTTAGAGTGTAGATTGAATTTTATTAGCAGCTTGATGGTAGTGTCTTAACAGCAGTATTGAAATATTGGATGTTCTGGAAGGGCGACTTTTGGGATGGAATACCTTTTTTTTAATATGCATCACCAAGCACAAGTGTAGTGATGTTAGCATGGTAACTACTGTAGAGGGTCTACCTTGGACTTCTGTCTGTACATCTAATAGGAGTCACGTATTTTGCATCTTCTTTTTGAGGCAGCAGAGCTCCAGGATATTGAATGCCTGTGGTTTCTGTCCTTTTTAATAAACTTAATTGACATGTTGGACAAATTTTCTTGATAACTGTAGAGGTGAACTCTTTAGCATTTTTGAACTGAGATTAGAAGTTTGTGTGGCATAATGGAACAACAAAATTTTGAGCTAAAATCTAGGATTCTCAGCTAGGGGGCTGCAAGATCCTTGTATGTCATGGAGTGCCACTCATAGGCTTGCAAACACCTACAGATAATTCCCATGAAAAACCTGTAGGGCATGTCCAGATGAGTGCAGATGTGTGGTATGTGGTGCTGCAGACCTGTTGCGGTGCCAGACACCGCACATACAGGCATTCCCTGCTCTGCTACTTTGTGGTGCAGGATGGGGAGGGAGGTTTGACTCTGGGAGATCCTGGGGTCAAAAATACCCACACCAAATGAAAAGCAGGGCAGTGCACATGGCAGTAGTATATGCCACCCCAAACGGGAGCCAGGGTGACCAGAACCATGCTCCAACTGTCAGCCAGGCTCTCTGCTGCAGGAGCACTGTGACTGCAGCTCATGGAGGCCCCCAGAACCTCAAGTAAGGCTGCTGAGGCCAGCACCAGCCTCCCCTACTCCACCTGTGTGCACTGCTACATGTCCCTGGAGAAACGCATGTTCCTGCTTATAGGGATTTGCCCAGAAATTTCAAATAGTACCCTGGAGTATCCAAAACGTTGTGACCTGTCATGAGTAATATGGTTTTGGCTGAGTCTGTGACAGAAGCATTGCTGTTTGTTTGTTTGTTTTTGGTCTTTCCCTGTAATTGAGAAATGAATGAAACCTAAGAGCTGGCACTTTTCAAGGGGTGCCTTCTATCGAAAACTGTTGAGGGCCCCTGGTCCTAACTAAAGCATTATGTCTTGGAGTAGAAAACTAATCAAGGTGATTGTCTACATGCCTGTCTTTTTCTTTTAATGTTTATGTATGCATCAACTTCAATACTTGTCCTTTTCATTTAAAGGCTTCTGTTCATTTTGCTTCTGTCACTCCATCTTGTATGCTGTGAACTGATCCTTTTAATCATCTGAATTTTAGGCTAAGTGTTTATTTTAACAGTAAATCATGCATTTGCTAAAAGATCTCGTGTGTCTATATACACATAAAAAAGCAAGGAACCAGTGCATTTAACTGGCAAATTCAGGAGATCAACTTTAACGCTTCAATATTTTTGCTTTCAGCTGTATAGTTCTTAGTGGGTCCTTTTTTGTGTTGTCTATTCCCACATACCTTCTCCCCCTACCACCACAAAAAAAGGTGTGGGGCAGGGCTAAGATGGGTAATGTTGCCTAAAAACAGTGGTTGCTCCTTTAAATACAGGTAGTGTTGCTGCCTAGACTAATAATGTAATTTAAGTGCATATATGTTACAAGGTGAAAAAGGTACTTGTTGAAACCAGTTATTGTGTGTGGCAGGAAGGTAGCTAATTGTTTCTGTGTTCCAGTGCTAACCCTGAACAAGGTGAAATTGTCCTTTCTCTCTCCCCCTCTGAAACTTCACTCTATGTAAATGAACTGAAATTTGAGAACAAAGGTACCCAAGGTCCTATTTGAGTTTGTGTAACCCATTCACCAACTATATTAGTCTCTGTTGCTAACGTAACTCATGCATTAATTCATGTAGCTGAGCTTTGCAGAAGACTTTTAGCTATGCAGCCTTGTGAGAGACCATAATTAAAGTCATGAAGTAATAGGATCCTCTCTGTAAAAATGTTGTTGTTGTTGTTGTTGTTGTTGTCCCAATTTTTAAAGGGGGTAGGGTGGGATTCAGAAGAGAGAAATCACGTTAGCTGTTACCATCCCTAACAACAAAATAATATCTCTATACAGCCCGTGGATGCCAAGAATCTGAAACTGCATGTTCACTAACAATATAGTCATTCCCACCTCCTGTTAAATGGGTAAAAACGTATCATCAGTCTAGTCAAATACTGAACACTTTCTTAAAAGTATAGATTTCATCAAGTCATAAGAATCTTGTCAGAAATCTTTTGTCACTGAAACTTTAAAAAAGATTTTGCCACATTTTTACTTTTGGTCCCATGTTAGCCTGTTGTCATAACAACACTTTTTTCATAGTGGCATCATTTTACTTCCATTCCATTTTGAATACTTGTATACCTTGAGCATAGCCAAGTGCCTGCCCTCACTTTCTTCAGGACTGCTATTTAACATCTTTGCTGGGTTTTTGGTTGTAGCCATGTTGGTCTAAGGACAAGGTTCTTTGGGTAGATGTGATTATATTTTATTAGACAAACTTTTTTCCAACTACTCAGTTGAACATCTTTAGCTGCTCTGGTGTTAACAGGAGCTCTGATCAGTCCATCTGAGATGCTGTACCTATGATTTTGTACCAGTGCAACATCTTGCTATGGGACAGTCCATAAGGATCCTGCACTTGTTCCCCTGTTTCTGTACATCCCTTCCAACAACAAAACCCTTAGAGTAGGGGTTCCCAAAGTTTTTTATTCTGCAGCTTGGCAAACTGTGGCCTAGAAGTGACCATGGCCAGAATGTCTAGTTGGAAGACAAGTAAGAATATCCCCACCTGCTGGGTGGGGGGGGCAAACCCTGCACTGCCACGGACCCTCTCTGCCTGGCTCTGGGGGCTGCAGTTTGCTGGTCTGTGGTCACTTCCAGTCTGGCAGCTGACCGTGCTGTGGACTGGCAGCCAACCCCGGGCCATGGCCCGGGCATTGAGAACCCCTGCTCTAGAGTCTGTAGCTTCTATGAAGGATGCTATGCAACTGGCACTTACTTGGATAGCTGGCAATACTTACCTGGCTACAGCAGGGCAGTGGTTAGTATATTCTTCGAATGCTTTCAAAGCTGAGCAAGAAGTCAAAGGAAAGACTTTTCATATGTGGGTGACAGACCAGGGGTGGGCAAAATGTGGTCTGCAGGCCACATGCATCCCACCAGGACATTTTATCTGGGCTGTGGGGCCCCTAAAAAATTTAGACAAATAATATTTATCTGCCCCGGCTGCCTGTCATGCAGCCCTCAATGGTTTGCCAAAACTCAATAAGCAGCCCTCTGCCTGAAATAATTGCCCGCCCCTGCTGTAGACCTTGCTATCGGTTTATAAGTTCCTTTTCCTCTTCTGGGAATTCCTTCAGGGCCATTCCTCCAGTACAATTAACTTACTCCCTGCTCAATAAGTAGATCTCATGCCATTAAAGCAAAACACTTTTTGAATATCCCTTGCGGTTCGTTAATCACTTCCATTTAAAAATATATGTCTGCTATTCAGCAGTTGTGTCAAAAGTGGGTACCTTCAGATATAATTTTCCACTTCTTTTGTGGGGTGGGAGGCAAGAGATTTAAAAACTTTCCAAGTTTCACATTGTATTCAGTTGTTGAACTGTTTGAGGCCTGTTTCAGATGCTGTGCCAGTATGGGTGCAGATGGAAAATATATTTTTTCACATGATCGGCCACCTAAAAGTTCAGTGACACGTGCATGCCTGCAGAGTGCTTTTAAAGTGGCTGATCACACGAATAATTAACCCTCCTCAAATGTGGATGAAGGTGCACTACTTTAGAGAGCCTTAGGGAACTTGTGTTCCCTGAAATTCAATTTTTGCATAATTAGGGCTATGCTGATGCAGCCTAGTCCCACCTCCAGGGCTGTCATCAAGGAGGGAGGGGCAAGCCAGCCAGCAGCAGTGAGTTGCTCCTTTTCAAGAGCTGCTGACTTGCTCGGCCTGAGCTGGGGGGGTGGGGATTGGGCCCTTCATATTTTGCTTCCCCCGATGGGATCCTGGGGGGAGCTGGGCTGGGCCCACAAAGTGGGGTGGGAGGGAGCTCTGACTTCCTCCCCTCCTTGTCCTGCTCCGGCCATGTCAACTTGCCCTGATCCCTAATGAGTTACTTCTGTGCACAGATATCTTGAGAGTTTGTGGGTCTTTTCTGGTGGGGAAACACTTTTTTTTTTTTTCTTTTGTTTTGGAGGAGGCAAAGTTAAACAATGCCTTGCAGTGTTTGTCATGCTTCTTGATTCTTGTGGGATTTCATCTTGGTCCAGTCCTCAGAAAGCTCCACCTTCTGCGCAGATTATGTCTATATCCATATGATAGGAAGTTGCTTTGTGCCAGAGGAGAGTTGTCAACTACATTCCTCATCCTAGAGAAGGAGAAAGGCATTAAACTGGAATGAATGGGTGCTTACAGATGTGGGGGGGGGGGAAACCAAAACAGCATTTGACTTTCAGCTCAGCACGCCCCTGCAGCATGTGCCCAGTATAAGAATTGCATCAGTTTGACCCAGCTTGCCCAGCATCTGTGTAACTTTTCTGCAGTTCAACAGGGCTTTTTGGTGCTTTTATATAATAGTTGATTGAATCGGCTATTAGACAGAAGCGCCAAAAAGCCCTGCCGAAGTGTGCGAGTTATACAGGCACTTAGAGAGCCAGGTCAAACTGACGAGATTCCTCTTCAGGTAAAACCATGCAGAGTTTTCTTGGTTTTGTTTGTTTTTTGTTTTTGGCTTTTTGTTTTCCACATCTGTCAGCACCCTATTTTCTGGGGAGAGCCACAGTAGGGAGCAAAGGACTAGAAACTGATGGAGCTAGAGCCTTGTACTGCATTTTTTTTCTATTTGGCTCCGGAATGTAACTGCCCTTATCAGAGTAACAATAGCAACAACCTTTCCAACTGTATTTAGCTTGACTTTTTGAGGCTTTTTGACAAACTTTTAAAAATGCATGGCTTGCTTTTTTATTTACACCAATAAATACTTGAAAGCACCTTTCTGAAGGATAAGCCAACTATATGCTGACCAAAAACCAACAAAAGCTACAGAAAACCATAAACACTTCTTGTAGATGTGCTTAGAAAAATAAATACCTGGATTACCTTTGAGCTGAATGCTTTTGATTTGGGATACACATTTTAATTCATCTATACATCTATGATGTTGAAAATGGAGCTCTTAATCCAATACCTTATGTAAACTGCTGCTCTTAGATCACTGCTTTTGAAGACTGCTTAGATTGCTTCTTGTCCTCTTACAGAGGATATTATAAATAGTATATATGTAATGTAAAAGTACTTTTGATGTATAGTAAGGAAATATTTTTTCAAACCTAGTAGTTGGGGGGGAGGGAGGAAGGATTTTTTTCAATTTATTTCGCAGTTCTGGAACTTGTTTAAACTTGAGTAGAGGCACTCCAGTAAAAGAAAGAGTGCACTCTGGCTGGTGGGAGAGGGGGGTCAAGGT
>NW_017728950.1:61597069-61631264 GCF_001723895.1 Crocodylus porosus | reverse complement strand
TTTTTTTTTTTTTAATTTAAAAAAATGCCTGAAGAAAAGTAAAGGATTGAGAGTTTGTTGCAGATCTTTGAGGTAAGGTGTTTTTTTCTTTATATCAAGAACACTCGCCTTTGCCTTGCAACAAAATAACATAAAATCCATATTGCTTGTCAGACAAGACCATCAATACATGTCACTTAAGCTGTGGAGAAAGGAACACATTGTGGCCACTAAGATCGCGTGGGGGCTTCCTGAAGATCAGTTATCACAGGGTCCAAATAGTTTCTGTGAATAGGTGGAGACTGAACTGGGGCAACTGTCATATTTTACTCGAATCTAAGATGACCCTGGATTTTAAATCAACCCTCCCCTCCCCCCACAATAACTAGATTCGGTGCATGGAAAAATATATACATTTTGTTAGAATTTTTCCATGTATATAATTGAATTATTGAAGGGTCATCTTTATTTAACTTTATTCCTCTCACTGCTGCAGTGGAGAGTCAGGTTGTCTGGACAGGTCAAACAGTTTGCCCCCTTCCTGTCCTCCTACCTGCCACCCTCTAGCCTCTGCTCTCTCCCCTCCCCCCATTACCCTTGCTAGCAGGCTTGATTTCCTGCCTGGGGCACAGAGCATGGCCCTAACCCAGTCCCCATAGCAACTGTGTGGGGTACTTGCTGCTGCTACAGGGCCAGGCTGGGGCTGCGCTCAGTGTCCCAGGCTGTATCATGCATGGCATGGAACAAGGGTGAGGGATGGAGAGGGGCAGGCAGGGGAGCAGAGGTTTTCCCACCCCCCCAACCAACATGTTAAATGGTGGGGAACCTTGTCTTTAGACTCTAACAAATACAGTAACTAACTGGCTGAAAGACTTACTGCATCTCAGCTACTCTAAATGTCTGAGGCTTAAAATTTAAAATGTGTATATATTTTAAATAAGGCACATCCACATTTCATTCTTTCAGAACAAGATTAGCTAAATGTACCTTGGTTGCTCCTCTTTTTAAACAAAGTCAAATCTGGGCGGACATCTGCAAACAATCATGGTGTCAGTACAGAGCCCCCCCGCTTCCTCCCTCCTCACACTCCCCAAAACATTAGCAAGGTATGGATAATGAACCCCTAAAAGCAGGGCTTTTTGGCTGCACATGCCATAACAAATTTGAATCCAGAACTGTAGTTCAAATCTGACCTCTTAAGAGCCAGTCTATGGACGGTTTCCATTTAAATTAAAATAGTTGTGTGTTTGACCTGGAATTTTAGGTTGAAGACAATATGGTGGGCCTTAGGCAAAATTTATCTATGGTTCACTTAATGTTTGTTGTTGTAGCATTTATTTATTTGAGTCCATTTAATACTTTGGTCACTGTGGTTTTTTTTGTTTAGTTTTTCGTGTGAGATTATTTTTAAATAAGGGCAATAGCAGTGCAAAGACTATCTGTAATTATGACCTTTTTTTTGGAGGGGGCAGGGAAGGAGCCTGTTTTCCAAAACTCAACCTAGAATATGGGGTCAGGTTATAATCAGAATAGTGTAGTGAGTAGAACAGGAGCATGTAGTGGTAATTTTAGAGCTGAGAAATGACTTGAAATGCAGAGGTTGAGCTTTGGTTGGTAGCTTCATGTGTGGTTTGGTGTCCTTGTTGGCCTTCTTAAGGGCATGTCTACACATGCAAGCATGTGTACTTGCAGCAGGTCAAGTAGCAGCAGCACACATCTGCACTGGAGACTCTTTTCTTGACACGTGTACCTATATATGCACTTTGGTTTAGGGCAGATTGTGCCACCTGGGGCAAACTGACCCTGCCCAGCTCCTCCTGGATCTTCAACAAGGGGGAGCTTGAGGCTGGGACTAGCACCCGTGTTGGCCCTAGCAGGATAAAAAGCTGCCCTGGCAAGCAGTCAAGGCTACTTGCCCTCAGAAGCTTCTGAGGCCAGGCCAGTTGATATCTGGGGACCTTAGCTCATTGTGCCAGCTGGACTGCTGAAGCAGCTCTAACCTTGAGTGGCTGCTGCACCTTCTACTGACTGCAGCAGTCTGGCAGTAGGGGCTGCTGCCTGGCTATGACCTGCTGCCACCTGCAACAGCATTCACTGCCTGTGATGGTATCTGCCCAGTTGGACTTCTGACCCCATGGCTGCACACCTGCCAGACCCAAATGGGGACTGCACGGCTGCCTGGACTGTGATATGGGCACTCTGGACCACCTGTCAGTGGGCCATGGCTACACAGTTGGCTGTCATGCAGGACTGCTGTCTTGTCTTCTGGTATTGCTGCTCTGGCACCTGGGCAGCTGTTGCTCAGAAGATGTGCTCGTTGCAGTGGCCTGTTTTTAACTGTTGACGCATGTCCTGTGCCCAAATGGTCAGGTCAGCCACCTTGTCTGCCCTCCAGCTGGGTTCCTGGTGCTGGCCATGGGGAGGCTCCTCTGCTTGGGTCCTGCTACTTAGCTCAACAGCAGGGATCCTGATGTTCCACATTTAAAAATTGTAAATTCTGATATTTATTTATTTTTATTGGTTAAAAAAAAAAAAAGAAACCCTCCAAATTCTCTCTCATTAAAATACCCAAAATCCATGTTCTTCCTTAATTAAAATGCAACACACTATAAAGAGAGAGATCAGTTGGGCAGTGTTTTATTGATATATTTACAAGTTCTTAAAGAAGTTTGGAAGCCTACCAGTGCCTTTTTGTCATTATAATAAAATGCATTCTAAATATCTATATACTTTAGTGTTTACTTTTAGGTGTTTTATCATAAAAAAAAAAAAAAAGTCAGAGCTCCCCCTGCCCCTTCACTCACCAGGATGTGGGAACAGCTTCAGCTGGACCCACAGCTGCTTTCTGGCACTGATTTTTATACAGATGCCCTACCCCTGCACATGCCCTTTCCCCTCACTTGCCATCCACAGGCCTACCAATGCCCCTCACTCCTTTTCCCACAGCCCCTGCCTGCTCCCACTTGCTCCTCCTAGCACCAGGACATGGGTCCAGCTGTGGCCATCTCACCTGCTACTTTGGATCTGAGCAGTGCCAGCCCTTACTGTTCTGCTCCCTGCGCCTGTGCCCAGGCCCCAGCAATCCCCATGCAGTTTCTGGAAACCCCTTGACTGGGGCTCAGGGACTGTGCTGCATAAGCCTTCCAGCCAGCTTCCCCCTGCACAGGCTTCTCTAGGGGGGCAGGGGAGCATCAAGCCTGGGTCTGGCAGCCACTTGTACCCAGAGTGCTCCCTCATACCCCTCTCCTCTCTTCTCCCCACCTTCCTTCCTCCCTTCTCTCCCCCCCACCCCGCTGTCAACCTATCACATCCTCCAAATGGTTGCTGGGACCAGGAGCCCCCCACCTAGGCCAGGGCTGCAAGTCCCAGTACCAGTGTCAGCATAGGGAAAGGCTGCAATGTGACAGCTGGGAGGTGTGGAAGGGTATGTGGGGCTTGTGGCAAGGGCAAGTGTGTTTTGCATGTTCTCCTGCCCCCCAGTGCACAACTCCCATTGCTGGCAGTAGCAGCCAGCCACAGGTCCCTGGGGTGCTCATGCTCTGCTGCAAGCAGAGTCCGTCCCCCCCCCCCAAGCAGTGCACAGTGCTGCATGAGTCCTGGGGGCTACACGCAGGACACAGCTAGCCTGGTTCACTAGTGTGTGTTTTCAGGCAGGAACAGGCCAGCTCCTGCCTCCACATGGGGGGCTCCTAGCACTGCAGGTAAGAGCAGCATGCCATCGAGCCAGGCCAGCTCCTGCCTCCATGTGGTGGGCATATGGAAGCAGGAGCTGGCCTGGATCGATGGCATGCTGCTGCTACTTGAAGTGTGGGGGGCACCAAGTGGCTACATGGACCCAGCCCAGTCCTGCCTGAAGGTGTGGGCCTGCCTGGTTCCCTGTGCCAAATGTAGCCCCTGGGACTCTGGCACTGCCTAGAGCAGGCCATAAACACCCCAAAGGCCTGTTGCTGGCTGTGCAGCTGCTGCCGGCAGCAGGAACTGTGTGCCGTGAGGGAACCCCCCCTGCACACAGTCCCCACACACACCATTGGGCCAGGGGGGGCTCTGTGGCTGCTCCTGACATTTAGTTTTCCACCCATTTACAAGTAGCTCTTGCAGGCTGGAACTCTGCCAGCCTGCAGTGGGCTGGCTGCAAACAGGGCAACCCATGGTTTCCCCTTCAAAAGGGAAAACTTATGTGGTTGGTTGGTTTGTTCCCGTGGGAGGGTGGTGAGGGGAAGAAAACCCGAGTCCCTGTTTGCCAGGATTACCCATGGTCCCTGCCACAGCCTCCGGGTCCTCCTGACTGTGTTG
Organism: Crocodylus porosus; assembly: GCF_001723895.1. Classification (NCBI taxonomy): domain Eukaryota; kingdom Metazoa; phylum Chordata; order Crocodylia; family Crocodylidae; genus Crocodylus; species Crocodylus porosus. Next base: position 61,626,992 of record NW_017728950.1, on the reverse strand, counting down.
CTGGCTTGGAGCTGAGAATGGGGTGCCACTGCCTCCAGCGAACAAGCACATCTGGCTTCTGTGCATGGCTGCAAGGCAGCCTGCCTGGGCCCAAAGCGGACCCTGGGTGCCCGGCAGGCTCTGGAGCAACCTTGGACAGAGCTTGGGTCCAAGCCACTGCTGCTATCTGTGCCCTGCTTCTATTTCCTCAAGCAGGCTGAGGCAGCATGCTGGAGCAACAGGTGCACACAGCAGGCATGGAAACCCTCTGGCCAGGTGATAAAGCATTTCCTTGGAGGCCTCAGCCTCCACTTGCGTCTGGGCATGCTCTAGGAGCGTACCCCACACCACTTTTCTCCAGCATATTTTCTTTTGATACTGGGATTCTCTGGTATCAAACTTAGCTCCCATGTTGCAATTATGTAGCACTAGGAACATTTTTTAGTTTGGCTTGCCTCCTGCAGTGTCTCAAACTGCTTTAAGATGCTGCAACAGAGATGTGGATGCACCCTAAGGGTGCAGACAGGAGTGACAATTTTTGCCTGATCTGGCCCTGGAAAATGCTGTGTACAGCTGCAACCTAACACAAGTGCATGGCTGCAGAGTGCCTGATCCCACGATAGTCTGAACCCTCATTATATTCAAAATGGAGCATTAACTTGTCTGTACATGTCAGGAGCAGGTCTGAGCTGATGCAGCCCAGCCCTGCTTCCAGTGGGGCTTTTGGAATGGGAGAGGGGGAAAAGAGCAGAGGGAGCTCCATTCTGGGTGTTGCCCAGCTGACAGAAGTGTGTGCAGCAAGACTTCAGTCCACCCCCTTCTTACTCCAGTGCAGGCTGGGGAAGCCCCAGAATGGTCTTCCCTCCCCTGCCTTCTTCCTCTCCCATCCTGAAATTAGCACTGGGGGCCCAGAAAGGGGATAGGGCTAGAGGAAGAGGCTGCAGTCTCAGCCTTTCTTCCTGGATTATCTCTAAATTGGGGCTTGATTATTTACCCCCCCCCCCAGACCCAATAGCTAATAACATTTGTTGGGTTGGGAGGATCTGTCTAACACATGGCGCTTTCTGGGAAGCACCATCAGTTGGACCCTAGAGCTGTACTTCTGTCTGCGCCCTGAGAGTTATGAGTATGGGTTGAGAGGCTAAAGCCATCACTCTTTTTCTGTGCTATAGAGACCTCCTTGGGTGGTGACGATACCTGTTTGAAGGCAGGACTGGTCTCTGACAACTGCTGCTGTCTACCTTCCCCAAGATGCTGAAAGAAGACAGGTCATTGGGATAAGTTGTACATGCCTGGAACTAAAGAATCTCAAAAATTTTGGCGTCTCAAAAATTTTGGTCTCCTCTTACAAGTCCTGACAATGAGACTGCTTAACACATTTTAAAGTGACTAAAAGTAGTAGAGACACTTAAATTGAAATTAATGCAGTGTGGATGGATGTGTTTGGGTCTTTGGGTTTGGAGTAAAATTTGAGCTCTGTGTTTCCCTGAGTAGTTCAGCTACAGTGAGTCTTGTGGAGATAGGCAGGGGTCATTGAGTCTAGTGTATCCAAAGAGTACCCCCAGGAGCAGCAACTGCATTTCCTACCATGGAAACAGAGGGGTGACTGTAGGTGAGGGATTCTATTGCACCCTTGAGTCGTACCATGCAAGTGGGGGACAGGCACAAATCCCATTAACCTTCTGCCTTCGGAATTTTTGCGCTGAGCTCAGCTCAAACTTGATGTAGAGCCATGGTGATTTTGAGAATGTGTTTGCCTCCATTTCCCACCTGTGTATGGTTTCTACCCAACCCCCCCCCCCAAAAAAAAAATGGGTTTGAAATTTTGTAATTTCTGCAGTTGATAATCCAGAGTGTGCCTGGTTTGGAGCTTGATGCCTAGTGTGTTGGTTGTGCTTATTGGAGTTAAGGCTTTTAATGGTAAGGAAAAACTTTGGGGCCTGGAAAGTCAGCAGGGAGGGCTCCTCCTTTGCTTCTAGTAAAGGCTATCTTGTGTGCGACTGGGGGGGGAGGAGGAGGCTTTTCTCAAGGATCAAAAGCAGGACTGAGGTTCCTATTATACCCTCTGTTCCTCTCTTTCCTGAGGAGGACAAGTAAACAAGGCTCTTGCTGTGTCTAGGAAAGAATGGGTAGAGGGAGGGGAAAGAGATGAGAACATTGAAGCAAGAGAGATTCGGAATGGAAAGGATGTGTTTTGAAGGGGTGCTTTTGAGCAGGAGACTTCAGACAATCGGTGAACGTAGCTTGTGATGAACTAAACTTATGAATGAGGAAGTCTGAGATGGTTGGTACTACTCTGGTCCTTATGTTGGGTAAAGTTTTCCTTCCTTCCAGGCTTCCCAGGTATAGCAAACAGTTCTCTTCTGCATCTGAATGGTGGCAGTGTTGCAGATTTAACCCCCTCTTCCCTTCCTGCCCTCTGAAAAAGCTTGCTATTACTCTACTCCTCTGCCTGTAAAAGACTTGCTTTGAATTAAAATGTGATTAGAGTAGGGTTGGCAAATATCTACTTTTACAAAGTAAGCTGGTTTCTTTCAGTAAGAAAAGGGTCATCTAGAGTACAGCATGGAGTTTTAATCTGCTCACATAAATGTATTCTTTTTATTGTTTAAAAAAAGCTTCACTTAAATTTGTACATATACTAAATAGAGGTGCACAGATATATTGGTGGTATATCAGATCGGCACTAATTTAAAAAAAAATTAACATGATTGGCAATCAATGTCTTTTGGCTAGTGTAGCCAATTTAATGTCACCGATTTAAATGCTGTGTGCATGAGTGCAGTTGCAGCGTGCACATGACCAGGAATGCAACCTGGAAGTATAGAGAGCAGCCTCCAGCTGGTAAGTCGTGGGGAGGGGACTTGGCCCCCAGGGTGAGGGAGCAAGTGGGACGTGGGCAGACAGTGCCCAGCTAGGGCAGTGAGTGTGACTCTTGGAGTGGGGCAGAGCCACAGGTGGCTTGTCTCGGGGGTGAGGAGCGGGGATGGCTGGAGAAAGCATGGGAGGCATATACCCCGCCCTGGATTTGTGTGTGGGGTGTAGCTGGGCTGCAGGCGCAGGGCCAGGGGCTGGGCCAGCCTCTTCCTGGTGGTGGGGCTGGGCTCTGAGCGGTTGGGGGCAAAGTGGGCAGCGGTGGCACTGGGAGGGGTTGCTGTGGGGTGGTCATACAAATCTGGGGGGCACATGCCTCCCCTGGAGTTGCACACAGCCCTTGCCCTGCCCTGGGTTTCAATACCCTGGCTGGGCAGCCCCTGCCCCACTCACTCCCCCACAGATTTACAGACCGGATGCTGCTCTCCAAGCTGCCTGGCTGCATTCCTGTAAATTGGCTATTGGATCAGTATCGGCCAATATGGCTGGTTAATAATTGGTCATTGGTATAAAATGGAGAAGCCATACAAGTTGTGGCTCTTAAATCTAAAAACAGAAGAGTTGTTGGTGACTTCACTCAATCCAGTGGAATTAACTTGGGAAGTCAGCTAGCTATCCCTCCTGTGGTAGTCTGGTAAATTCCAATGTACTATTGCCTGCTCCCATGCTACAGCTGTAGGTTTGTTCCCAACATAATTTATAGCAGTAAGCAAACCTGTTTTAAATTGCATCAGAACATGTTAACATTTGTCCATGATCTCAGTACTCAGACAGGCATTGTGTAGCATTTAAGGGCAACGTGAGTGCTCTAGCAACATTCTCTACCTATGCAGCTCAAGCAAGTTACACGATTCTTTGATTTTAGTAGAGCTACAGCTCTAATGAGCTGTACATCCCATTTAAGAACAAATAAAATGCTTTCTAATTTACAAAGCAAGCTTCATGGGTGCTAGACAATAGGCTGCTTATAACAGACTTTTTTTTGTTTGTTTGTTTTTGTTTCTTCAAATCAAAGCAGCTTGAATGGTTCACTTTTCAAAGTGAACCATTCATTATCCTTCAGCTTTGATAATACTGGAATAATGCACTCAAACATATCAAACTTCAAATGAACAGCTGAATTGCTTATCACAGGGACTTCTGGATCTATTAATTTTCTCTTCTTGTAGTTCAGCAATTCAGAATCCAAGCATTTGGTAATTGCCCTTTTAAAATACTTATTACCTAAGTATTGGACAGTATTAATGGAAACTAAAAGGAAGTAAAGATTGTAGCTGAACTGCAGCTGAATCGTATCTCGGGTATCTTTTGCTGCTGTGATGGTGGAGAGAGTAAGATGCTAATCTTGGCCCCAGTTTACAAGTTGACCACTTAATGTGGTGGAGTAGGCTATAGCATTTTGATTTATACATTTTTTTTTTTTTTCCCCCTTTGACATAGTGGAATGAATTGGATTTGTCACTGCTTTTCACTTTTAGTAGAGCATAAGCCTCCTGGAGCACAGTAGCTTTTTAGGAAGCTTTGGCCCTTCAAAAAAGAACTGAGGCCTAAATCCAGACCCAATATATAAACTTCTGTTGAGACTAGCTGATAGGTGGGTGCCTGCATACCTTTTAATGATAACTCCCAGGGAAGAGGATACACGGGGCCATTCTGCACTTCTAATAGTATAACTTGAGAAGAATTTAACTGAAGTTGACACTTAATGCATCCACACTTGATTTCGGCAAAGCCAAGTCTGCCGTGTCTATTTATTCCTTCAAAGTAGGTAGTTTAGGGCCATTGTCAGATATTCAAATAATGTGCAATGGGACCTGATCCCTGATCTCAACAATCCTGTCCTTTGCCATGCCACATGTGCATGGCAGGGGACACATTTTTGGGGACTGAACCCAGTTGCACCACTGTTTGAACGGGAACCTTCCAGACCAGGTGGGTTGAAAAGGTTCCCAGAGTGGGGAGCTGATGGACTTCCCAAGACCAGGCTTTATCTGTCTTGCCCGACACTTTGAAGTACGAGGTCATGAGGAGCCCTGGGGACCCTCTGACCTGATATTTGGACTGCTTTGTTCTCCCACAGCATTTTAAAATGCCCTACTCCATAGCTCCAGGTGGGGCTGCAGGGCAAGGTCCACGGGCTGAAGGTTCCCAGTCAGGGGAGCCCCCAAGCTTCCCTGTGAGGGGACCTTGCAACTGGCTTACCTGCTGCCCACTTTCAACCTCAGGACTAGGGCTGTCCTGGTCCTGATGCTGATGCTGGCAATTGGCTGATTTGTCAGGTTGGGAACATGCCACATATTCCATTTATGGCCTCATATGAGCCAGCAACAAGCATGTTGCCCATATCTGGAATATCTCTGTAGTTGGCTTGCCACTTTCAGTGCCATAAATTGGCTGACTGTGTGGCACTGTTACTATTTATGGCATGATTTAAAAAAAATATAAAAAAATTAATTGTGCCTTAAATGTAAAGTGTGCCAGGGGCTTAAGTCTTTATCCCTCTGGCAATGTCTGCACCACACAATCATGCCTCCTAACTAGTTCAGAGAGATTTGCATTCAATCAGGTTACAGATATGGTTTAAATTCTGTCTGCCTCAGGTGTGGTTTACAGAAGCAGATGACTTGGCATTGCCTAACTGTTATATCATGTTTCCTGTATTGAATGGGAAAAATCTAGGTAGTTGTTCCATATTGCTACTTTGGGGCTAGTGAACTTAGTGGCCATGCACAGAGTGGCAACAGTAGCTTGTGAAGGTGAAGGGAGATGTACCTTAGAATGGGTTACTTGATGGCTGAGAGAGACAGAGATTGGGTATATGGACACGCTTGGAGGCTTCTGTTTGTTTGCCATGCTGAGCTAGTGGTTGGAAGTCAAATATTGCAAACAAGGGTTTCAGTGAAATGTCACTACCCTTTTTTTGTTTGATTGTTCTTTTTGTAAGGGAGGACTGGACAGCAGTAACAGTAAAATAATAGCCACAAAAGGCTTACGAATATGGTACAGTTGCTGCTTCCCTGAAACAGTAGGAGGACTTCAAAGGCCGTGACTGATTGAAAGTTACTTGTAGGGTAGTATGGCTGGCTTGTCACTGAGTCAACTAAACTTGCAGATTGATGACCTCTGATTTTATTGTTAATTTTGTAAAATGCTAGTGGGGGATTGCAGTACAGTAACTAGTTTGTTTGAAACCCATGACTTTCAAAGATGTTTTTTAAGTATCTATTTAGTTCCACTGATTTGGTACACTGTAAAAGCCAGTTTGATGCTTAACATAACTTTATTTCTAAGTTTGTTTGATATTAAGCATGACTACTTTTGCATTTACTGAAGAGTGTTTTTCTGAGCTCCAAATGATCTAGTTTCTAATGTAGTAAAAACATTCTTATTTTCCTACTTGGACTTAAATATTAAAATTGGAGTTTGTACACAAAGTAACAACAAAGGAAGAAGTTTTTATTTCCCTCTTGCTGATCATCTTTAGAAACAGGTGGTCAAATTTGTTTAGTTTTCTTCATTCCTTTCATTTTAAGAGAAAAGAAATATATGGCCCATTGGGAGTTGCATGGACCAATATGCTAATAAAACTCATAAAAGGCTTTTTAAAACATTTATTCAGAGTGGCATGTCTGGCTTTACAGTAGCTGTGTGGGTGGACTGTCCTTGAATTTTGTAGACTTAATTTAGTACTACACAATACCCAGTGATGGAAAACAGCTATAAATTGTCTGTGCGCAGCCATGCATTATTGATAAAGGGTAGTCTAAACTCCACAATTTCTTTTTGATGTTGTCAGCACAACAGCTAGTTGATTTGTTTAGTGTTTCCTATTTGCCAGGAAGTGTCCCTTTTGTTTTGTCAACTTTTAGATTTGGCCCAGTCTTGATTTATTTTTTTTTCTGTGAAGAGAGGTTTCTACCATTAACATAACAGAAGCGTTTCCACAAGACCAGTTCCACTAAAAATACTGTGGGAGGGTTTTTAAGCAAATATTTTCTTATGTTTCAAATCCAAATATTGGAAAACTAAAGCAAACAAGTAGTTACACTGTAAACAGAAGCCAGCTTCTTTGTTTAATATCAGAAATGAAAAAACAAATATAGTATAAAGTAATATGTTAACTGGATTTAAAAATTCTTTTTTCCTTTAAATTGTTTTGAAGTATGACTTAAATAAACTCCTTTATAATAACAAACACACTTTTTAATTTTGGCATTCTTCCAAATGTCCAATAAAGTAAGATACCTGATTTTTAAATTTATCCAGCAATTGCCCTCTCCCCTGAATACTCTGGGTGAAGATTCCACTAAATAAACTTGCATATAAAACCACTTTTAAAACAAATCTTTGCTTGTTGAACAGCTCCTTATATCCTCATTCAGAATGGAAATGTATAAAATAAAGCAAGTATATAAATAGCAAAGTGTCTAAAATAAAAACTATACAAGTATTCACAATATACATTCAACCAGCAAGATTCTCCTTATGCTAAAATTTCTGAGACAATAGCTTTCTTTCCAGGTTACTGTTCTGACAGTGTGGGGAAAATCTGCAGTAAACAAACGGTCTCCTTCTCTCCAAATATAGGATTTTGTCTGTGCCTATAATCTCATTTTATCCCTCCTTTATATTAAAATACAAATTATTCATAATAAGAATTTGGGTTTTTTGGAAGCCTGTGTTGTTACCCTTAAAATTTGACAAGAGAAATGAATGGTAAAATGAAAATCTGTTTATGATGCATAATATACTGTGCATGTTTATTAAAAAAAAATACTCCTTAAAGGCACTGCTGAGCACTAACTCGGTATTTTTGCTTTCCAAATATTTTTTTCTTCCTGATGAGAAGTCACAAAACAATTAAACTGGTTCTGTAGTTTCAGTAAGAAGGGAGGAAAAGCAAACCAGGGAAAAAACTAGCATGATTGACAGAGGCTTGCTGGAGATTTACGCTGAGAATAACTCATTCTTCAAAACCTTTTTTTTCATTTTCTGATGGGAATTGTGGGGTAAATCAAATACAGTGGTTATGAATTATTAAAATTCAGAAGTTTATGAATTCTTATTGACTTTGTAAATCTCTAGCTCCTTCCCCTTTATAAAAATCGCTTTTCTCAAAAGGGTTTTGGGCTTTAAATAAAGCCTCAGTGTCCTGAAGTAGACTATTTTAGCAGTACAGAGCATTAATTTTTGTGGCAATAGCTAAAGGAAACAAAGCTGGGATTGCAGATAGGACACTTTCCATGTTTGTGTAATGGTTCTCAAATACCTGATAGCTAACATCTGGGTATATAATGTATTATAGAACTATTTACACTTACATTTTACATATACTTGTCCAATGTTGGCAACTACAATTTTTGCATTAATAGAAGCGGAGAGTTTTAATGAACCAAGAAACGTAGGTATTTGCATATTTATATGTCTAGAATAGTTTTGGTCCTTGTCCCAGCAAATATGAAATTGCCTATTTTGCTTAATAAAGCAAAAAAGATTTTGGCTGCCATAATTTCTGTTTGAATCTTTTGACTCAATGGAAACTGCCTAAGGGGGTAAAAAAAAAAATAAATAGACACACCAATTATTTCAAATGTCTTCTGTTTTCTTAGGGGATGGATAGTCTAACTTGAAAATAGGATTTACTCTTATTTTTTATAATAGATTATTTCTATTATTATTTTTTATAATGGAGTACATCTCTGGCTTAGGTTAGTCTTCTTACAATGAGGCTCCCACACAAATTTTAACCAAGGGAATGGAGCAATAGAAATATAATGGGATGCTTCTCATTTACTAATGTATTCACAGACTTCAGTGGAGTTGCTTTGAATTTTCACTGCTGTAAATGAAAGGAGCTACTCGAGGCTAGTCTGCCTTCCTAAAAGGGCTTTTCAAACAGCTTTATTTCTTGTGTTTTAAAAAAAATAAAAATTTCCTTCCAAGTCCAAGTGGGCTAGTGGTTTTCAAAAGGACTGTTTATAAACTCGGTTACATAGCAAGCAGAATTTTAGGTCAGAATATTATAGATGTCTTCTGTGCGGGAGGAAAGCAATACAGTGCATCAGAGTGTGGTTATGTGCATCTTTTAGATAGTCTCATCAAATTTGTCGTCAAATCTGTTTTGTACATTTTTTCTAAATCTGGAACCAATGGAAAGTAATGTACAATACTTTTTTCCTCTGTGATTTAATGATCTCTATATATTCTTTCTCAGTTTTACAAGTGGTTTTATTTAAGATTCCACCATCTATTTAAGTGATTTGGTCACATGACTTAATTGGATCTTTCCAATGATTACCATGAAATCTGTAGACTATCCTGAATGTACACTCATTTGACTGCAACTCATGAACACTCATTTGTAGCAGCACCTGGTAAGAGCATTTCCTGGGAACGTATTACATAGCATGTAATCAGACGATACTCCATTTAATAGCAGCAGCCTCTTGGAAACAGCATGGGGTTTGAACACATCACTACTAGCAGGTACAACTTATACTACACGTTCTGCAAAAATGCGACATGGAGATATTTTATGTCTTAAGCTTTTCTACCGACAAAGGTTTTCTGGAGGTTTTTTTAAAAACTGTTTTTGGAAGTTGTTGATGTAAGAGTATCAGAAATGGAATGTTAGAAATTTTAAAAAGAAAAGAGTTGCCGTATTTACTTGAATCTAAGATTAGCCAATTGCAGGGGGGAAAAAGCCTCAAGCTGGAGCTGAGCTGCTGCTGCTGCTGCCGCCTGCCTCAAGCCAGGATGTCAGGGGAGGAGGCACACAGCCAGGGGGAACTCAGGGAAGACAGTGCCGGGGTGGGGGACACGACCTGCAGTCTGCCCCCTGCCCTGTGCCTGTGACTGCCCCCACCTTCCCACCCAGTTGTCCCCTCTCCTGCTTACCTTGAGCTCTGACTCTGATCCCACACCCAACCCAGCTAGGAGATGCTGCTGCTGTTTTGCTGGGCTGGGCTGAGGCAGGGCCCTTGGTCACTGTTGCTGCTGAGTGCCCTAGAGGAGCAGAGCTGCAGCAGAAGATGAAAGACGGAGGGGGGTGGACAGGGATTGGTGGGGGCAATGGGTGGAAGGGCAAGGCTGCAGGGGGAGCAAGAAGGCAGGCATGTGGAGGACAAGCATGGGCATGGGGGGACAAGGGGTAGGGGTCTTGCCTTTTGCCCCTTGCTGCTGCTTTTCTCCCACAGTATGGTGGGGAAGACAGGGGAGAGGGAACAATGAATTTAACATAACCCGAATAATTGGATTCATGGTGGTTGTGGATTTGGGTAAACATGAATAGTCTGTTTTTTGTTTTTTCATTTGTTTTTTTTTAAGTTGGGTCTCTGAATCTTGTGGGCTGGATTGGGCCCACAGCAGACTCCATTTCCCAGCAGCCCCTGCCTGCCTTGCTATGGCTGGTTTCCATCAAGGCCCCAGCACTAGTTAGGGCCACAACAGCACAGGGCCAGGGTTTTCATGGAGACCAGCCCCAGCAGCTCTGGCACACAGCTGGCCTGGGATCTTACAGCAGTGACAGTGGTCCAGGGCAAGGGCAGAGCTGTGCTCCACTGCCCACACACCCCAAGCAGGGGCATGCAGGCAGCAGATTGCGGCCCTCTGCCCTAGATCCAGACCATGCTGTCAACATTGCAAGATCCCAGCCGTGGCCCCAGAGCAGCTCCCTGCCCAGCTGCTCACCCTGCCAGTGCTGCTGGGGTCAGTCTCCATGGAAACCCTGGCCCTGTGCTGTTATGGCAGTGCTGCTGTTGGGGTCTCCATGAAAACTGGCCACAGCAACATGTGCAGGGGCTGCTGGGAACTGGCCAGATCCACTATTTGTCCTAGCCTGTTCTAGAGGAATAGTGAATGTGTTTGATTTCTAGGAAATCTTCCCTTTTCATTACCTTGCCTAATTAAAAAAAAGTTGCAAGATACTTCATCTTAAGCTTACCTATTTGGGAAGGATAGATAAGTGCTTATCTTGGTCCAGTTAAAATTTATGGGGGAAATAAGGTAGCAATTGAAGTGAAGACAAGTTACTCTTCATTTTGTGTGGCTTTGTTGCTATCCAAAACTTGTTCCTCTGTCAATTTTCTTAAGTTTTCTATTCCTCCTGAAATAATGCAGAATGGTATCCAACTAGTTGTAGAATATCACCAGATAAAACACTGCAAGTGCAGGGAAGCATGGAGAAAATCCTAAAATCACAGTGTTCTGTAGAAGAGTTGGTACAGGGGTCTACAACTGTTTCACAGTGTGGCTTTGAAGAAAACAGTTCACTTATTGCTTGGTTCATTGGTTCAATTCCTGCTCTAGAAAGAAGATCTGTTAACCTAACCTCACCAGGCAGACTGCCTGTAGAGCACTTACAAGCATGTAAGTTGCCTTAGTAAACATGTAAATATTAAGTATTTTACAAATGTGTATATCTTAATTTGAGAGGCAAAGATTCTTGTATTGCACAGGTTATAGAGTTGGGAGAGCTGCTGGACAAACTTTTGGGAATAAGGTGTGTTTTCTCAGATCACTTTGCAATGTACTAAACAAAAATATATTCTTCTCTCAGGATCAAGTTCTTTTGCAGTTTAAAGAGGCTTTCAAAAATTGACACTCTTGTTAGGTCTTCTTTTCATTTTATCACTTAAACCCAATGTTATAGTTTTTGACATTTACTTGTTTAAAGACGTTTTAGACTGTAATGATAGTTTTGCACATTTTCTGTACAATTGGAAAGGCCAGAACATAGTTGGGAACACTTGCTATGCAAAGAACTTCATTCTTGATGCACTTTAATCTCCAAGTCCGTACAGTTTTGAGAACCACAGAGTGAACTAGTTCGTATATCATCTGGTCTGGGGTGTAGATCTTGGACTAGACCTGCATCCTACCCATGACCAGTGTGTGGGGTGATGGGTTTAATGCCCCTGTGGTACACCATACACGTGTCCTTTTTAAAGAGAAAAGGCAGATGCATAATGAAACATAACAGACCTTTACGATGTCAGATCAACCTATCTATAATTATTGAAATACAAGATTATTGGAGGGAGGGAGGTGGTGTATTGAACATTTGTCTGAAAAAATACTTAAAATGCCAAGAGCAGAGGCTAGGTTGAGCACCAAGTGAATAGATTAGTGTAATTGGAGGCTGAAAGCTTAAGCTTTTTTTTTTTTTTTAAGATGAGAGAAAAATGAAAACTGTCTACCTGAAACCCAGTTACTTGGGGGGTGGGGGGGAAGCGCAAGTCTGTAATAAATCAGAGAGTACTATTGAGGAATCATTTGCAACCAAAATGCCTACTTCCCCAAGATGTTCAATTTTTATGGCTTTTTGCCATTGCAGTTTACATACTTCAAAACTCTCTCCCTGTGTGCCCTGCCCCCCAATTCCTATGTAGAGGTTCTGCATGAACACAATGGGTAAAGTGACCTGAATGGCTGAGGAAATTGAAAATGGACAACTGGAGAAAATGGGAATTTATCTGATGCATTTGTGCTGACTTTAAGTTGTCTTATGACTTGAGTTGCTAAAAATAAGTTAAAACAATATCAGAAAGCAACTAAGATGACTGAGTACCTCTTCAGATGGGAGTTACTTTTTGTATCAACAGATCAAAAGTAATAGACTTTTTAGTAAAATTTAGTTGCCTTAAAAGGTTCAATTTAATAAAAACTGGCCATCTGTCTGAATGCTAGATTTAGTTTAAAATAATGGCAACAGCCCAATTAGAAGTCTTTCTGTTCATGTCCTTGGTGAAAAACGGAAATAAATAACTCGGGTTGATTAGTCACTTGTTTCTAAATCCAAACTTAAGTGTGTTGTAGTCTTTTGAGTCTTTCATAGTGTTGTTATGAAACATAGTCATTTTCTAATGCATTTGTTTGCTACCTTAGACTCCTGACTAATCCAGGCATGTTTAGCCTGGGGATGTTATTTTAGGTGTGAACCTTAATAAGAGTTGTATACTAAATCATATAGGTGTCCAATAAATTTGAGAATGCAAAAAAAATAAATAAATGAGGGCATCTATTTTACTGTGCAACCTGGACACTTGTTTTGAAACAGATATGCAGCCTTAACCTAAACTTTATTGGTAGGGATAAAAAAAAAAAAAAAAGGATCGTTAAAATATTTTAGACTTGTATTATCTCCACTGTGGGTGCTTCGGTAAGGTCTCCTGACTGAATACCTGCATTGTATTATGGTCTTACTGTAGAGCTGACATGTCACACTTTGGCAATGTTTCTTTTTTGGAACACTTGGAAGCAGTGATCCTAAAGCAGATTTAACAAATAAGTAGCAAGATTGGATATCTATAAAGTAGTGTCAGTACATCCCACATCACTACAGTAATGCAGGAAAGCTTAGAAATGATATTTGTTATTTGTGATGATGAAAAATCTTGGGGTTTTATATACCCTCCTTCCCCTTGCTAGTTTATTTCAGTTGAGACCTTCTCAGTCACCTGTGAACTATCATGGTCACAACCATAAAGAAAATACTGGCCTCAAAAGTCACTCTTAGCTCTACATTTCTCAGTGGTTGCTTGAGTAAATAACTTTCACCGAATGTAGTTCAACAAATAGATTTTTAAAAAATTATACCCGTCATGAATATGGACTTCAGACTTGTAATTCGTTATGAGCAAATATCAGAGAAGCAGGACAACTTTGATTTGGGTGGCAATAATATAGATTTGTTTTTGTTATAAAATAGGTTTTAGTCACTGGAGTGACTAAACCCTCCCCCCACCTTCTTTTTTTCCTCTCTCTTTTTGGCTGCAGGTAAGGGGAGAGGGGAAGCAAGTGCCACTAACTCTTTGGAGCACTTCTGGAAGCCACAAAGATTTAATGCCACTGTCACAGGGGCTTTGGCACTTGCTGCAGTGAGTCCTGTGGGCTAAATCTGGCACATGGAGGTAGGGTAGTGAGAAGCCCCAGGAGCCAGATGACCCGCCTCTACAGGTTGGAACCAGCCTACAGGCCATTTGTTTGCTACCCCTGATTTTTATAACATACGCCTTTCAAAATAAGTTGAATTGACAGATGGGATGGGGAGGAATTGTTTGAAGGAAATGCCAGAAAACAGAACATGTGATTTAATGGAAAAGTAGGGGAGCATCTGGCCTCTACAGAAATGTCCAAGGAGGTGTAAAGCAGTGGTCTCCAAACTTTTTTGATTGTGTACCCCTATCAGTAAAAATATTTAGAGCATGCACCCCCAGTTTGTTTGTTTTGTTTGTAAATTATATACATGTACTACTGTACTAATGTACAATATATAGAGATAAAAATAAATATAAATAAGTTCTAATATTTTCTTCCTGCACCCCAATGGATCATCTTGTGCACCCCCTGGGGTGTGTGCACCCCACTTTGGAGGCCACTGTTCTAAAGGCATGTGTATTGAGAAGTACAGCCCTATCTCATTTGAACTTCCAATTGGTTAATGATTACAAGTATTAATGACACTTGTGCCTAATACAATCCAGGCAGTAAAGCCTCATTAAAGATGGGTCAACTGAAGGATCGTGGTGGGGAGAAAGGGGAGAAATACGCGACTCGGGCCGCATCTACATGTACGCTTTAATTTGCATTGAAGTGTCACTAAAAACCCATGCTATTTAATTACTGCACATTAAAATAGGCTAATGCACATTAAGCATTGCTGAAAAAACTGCTTTTTAGTTAATGCATATTAAGACAGGAAAATGTGCATTTTCCTAGTACGTCACAAAGGGGGTACTAGAACTTAATGTGCATTAACTAAACTGCATCAGTGCACATGTAGAAGCATCCTAGGAGATTGCAGACTACCAGAATCAGCAGTATTGCTCCTAGCTGTTGTTCAGCAGGACTCCAGAACCAGGGAGTCTGGATTTAGCCCACATAGTCTAAGGAATTTGGCAACACTTTCTGAAGCACAGGTTTGCATAGTCATCTCATCTTGTAACAGGATTTGGTCCTGCGCAGACACAAATTGAACCAAACTTTATCATAGAAAAGGTTGTCTGTCTATGCACATGTTGAGTAGTAATGATGCAGTGTAAGTTTGGTGGGCAGGCCTGGGTTTAGTTTTGTTTAAGTTTTTTTTTCTAGGGGTTGGGAGTTGACAACAAGCTTTTCCTTGTGCTGGCACAGTGAAAGCACCTGCTGCCATTTTTCCCTGCTGCTGCATGGAGAGTGTCCACAGCTGACGCTCACCCCCACGATGGTAGAGGAAAGCAACTGCTGTGGAAGCCCTCTGCTGCTCCAGGGAAAGTTATTGGCTACAGATACTTCCTTGTGTGACTGTGCAGAAAAATGGTGGCAGTGGGTGTTTTTTCCTTTGCCGCCACTGGGGAAAGCAACAGTGGCAGCTGGGTTCTCTCCCACCTGCTTCTCACTGGAACTGAATCTGTCTGGTGGCTGAACCCCCACATCCATGGATGGGCTAGATCAAATGGCCCTGCAGGCTGGATATGGCTGTGGTCTGTAGGTTGCTGACCCCTGGTGTAGATTCAGTCTTTGTCAGTCGAAGCAAAGTACTGTCCTGAGGGCAGAGGTTTAGGGAAAAGCCCTCAAGTTAATTGATCGGATAATACAGCTATCTTGGAATAGTAGTTAGACTATCTTGTACTCTTAGGAAAAAGCCCAGGGTTTCTGTTTAGGTAGTGGTGGCTTCATTTTCTAGCAGCTGAATCTGCTTTTTTCCATGTGCTGTTTCAGTTTCACTCCATAAGATTTTTGTTATATAGCCAGGGAGAAAGGAGACTTGCACAAAATATAAAATTAAAAAAGAAATGATAAGAAGAGTTTGGCTTTTTTTGCCTCCTTGTACTGAAAGTAGGCCAGGCATACCTCTCTGACACTGCTGTACACTAGAAGTGACCTGAAATGCTTTAAACCTTGCCTTGACTGTGTTGGGAGTGCTTTATGTTGTGTTTTATTTGCTTAGTGTTTGAAGGAACCAAGTCCAAAAAGCAGAACAAACTGCAGAAAATTGTCGGAATTTTAAAATTCACAAATGCCGATGGGGAAGGGAAGCATGCAGGACACGGAGACAGGATAACAATATGATGGAAAACTTTATTTGTGTGGATGGGTGTAGAATACAAGGGGGTCGTCGAGTTACGGGGTTCGCGGTGATCCCTAGCTTTCGAGCCCAAGGGCTTGGTGCAGCTGACCACCGGTAAGTCCCAGACCGGGTAGGCGGCATAAGGTAGTGTACCTAACAAACTAAACTAAGCTGTAAAAGTCCTTGTAAGGTAAAGCTAACACTAAACTATTTACAGTGATTAAATGAAAGTGGTACGGCAGCTCACCAGCCCTGTCTTTGTTGCTGGAGAGATAAAGATTACTCCGTTTGGCAGGCCTGAAGGTTACTCGGGGATTCACCCTGGGGGAGGCAGCTCCCGGGTGATCGGTCCAGTCGCTCTTTGTCGCTTGAGGCTTGGTCGTGTGGTTCCTCTGAGCGCTTGGAGCGTTGCACCTTTTATAAAAGTTCTGGTGGGAACTTTTATCCAGTCGCTGCAAGGGTGCATGCTTGCTATATTTTGTGTTGCTGTAGGTTTTGGAGGGCTTTTGTTTCTTGATGTGTAGCTGTAGCTGGTAGTTTTTCCACCTGCTTAGAGACCTTTTGACCTGGTCAACGGGCCCTGCCAGAGGCTTGCCTGGCCTGGCCATATTCTGAGTAGGGATTCTGACAAAAATGTGGTATGCTAGATTTCAGGGAAGACTTGCAAGGCATGAAACAGAGTGCTTGGATCCAGGCTAGGCAGTGATATTTTAAAATTAGCCTTACTTGGTTTCTAGGAAGCAGTAGTAATTTAACGTTAAACTAACCTTTGGTAGGGAAAACCCCATTTAACAGAAAGGTCAAACTTCCCTTTTTCCTGAAAGTCTGCAATTCAGGAAGATGGCTACTTCCAGTACTATCAGGCATGTCGGGGACCTCTATCTCTTCTGTGCACCCATGTTTTACTTTAAAATTGCAGAAGGTTCCTGCAGACTTTGAAAAATTTCTCTGATGATTATTTCAGGGCAATAGCTGGAAATCATATTTTATTGTAACAAAATCTAATGCTATATCTTAGCTCTGTCTGTCGGTTTTGTAAAGTTGCTTTTCAAGCTTATGCATGCTTTACAAAACTAACTGCTTCTGTTGTACATTGCTGGTTTGCTTTCTTTCATTCAGTTAAACTGCATCTGTCACTTCAGTAAACACTAACTAGTAGTCTGGTAACCCTGGAATTTAATAGAAGACTGAATTATAAGGAAACTTGTAATTCTGTCATGAGCCTCACAACAATTCCCTGAAAGAAGATAATTATTTTATAAGCTATTGTGTAGGTTTTTAGCAAAGGTTATTTTCAACCTCTTGAGTGACAATCTTAGCACAGTATGCTTACATTTACCTGTAATGTCCATTAGGTGGCTCAGCACCTTGGAGTTGAGCATCCTTTTGTAATGCGTGAATATATGAAGGTGTAT
Source organism: Crocodylus porosus (assembly GCF_001723895.1). Classification (NCBI taxonomy): domain Eukaryota; kingdom Metazoa; phylum Chordata; order Crocodylia; family Crocodylidae; genus Crocodylus; species Crocodylus porosus. The sequence continues at coordinate 61,609,676 of NW_017728950.1, read as the reverse complement.
TTTTAAAAAGACATCAGCTTTGTTTGTGACTACTTAAGGCTGACCCTAACCGGACCAGAACTTCAAAAGATCTTTAATTAAAAAGCTCTTATTGAATACTAATAAGCACTTACAAATATCTAGCCTGAAATCTCAGGTTAGCTTTAAATTTATTTCCTGCCGCTGAGAATGTGAACTGCAGTTTTATTGTGTATGGTGCAATTAGTGATGCTAGGAAGAGCTGCCATAATAAATATAGTATGGAGTAGGGTAGTGGGACTAGTCATTTGGCCAGTATGCCACAAATTAGTCCTGCATCCTCCCCAAGTGCCACTCTAATCCCCTTCCTCTGCTTGATGTTCTGCTCTTTTTGCTTCGTGTCCAATTTTGTTCCTGTTCCGTCTGTCCCCTTTCTGATCTGCTGCGTGCTCCACGCAGGTTGCTTTTGCCATACATTGGCCAACCCTGGATAAGGGCTTCCTTTGTGACGTTAACAGAGATGTCCATCATTGCAAAACTGTCTCTCAAATAAATTAAATTAATTCTCCGGCTCAGTATGCCTATTTGAAATGTGAATGGAGGCACTGCTGCCTTTTTCTGAATGTGTAGGCAGATGGACTAGCTGTTCTGGGTAAAGTAAATGATTGCAGTTCAGCTCAACAGGGAATGAGTCTGGGAGCATAACAACAGCTCAAGTCAATATAAACTAGTTTACTTTTCATCCTGAGGTTTTATCCAATGTTGCTGGGTTCATCTGAAAAGAATGTTTGAAAACTTGGAAGCAAATAAAAATGACCCTTTAGAACTAACTAAATTGGGGTCATCAGCATCCCCTGCAATACTTCCTGTAAGGGGGGAAGAAGCATAATAGATGTGTATTGTCCTCTCCTTGATACTGGGAGATGAGGTTCAACCTGAAGCTTTAAACTTTCCAGTGGCAGTCCCCTTTCAAACTGTTCAGCATGAGCCACTAACTGAAGAAATCCTGGAGACGTTGCTTTTAGCACAAAACTTTGAAAGATTGGAGGGGCTTGCTGCAAATACAGAAGGGGGTGGGGGTGGGCACTGGAAGTTCTGAAAAGTCTCTAGGGTCTGAAAAGGAATGGGGAGCTAGAGAGGCAAATAAGCAATTTCAAAGTAGTGTTGCAGCTAAGCAGTTTTACTGTATTGTTTATACTCCAGAGATTCAAAAGATTCTACAGTATCTACCATGTAAAATTTCACATGAGATTTCCACAGCATTAGCTATATACTGGCACAACCTTTATATGATGCTGTTTAAAATAACTAAATTATTCTGGACACCTTATGTAGTCTTGGTTATGGATTGTGTGTGTAAGGAAGAATGTGAGTGTATTTGGTTACCTAACTTAATTCATCATGACTGTTTTTTGCATTTCATTTAACTGAATGTAATGTTAGTTCACTGATGCTCTTGAAAGCATTTTCTTGCAACTTGCCTGATGGTAGAAGCTTAAACTGGAAACTTAAAACATAACCTAAAAATGGAAAACGTTGGGGCTGACAGTTTAGAGGGACTGGTGGGAAGTCCAAACATGAAGATTTTAACCCTTTTATTATGTGTGAGATATGATTGTCTCGGGGGGGGGGAAGAAAGTTCATGCTTGCCACAGAGTTAGTGAAGATAGGTATCTGATATCATAGTTTGCCCAAAAAGTAAAGTGATTGAGCTTAGAAAATCCTTATGCTGTCCATGTACCGGGGTGGGGGGAGGGTGTGCTTGCTAACATTTTGCTGTATACAAGTTATGGTGCATACTTTGCAGGTCTAAATGGAGCAGAAGTAGAGCTTGGTATTTTAATACGTCCCCATCCTGCCTGCTGGATCCCTTTGCTTCTGTTTCCTTTTTTCCTTCTGGTTCTACATTCGTATATATGCACCAGAGGACATCTGGCCATCAGAATGCTAAGTTGTGTAAGACTTGGGTGTAGGATTTCAGGACCCTGGCTTGGTTTAGGGTGTTTATAATAATATTCCAAAAGGCAGTGGACAGCCCCTGGAATTTACTTAGCAATCAGTCAAGAGTAAACTTTTTAGCCTAGGGCTAACATCTGGACTGTCCAGACTAGCCTTTGCAAATATGTTGATGACTTTGGGTTAACTGGCAGTTTTTCAGCTACAGCTTTTTCATTGGGAACAGCCTAATTTTTAGAGGCATTTTGCTTCTGAAAGGTGTGTGCAGGAGCATGAGGAAGAACATGTGTGTATTTGATTACCTAACTTCCTTTATCATGAATAGGGTTAAGTTGTGATGTATATTTAATCTCTAGTAGTATTGCATCAAAGAAGGCATCTTTCTTTAGAATAGTTCTTTACTTCTTTCTAACACCCATTCCTCAAATTCCATTAAGCATCTTTTTGAGGAAGATACTTTTCAGCACTGATTTGAAATGGAACTGATAAGCAACCAGAATTTTTGCTCAAAGATCTTTCCTTAATAAACATGTCAAGCAGATGTAACAATGTTCAATGCTACCTTTACTGTAACATTTTGTTTCTTTCAATGTCTTCTGCTCAGGAGCAGGTAACCCCAGCGCTCTTTCCTGCCCAAAGCAAGGGGTTGGACTCTGTCTAATAAGTCCCTTTCAACCCTAGAAATCTAAATCTATGAAATCTGTTTTCTCCACTGACAAGATCAGTCTGTCCATGTAACAAAATCATGGAAGCCTCTTTTGAATAATTTATGTTAGTATGTGTGTGTTACCTGCTGTAAAGTACCAGATATGGTCATATTGCTTGTGCGGTGTATGTATGTTATGTATGCTGCTCCACTCAGATTCATTAATGCATTTCCCCTTGAGCTGTTCCATACACTCCTTAATTTTCATGTCATATTTTTATCCAAGAGCCTCTAAGCAATGTCTAATCTGTTGGGTGTGGTGTCACCTGGTCATAAAGCCTGAACAGTTTCTGTTCTGAACAAGTCTAAGGAAAAAATGTATTGCTTTTATGCATCAAACAATTTTATTTTTCTGTGTATTCTCTAGTATTTGCCTCCCAGACTCTGTACACAGGACTAGCAGTTTTGACCTACATGGAAGTGGGTTATTTGCAATTCATAGTCTAACAATCTTGTACTAGATTGAAACAAAAATAATAATCACTAGCAATGCTGGACAGATTGTCTTTTTGTGACTGTTATATGCAAATGGATTTATTTAAATTAAGTATTATAATTAGCTTAGGGATTCTATATGAATTGGGTAGTATCACTTTAAATTTTCAGTGCCCCCAGTGGGCTTTCTGAGCTATTAATGCAGAAGCCACAAGAATATAATTTGTGTGTGTGTAGCCAGGCTTTGTCTGTTTGTATATCATAAGTAAAAAGTGTGTGTGTGTACAGATGCCCAAAACAGAGGATACAGCTAAGTTTGAATTGAGAATGGGAATTCTGCATTGTTTCTCTCCGTGTGAAACAGCCCTCTGAGGCTGATCTGAATTGTAACTCTGCAACTATCCACCAGCAGAGTGGTGGAAAAAATAGCCACACTTTATGCCAATTCTACAGCATTCACCTTCTGTAGAAAAAGGGAAATTTGCAGTCCTAATGAGGTTGTGCTGAGTGGTAGCATTTTTGCATCTGCTAGAGCAGTGGCTCTTGACCAGCAGGCTGTGGAGCTTCCATGGGTAGGGCATAAGGTGGGGGCAGATTTGCTTAATGCCACTTCTGTGTCCCACAGTGCCAGTCAGTGTCTTGTTGAGATTCTGTCCTCTGCCTCTCAAATGGGAAACAGCTTGCCAGTATGGCTTTTGTAGGTGGCCTAATTAGCCCAAGTCCAATGCTGTAGGGCTGCAGCTGTGCAGCTTTTGTTTCAGAGCTAGTGCATGATGTGCTAGTTTCTTGTTTCTCTAGTATTCCTGGCAAGAGGGCCATGAGACCATAAGCTGTGGGGCTAATATGAGCTTAGAGGGGAAAGGTGCTCTGTGAAGGTAAGAGGAAAGCAGGCTACTGGGCTATGCAGGTTTTGTAAATGGATACTGAGGAGTGAATACTGTGATGTCTAGACCGGGGTGTTCAACCACTGGCCTTCAGGCCATATGTGCCCATGGAGCCACTTTGTCTGGTCTGCTGGGTTTTCCATGGGTTTGAAGATTTGGCAACGGGACAGCCAGTGGCAACATTCGTTGCAGCTCCCTTGCTAAATTTCTGGAATTGTGGGGAATGCAGAGGCCAGATAGCACGGCCCTGCGTGCTAGACCAGTGGTGCTGGGCCTGATCTGGATGCTGGCTACCCTGCAAGGAATATAGCCTGCAGATTGGCCCCATGCCACTAATTCGGCTCACAGGGCTGAAAGTTTGAGCACCACTTACCTAAGTTTAACAACAAAACAAAACAGGAAAACTGCAATTTCCTAATTTGTGTACTAATCCAAGTGCGGTATCACTAATCAGGTGGGAAGAGTGGAAAGGAAGGCATACAGGTGACATACAGATCATGTCCCTGTCTGGGGTTTGTTTTTGTTTTTTGTAGGTTTCATTCACTTTTCCTCTTTAAGGTCTCTCTGAACCATTTAAGTCTTTAAGATGCCACCCTGTCTGGCCTTCTGCTTCATTTAAGACTAATACAACTAGCTACCTTTCTTTAAAACCATTCATTAGTGTGCATATAGATATGTGGTGGTTTAATTTTGTAACTGGGCAAAAAAATGGATTCAAATTATCTGGAGCTATTTTCTATAAAATTGCCCTAAACTTCCATCCCTCACTTCCCTTCCCCTTCCCCCCCAGGTAAAGTACAGAAGACAGCTATACAGGCCATGGGGAAAAAGGAGATATTATACAGAACAACTGTTATCAAGCCTTGCAACGTTAAATGAACAAGTGATGTTACGAATAAGCAGACCAGTAACTCTCAACTTCAGAGTCTACTGAGAGCCCCCATCCTGACAGGAGGCACTAGCAAGGGTATGGTGATATGTTAATCAGTGTTTACTTTTCTGTTTTTCAAAATCCAGGCTAGTTTAGGATTAAGATATTGACTGTGTCCTTCTTCATCAGAATGCGAGTGCCCTTGGAAATTTTCTCCTTCACTCCTTCAGCAGGGAAACTTCATTTGCAGATGCTGTTTGTGATTCTGCTATGTGTATAAATATATTATTTAAATAAGCAAGCCCACTTGCAGTGCTAGCTAAGAAAACATTGCATCCTTCTGTAGTCCATGCTGATAGTGCCAAAAGCAATTTGGCTTCATAGGTTGCTGAATCTTTAGACTTGTTTGGGTTTTCACAAGGTGTGTGGCTTAGTGTGGGCACTTTGCCACAGAGTGCCTTGCCTAGATACTGAAGCACACTATCTACAAACAAGTCCTGTCCTGGGGTTCTCCCACGCAGCCCAACAGAGCTGGCAGAGCACTTCCATGCTTTGATATTTAGGCAGCAGTTGTGGATAAGTTTAGGCATGTATCTGTGGAGGTGGGGTAGATGGCTTGTATGTACTATGATCTGAAATGCCTCTCCAAGTAATTGGGCAACCCTGAGCAAGGATAGAGCATGACAGGGCTTTCATAGAATCATAGTAAGTTAGGGTTGCAAGGGACCTCAAGAGGTCATCTAGTCCAACCCCCCTGCTCAAAGCAGGACCATCCCTGACTAGTTCATCCCAGCCAAAGCTTTGTTTATCTGGGTTTTGAAAACCTCCAAGGATGGAGCTTCCACCACGTATTTTGGGTAACATGTTCCAGTGTTTTACTATCCTCCTGGTTGAACATTTTCCCTAATATCTAACCTAAACTTCCCTTGCTGCTACTTGAGACCATTGCTCCTTGTTCTGTTATCTGCCACCACTGAGAACAGTTTAGCTCTATCCTCTTTTTGAACCCCCCACCCTTCACATAGCTGAAGGCTACTATCAAGTCCCCTCTGTCTCGTCTTCTCTAGACTAAATTCTAGTTCCCTGAATCTTTCCTCAGGTCATGTTCCCCAGCCCCCTCACCATTTTTGTTGGCTCCTGCTGGACTCCAACTTGTTTACATCCTTTTTATAGTGGGGGCCCCAAAACTGAACACACTACTCCAGTGCTGAATAGAGGGAAATAATTGCTTCCCTTGACCTACTGGCAACATGCCTACCAGTGCAGCTGATCCTCCCATTTCTCTCAAAGCATTACACTGCTAGCTTCCTCATAGGAGTGGAGGCTAGTGCTTCCTGAACTTGCGTTGATGTTGCTTGTTACTAACATGTATCAGTTGTGCCACCATCAGTGTTTAAAAGATTTGGTCAAAATGTCTCCCCATTGCTACCCAACTGCTTAGCTTTCAGTTTCTGAGCTCCTATATCACAGCATCACTGTTCTCCCATCACCACAACCTTTTAAAAAATATTAGATAAATTTTCTAACTTGTTGTGCAAGAAAGGAAATGGTTTAAAGGACCTTAAAAGGCCTAAGTCCAATACCAGTATGTCCCTGTTTTCCTTTGCAGGTCACCTTTTTTAAGTATAAATTTGGCAGCATGCAGTTTCAGATAAGTATTGCTTGATACAAAGGGTACCTTTTAAGTACCAGCTGCCTGTTTCTGCAAGCTGTGATCAAGTGATTACTATTGTAGACTGGCTCCAGTTTGCCTGAGCCCGAGTGCAACAGAATGATTTTATAGATAAAAGGAGGGTCTGATAAATGCACAGATGGGTAACCTCTCATGACATTATGCAGGAGGCTGAAAAGATTTTTATTTAGTAGCTATGACAAAATTAATAAATAGAGTGTAGTCAATAGTGACTCCTGTCAGGAGGCTAGCAGTATAATCTCAATAACCCTTCTCACTGGAAATGGCATCCTGTCAACTCAGCTTGCTTTTTAGTACACTGGGGAGGGCTGGGAAAAGTATGACTGTCAGTATTGGGTCTTCTCAGTTATACATACAACAATGTTATTGCTGAAGAAGAAAGTAGTAATAAATATAAATGACTTCTGGCTTACAAAGCTACAGTGCTACCCTTTTCACTTATGCCAAAGGTACAAGTGACAGTAAACGACAACTTTGTGGCCTTGTTTACAACTTTTCTTGTAATAATAATTCCAGCCATCTTCAAAGTAAGCTCCCATTGCCAAATGGAAAAGCCTTTCTTCTTTAAAATATGGTTTTTATTTATTTTCCTTGACCCTGATAGGAAGCAGCAGAGACTGCCCATGAAATCTGCTGGGATATGCCCTCATGAAGTTTTAAACAGAAACAAACATAAATTTTAGGTGACACCTGAAAGCATCAAACCACAGAATTTAGGAGTGTGCACAACAACTATATATGGGGTTCTGTGACTTCTTTTCAAAAGCTTTGAAGCAGTTGGCACTCCAAAGCTAGCTGGAGTCTGATTTTCCTCTCTTCACGCTTTTAGATTGTACCACACAGCAAAAAACTTGGTATTTTAAACCACTTGGCAATGCACAGGTCCCTGACCAAGCCATCCCTGTTGCCTTAATGCCTTCTCCTTTCCTACATCTTTAATAGATTTAAACCTGCCTGTATGGTTAAACAAAAGAACTCTCTGTATCATCCTGGTGCACTGGCAGAGAATATTATAGCTTCCTGTTCTTGCAGTTTGTATATCAGCATGTCTGTAAACTCCTAATAGAGATTAATGTGGTTCTAAATAAATGTGAATGTTTTAAAATAGTTAAGTTCAGAGTCCTTCTGGATGAAAGGCACATAGGCAAGCATGCACTAGTATCCATTAGTAGGAGAAACTACAAACAATACAGAGGGTACTTCAGCTATAGCTGAGAGGCACATAAATGAAATGCAAATGGGTGTTTAATGGTACAGCAAGCATATAAATGTATTTTTAAGAATAGAAAATGGTCACTTCAGATGGCTGAAACTTCAGGGGTTTTATGTAGAAAAAACATGGGGCACTTGTATATATGCTTGCACCATAGCTCCAGGCGCTTTTAAAAGCATCCAGTGCTGCAGTGCATACATTTGTATAAGTTGTAAAATATGCATCAGTGTTGAGAAAATGGTAGCAGCACAGTTTTGAACTAAAACACAAATTCAAAAGCACACTGCTACCATTTTCTCAGTGCTGATGTGCGTTTTTTCCATTTATATAAATGTATGGATCACAGAGCTGGGGGTGTCAGCTTGCAAGCAGAACAGACTCTGATCCAGCGTGTCGGAGATCTGGCGGGTCAGAGCAGACAAATGTATGTGTATAAATGCCCATGGTATCTGCCAAAATCAGATCACAGACTTGATTAATTTGCTTAGACCACAAGTAGTCCAAAAATGTGTTTTAATATCCTAATGCCACACTGAAGATTCGGAACAGTGTGGACTTAAAAAACCTTGTTGTTATGGTCTGAATGACCAGCACAATTTCTGTGGCGACAGACTTTCCTTAGAGCCCAGAAACTCTCGGCCCTTCTAGTTTTAATCTGACAGCAACCACAGCCAGAAGTACTTTGGCTTCAGTCCCAACATAATGATTGATGTAATACATAAATAATAATTTTGTCTTAACATTTGCCACCCTTTTGGGGTGAGGTTGCATTTTTTTCCCTTGAGGCTGACACTTGCTGAATGAATTTCATTCTGTTCCCAGACACACCTTGTCAGTGTAACTGGTATTATTAAAAGGAGAAAATTCTTGTTTCCAATGCTGTAGCTGAGTAAACAACTTCTTTTCCTTCTATTTTTGCTTTTCCTTCCACAGTCTTTCATCCAATTCATCTTTCTACAGAAGAATGAGGATTTATGGATTATAGCTGCTCTGTAGAATTGTTGGGAGATGTTTGATTGTTTCCTATTCCCTTTTATCTGGTGTCTTTTTTTTTTTTTCCTCTCTTTAAAGAATAACTTATTCACTAGATGGCAGTATGGAGAGTTTACTTTGAGTAAATCAAGTTCTGGAACTCTATTAAGGAGTGGCTCTAATACCTCTTGGAATCATAAAAAAAAAAAGGAAAAAAGGAAAAAAAAAAAGTCTTCTAGTCCAAATGTCTGCTTAAGGTAGGATCATCCCTATCTAAATTAGGCTATTCTTAAAATGTAGAGGGGTAGATAGCTGTGCCAGTCTGAAGTCAGGCAAAAGGTACTGTAGGGTTGCTCTTTAGACTGAATCAGAGAGGCATAAGATTTTTACAGGCAACAGCCATACTATGCCAGATGACAAAATAGGTTGTCACAAAAGGTTATGCCTCTCTGAACCAGTTGATCTCTAAAGTGTGATCTTGCTCTGGCTTCTGCCTAGTACTAAAGCTGCACGAATAATTGTCTCACATGGGTACCAGGCACAATGCCCCAAAACACAAAATGCCAGGAACACCCTAACTTGCCACAAGTAAAGAAAGGAAATGAGGGCACTGTCGGTGTCCTGTTGCTTCAAGGACAGAAAGTCATTTTGGTAAAATAGACTTGAGAGGTCCAAGGAGGAAAATTATGCCCCTTCCTATAAAGGAAAGCAAACCTCCCCCACCTCCACCCCACCCCTAATGCCAGTCTGGGGCTGGGTGCTGCATTTCATGGCCACTGCTAGGAGGATTTTTTAAAACTCTTCAATAAAGGTTTCTAAAAAGCTATAAACTGAGGAAAGAGTTGGATTTCACTGCATTTATGCCTCTATGTAAGGGCAACTTTTAGAGTTCCCTGGCATGGGTATGGGAGACAAGATTTATGGACTTGGTCCAGAAATATTAGGACAAGCTAGGAACTTTTAATGTAGCTCTTAGACCTACTATCATAACATGAAGTCCATTACTAGAGCCAGCTGAAGAAACCTCAGTGGAGTCGTATTGTGTCAGAATATGATTCTGTTGATACTGTTCAGCTCCATTATAATAGGTTGCTTTGCTGGAGTCTGAAAGGGAACAAGGAATAAAGTTCTGACAATTTCACAATAACCTACTTGGATATTGTGAGAGAGAATTCCAAAGTTTTCAGAGAAGTCTGCCTTCTCAACATTTTAATTTTGACCCTATAGAAAGTGATTTTCAATTTTATTTTCTATTATAATAGACAAATGTAATAATTAGAAATGTGAATAAAAGAGGTATTTTAAAATAAAAATCAAAGTTTCAAATTTGATATAAATTTGGATTTCAATTTGAAATGCTTTGCTAAGTGGATTCTTTTCACTAGTATTTGCTGTTTAGACCTAGTTGGGAAACGGACTGAAATCTCAACACTTTTTGTTTATATGGATAACTCACTTTATCCCCCCCCCCTTTTGGTTCTGAATTCAGATAGAAAGACACAAATCTCAAATCAGTTTACAAAAGCTTAAAAAACTTCATACAGGTAAAATGTTTTGTTTTCATTTGATTCCAGACCATAATCTTTTTAAAGTGGTATGTTTAAAAATGAAAAGTTGGAAAAAAACCTCTCCATTTTGAAGCCAAAGTGCCATAACAGAATGATACAATTATCAGAACTTCAGCTCTTTTTGACAGTGAAAATTCATCCATCAATAGTTCTTGAAAAAATTATTTAGTTCTGCCTTCCCCCTTTGGAAATAGTTGTAGTTGAAGCTGGCCAGAGTCTCTGAAATTCTTAAAATCAAGGAGAACTATTACAACAGAATTTTTACTTGTGTAGCTCTGTCCATTTTTAAAAAAGTCTCCTTTTAAATTTAACTGTAAGGTGCACAGGGGAAAGGGGATTTGTTATAGCCCTGCTTGGCCATGTGGGACTATGAAGAACAGGTCTGTTCGATTAGTAGTTACTGCTGCTACCTGCCATTTGGGGGAGGGGGAGATGTCGGGTGTCTACACATGCAATTCATGTGAAGCAATAAACTCAGTTTCCTCCGATTTTTATCAGCAGTTTGAGCTGGAGTAAACTACTCCTGGGCACAGCATCTACATGTGCTCCCAGAACAGCAGAAATTTGAGCTGGGGTGGAGATGGCCTATGCTGGCAGAAGTATGGGGGTTTCAGCTCCAGGAGGTAGTGTGGGGAGGTGGAGGGAGGCATGAGGGTGTTGAAAGTGCAGAGCCATGTGGCTAGGTGGCTTTATGGAAATCTGGCTTCCAGCTGGCTGGGCCAACCAGGAACAATTTATGCCCACTGTCAGCATCTACATGTGTGTTTTTTAATTGCAGTAAATTACCCAGCATAGGACAGTACTGTCCCTGTTGTACTGTGGTATTTGTCTACTATGGCCTAATACAGTTGCATGTATAGATGGTGACACTACTCTGTAGGTAATTAGTTAACTCTGCAGTAAAGTGCATGTGTAAACATGGCCAGGGATGCCTTACCACAACACATCAGGATTAGATTGCTTAATAAAGGTGCAGAAGACTAAGGGGAAACCTTGGATCCATTGAGATCAGTGGAAACTTTGCTGCCATTTTCTGTGGGACCCAAGTTTTACCTTTTAAGTGTAATTTCTTAATAGTAACCTTGTTCATTTTAAATTCACTATTGCTATTTTGCATGGAAACTATTTGGATAGGAGACTGAATAGCGTTGGCACATTGAAGAAGGGAATCTGAAGTCCATCTCCAAATCGAGTCGACTTTAATCTATAAGATAAGGGGGTGGCAGTACGGGGAGATTGTCACTGGCTTTTCTATATTCCAGAACAGCTGCTTAGTGTAGTTGTTGAAGTTGCATCATATACTTCCTACCTGTCAGGGCTTGTACTCCTACAGAGAGAGAGAGACAGATTTTTCTCTTCAACAGAAAGTAAGGCAGTGAACAGTAACACCACTTAGTTTTGTTTCAAGATGAAAAAACAAATTACTGTCAGATGTAGCAAATTTGCTTCTAATTACTCACCTGACATAGCTTGGGTGGGGGAAAATCACTTGAGCTCTTGCATGAAAAATCTTAATTTGTGCCTTGGGTAGTTGAAGCTTAAATTTTAATATAAAAATGATGATATTTTGGAAACTTACTGGAGCAATACAGTTCTAATGCCCAGGTAAAGGTCTTTGAAGGTCTAAGATTTAAAAAAAAAACAACAAAACAAACCCAAAAAAAACCCCTCCTACTTTTACCAGAAAGAATATGGCATATAAGAATCCACTAAAGCTCCCCTAGTTTTGTAGTCAAAATATATTTCAAAGACAGTCTAGAATATTATTTAGCCTAAAAGAACTTTAATATCTTCAGTTTTAATGAAGTATAAGTTTTACTGCAATTTTCTACAGCTCTTCTGTATTTATCAAAAAAGTAAATGAATTAGCAAATTTTACCATTGTTTTTAATTTCCACTTGATTTTTCACATGCTAGTACAACTTGAAATATTTGGACTTCAAACACTGATGGGAAATATTTCATTTTGAAAACCAGTTTCCCTGGGATTCTTTGGATTTTTACATTGAGACAGACGACAGCATTTTCAGGCCTTAGTATTTAAAATAAAAAACTGAAGCCCAAAATGGCTCTCTTTCCAAGCATACATTTTCAGTGAAGTGACTTGTTCTACCAGGGAGAAATGAAATGAAAATACAAACCCTCCTTCAATTATAAAAATTATAGAAAAATTGAGAAATAAACAGTTGGATAATTTTTTGCAACTACTGTACTTACAGTCAAATACAGGCATACCTTGGAGATATTGCGGGTTCGGTTCCAGACCACCGCAATAAAGCGAATATCCCAATAAAGCGAGTCACACGAATTTTTTGGTTTCCCAGTGCATATAAAAGTTATGTTTACACTAT
>NW_017728950.1:61572213-61596807 GCF_001723895.1 Crocodylus porosus | reverse complement strand
AAGCGCAATAAAATGAGGTATGCCTGTATGCTTTTATATAACTAAGAAAGTAGAAGTTTGTGGATATTCCAAAACCTTACAATTTTTATATAAAATATGCTGTACTATATTAATGATCCATGCATAAGTCAAATCAGGTTTGTTTTTGTTTCTTGCATCTCAGAGTTCTGCTCATTCTTTTTAGCTTAGAATTCAGTTTATACGGTAAGACTGATCCAACATCAACCATGTGCCGTATTTAACATTTTAACTGAAAGGTAATACTAATCTTATGGAACTGGCAGCCATGTTGTTGAAAATGAGACTTGTGGTGTTAAGCCTGTATAGATGTGTATGTTTTTCAACATATATAGCAGTAAGCAAGACTATATCGCTTTAATTATTCTATTTTATATATTTTCCAGGCTAACAAAAGTATTAATAAATAAAAGTCTGATTCTTTAAAAAATAAAAAAATTTGAAGGTTTAGTAGATAGTTGCTTAACACCCTGAAAAATCTTTCCTTCCATTATTTTTAGCGTGTTCAGCTGAATATATGATGTTTCTTTGACTATGTTGACCTAAATGATGTGGCTAAGGTCATTAAATGAGTCATTAGTAGAGCCTGGATTAGAACACAAGTCTGTTTCCAACTCTCTAATCAGTCTGTTAGGCATTCTGCCTAGAAATAAAACCAAGTTACTAATCTTCACACAACACTGCTAACTCTTAACTTTCCAGGGGAATGCTGAGAGTGTTTATGAAAACTGACCTAACTCAATAATGATAAATCTTCACTGTGGTGAAAGAATTAGGCTGAGGAAGGGTAGGTATTTATTTTTAACTTTCCTAATGTGGTTATATTTTCAGACTACAATTACTTCGGTCTGGAAGGAGAAAAGACAGAGTAAAGTGTTGTTTGTGGTGTGTGTTTTTTTTGTTTTTTTTTTTTTTAAATATTTTTGGTTAGGATGTATTTATGCATCCAAGGAGAATGGGAGTCATGGAGATTAATCCGCTACAAATAGTTCAGCAGTAGAAACATTTTAGGAATTGGCCTCAAACTGAGAAACAGGCACATATTAGGTAAGCCAAAACATTCACTCGAGAGTTCAGATCCAGTTCTGATATGTGCACAGCAACTGCACTGACCTATTGTGAATTTCCTGAAGCAGTTGCTTATCAGTCGCTGCTGGTCAAACTTGCACATTTTCTCTTTCAGTGCACAGGAAATCTGGGTGTTCGTACATCCGGTACTCACCTATTGTTAATGTTCCACACAGCGTTTCTGTAAGTGATAGCTGGGCAATAACCTTATGGGAGTATTAAAGCTAAAATTTAGCTGTACAGGCTGTCAGGAACTGTATATCTAACAATAGTGTTCAAAATAAGGTATATGAAGAAATGCTTTATTTCGGCGAGATGACAAAAAAAAATCTAAGAGGATGGTAAAGTAGTGGAAGAAACACAACAGGGAAAAATCACTTTATCTGTTTGTTTTTTCTTCAGTTAACTGTATACAAAGGGCTCTGAAAAATACAAAAAAGTTGTTTTGCTTTTGTGTGAGATTAAAACAGCTGTAGAAAAGAAAAGGGATTAAAACAGTTGTTTTTAAACATCATAGTAATTGTTATATGGAGTTTAGAGCAAATGTTGTCTCCCAAAATTACTTTTTAACTTGCGTTGAAACTTACTAGGTTTTAGTCGCCTCATGATGCTTGTTTTGTAAGGTTTATTTGTTCCACTGGGAATTTGAGGGGGGTGGTAGCTCTTTCTATAATGGTAAGTGCTGGGCAACTTTCTGTGATTTGTGTTTGCATGGGTATAGGTGCACATTATGATTCATTCTCAAATTTTCTTATCACAATTTTTCCACCTCCACAGGGGTGTTGTAAAGGTATGTACATCTAGGTCTATGAGGCAGTTGAGCTTAAAAAGGACCTCTTAAATGAAGCTGTATCATCCTTCTACTACACCAAGAAGACTTGGAATCCTTCCAAAGTGTGTGTTTAAGTGTTTTTAAAGACCATAAAATAATAGAAAAATAAGGTTGAAGGGACAACAGAAATATTCCAGCCACCTGTTCTTTGTATAAATTAGCCCAGACTAAATTTTACCTAGCTTCCAGTGATGAAGCCTCCCTAGGCAGCCTAGTGTAATGCTTAACCACCCTCAGTTAGAAAAATCGTCTTAATAACCAACCCGAATTTAGTTTGTTGCCATTTAGGCTTGTTACTAATTTCTGTCCCCCAAAGTCAGAGCTGACCGAAGCAGGGTGCAGGGCCTGGGGCAAATCAGCCCATGTGGGGCCCCGTCCCCCCTCTGATCCAGGCCCCAGACCTGAAGAAGCTGCCAGTGCCACTGCCATCGGCATCGGTGGGGGGCAGGGGTAGTGAGCGGCTGGATGTGGAGCTGCTACTCCACCTGGCTCTGCACTGCTGCTGATCCACCCCCCTGTGGGGCCTGAGGCAGTTGCCCCAGTTTTGCCCCCCTAGGTATTGCCCTGCCCATAGTGGACATAAAACAACTGATCACCATCACTTTTAATAATCGGGGCTTGTGGACAGAGGTGAGATATTTTTATAAGACCAACAAGATTTTTGCAAAAAACAAGTTGTTTTTTAATTGCAAGCTTCCAGGCACAAACCCGCTTCATCAGGCATCAGAGTAAAGATTGTAAAAGTTCTCCTGAATAGAAATGAAAGTTCATATTTCATAGGATTTCACAGAGGGGTCAATAAATGGAAAAACCCTTTGGGCAGCAGTTCTTAGCTAGTAAGGAGCCTCAGCTCTGCTGTAAGGCTGTGATGATGCAAATTACCTTAGACAAAAGCAGGACCAGGATCTCAGGCTTCAGGTGATCACAGTTGCTTCCTGCTTGGGAAAATATGAAGACTTAAAAAAAAAAAAAGAAAAGAAAAGAAAAAACACAGCTAAAATTCAGTATCTTCCATGTGTCAGGTATCTGGGTTGTAGCTGTATTGGTGTAGAGGAAGAAGTAATCAAGGCTCATGGACAGAGGTGATACTTTTTTATTAGACTATAGCAGGGTGATGTCCCTAGTTACCCCTATCCTCCTTAACTGTGCCGGTCTTGCCGTACAAGCACCCTCTATCTCACCTGCCATGTCTTGTTGGTACAATTAATATAGGGAGGCTGCCCTCGATCTTTAGATATGGACACGGTCTGGCTAGTTCCTATTGAACCCTGTTGTTCATAGACCCCTTGGTGTCCTGCTTCACTGTGGATGGTTGCTGAGTCAGCCTTATGGTCTATATGTGTGGCTCCAACCATTCCTTTACCAAGCCTCGCAGATGGCGGCGACATTGTCTCGTCTAGGCCTTGCTGTGATTTGGCCCCTTGTCTCTGCACCTCACTGGCAGTGGGGTCCCCACTCTGTAGTGGGCCCCCTATGAGGCTGCCTCCTTCCCCAAATAGCTCACCCAAACCACCTGTGTTATCAGATGGCAAACAAACAACAGCAATCAAACATGAGCCCCTGGGTTATAATGTAACACACAGTTCAAGGCATGCTCTGCCCCTTTAAAAGAGTAAAACTTCTTCTCTAATACTTGGTGCCTAGTAGGCAAGGGTACCTTATGGGCTCCTGGTGCCCCAGAAGCCCTAAAGATAGCATATCCCATGGCTGTAGCATCTCTGTACCCTTCCCTCCTGAAGGCTCCTTCCCCTTTGGGTGCTGGCAAGGAACTAAACTGCCTGGTCCCAGCCCTAGGGTTTATATGAGCCTAGGGCCCTGCCTCTTCTAGCTAGCTAACCAGGTGCAGGTGTGGCCAGTTCTCTCCTGGGCTCTTATCTGGCTGTTTGTGTTCCCACCCTGGGCAATCTCTGCTCAAAGAGGAGCAGGCACTTTAGTGCCCTGCGACATAGACCAACAAGTTTTTTTGCAAAAAAAAAAAAACCTTTTAAATTGCAAGCTTTTGGGCACAAACACCCTTCATAAAGCATCAGAGAGAAGATTGTAAAAGTTCTCCTGGGTCATTTTTAATAAAACTCAGCTTTCTCTTCATGGGGCAACACCCTCCCCCTCCCCCCCGCCCATCTTTTCCTGATATATAAAGTTCCTCACAGAGAAGTGCTTAAACAAATTTAGTTGATGAACTTTTCCTTCATTTCAAGAGACCTAGGAGGCTGGTGCCCTTGAAAATCCCCCTATCATCTAAAAATTTTTGCTTAGTGAGTTGAAATGTCCCAATTAGTTTGAATCTACTTGAGTAAGTGAAGCTAAAAATGTTATTTATTACATTTTTTCAATTAAGAGTCTTTGACAAGTTAATATTTAAAAGGCATGTCAGATTGAAACAAAGTTTCAAAGATTAGTTATAGTCAAAGCACATGGTAAAACTTCAATGTCTTTTTTTTCCAAAGGTAAAGGAAAGCTGTTTTATTTAGTTAGAGACATATCAAGATAATATAGAAGAGCTTACTATGTCTCAGATAGTTTAAATAAGGTATGCCAGAAATTAATAAACCATTACAATAGGAATATTGTTGAGCGGTGCCTTTAGCCATAAAGGATTTGGTTTAAGTAGGGAATTTATAATTTTATTTGGTGTTGGTGTAACAAATAAATTTGGAAGAATTTTGAAGACTGCCTCTAAGAAAATTGACAGTAGCACAAATTGATGGGAAATAACTTAATCACACATTAGGTTAGATTAATCATTTTTGTAAAGATTCCCAGCAGTTGGTACTTCCGACATTATAACCAGTGCAATCTTCCACCTATATAACTAGTTTGGTGCAGAAGGTAATAGCTTAATACTTTTCTGTATTCTTCAGTGAAAGGAGCAATGGATATTTCTTTCATTCTGTCCTGCTAAGATGTCTCAAGCGTTCCTTAGAATCGCTACTTCTATGGAGGTGTAGGTAGCTAGTTGTCAGATCTTTTGGTCCCTGGTGCCTCTTCTGAGACTACCCAATGAATGCTGATGTTGCTACCTATCTTAACACTAGAAACTGAGTTAGGGCTTTTCACTTGCTTAACCAAAGCCAACAAACAGTTAACTAGTACATAGTACTTTTAATGTTAGGTTTTCAGATACTTGAAGGTGAATTTTATCACCAGTATTCAGGTACAGACTTGTACATGTGAAGGGGGTACTCTTGCCTGTTCCTTAAGTCCAAGTAGTGGTCTTTTGAAATAATATGTTCAAGATTTAAGAAATAGTGGGCTTTGAATGAAAATGGCAATTATAGCAATTTAACACGGGTAATGTTTTTGTTTTGTGAAGAGAAGCAAACACCTATATTTTCCAGTGTTTCATGATTTTTCACTCTATTCTCTAGTTTATACAGATCTTCTCTTAGGCGTGTAGAAAATAGATAGCAATATCTTGTTTTAGAACTGTGGATGTATTAATACTTAGAAATACCTAAAACTAACATGCAGTACTACTTCTCATGGTTTTTAAGATGTGTTGCAGATAGCAGGCCTGTGCAGTGTATAGGGAAGTGATGATTTCTTTGAATCCTAAATGGAAATGAGTAATAATGGCACTCTTGCCTGGAAGTCCTGTCTTTTTTTTTTTTTAATAAAAGTCTGGTGCTCCCAGATGCCAGAGACAGGAGCTTATGGGAGTGTTCTCAACCTAATGAACAAGATGAGCATATTGGTTTATGAGATGTTTTTATGTTGTGTTTCTCTCTGGATGATTAACTGATGACCTGAGAGCCCTTGTGAAGAATGTTCCAAATACATTCTGTGCTGCCTGTTGGGTCTGGTCTTTTTTTTCTCTCTCTCTCCTTTTTTGTTCCTTTGACACTTCATTTCTGTTTCTTCAAATAAGTCAGACTTACTAGACTCGTTGTTTGCATCTGGCCCATGAAGCCCAGATACTGGTTGTGGTTTAGGAGTTGTGGGGCTTTTGTGGTGGTGAGGTTGGCAAGGGGAAGATTGCACATGTGATAGCAGGCGGGTGGTGGTGATTAGTGATGGTGCCAGCCTGCCACAGAGCAAACAGTATTATGTCATGCTGCCGACAGCTAATCTAGTCCAAACCCCTGCACTGAAGCAAGAACAAATAATCTTAGAAAAGGGCTGGGCAATTTTTTGAGCTCAAGGACCACATAGGGAGTTTTGATGAGCTGCCATAGGCCAGGTCACCCTCCTCCCCACAGCAACTCACCGAAATTCTCTGTAGGGTTTTGGGCTGGTGGAGGAGCAGTGTTTGGAAGAAGGAGAGGTGTGATTGTCCCCTGCATGCCCTGTCCTTTGGGGGAAGGTGGCAAGGGGGTGTGTGCAAAGGGGGCACATGTACATGTGTTGTGGGGGCTGCCTGAGAGCCAGCTGCAGGTGGAGAGGGGAGGTGTGTGGAGGGGGGGGTGTGTGTGCATTAGGGGGCTGCCTGGGAGCCAGCCTGGGGGAATGAGGGGGAGGGGCACATACAGCAGAGCTTGCCTGGTTGGTGGCTGTCCCTGCAGTGCTCCACATGGGGCTGAGCCCCGCCTGGGGTAGCGAGTGCCATGCTCCTGCCCATACTCTCTAGCCCAAGCCCCAGCTCCAGCTTGGGCCCTGGCCAGTGCACAGCTTCTGGCCGGGCTGTTTCCAGCATGGCTGCAGCTGGCCAAACTCACATTGTTACTGGGGGGCAAGGGGAGCAGAGCAGCACCTGACCAGCTGCACCAGAAGCTGCGCAATGGCCAGGGCTGGCAGAGCTGTTTTTGCTCCCTTCATCTCCAAGTGTGGCAGTGGCTGGTGCTGCTGTGAATCCTGACCCTGCTGCGCCACTCTGGGTGGGTGGGTGGAAAGCTACAGCGGAGAGGCTCCTGCCCAGTGCATGAACTCTGACTTTAGCTCCTGGCTACCTTCAACCCACTCTGCCTGCCTGGTGTGATGAGCAGCCCCTGTGGGCAAGTGGAAGGTGGACAGAAGCTGGCGCCACATCTCCATGCACTGGGCAGGAGCCTCTCCGCTGTAGCTTTCCACCCACCCACCCAGAGCAATGTGGTGCAGCGGGGGCAGGAGCTGCAGCTAGAAGTTGGGGGAGCAGGATATCCCACCAGCCCAAGACCGCTTCCAATAGGGCTGGTCCTCGTGCAGCTGCAGCCTGCCGGTTGCTGCTATGTTCCCCTTGCTTCCAGCAGCCACTCTTCCTCCTCCCACTCCTGCCCCTGCTGCACCGTTCCGGGTGAGGGGGCAGGTAGAGCAGAGGAACATCTGGCTGGCTGCAGCCGCACTGGAAACAGCCCTGCCAAAAGCTGAGTGGTGGATGGAGCTGGGGCTGGCAGGAGTGTGTCACGGACTGCCCCAGTGGGAACAGGTGGGGCTCAGCCCCCTGTGGAGCACTACAGGGGGAGCCAGTTGCCCGCCTCTGTTCTAGACTATCCCTGACAGATTTCACCTGTTATTTAAAATCTGCTAATGAAGGAAATTGTGGGTTCTGCTTAAAAGAGCCTGTTCCTTTTTGCTCTTCCCTTGACTATTCAAGTTTTTCTTAGAAAATATACATTGGGAATTTATCTGTTGAAAATGTTAAAATGATTGTATCTTTCCCCCTTGTAGCAGTGGAGTACAATTAATCATTGTCCTCTATAAACAACCTTTTTCTACCTTGGGGAGGACTGTTGTGTCCCTTCCCTCACCTTCTCTTTTCTAGGCTTGGTATAAATAAGTTCAGTTCCTTTTAACGTTTTTTCTTAGGTCATGTTTTGTAAACCTCTTTATCATTCTTGTTGCTGTTTTCTGGACAACTTCCAGTTGTTCCATATCTGTCTTAGTGTGATTCCCAAAGTTAGACTCAGTATTTTCTACCGTGCCTTGGCAGTACCGAGTAAAGTGGAGTAAGTGTCTCCCTGGTTTATGTAAGATCTCTTTAATAATATACAATCCTGGAATGAGGTTTGTCTTTCTTGTAACAGCATCATGTTGACTTGTATTTAGTTTGTGTTTCTTTGCTATCTTCCTGCCACCACCCCTACCCCCCCAGTCTTCCTCTGCTGTACTGCTGCTTTGCAATATAGTCCTCATCTTGTATTTGTACACCTTTGTTTCTGTTTCCTAAGTTTTATTGTTGGAATTCACAAGAATTTTATTAATGTAGCAAACAATTATAGAATATATTTATTATGCCCATGATTCTGAGGAATGCAAGAAATTAATGTTTAAAGCCAATTAGAATGGTATGACCGTCTGTCAGTCCCATGCCAAATATATTCTGACAGTATTAGTCCTTGCAGAATTGTCTGCGTGCTTTTAGTCAGTAAGATGCCATGGGATTTCTTTAGTAGTGTTTTGATTAACTTTTTTTCCTTTTTCAGCAAGTAGTTGCTGCCACATCTGAGGACAAATTTTGCTTTTTACAGGTTTTATTTTTTACACCAGTGTAAACTGGTAGTATTTTACCCTTTTGTTCCTATATCTACCAGCTGTAAGGATGTAGGACCCAACTTCTGATCTCTCCAGGAGCAGAGCATCTGTGTTGGTAGACTAGGATTTATTGAAGTGTGCACTATAATGCATGAAACCTGATCTCAAACCTTGCCCCAGAATGCCTGATAGAAGTCTCTTTGGAATCACCGGTGAAGACAGCTGGTCATGCAGTCTGGCTACCTACATCTTGGTGCTTGCAGATCTGTGGTGCAAAGAGTGCCCTCAAAGCTTAGTTATGTCAATGGGAGCTGATCATATCCAGCACTTTAAAGCATCCAGGTGGTGGAAAAGTCCACCAGAACTTGGTTGTAAGTCTGTAACTTTCAAGTGCAAATCTTTTTCTAAATCCTTCAGCTCTCCTTTCAAAAAAACTCTGTTCAGATAAACTTCCTGATTAGATTATATAATACAAGATGTTACATTTTACTGCTTGGCATAAGGAGCCCTTGAGTTCTATATTTTGGTTGATGCTGCAGAAAGCAGCTTGTTTATTTGGGGTGGAGGTGGCAGGGAACTCAAATCTCTGGATAGCAAGATTGGATTGTTATAATTAAGTGTGCTATCTGAATAAAGACAACAGGGCTTCTGTAGTTTTTATAAGGTGTTCCAAGCACACACCCATGTATCTTGAAGATGGATATATGGTGCCAAATACCCTTAAATGTTATCTAATCTCTTTTCTAAACATACTGGTGCCACTGTTTAAAAAAAACCAAACAAACAGAATTTACCTACAGTGTAATACTACATTTGTTTGAACTCTGCAATCCACAGATATAAACTGGTTTCTTGGATATCATCACGAGGCAACTCTTACTCTGTGCAGAAGTTCACTTTCTACCAAAAGAAACTTTCTTCCAGTGGAAGTATAATCTGGGATCTGGACTGTACAGACATTCTTTCAGCCCCGTAGCTAGAGAGTTTCACAGTCAAGCTCTCCAGCCTGGGGGCACTAGAGGGCTAGCTCTAGGTCACCCCTACCCTCAGGGGAGCCCGTTAATTAATTGACAGCCTGTCTTCTTGCCTGCCTGGGAAAGAGTCGAGCAGTAGGCAGTTATTGCCTCCAACCCACTCTATGGGATAGGAGGAAGCTGCTTCAGCACTCCCCTCTCATGCCTTTTCTGGACTGGTGACCCTGGTCTTCAGAAAGCAAAAGAGCTTTTCCCTTAGCTCCACTCCTCTTGGTCCCTGGGAGAAGTAAAACCTGGGGAAAGCATGAGGATGTTCAGTGTCCTGGGAGAAATTCTCCCAAGAGCAACTTAACCCTGGTTGTTCCTGAGTTTTGTTTGTTTGTTTTTTTTTTTTTTTCCTGGAGCAGCCATTTTGGCTCCAGGAGAAAAAGCTTGAACATTTTCACGCTTTGGGCTTCTCCTGGTAGAAACTGAAAGTTTGTACTTGGCCTCTGACTTGTAAAGGCGACTGTTGTGCAGTACATAAAGCCAATAGGTTTTGAAAAACTGTTTTGATTTTACTTGTTGTTGTTGTTGTTGTTGTTGTTGCTGTAGTAGTAGCTGAATGTTGTATTATTCAGGAGGGATAATGGCAGTACAAGATGAGATTCCATCCACCCTATCCGCCACCCACCATGGAGAAAAAGCCACTCATCTTTAAATTTGCCTACAAGGAAACCTCATCAAATACATTGTATATCCTTAAATTGCTGTTAAAGCAGCATGTGCTCAAAAGTAAATACTAATTATGAAGCTGATTTAAATGCAGTTAGCATTGAGCAGGATTATAAAAAAACACACAAACAAACACACAGCACATATTGGGCAAAAATAAGGATAGGTTAGTGTAGCCCATCTGAATAAGAGATGTGGCATAGTATCCACTATGCTCAGTTCCCCTCAGCACCAGCTCTTTCAAGTCATGATGAGCCACTACTTTGAATATATTTTGACAACTTAATTCCCACAACTGAGCTGTACCTCCTTTTTCTTTCTATTTTCAATGATTTCTATTCCTTTGCCAGGTTTTAAATGTCTGGCAAACATCACCAAATGTGACCTATGACACAGAGCCAACCCATGGGCCACCTGGGAAACCAGCTTGTTCCTTTTTGTCCTTGGGCCAACCGCCTGCCTCTTTTCTGCCATGGCTTGATGTCCAATTGTTTTGATGTTAATAGGTGGGAGGCTGCCCTTTGATCCACCCTGATGTCGAGGGCCTAATGTACACACACTCCAACCAACCTATACGTGTCCCAGGCCTCAAGTTTCCTTCAGCTGGGTAGCACTGGGACTCCAGCTCTGGAGTCTCATGTGGGACTCTCACTCCCCACCAGAGCTCAAAGTCTCAGCACCATTGCAGATGTTTCCAGGCCTAGCACCTGGCCTCCCCACTGGTGTACAGACTGGGTCTTCCATCTCCAGCTTAGTGCCTGGCTTCCAGTTGAGTGGCTCCCGCCAGGCCTTGTCAACTGCCTTCTCTACCTTGGGGCCCTACAGCACTGTCTTACTACTCAGGCTGCTTAACTGCCTCCTCATCTCCGGGGCTCACAACTATACCCCACGACTCAACTGGGCCTCGCTACTCTGCCCTCTCTCAGGGCCTCTCTACTCTGCCCTACCATTCAGCACCCCCCAACCCCATAGGCTCAGGTGGCACTTCACTTGCCTTGCCTGGCCCACCACTCCACCCTCTCACTTGGGGCTCGGGGTAGAACACACCTGCAAGCTCAGGTGGCGCTCCTGCAGTGCCTGGCCCACCTCCAGTATCCGCCACCCCACAGGGCTCAAGTACAGCTACTCTGCACGCCTGGCCCTGAGCTGCCTCCGAAGTCCCCCCTCCCCACAAAAAAAAAAAGTGGGGCACAGGTTTAGGTGCCCCTATCCACCTAAATGCCAGGTTCGAGGACCATCTTGGTATAAGTGGCCCTTCCCTGCTAGAGGCAGGACCATCAGGCCTCCCCATCCCAGCAGGGTACAGTTTCAGGTCATGTCGAGGACTAATAAGGCCTCCTCCTTCCCTGTAGCCTCACCTTTTAATTCCAAGGTGTTCAGCTCAGCCCAATGTTGCCTCCATATTGCCTGGTGATAGCTGCCAGTCTGTGTGGAAGCAAATCTTCCAGAAGGAGCACGCCCTGTGCAGGTCTGGAGAAACAGCACAGGGTAGAGATGTACATTAAACTACCCAAGGCAGACCTGGTGCTAGCAGGCAGAAACAATCAACCACCTCTTCTGGGACTGCCCATACACCAGAAAGGTGTGGAAGAAAGTCCATGCGCTCTTCCTGGTGGTGACAGGGTTTCAGAAACCTGACCAGGGAAGCAGTTCTCTATAGGCACCTGACCAGACAGCAAGGACCCTGACAGCTTGCTTCAGCCAGTTCATATCCTGCTTCAAGGAATGCACTGTAGAAAGCCAGGAACCTGCTCATAAACAGACACTCAGGCTCCACAGTCAAGGACCAAATTAAAATGGGACTAAGTGAAATGTACTGGTATTACAGGAAGATGGAAAAGGACAACGGGAAAGAAATGGCAGACCTCATATGGTGCAGAGGGGTCTGATATTAGACTTTTTCTGGGGCAGGCCTTCTGAGGAGGGCAGCGGATTGGGGTATGGGTATGGAGATGGGTGCACAAGTCCATTGACATTTGATTTGAACTGTGGGTTTGTAATAGTTTAACTGTCAAAGTAGGCTTTGATCTGCCAAGTGAACCATAGGGGCTGCTTAGTGGAGTGTTGGCGGTAAGGTGGGGGGCAGTGTTTGAAAAGGAAAAAAAAAAGAAAAGAAAAGTTTGTACTATATGTAAGTAAGTGTCAAAGTGCTACTTAAAAGTGCGTTTATGGAGTACCTGTACTAAAAGCTTGCAGCAGTTTGGAAGGGAAAAAAGGTACAATGCATTAATTCTGGAGGAACTGACTCTGTGGGTACCCACAGTAATGTGCACTATTAATGTGCCTATATTATAAAGTATGTCTATTTCACGGTTACTGTTTTCAAATTTACCCGTCGCTTCTATGGGAAAGGGGCTGCAGGGGGAAAAAGGGGGCAGAGGACAAGGGAGCTGTTGCCTCTGCCCTCCCTTCCTCCCCATTTAGTTTCCTTGCTGTAACAACAGTGGGAAGGGGACAAATTCAAGGCAAACTTCCGATAATTAGATTCTGTATCTGGAGAACTATAAAATTATAAACTTTCCATATATAGAATTTAATTACTAGGGCGTTGCCTTATTCAGGGTTGTCTTATATTTGAGTAAATACGGTGACTAGTTTCCTTTTTACCACAGCTCTCCTGAATAGACTGTGTGAACAAACAAACTGAGGAAACAAGGAGGTGTGCCTGAACTGTCACATTTTGCAGAGCAGGTGCAATACTTGGTTAAGTGATTTGTCGTGGGCTGTACTTTTCATATAGATCTCGTGGTATTAAACTGTTGCAAAGTAAATGCAACATAAAGCACTGTCAAATGCCTGTTCCCCAGTGCATTTAATAAGCAGCTTGGGTCTATGTGCTTTGGTTGTTTCTGTATCTTCTTATTTTGGGGAAGGGAGGGGTAACGTAAAGTAAGGAGTTTTTCCATAGGATTTTTATTTAATTTTATTTAAAAGTCTACTGCTTCTAAACTTGTCTTCTCTGAAGGTAATTGCTTTTACTTTGCCGCTATTCATGAAAATAGTACTTACTTGTGTTTCCTTATAGGCCGTGCACTAGAGGTGGTCATATGATGTTTTTTAGCTATACTTAGAAGCTGGCTAGTGCTGTCTTTTTAGTATTTAAGGACTGTATTTTGGTTCGTGACCCTGGTAGTCTCTTCTCTTCCCTGCAAATTATCTATTTTTATGTCACCATTCAGTTTGATGGCAGCAGGTAAGAAACTCACTAAAATCTGCTCATGTCTGAATACCTTGTATCTTTGTTCACAAAGTATTTTACATTTCCCTTCTCCATCCTTCAACTTCTGTGCCACATTATTACTCTGCAGTCAAATTGAAACTGACCTGAGCTGTGGTCTTTTATGATTATAGGTATAAAATTATAATAATGTTTCTTATTTTCCAGTAGTAGATCATAATTAAAAAAATATTCATACAGAAGCTGAACATTCATTCTTTCCTTCTCTAAAACTCATCTTTATTTAGTGATCATTCTCTTTTTTCTTTCTTTCTTTCTCTCTCTTTCTCTCACTGTTTATCGAGAACAAAGTAGTGACACATTTATTTATTTATTTATCACTATCAAAGTTTACTTTAGGGTTATCCTATTTACAGACTTGCTGTTTAAAACATTGGTGATGTATTGGAAATTAGGTGGGTTCATTCCATACCTCTGAATGACAGAAGAATATGTAAGCCACTGTAAGAAATTAATAGCTTTTGTACTTTGCACTTTGAACACCAGATGAGACAACATTGCTAGTATGTTTGCGGAGCTGTTTCTTTTGAAGAAGCATTTCATAGGAACTTTCAGCCGATTAGCTGTATTGCTAAGGTATAAAAGAAAGTCACTTTCTCGGTGGTAAAATGCGGAAAATAGTTAAACGTTGCTATATAATCTTGTTAGCTCTGTTAGATTAAAAATCTTGTTTATAATAAGAGGTGAAAGAAGATTTGCGTTATGTGCGATGGACCCTGTCTGGCATGGAGGCATACGGTGCATAATGTAGTATTTTAAATGTGGAAACGGCAGTGGAAACAACTTTTAAGGGGCATTTGTACATGCTGCATCTGAAACTTGCGCTCTTTACTATTGGTGAACTTTAGCTAGCGGTTCTTTCGTGTTTGTATTCTTTAGAGAGATGCCCACGTACCACTAGTGCTTCAGGGTAGCCCTGAGTATTTCAGGAACAAAGTTAGGAATAAATAGGAGTTCAGTAGAAATTATTGAAAACATGATGGACTGACTTTGTTTTTTGCTTTTCTGTTTTGTTAAGGGGAAAAAAAGAACAAATGCAATTAATTAGTTAATCCTTTCACTGTTGGAAGCTTTTACATTGTCAAAGCTATACAGCAATTAAAATAAATAAAATATTGAAGAAAACTTCTAGGGCAGGAAGAAGAATGTTTTGCCCTAAAGTGTTTTCATTTATTTATTTAGTTTAAATCCCATTGTCACAGTACTTTGCTACTTTTTTTGGCTTTCTTCCTGCCCTCCCTTTTCTCTCCCCCTCCCTGCCTCAAAGCCCTTTAAAATTACTTGCCTTTAGCACTGGACTTATACTAAATAACTGTAGGAGGTGGAAATTAGGACTGGATTTCAGTATGGCATGCACTTCCTTGCTGATAGAAACAGAAGTGAAAGTAACTAGTCTGACTAATAAGTACAGTTACTCCTATGTCCTGGAACAATTGTACCACCCCCGTGGCAACACTTGGTGCAAGTCCCCTCTCTACCCCATAAGAAACCTCCATTATTCAGAAACAGAAGGCTTGTTAAATGAGTCAAAGCTAGGTAAAATTCTGAAAACTGAACACCAAATATGGCAATGTAGAAACAGCTGCAGTACAAAATTATCCTGGGTTCCCTTTTTAACAGCAACCTTGGCTGGCAGGATTAGCATCTAAAC
The DNA here is from genome assembly GCF_001723895.1 of Crocodylus porosus. Lineage (NCBI taxonomy): Eukaryota > Metazoa > Chordata > Crocodylia > Crocodylidae > Crocodylus > Crocodylus porosus. Next base: position 61,581,925 of record NW_017728950.1, on the reverse strand, counting down.
CTTTCCCAAACTTTTTCCATTTAGAATTGGACTGGGTCAAAGAAGTGCCACTTTTTCCCAGATTGCTTTGTCAAAGATATAGAAAAGGAGCATTTTCCCAAAATGGTTCTCCCAAAAAAATAGGTGGAAAGCACTGCTGGTGCCTTTGTGTTCATTTATTGATGGTACCTGGGACTTGCCATCGATTGGGTCTCCATAGTTTTATGTTAATTGTATGTAGTTTGCAAATGTCTTCAGCTTTTCATGGAAATTTTGTGGCATTACACTACAAGTCAAGTAGTCATCTGCACAGGCATTGGCAATAAGGTCGGTAGAGTGATTTAATATCTATGAAATGGCTTCATTTGTCCTGCAGGCCATGTAAGTGAACAGTGAAGCCATCCTATCCTGTTACTAATAACATCCTATTTTATTTTTAGTATTCTACGTGATGCAAAGTTTCCTGCTTAGAAGGTAGCCCATCAGAGAGAAACCAGTAGAACCTATTACAGATTTTGTTGTTCTGTGGTTAACCAAAGCTCAGTGAGTGTGAAAGAGAACTCTCACAGCACGTTTTTGTTTTTTTCAGAATTCATTTAGTAATGCATGCAAATTACTGGAAGTCTACATCCTTAGTGTTCATATTATGATTAGCACCAATGCACTTCATTTTGTTGCCTTATTAATGTTCTTGTACATAAAGAGGAAAAAGTCAAAACAGATCAGTAAATTGATTATATTTTGGCTATTTATTGAAATGTAGGGGTTTGGCATCAGTTATCTGGATTGTGTTTGGTCCAGTATTTCAGTCCACTGGTATGTGACCTTTAGATCTTAACTTCAGTTAGGGAATAGGTGTCTGATTATAGCTTGGAATGTGCAGCAAGATACACAGAGAGCTGTCCAGATAAAGTGTATTTGCTCATGTCAGCAGAGCTGTAGCCTTGACCCATGCACAGTTTACATGAAAGCCTGGTTTATTGGAGCTTAATTGATTACTTGATTCTCCCCCCCCCTTCCACTAAGCGCAAGTAGGAGATCTTCTGTTCTATCCATATGCCCTCCCCACCCAGCCTTTCTGAAGAAAAATCCAGTGCTGTAGAACTTGATCCTACAAATGGCCCTATCACCACTTCCATGCATAAGATTAAACACTTGTGCGTTTGCAAGAGCTGTTGAAGCTCAAAACCCATGTGTTTTGTTTTCTGCCACCTGTTCTGTTTTAAATAAAGGCATCTAGGCTATTGGAAATAATGAACACAATATTGGTGCATCTGGCCAGGGGAGCTAGGAACTGCCAGCTTCATACACCATGCAGTAGAATATTTCCCAGCAGTGACTGAGCCTCATGAGGAAGACCTAATACTGTTATAATTCAGGTGTCCTAGAAAAGTGGAGCATTTCAAGCTTCTTGTAAAATCAGTACTGTAATATTTTTTTTTTTTAAAGAACATAACCATCTACTGATATTCAAAAGAAGTATTGTAATCTTCCCTGAGCTGTGCCCACACCTGTCCACCTCGTTTCCTGATGCAGATTGTTTTTAAAAACAAGACACATACCGCACTAAGGATTAGGAGACTGTAACTGTAGCTCAAGACTAATCTAGAGCTTTGACACGGGGGGAAAATAGTTCATTGATCCGCTGTGCATCTCAGTTGTTGAATGTCTCTATAGTTGTGTAGCAGAACTTGAAGGGCTGCAAAGGGATTTCTACCACTTTTTTTTCTCTTTGTCTCCAAATCACAGCGGGTAAAGACTGCATCTGTCCCTCTGCTCCTGTATGAAACTTTTGGGACATGTAGAATGCTGTGAAGCCTGTCAGCATCATGCTGCTGTTTGCTGTAATATTAGTAGGGAAGAAGTATAAACAAAAGCTACAGCATGTACACAGGAGGGGTATTAAGGCTTTAAGCTAGTATAGAATGAGAAGATCTGCAGCCTGGCACTGAGCTTTAAATATGCAGTTTTTTCACAGTAAAATCCCTACATAGTTAAACGATATAATGTCTGGCCATCACTGTGAACCTGAAGCTTCTCTAAATCTGTCAGTACCAAAGAATTCTTAGAGTTGCATCTACTGAGAGGAGGGGGAAGAAGGTGTGAACCCTGAAAAAATGTGTTCTAACCATTGGTAATATTTTGGTCTCTCAGGCAGATGGATGGAGATCATGGGCTAAGATTGGCCTTAGCTTGAATTAGAGAAATTCTGGAGCTGGCTTTAGAAACAAGTCCCTCTATCTTCACCTTGATCAGGCACAAGAGGAACACCTCTCTTCAAAACACAGCCAAGCACACCATAGCTTCTTGTAACCCACCTGACTTATAGGTTCAAGTAGAACTTGCCCTAACAAGGCACTGTGATCTCACAAGGGATGTGCACAGCTGAGGCTGTTCAGCTTATGGAAAGTTAGCAATTCCTTTACTGAGTAACATATTAAAGAGAGCATTGAAGATGCAGGTATGGCTCACTTGTACTTAGGCTGTCTCCTTGTAGCTGGTCAGCTCTAGGTCCACATGCTAGGTGGGGTATTGGAACTCATTGCCTGCTTATTAGTGAAGGGCCATCTTGGTGGCAGCTGACAAACGCGTCAGGGGCTAGGCAAACAACCATTCACCAAAGTGCCCCAGGGCAAAACCAGGAGCAATAGTCAAACTCCTGAAGAAGGTTTCAAACTGGATATAAGGAAACACTTCCTCGTGGCTTGTGTGACCAGACTCTGGAATATGCTCCCAGTGGGCACCTATCGTGAAGATCTTCAAACGGAGACTGGATGCACGCCTTGGTGGGGTTATTTGACTCCAGCGGTCTTTCCTGCCCAGAGCAGGGGGGCTGGACCCAATGATCTCACAAGGTCTCTTCCAGCCCTAAAGTTCTGTGAATCTGTTTGTTTCTGTGAACTTCTGTTTGCCAAAGGTGCTTTAATAAATCATGCACACTATTGTAGACCTTCTGTATTATTGATGCATTAAATTTAACCACCTTTGAAGCAAATGCATTCTATCTGACTAAGATCTTCACTTGTGAGTGCACAAATGTTAAAGTAACATTTAATCGCCTAAGTAAAAATGCTGCTATACTTTTTCTTATCCCATGGAATTTGGAGCTCTGATTTTCATTGTCTGTTGCATGCTGCATAAAAAGAAGCATGCAGAACATTAACAGCCTCTGTGCCAGGACTTTTTTCATGTTTGCAGGCCAAGGCCACTGCTGACTGACCTAAATACAAAATCCCTAAAAGGGCTAGTTTTCTTTTGCATGCTGTTTTGGAAGCCTTTCTTTCTTTTTGGGCTGAACAGCTTCCATCACAGCATGCAAACTTTGTTACAGTGGCTGAAAACACAGCTTAATTAACATCAACTTTTTTTTTTTTCTGTAAAATTATCAGTAGCTTAAATTTTCCTGATGGTTACATTTTCCAAGTCAAGTCCCTATTGTTTCTGGCTTCCTTCCTGCCCCCCCCCCCCATTGCAATCTGTATGCAGCATGTGATTACATGGCAGCTTTCTTCAGAAATGTTTCCTATTTCTGCAGGTAACTTGCACCAGAACTGCTGAAATTGAAATTAAGTAGGCAATATTCTTTGACCAGGTTGCTGGAGGTTTAAGCAACAGAATATTAATAAGGACGGGAGGGGAGAATTTGTTGTAAATAGAGGAAATATTTTCTTTTGTTGCTGCAATTTTAATTTCTAATGTAAAAATTGTATTCTGTCAAACGAAGATGAGCAATTCCTTCTATGTTCATTTTATTAATCCTTGGTCATAAAGTTCCTGAACCGTTTCCGAAGCTACTGTGCTGCTTCAGTGTTGTAAATGCAGTCTGTAGTGTGACTTTTTAAAAATTACAAACCTTAGATTAGCTCAATTATGTATTACTTCTTGGGAATATTCAAAGCTGCCTTTCTTTTGGATCTGACTACCTGGAACATCTGCATTTAGTTTCACTCGATTTCTACCTACTACTTGCCTATCTGGGACATAATTCCTGAAGTAATTTTGCATGGCTTGTGCTTTCTGTAGCACTGGCTCCACACAACTGTATGCCTCTTATGTCTTGTCTCCATACACAACATTTTCTTTTTAGAACCAAATGGACTCGCATTTGGGTTTCTTTTCAAACTTTTTAAATTACAACTCTGCTTTGAAGTTGCAAGATCAGTTTTCCTTTTCTTAAAGGCTGACTATATTCAGTTTGCTGTTATGTTTAGGACAGCTGTATAAAAACTAGTGATGGCATACTCATGCTTTGTTAATTGGCAGCTCGAATTATGGAATATATTATGCTCAAAGTTTCCTCTTTCCCATTGACTCTCAAACTGAAACAAAAGCTTTCCTTCCTTTTAAATTTTGCTATGCCTCTCAGACTTTGAGGGGAAATAAAATAACAAAGCTAAACTACATTCATTATAAGAGCATACAGTGAACTTACTTCCCTGTAGCAAACTGTGAGAGCATCTGATAAATGCAAGTGATGAGGAAACCTCTAGAGTAGGGGTGGGCAATTATTTGAGCCCGAGCGATGTACAGGCAGTTGAGGGCCAGTCTGTGCAGTCTCCCCAACCCCCACTCCCACAACAGCCTGAAGCCTGCTTTTGGGAGCATCTCTAATTAAAGTGCCTGCAACATCTCATGTATTCAGCATCCCTGTGCTTTGAAATCTCAGCAGGGTGCTTTAACTAAAGCTGTTGAGCAAACTTTAGTTAAAGTGCCCCTGCTGCCATTTTGAAGGACAGGGACCCTGAATACATCTGATGCCAAGGTGGCTGGAGTGTGCTAATTAGCATGCTCCAGCAGGCTCAATTAATCGAGTCTACTCCAACGCGTTCTAATTAGATCGCATTGGAGCAGGCATCAGGCAAATGCATAGGTGCCCTTGAATTCTGGAAACTAAAGAGAAATCTATATAAAGACCTAACTACATTTTCGCTCTGAAGACCATTCTCCCTGCTTGATGACTGTAAGTAATAACCCTGTAATCTAAATCTAACAGGATTAATGTGTGTGAAAGGAAATAAATGTTTGGACAATTTGGGGGTTGTTTTAAACTTTAGCCTCCTTTTGGGAAAGCTGCTTGTAGTGCAGATGAGATTTGGAGGATTTGACTCTAGTCTGAATAACTTCCCTCAAGTGAAAAATAAATCTTTATCTTCTTGTACCATAGCTGGTTACTTAAGTGTGACTTAGCTATGCTGTGAAAAACACTTGACATGCATTGCTCTGTTTGCCAAGAAAAGCCCTATGAAGCTGGCCTGGTTTTAGTGAGGTGATGTTTGTAATGAAGGTGTTTCATATGGTAAGTAAGGGTGTGCCTTTCTTGGCAGTTTTCTGAAACTCTCTCACCATTTGTTTGACACCAGTGCATCTCCATCAGTAGTCAAGCAACTTCTGTAAAGCACATGCTAGTACTTTTTTTTTTGTTTTGTTTTGTTTTTTTACCACTTGGTCATTTGAACCTATTCAAAACAGAGTGAGGAAAAAATAGGTTAGGGATGAGGCACAACTGTTAAAAAGGTAATCTAAGTATGTAATTATAATTTCATGCACCTTGGAGGAAATGGGAGGTGAAAGAATGCAGACTCCTAGAGAAGACTTAAAAAGGCTCAACTTGTATGGGTTGTCTGACGCATATGTCAGTATCTACTGTTGATGAAAATGGTGCAGTGAGCTCCAGTTCTAAGCTCCATGTGTATGTGGCCTTGAGAAATGGAGCTTCAAACTTTCAACATGATCAAAAACTAGGGGTTTGGATGTAGGGAGAGGAAGTTAGTTTGTTTATATTGCATGCTGTTAACTGAAAGTTGCTAATTTTTTTAAGTAGTAAGATAAAGCAGGAATTCTTCCTTAAGGTTAATAGTGAATAGTCTCATGGATGTAATTGGTAAATCTGTTTTCAAATGAGCAGGATGTTGTTCTAGGTAGTATTTTCCTGTGCAAGGGCAGGGAATCTCTGAGTTGGAATTCAGGTTACCTGGTGGCTTTATTTTTATTTATTTATTTATTTTTCCTTTCTGTATTTGAGGGTCTTAAAGGGAGGTGGGATGTGCTGTGCTGTGGAACTGTCTGACAGTACTCCACTGCCTAGTCTTGCTGACGCTGAGATGCTAGAGGCTGCAGTACATCAGACTGGCGTCCTGCTTGTCAGTATACCTTGCCAGGACTGCTTGTATAGCTTCATTCAGGAGCCCCGTGTTAGACTATATGGTGCGGTTATGAGCCACTTCAATTTACCTGCAGAAATTGAAAGGATTTCCAGCTTTTGAAACGAAGCTGTATTTTCTTCCCTCTTCCTGCAAATCCTGTATCCAGAGCTGTGTTTCTGTAGGGCTTGTATGGCAGGGAAATATGCCACAGCGATGTGTAATTATTTCTGTAGTCCCTCAGCAGGTACCTTAAGGTAGTGTGCATTAGGTTTTCATAGGAGACTGTAAATTATGGAATGGCATAACTTCACCTATATGAGCGAAGCAGTGTCTGTCACAGTGGATCCCTGTGTGGGGCAGACTAGACGAATGCATTGCCTCTTCTGCAGTTTGTTGAGCTGGGCCACAAGAAGCTGGGTGATAGCCTGACACTGTGCCAGATCTTCCTGGCAGGGGACTTGATATGCATGCCATCTTCACCTCCGATTATTGAGGAACTGAGCATTATTTAAGTGAACTGTGGAACTAGATGTGGATAATAAAAATATTTTCATAATATAACATAGGAATTAAAAATGGCGGGGGCTGCAAGTGCATTTAACATTAGAGGATCACATTGACCACATACTATTTAAGTTTAGGAAAAAATTTTCTCTGTGGCCATATTACTCCATAATTGTCCTTTTTCAATTTCTTGCACTTCTGAAGTTAGTATTGGCTACTACTGAAGAATAGTAGGCTGGATTCAGGCCAATGGTCTATTTATTATGACAGTGTATAGCTATAATCATGTGGCTAGTAGGGCTTGTTAGGTTGCTTTTAATGCTATATGTTGTTTTCTTCTCCCTCAAAGGTCACCACATGCTGGCAGACTTTTCTCTTTCCCCTCCAGTATTTTTTAACTATTTGCTTTCCTTCCTCTCTTTGTCCCCCTGGCTTTCCATTATCTGCACATCGGTCCTTTCGGTTAGTGGGAGAGTCATTCTGACTGCTCATGCTTTGGCTACCAGTGGCTTCAGTCCCCATCCCTCCCTTTTCAGTTGCAACTGGCATGATTAGTTGATGACTTGAAATAGGTCACCAAAGTTGGGAATTATGTAAGTGCCTTCCCTGGAGCAATGTACCCTGTGGAACAGGAAGAAAAGATGCCAATACCTGTTCCCTCCCTGCACCAGTTGTGCTGCTGGAGGAGTGTAGTTTACTTGTTCCACAGTGCCTTCTCAGGCAAACTAAACTGTATATATTTGAAGTATCATACAGTGAGATTCTGCTAACTACCGTATTAAAAGGAAATGTGTAATGTTTGCACAATTTAAGATGTAGATTATTTGAAACTAGGGTTCTTGCATATATTTCAGAGGTATTGACCTGTAATAGAAATGCCTTGGTAATAAGTACTAGGCCCAGTTAGATACATGTCTAACTATCTTAGGCCTGTTTCACCATTACTTTAGACATAGCATAGTTCTTTGAGTAGTCCTATCAGTAAGAGGAAAACATGTTTAAAATTGGAAAATACACCATATACCTCTGTTTTACCCTAAAGCAGAGGTATCATACTCCTCTGGCCCCTTGTGCTGGATCCAGTGCATAGGGCCAGTCCAGTGTGGGTGCTGCATGTAGCTCATGCCTCACATCAGCCGCATGGACTGTATGTAGCATGTGGAGCTGGTCTGGGATGTGCTCCACGTGGCACATACAGCTGGAGCAAGTGGGCACAGTACACACAGGGCATGGAGCTGGTGGTCCAGGGCAGTGTGTGGGGCTGGGCTAGTGCATGCTGCACCTGGCACTTGAGATCACTCCGAGACCCACAGATTGGATCACAGGGCTCTACAGGCAGGCTATATCTGACACTGCCACCCTCAAGCCCTGTCATTTTGAGCTAGAAGGGCTGCCTGCCTCAGGCTTCTGAGCATGTGGTCGTGTTGGGCTTTTCCATAAAAACTCCCAAACTGCTGTCACCTCTGGGTAGACAAAGCTGAACTGCCTTATGCCCTTTTGATCTCTTGATTCTCAGCATTGGCAAAAGGATCTGTGTAAGCTGGCTGTAAGCAAACTGATGGGATTCTTCTTTCTTAATAGATCATCTATTGTCCGTTAAACCTTTAAAGCTGTGAGCCTTCTCTCCGCCCTCCCCCCCCCCCTTTTTTTTATTTAGCCTGTGAGGAGCTGTTGTGCTAATTCCCCCCCCCCAAGGCCTGCTATTTAAACTAAGCTGAAATATTTGTATGGTAAAATGTTCCTTGCAACTATTGGGTAAACACAGAACATGTTATGTTAAAACATTCCAGAACCACCCCATCCTCCACAGCTGCTTCTATGCAAAGTGTATGCATAACACTACAGCTAATGTAAGTCCTTGAGTAATTTTGATGAATCGGCGTTTGTGTAAAAGACCTGACAGGAGGCAGTGCAGTGCAGAGCGTCCCCCCCACCGCCCCCATTTCTTTTTTGACCAGCACAGGTTTCAGTATAATTCTTGCACACTTTGGAAAGGTCCCCTTTTATGCAGTTTAAAGCAGCCGGTTCTGGTAGCAGTAGTAGGTAGGCTGAGGCTTATGAATCTTTTGCTTTAGGTTCCTGGCCATAAACTTCAAAGCAAAGGAGATTATAAATATCTAATTTAAAATGCTTCAGAAACTGCTTCACGGAGCAACAGCTCTTTATGTAGCTAGTCCCTGCTTGTAATGCATTTGCCCTCAAGTCCTTTAAATCATGGTACTTATAGGCAGGCATGAGATAAACATGTATAAACATGGGTCTTTCAAGGGCAGTAAGATGAAGGGTTGGAAATAAAAAAATATAAGGTGCTGCTTCTCTAATTTCTTTGTTTGCCCTTAGTATTGGAGGGTATGTTATATTACATCAGGCTGGGCTTTCCTCTTTTTCCAGATCTGCATGTTTCAGTTAAATTCTTTTCCTCATCCATTCTAGGAAGGTTTCTCTGTATTGACAGTAATGCAGCTGTAGATCTGCCAAGCGCAGTTTATTCTGGCCTGTACTTCCAAGTAATCTGTGTACAGTACCACTCCAGGAATGGTCAAAACCTGTCCTGCCACAGTTCCTGAAACTACTACCTGCTGAACACCAGTAAGCATGGATTCAGCTGCATCTGACTGACATGCTGTGCGACTGAGTATAAACATGAAAACGAGATAGACTTTAGAATTGTTTTATATATAGCATGTGTCCATATCAAGCCAGATTAGCCCTTTGCATTTTAGAATGGACACTTAGCTGTAAAGATGCCAACCACCAGTGTGTTTCATTTACAAAAGTCAGAAGTCAGTTTTTTAACTATTTCTTACAGCAGAATGATTAATGCCTTCTCTGTTCCCCCTCTCCACCAGTTACTGCACCAAATGGCTGCAGTGATGCATTTTTCTTTCTAGTCTTGATTTGAACACAAAAGTTGAACCATAGTTTCTAGGGTCGGAAGAGACCTGAGCAGATCATCTAGTCTGACCCCCTGCCATGGCAGGACAGAATACTGGGGTCAAACGATCCCAGCAAGATGTTCATCTAACCTCCTCTTAAACACCCCCAGGGTAGGAGCCTGCACCACTTCTCTTGGAAGTTGGTTCCAG
>NW_017728950.1:61555899-61571322 GCF_001723895.1 Crocodylus porosus | reverse complement strand
AACAGCTTGCCTAGGATCGAGGTAAGGCTAACCGGCCTATAGTTTCCCGGGTCCTCCTTCCTGTCTTTTTTGAAGATGGGAACCACGTTGACCCTCTTCCGGTCCTCCAGTACCTCACCAGAGCACCACGAGTGCTTGTAAAGCCGTGCCAGGGGACTTGCAATGACCTTGGCCGGTTCCTCGGCCAGTACAATCATCGCTGTATGTACATTGGAAAAGAGTGGGAAAGGAAGCGGTGAGGGAGAAAATGTTAAGGATTTTAGTTAATGTGCAAACAGGTGTCCAAAAATGGTATCCATGGGTCCAACTAGATACGTTGAAATCACTGCACTTGTGTATCAAAACAAGGCTAGAGGACTGGAGCAGTGGGGCAAAGAGCCATACCTGCTTCCTTAACTGAAGTCCTCAGAATGGGCAGGGGGGCTGCCATGCTACTTAATCTGCTTGGCTCCTGGGCACCAGGAGCTAAGAAGAGGAACACCTACCTGTTCCTTAGACCAGGATTAGTCTGAGGAGCAGGCGGGGATGGGGAGGGCAGGGGTTGCCTACTGTTCCTTTGGGAGCAGAGTGGAGGAGCAGCCACTTTCTGGCTTCCCTCCCCACAACATGCACACTCCCCTGTTCTCCAGACAGGGTCCTGGTTTGGTGAAGGCACAGGAAATAAGGGAAATGGGGTGGCTGCAGGCTGAACACCTGTATGCTCCCTCTCCCAGAAAGATTTCTCCTAGCAAAAAATTCTCATAAATTCCTACCAGTAGAAATGGTCTGTTCATGGCTATTACCGCATTCTGTCATGATACTGTCCTGGGTATGTTAAATATAAAGGGTAATCCTGTATGCTTTGAAAACTGAATATTGCTGTGTTTCTGGAAGAAAGTGATTAGTCTTTTAATTTAGACTCAGTTTTTAAAAGTTGCGTCTAACTTCAAATTCAAGGAGTTGGATACATTTTTGTTTATTTTCTGAACTTCTTCATTATTTAAGAAATGCTATATCCTGTTATATCTGGAACATATCTATATGACAGGCCACATTTGGGACCTAAGAAGCTATGCATATTTTCTTCACGCATTATTTTGGATGCTTTCATTATTATTTTGTGATCATAACCTGTTGCTCATTTGGGCTGTACATCAGCTTTGTTACTGATGTGCTTGTTATAGAGTTACTATAGCCCAGGCATTGTCAGCAGGGGGTATGCATACCCCAGGGGTACTTGAGAAGGCCATAGGGGGTACGTACGGGCAGGCAGGCGGAGATGGAGCGCCACCATACACCATTCCACGCAGGTGCTGTCCACCCAGCCGGATGTGCTGGGGTGGGGGGGGGACTTGCACGTGGAAGCTATGGCTGTTCCATGTTCAGCTGCATGCCACTCCCCTCACCTGCCGCAGCTGCTGGGGGTACACTGCTCCATGTCCTGCCACTGTTGGTATGCTGATCCAGAAAAGTTGAAAACCCCTACTGTAGCTCAGAATTCCTGCCAAGCTGGCAAATCCCAAATATGGTGGTGTCTGTTTTTTGTTTTTTCCTTTGGGGGGGGAGGGAGGAGGTGGAAAACTTGAACCAGAACTTCCAAATTTCTCAGAAAAGGGGTGGCTAGATTGCACTAAAAATAAATCCATTTCCTTCTAATTATAGATGTACAAAAAAAGGTAGAAAATTAATTTTGATAAGGCGGTATATTTTTATGCAAAGGACAGTTTTTTCTAACAAAAAAAATTGCATCTTTTACTTAATGTAAGCAAGTGTGAAATGACTGATTTGTGTTTTAACAGTTTCTAAAACCTCTGGTTGTCTGATTTTTCTCATTCTGATTAGTGTGATTTAAGCTTTACTCAGATAACTAAATAGTTTATAGGGGAACTGTCAGCAGGAGTCTCATTGGGACTGGAGGGGGAAGGTGTGAAGAAGACAATCGGATTTTGCTCTAGGCAGACATTGAGTACAATCATGCATATGCTTCTCAGTTCTTCAAGGTTAGCTCCCCATTGTTGGGGTTTCTGATGCATATGCCTGCTCTGCTAGCCCCCTCTATGGGTCTCAGATATCCTGTTATAGATCCCTTTGTCTTGGCTTATTCTCTGTAGAGGGGAAAATAAATGGCGGTTCACTTCCCCAGGCTCACCTTTTTAAGGGGTTAAAGATGATGCTGGCATTCAGGGGTAACTGTAGTTCTTGACGTAATCTTTCTCCTCTTTTCCTTTTCTTACACACTTGGCCTATGAAAGCAAGGCTGCTTCAACGTGCTGTTTTCTGAAAATTTTTTACTGGTAATTATGGCGTGTCAGAGCAGACTCAGTTCATCAAATCTGCTGGAGTACGGAAATGAACGTGCTCCGGCAGCCTCCCAGATCACATGCATCAGCATGTCCGTGCTGAAGAATGGCAGCAGGGCGCTTTAAGCTAAAGCTCATTTGATAAAAGCACCTTGCCGCCAAGGCACATGCCTCCCTGAGCACGTCTATAAATGCCCTAAGATACTGTGCTGCTTGAAACATAAGGGAGCACAGTAAAGTGGCTGTATCATTGACTTTTTTTTTTTTTCCCACCCACATACTTCTACTTTCCCCTCCCTCCTATGCTAGTAGGATCCTTGAAGATATTATAGCACCCAACTTGAGGCCATAGTTACCCTGAGAGGTTTTTAGCAATTTTCACACTGGTCTAGCATATGTGTATTTATAGTGATGGGGGTACACTAGCATGAAGGCTGTCATGGAAGTGTTTCTATCCAATATGGCCTTAAGAGTAATGAAGAGATCCCAATGTTTAAAATTGTATTTAAACCCCTGTATTCACACTTCCAAATGGTTCTGTAAATAGCTTGAGTGCTCATGCCAGTGGTTTTTCTTCAGCATATACCACCGGGTCAGCCATTGTGATTTAAGCATCACCATGTTCCTAGGGTCTTAGATGCAGACAGGGCTCCAATTATAGGAAAAGCTCAAGTTAAATCACAACTTTGCAGTGAAGGCAAGCTCTGAAAACTCATAAATAGATGATGTTTTTGTACAGAAAATGAAGCAGTTGAATAGTTTAAAATTGTAATTGCCTTTCTCTTGTTTCAGGTTGCATGTCTGGTTGGACTTGATGCATGAAATTTGCATGACTCCTAACACGGTCATATTTCTGGACTTGTCAGTGAGCAGACATGGCCTACACAGCGAATATTAATGGAAGTAACTCAGGTAACTAACCTTTGATACCTTCCCCTTTCCAGTTTCTTTTTAATCCTGTTTCTGTAAACTTGTCCAAAAGCAATGTCAGAAAGCAAAATGCAAATAACTCTAAGCAAACATTCCAGACTAATTTCCTACTAGACTAATGTTTGTGTGGGGTCCTCCCCAGTTATTTTTGTTTCCTGTCCTGAGGTATTTTCCAGATTACTCTTGTAACTTGAAAACGTTAAACTGCTGTCCCTAGGGTGGGGTTCTTAATCCAGTAAAAATTTGCCAAGGTGCACAGCGGTAAATGAATTGGCAGATTTACACCATACTGGAATCTGGCTCTTAGTTTCATTATAGAAAGACACATGGATATAGAGGCACATTAACAGGCCTAGTGAACAGGGATCCTGGTTTGTTTTTTTTGTTTAAAAATCCCAATTTCTCTGATTAAAACCCCCCAAAACCTGCATTTTTCCACAATTAAAATGAAATGCCACTATACAGGTAAGTATCAGTTGAATATGTTTTAGTGATATATTTACAATTTCAAAGCAATTTGAAAACTTAATAAATTCTAAATACTGAACTGTTTGGGGGTTTGGTTTTTTTTTTTCCCCCATGATATATAAAAAAAATAAAAAAATAAAAAAAAAATTAGAGCTCTCCCTGCCCCCTGCGCTCACCAGGACATGGGTCCAGCTGCAGTTGTCCCCCTGCAGCTTTGTGGTGCTGAGCTGCCCTGATTTTTATGCTGGTGCCTTGCCCATGCTGTTGCCCTTCACTCCCAAGTCACAGCTGCCTCCCAGCCCTGCCAGTGGCCCTCGCTCCCGACCCACAGCCCTGCTGGAGAGGGCCCCCAGTTGCTAGGGCTGTGGGATCTGGCGGCTGCGTGTTGCCCACTCCCAGCTCTGCTGGCCGCAGCCCACCAGGAACAGCTAAGCCCTGGCTGCCATGGCCAGATCAGAGCACAGCCCTCCTTTTCCCTATCCCTCAGCCTTCCAGTGGGCAGCATAGCCAGAGCAGAGCCCCTGGCAGGTATAAGGATGCAAGCTGCCCACTACAGAGCCTGGGGCTCCCTGCCCTGCTGTCCTTGCCCTAGGGGTCTCTGAGCCAGTGGGACACCCGCCCTGCTCTGCCCTCCTGCATCAGGTCCTGCCAATTGGGCTGTGGAGGCGAGGGCAGCAGAGCAGGGAGCCTGAAGCCTCGCAGCAGGCAGCCTGCATGCTCCACCCACTCCTGGTCTGTGCATGCAGTAGGGCAATGACAGAGAGCCAGCGCCTGGGACGAGCCACCCATGTTCTCCCAGTTAGGACCCATGGCTGCTCATTTCGGGCCTGGCCCAAGGCCGCAAGCATTGCCCCGGCTGGGTAGCGCCCCCAGCTCTGTCCCACTCCCTCGCTCACCATGGCCACCTCAATCTGCCCACCCCCCATGTTGCCTGTGCCCCCCAGTTTCACTCCCAGACTTACCTGCAGGCAGCTGGGTGAGCTGCTCTGCACTGCTGCCTGGCTGCATTGTTGGCTATGTGAATGCATGGATGTGGTGCCTCCTGCGTCTGCCCCCAGCACCAAGCATTCTGCCAGCCTGCAAGGGGAAGCTCAGTTTCTCACATTTTTCTCCTTTAAAAGAGAAAATCCATGTTTTTTGTGGCAAATGGAAAATCCAGATCCCTGCTGATGAGCTGTAGCCCGGTTGCTAAACATCCAAGTGTCTGACTTGTTCTTGCTTTGGTTTTTACCAGGGCCAAATAAGTCATTTTAAAACCAGCAGTGGGAACGTGTGTAAATTTATTAATTTTTTTCTCCTTTTCTTTGGGCTAGGAAGATCTCAGCATTTTATTTCTTTGGGTCTGGATTCCATTTGTAAACTGAGTCCAAAGGGTGTTCAGGGATTACTGTTAAAGTTTGATAGATCAGAAGAAGCTAGAGATTGTACAGCAATTGATACAAGCACTGCAGCACCATTCCTCTCTGTCCTGTGTCAATATTTTTTTTTTGCTCTTGCACATTCTACAAACGACTTTAGCACAGTACAGCGAGCACTGCAACAGGATGCTATCTGGAGTATTTGAGGTGCAAGAAAAACTTGTGCATGCTTCTTTTGGCAACAGTGCGCTGTGTCTTCCTAACGTATGTATGACTGGGGCATAGATTTGTAAAGAGAAGCTGGTGGTATCGAGTATCACTGGAGGGAAAATTATATGAACCTTAATTTACTTCTTTTTCATGAGTATAAAGTGAAAATCCAGCATTTTAAATTTAATGCATATGGCTTACTGGTCGTGCCCCTTTGTTGAGATGTTGTCTACTAGGTAATAAGTGCCGCACAGTGTGTCAATTCATTGTCATGAATTCACACTTTTGCTATAGCTGTACTTTACTGTACTTCCTTTTTTCTCTAGAGTTTTTAATCAATGCAAGGTTCTGGAAGGACCTTCTGCCTGAAAAAATAGATGAATGGAATGCAACTAGTTGTCATAAATTTTCTTGTCTCTGTAGTACTTGTGTTGTAATTCTGAAAGACAGGTACAATCCAGGTAGAGCACATGCAGTTACTAGACATTTCTGAAAATGGATTATCACTGGTATATTTAAGCCTTTAAAATATTTGAGATTTTTAGTATAAAAAAAATTTAAAAATCGTGTTTTTGTTTGTTTTTGTGTTTTTTAAGTCAAGTCAGTGGCCCTTGACTTCCTATTACACAATATGTGAAGGCTATGTAAAAGTGTTGTATTTTAATCTGGAAAACAGTAGGGGGGGGTTGTTTGTTCATTTAAAAAAAAAACAAAAAAAACTTTTTACATTCTGAATTAGACGCAAGTATTCAAGGTTAGCATCCCAGCCCTATTATGTTTTGACTTAATAAATATGCGTTTTTGATTCAAGCCATATAGAACTGTTCACTCTGTTTAAAACTGACTGTAGCTACTCACTTTTAGCTTACTCACTTTTTCTTATTGTAAAATTATCTAGCAATAGATATGTTGACAACTAAGACATCAACCTATAAGATTTGATGCGTTTTCACTAGGGGAATGTTTGTTCAAGAATACTGAGCTTTGTTATGCAAATTGGCTTCCATGTGGAATAGAAATTGTTCCCTTATTCACAGAGGCCAGGTGCAGACATTACACTTTATACCAGTATAAGTGATCAGAAACAGGTCTTTACCCATAACAGAACAGAAGTTTGGCACACAAACTGGTTGTAAAATAGTGGAAACCAGCCTAAAATTTGCCAGTCCTTTCCATCTCCCCCATTCCTGCCGCCGCGCCGCCGCCCGCCTCCCCCCCGCACAAATGTATGCTCTGTTTACTACCTATCTAAACTATGCTGCTTACAGAAAACCACATAACTTAGTGAAATTCTGCCTTGGGCTTTTTGAATGTCTGTACCTAGCCAGAGTGTCCAAAATTAGACTTTGCTTTTTTTTCTTGGGGACTGTCAGGACTTGTCTGTTTTAATAACCCTTAAAGCCACAATACTAACATGTGACACTTGGTGATGTGATGCATGTATCTCCAAACATTGGGTGTTTCATAATGGGTTAAGTGTTGGGCTCCAGACTCTTATGATCTGTGATCCTGCTACACTAAGAGAGGAAGGCTGCCTTCAGATGAGCAGGAGCTGATTTGGGCATTGAGGTATCAGAGCAAGTTTCTTAATTGCATGGTGCTTGCAGAGCTGAAAGAGGTGGTGGCTCACTTCATGCAGTAACCTCTGGATCAGTTGTTAATGGGGAAGAAAACTAGATAGACTTTTTCAGGCTTCAGTGCTGGATTTGTGCTACGTGAATAACCTGCCTGCATTGACAAGTTCAACTGCCTTCAGCTGCTAGTTGACTGACAGAACGGTGCTTTGCTTTTGATTGCTATTTAAATAAAGTGAGTACTTAGACTATTAAATAACTGTCTGTTGTCCCCTTTTGTTAGTTTTCTGAATATTTGAGCCTTATTTGAGAGATGACTTATGTGCAGCTATAGAAAAAGTCAGGAGGCAGCGTTCAGGTTTAGAACTGGTTTGTAGGAAAGGTTCACACTATTTAACATGTGTGTATGTGTAGTTTTGAGACTGTATTTTTGAGGAGTATGCATGAAATGAGAATTAATTTATTTTAACCAAAATGAAAATTGGTGTGTGCAAACAACAACTATACCATGAAAGGTAGGTTGAGAAGCTGTTACTCCTACATTGTAATGGTCTCTGTGTTTCACAAAAGGTGTATGCTTTTAAATGAGGCTACTAAATAACTGGGACAGTACCCTAACTTGTAGTTCAGTGCTATTTGTAAGTAGTTCAGTATGGTGAATTCCTGAGTCAAGATTTATTTTATTTCCCTTTGCTTTTCATAGCACAGAAGTCTTAGAACTGAATTACAGCTCTTTGTGGTGCAGACTAGAAACTGATGTTTCCTGATGTTTAAGGAAATCAGGTTTTAGCAGGGACTTGCTTCTTTTATTGGTGTGTGTCTCGCCAGAATTGTGCACAATGTAGTTTTGAATGTGCAGTCTGTTCAGAAGGCACGATAAGTTGCTGAAGCTGGCAGCGAAGTCAGTAGTTTTGTTATCTTGTTTGTTAGAAATGTTTTATATTTCTTTGCTGAGATTTGGATATTGTGAAAGGCTACTCCCAGCTTTGGAGAATCTTGTCTTGGTTTTCTTGCTTGCTGAGCAGGTCTCCAAACTCAGTGGGTTCAGGAAGTGCAGAGGAAGCACAGAGTGCATAATGCACTTGTCCAGGCAGTTGGAGCAGGCACATAGGAATGTCATGTGTCAGTGAGAAGCTGCTTGCAAGTTTTGGCTTTGTTTGTTTCAGAGCCAGTAAGCTATGCAATGTCTCCACAAAAAAGTTCAAGCTAAAGGCTGAGGTGGAGTTGAAATAATAATTCATTCCTAAGGTTAGTTGTAGCCTTCACTATACTCTGGTTGGGTTTATACGAAAATGTTGGTTGGTGTACATATCAGCCTTAATGGGCACGGAGTCTACACAGTAAGGCCCACACAGTGTTTACAGTTGCATTGATTTTAATGTTTCTGCTGTTAATCTGTAAGCAGATCACAACCCTGTCCAGACTGAGGCTTGCTGTAAAAGTGCTTGCAAGTATTCCCGTTTGCCTATTCTTCTGTGCCTCTTCTTCCTCTCCTCTCTAGGTTTTTCTTTGAATGTGAAAGTCTTGATCCCCTTGGCTACTTTCTAATTCATTTGACTTAAATTGTTTCAGTTGTGTACCGATTTCCCTCACCAACCATGGTTTTGAGTATCCAAGCTTAATATTCTATAAACCATTTTGGCTACCATGGTATAAGGTTTGAATAACCACAGTTTTCTGTGGCCTTGTGTCAACTTGCCACCTGCCACTTTTCCCATAAGCCTTTTTTCTTGCCAACCACAGGAAATTTCAGGAACCTAACCTCAGCGGCTGGCAAGGGAAAACACCAAATCCTTGAAGGGTTGTGTCATGCACTTGCATTTAGGAAGGCCAGTGGGATGAGAGGAATCTTTCCTGCACACAATTTGAATGGAACTGTTAACAATTATAATAGCATCCCCTTGAGAAGGCCACAGGAGTCAGTAAAATACTACTGTCACTCGAGTTCAGTTTTTTTTTCTTAAATACTATTTGTGTAGGATTTTGTTTCTTTCAAGGTTCTGTGATTTTTTTTTTCCTGCAGATTTTTTTTCTTTTTGATTCAATTCTTTTTGAAAAATATTTTTCTTCTAAATTTTTAAAAAAATGGGGATTCTTCCAAATTTGTCTATCTTTTCTGTTTACTTCCAATGCTGGTGCCATTGTATATACTTATGACCCCACATTATCTTAGCACCTCAAAGTCTTTACTGTGTCTATCCACCCAACATTCCTGTGGAATAGGGAAGTGCCATAATTCCTTTTTAATGAGGCACAGAGTGACAGGAAGGACATTTAAAGTCTGTGGTAGAGCACATTTCAACCTGTTTCCCAAGCCCCTGGTTAGAACAATTCTTTCTTTCTTTTCTTTCACTTATGCTCTCATTTTCTACATCTCATCTGCCTTCCAGTTTTCTGGCACTCAGGTGCTGTGTACGCTACTGTTTCAGGATAGTGTGTGGGCGCCATAATTAATTAGAGGGTGGTGCTCTCCAAATACAAGTAAGCTGAAAGCTCTGGGAACACAGATTTTGCAGAGAATCTCGTACATTTAGTGGGATTTAAAAAATGTCCACAAGTTCTTCATAAAATTTCTCTGTATGTAAAGGCTTGCAGTATTCAGTGCCCCTTTGATACGGATGCGTAACCTTTAAAAGGATTTGGATTCTGCTTCATTGAACAACTCTACTTTTTATCTAGAGTATAGGCTTCACATTAACAGTCTAGTCTGATTCTTCTCACTTTTTTATGGCTTCCTTTAAGTACAGAAGGCTGCTATCCAGTTTCCCATGGTCTGTTAGCTAGCTCTTGAATATGTCTGGCAAAGTTCTCTGGTAGGAGAGTGCAGTAAAGACTGCCTGTCACTTTTTGGCAGAAAGTTCAGTCTGGTATAAATCAACGTCCATTTGATTTTGGTAGGTCAAGAGTTTGGGAGACCTGATCCTGCATGAGACTACTAACAAAACGGGCAAACGAGAAGATGCATGTTCAACTCTTCTGAAATAAGTTGCACTTCAGGACTGGGGGGAGGTTTGCCAGGTTTCCCATGAAGACTTGCAAATATGCCAGCAAGGTGAAACTAGGATATATACTAGAACTTTTAGTATTTTAATGGGGTCTTTTATTTGGCGACTTTCTGTCTTTTTTAAAGAAAAGTGACTGCCTTCTAATTAGCATAGGCTATAGATAATATTTGTCATGGCTATTTTGAGTTTAAGCTTTAATGTAAAGCTTATGATCCTCAGAAGAGGGTGCCAGAGCACTTAACAAACAGGTCAAGGTATTTGGCTCCTGTAATAAAGCTGAAACCTGTGATCCATGTTTCACTGACCAGAATATCATGGATACCTAACCACAAGTAGATGAACAGTGGCTAGAGATGGTCCCATGAAGGAATGGGATCATTCAAAATGTCATTAAAATGCCACTGCTTGAGGTGGAGTGTACTGAGCTTGGCTCCCTAAGGAGTTGCATAATTCAGCTGATACACAATTAATTTAGGTTCAGGTGAGTTTGTGTGTTTTGTCAAACCAGTCAACCAGCTAGTGCTGGTTCACTGGGGACAATGAGTGACTCAGAAATATTTAGCTGTGGATTTCCTCTACCATGGCAATCTCAGTAGGATAGGTCCTAGATCCTATTATAAGTGCAGTGAAAGAAGGGGTACTATGTATGTTTGTTGGGTTTTTTTAGCTGTTGATTTGACACTTTTGTCTCTGGTTGGGAGAGCAGTGTAGAGTTGCTTTATCCTTGTCTGCTTTGTGAGTGGGGAGTAAACAGCAGCACCTGCAAGAACCTGGCCAGTGCCTCACCCACGGAGATATGGTGAATCACTTTGGTGATGCCCAGCATTTTAAAACAAACTAAGGTGGAGCCCTGGAAATCATGGGGTGGAGGAAGTGTGCACCTCAGGCAGTTTCAGTAGCTCGGGCAGTGTCATTACAACAGGTATCAGAATGCCTGCAAACCTGACGAAATGATTGTCCCTTTGACAAAATGATTCCACATCTGCCTTGCAGTCAGACATCTGACTCTCTTCTAAATAGACATGTGTTTTAATGGCCAATTATCAGTCTGCCTGTTGGTGTGAATTCCTTCTCATATATTGGGCATCAAATAATTGGTGTATGTTGCCTAAAGGACAACAAGACTAGTGTATTACTGTAGCAGACAGTGTTACATTAGCCAGACTTTACTGATGCCTCTTTCTTGGATCCTAATGGGTCCCAATGGACATCTGAGAGCTCTTACCTAGGGACTGGGGTCTTGACATTTGGTCCTTGTGTGCCAACCTGATTCTGTTCCTGACTGGTGTTTTTTGTCTATAAAACTACTGGAGAAGCTGGCGTTAAGCATTGGAGTACAATGCCCCTGACTGCTTATGGGACTCGGCTGTTCCCTTGGGTATGGGTCTGTTCAAGATATCCTCCTGTTTGGGAAGAAATTGGAACCAGGAAGAAAAGCAGTTAGCATCTGATGAAGCCAGATAAGGTGGTGATGCTAACAGGAAGGACAAAGCACTGCAAATAACTGTCAGGGCTAATTGCTCCATTGTCTGTACTTGACACAATTAATCCAAAGAGGTTGCATCTGTACCCCACTTGGTTCCCTGCTGCTTCTGGACACCTAAATATTAATGCTGGATGGGAACTGTTTCCATTTATGGCTAGTGGCAAGACTGCTCTTCTTCCTCACGGGTGCAGGTGAGGCCTTCCTGATTTCTAGTATATCCTCCTACATTCACTTTGCCTGGGAATAACTCCGCATGGAGACTGAAGCGTGGACTTTGTGTAACTTCTGGCTTTGTCAGTCACATGCCTGCCCTTTTACCAGGATGAAATGGCTCATTCTTTAATACTGTATGGAGTTAAAGCTGCTGTCCTTTACCTTTTTAAGACATGAGAGGTTTTGGCGTCAAGGCATCTCCATGCTACAACAGTTGTGGTGATTAGAGACATGCAGGTTCACAGTTCTCCATACAGGAGAAGCCTGGAAATGATAGGATTCTCGCTTTGGCATCACACAGTTGGCCAAATTCTAACCCCACCCAGAATATTGTAAGTCCATAACAGCTCCACTAACATCAGTGTAGTGGCTTCACAGTGTCAGTGGTCTGGAGGCAGATCTTGGCAGTATGGTCACGTGTCAGAGGTACTCATATAAGCGAAGGAGTTAAATGATCTTGAGCAGCCAAGGCACATTAGCAGATGTGGCTTGGAGGGAGCACTTTAGTGTTCCAGAGACTTGACAAATACAACCAGCTACAAGAGTGTATCCCAAAACAGTGGTGAATGCAGAGAGAGTCAGCAGATCTTCCACTGCCCATCCACAAAGCTTACAGGTATTTCTCTGCCACTGTTTGATAGTATTCCTGGCTCTTTTCCTATAGTATTAGAGCAGTTGGGAGTTATTTGTGGGGCTATCACAAGCATAGACTCAATTTGTGTCTCTACAAGCATAGACTCAATAAAAGTAATTTAATTAGGCATGGTAATTGCATTCAGCATCCAGTGGCTGAGCATAGTAGTCTTGTTCCAAGGAATAATTTGGAATGGAAGTTATTTAACATAGAAATGTGTTTTTATTTTGTTGTATTTTTTTTCCTTTGGGCTCGCATAATAATTTACTTGCTCTGCCCCCTTTTGTGTAGTTTGCCAACCCTAACATTGGGTTAGGGGACCTCCCTTAAACTACCAGGTATGGTTTGGATAGCTGGATAGGGCTGGCAGCAGGTCTAATGCTACATGCTTCAGTATTACTGCTGTACCGTTTGTATTCCTTCCCCTGGAACTGCAGTTCCGTAGTATTGCAGAGCTCAGGCTTCCAGCAGGATCTCTATTTTTCCCCATCTCAGGACTTGAGGGGGTGTAACATTTGCTTATGACTACCCTCAATATACATCTTTCCTTTTTATTTCATTCAAATTTATAACCTGCCACTATTGAAACAAATTGGGCTAATTTGTGATATACATTGCAGTTCGTACAATACATCATGCTTGGAATGCAAATATAGGTCAAATAGGAATGCTCATTTGACTGCATAGACTCTTAGTTTTTCTGTTGTACTAAAATACTGTTAATGCCATTAGCTTCTTGTATTGGACTTCTTTCTGTGCAAGGTCACAGGAAGATACTTGTGTAGATTTGGATGTCACCAGCTTTTATTTAGGTATTCCAAAATTAGGATTTAGAGTAGCAGGGAGGACTACGCTAAGAATGTTTGATGTCCTCTGTGTTTCTCTTTGTACTTATGCTTTACACCATAAGTGGACACTCTTATGCAGTTCTTTATTCTTTGTTGGACTCCTCTATTTTATTTACTTTGGTTTATAAAAGTAGCTTCTACTTAATTTTATGCTTTATTGCATTACTGTACAGCACTGCAGGTGCTGGGTTGGGTGTCCTTGTAGAGAATAAACATTTTAATATGGATTTTCCTTAAATTCCTTTTTCCTTATGTATTTTTGCCTGCCTTCATTAAATGAATAGGAACCTTTTGCAGCCAGTGATTGGATTAGCTCTCAGTACATACTTGAAAGCAATAGAAATAAAGGGTAGAAGCTGTTTTTAATAAAGTTTGGTTTGAGGGTTTGATTAGATTACAAGAAGGATCAAATTAACCAATAATTTGAAGCAGATTGTGCTCTAGCTACAAAACAGGCTGAGGGAGTCTGGACCAGTCAGTGTCATTGAAGGGTGTTTATTGATGTATTTCTTGTTCCTTCCACTTCTCCCTTTCACAAAACTCTGTGGCTGATGCACCTTGCAGGAGGATCCAGGCTAGCTATCGAGAGGAAAATGTGCTGTTTCACTGCTGTTACCAGAAGTTCAGGTTAATATTGGGTTCTTCTAAAATAGAGGAAAATATTCAAAAAGCCTGAGTCTGAATAGATTCAATATTTGCAGGTTAGTCTAACTTGGCTAGGCTGAACTGGTTTGTAACCAGACAGACATTCTTTCTGGACTGAGGAGATTCAGTCACATGCCTGCAGTGGCTCAGGCTAGAAGATGGGGGACACTAGAGCAGCCTTCCCTTCCACAGTGCTGAGCTGAGGTGGGGTGTGGCCAGGCCCCTGACAGGATCTCTGATTTAGGGAGGTCTGCCTGCACCATCCCAGGCTTTTCCCCGCTTGCTGCTTAAGGGGTGGGAGTGTTGCCAGCCCCCTACTAGCACTCTGAGGCAAGGTAGGGTGTGCAGTGCTTGCATCTGTTGATTCAGAGCTTTTCAATCTTCCTCCCTGCCTCTTTTTACTGTCTGCAGCAACTGGTAGGCAGAACAGGTCAGCAGGGAGCTGTTAACAGTGTTTATCACCCCATCAGCAAAACAATAGCTTTTCTTCATTAGTTCAGACTCTTCTTAAACAGCTTACCAGCTGACCTGTTAATTTAGGTCCAAAAAGCCCTAAGCAGTCACTGTTCTGTCTGCCTGTCCCAGTGAAATGGGAGACATCTCTAAGCATTAGCTGGCATACAACATGCCTAGGGTCCATGAGGCTGGAGGTCCATGCTGGGGGGGGGTGTGTTTCTGCTCGAGCAGCAAGAGGGTAGGGGGGACTAGAGTAGGGGGAAGCCAGGCAGATTCTGCTGTACCTGTCATTTCTGCTGGAGCTGCAGCCAGGGAGCAGAGGGGAGCGGTCAGCCCTGCTGTGAAAGAGAGCCCCACCCAGCCCAGAGACCATGCTGGGGGAGTCTGATTTATCTTAAACCAGGAAGGGGTCTGGGACAGGTTTTGTATAAACTGGTTTGAGCCAAATCAGTTAAGTCTGATACTGCATTCAACTAGGTTTATCTCAAACCTGTTTCAGCCATTTTCGGACTGGTTTATGCACACTGAAAATGTTTAAAAAGGGCAAGTGTATGATATGAACACACAGAGAGGAGAGCTGACAAGTCCTGAGGAGGAGGATTTGGAGAATCAACAATTCTGTTCTGTCATGTGGTAGAAACAAGGTAGGCAAACTTCCTGGAAATGCTGACCCCAAATCCAGATGAATCCTTATCTCCCTCATTTGCCAATATAAGAACCAAAAAACTGCCATGCTGGGTCAGCTCAATGGTCCATCTAGCCCAGCATCCCATCTCTAACAGTGGCAGAAAAAAACAGTTGGCAAGCATTTATGAACATCATCTTCTCTTCTCCCATGTGTGGCACTTTTTTTTTTTCCTCACCTGAGGACCAATGTTTCACTATTAGACACAGTATGGCATTGTGGATTTTTGCTGTATTCTATGTCTATATTTTTAGTTTCTGCTCTGTTTTCCTTTCTATGCTACCTGTTTGGTTTTTGAGGCAAAATTGGAAAAATTAGTTGCCCTAAGAGCATGCTCTAGACTATTCTGTAAGGCTTAGTCCCTTTATACTTGTCTAACCATTTGTTACTCCTCCCTCAACCCTGGGTGAGGCTTAGCTGGATTCTCCACAGTGGGTAACTCAAGTTCTAAAAATAACTTGACTACTGCTGAAAATGCATGATCAACAGTCTTGGAGCTGAGTTTCACCCCCATGACATTACAAATCTATAACCAACACCTACAAAATTTACAGCATTCACTGTAAAGCTCTCTCTCAAGCAGTTTGTTGCCATCCTGTTTTTAGGTGGGCAACTCCTGAGAATGGGATGCT
>NW_017728950.1:61554284-61555799 GCF_001723895.1 Crocodylus porosus | reverse complement strand
GGAAATCTATCAGACAGGAAGACCTAATTACCTGTGGGGGCACATTTCTCACAAGAAAATCATTCTTTCTCCAATCTCTCAGTCCTGATCCTCAAAGAGAATTTACAAAACACTTCTCAGAGATGAGCCTATGAACTGCATTTCATCAACCTCCTGGATACAAAAAATCATGGACTAAATATAGGCGTTGAATTTATGACGCATTATATCCTGCCTGACATCTGGCTCCCCAGGTACCTCTGCTATTTAACTGCTACATTCATCCCCCTTCTCCCTACCACCCACTGACTCCTCAGTTTATATCTTCACTGACTGCCTGTCTTGCATGCATACCAGCCTCTGGCTTCTTTACTATTCATCCCATCCAGGAAGAGCACTCATCAGCTGCAGAGTCTTCCTCAGCCTGACGAAGGGTTTTTAAATCTGAAAGCTTGCTAAAATGTTTTTTTCCAACTATTCAAGTTGGTCTAATAAAACATATCAGATTCACCCAAAGTTCCTTTTTTAAGCGCACCTGAGAACAAAAGTTACCGATGGATGCATGCAGTTGTATTCCCAATAGACATGAGGAGGGTTTTTTTTTTTATATCTTTTCCTGGAACAGTGTTTATGAAAAGCTGGTGCATATATTTTCAAGGTTCATCAGTTACATCCTTCCTCCCCACAACTGTGGGTGTTTTGGGCCATATTGGTGTTTAAATACATAGTTCGGTTTCAATGACTTTTCTTATAGCTTCAGACTGACCTCTAAAACTGGGAAGGCCAAAATTACTGTGTAAAGCTGTGCTCACAGCAGGAGTCATGAGCAAAGACAACATAATGTCTAAATCAAAACAGGATGAACTACGCCTACCCTTCTTGCAGAAGGAGCCTCCACTGGCTCTTATGGTTTTAGCAGTTATCTCTTATTTAAACTGACATCGAAACTTCTTCAACCAAGCTTTTCTCCCAGGATTTGTTTTAAGTAATGGCACTGCGCATGAGAGTGCAGAACTAGCCTGATGTCACAACAATTCACTTTCTGGAAGAAACTTTTAAGAGTTTTTCTGAACAAGGAAACCATTGGCATTATGTACAGAGGTACATTTTCCCCTTCCTAAATATATGCAGATAAACAGGCATGCAATGGGTGGTTCTGGGTAGTTCCTGTTCACTTTACTAAGTGGCACTTATAGTTTCATAGTTTCTAGGGTCAGAAGGGACCTGAACAGATCATCGAGTCTGACCCCCTGCCATGGCAGGAAAGACTACTGGGGTCAAACAACCCCAGCAAGGTGTACATCTAGCCTCCTCTTAAAGACCCCCAGGGTAGGAGCCAACACCACTTCTCTTGGAAGTTGGTTCCAGGTCCTAGCTGTCTGACCGTGAAGTAGCGCCTCCTGATATCAAGACTAAATCTACCCTCTGCCAGCTTGTGACCGTTATTCCTGGTCACTCCTGGTAGTGCTCGGGGGAACAGGGACTTCCCCAGTGCCTGCTGGTCCCCTCTGACTAGTTTGTAACAGCCCACAAGAT
>NW_017728950.1:61530508-61554184 GCF_001723895.1 Crocodylus porosus | reverse complement strand
TGGTGAGCCATGGGGGCTTGTGTGCCCTCCTGCTCCCTTTGATCTGTGTTGGGATTACCTCCGTTTGGGCTTTGAGGATCGTCTTCTTAAGGAGCAGCCACTTTTCTTGGACACCTGGCTCCCCTCCCCTCTGGGACCTCAGTGCTTCCCTGACTATTCTTCTTAGCTCATTGAAGTTTGTCCTCCTGAAATCTAGGGGTGCTGCCTTGCTGCAGGCCTTTGCCACCTTGTGCTGGATGGTGAATTTCAGCAGGCGATGATCACTGTCACTCAGGTGGTCGAGCACCTGCAGCCCCCTCACCAGGTCGTCTCCTGTGGCCAGCACCAGGTCCAACAAGGCGTCTCCCCTGGTGGGGTTGTGCACCTCCTGGGTTACATGGAGGCCCTGCATTTTGGCTAAGAACCTACGTGAGCAGTCAAACCTGGCTGACTGCTCTTCCCAGCAGATGTCCGGGAAGTTCAGGTCCCCCATGACTACCACGTCCTTTGACTTTGCTACCTCTGTGAGCTGACTTAAGAATTCCTGGTTGAGCTCTTCCCCTTGGTTGGGAGGTCTGTAGTAGACCCCCACCGTTAAGTCTCTCTCCCCTCAACTGCCTTGTATTCTAACCCAAAGCACTTCAGAGTACCCCTCCTCTGATTCTTTGTTAATTGACAAGGCTGGGTATTCCTCCTTAATATAATGCCAGGCCCCCACCTTTCCTTCTTATCCTGTCCCTCCTGTACAGCCTATGGCCCTTGATATTCACCGCCCAGTCATGCATTGAGTCCCACCACATTTCAGTGATTCCCCACTATGTCCAGGTTGGTGTCAGCTAGCAGGAGGGTGAGTTCCTCCTGCTTGTTTCCCATACTACGAGCGTTTGTGTAGAGGCATTTGAGGTCTGCTGTGGATGTGTGGCACTTAAGTAGCTGCATAAATGCATTTTTAATACTTATGCACAGTTTGGATCACACACTGACAGTTATGTTCACCCTGCATTTCCCTGCTGGGTATACTAAGTAGGCTGCACTTTGATCCCAGAGGCACTGGGAAGGTAATAGAATTGTCCTGGCAGACTCATAATGCTGTGTAACCCATGACTAGCAGTGATGGAGAATGAGAGCCCTTATGCTTGGACCTCTGGCAAGCGGGAGAGTCTGTTTCAGGCTGCCTTGCTCCTTTTTGCTTCAGAAACGAATGTGAAATAATCTGTTTTCAGATGAGGGGTAATCTGTATATAGTTTAGATCTCTTGTTTACTGTATACAAATCTAGGCTCCCAGTCACTAGAGACCTGTTCTTTGGCTTTGTTTTTGCTACTGCTGTAAGACAGTAGCTGAATGATTTTCTTTGGCACTATAATAGTCTGAAGAGCCAAGAGAGAGTAAAGGAATATGTAGATTCTGCCTCTGGGTTTTCCTATTCACTGACGCATGTTTATGTTGGTATGTGCTGACAATTGATCTGTGGAAGAAATGCTGATTTATTTTCTGATACCTTGCTTATAATTTTTTTTAGCCTGCTGAATTATTGGGAAAGCTTTAAAGAAAGACCATTGAAAGTGCATGGTTTTGGTTGGTACAGTTCTTTCTGATGTCAAGCATTTGAAACCACAGAGTAATGATAAACAGATGGAACATATGGGAAGAGCTGCAAAAATATTCTTCTTCCCTTCCAGAATGTTTTGCTGGCCTTTTTAAATATTTTACAAATCAGTTTTTCAAGGTAACTTTTGGCTTATGTTCAAAAGCAGAACTTGCAGTTTGGGGGTGACAGGTTGCACTTGCATACATACGTTCTGTTTTGGTAACTTTTTCTGTACACAAACAAACTTCTGTTTTAAAGTAAGTTTTCTGGATTTTCTTTTGAAAAACCTGTTAACCAGACCAGAGACTTGCCCTAGTAGTTTAGAGGTTTGCTAGAAACAAAGATATGCAAGTGTAGCCTAAGAAAAATATTAAAGTTCAAATTCTCCCCTGGTTGGGAATCCTGTGTTGAATTCCTACCACTGAAAAGGGAAATAAATGCATAAATGTGTAATATAGAGGTTGGGCAATGTACCTCTCACCATGCAGGCCAGATGTAAGCTGGATCCTGCATAGGGTTGGGCTCCATGCTCCCAAATTAAGCCCCACAGCTCCCTGGCCCAGCCCAGCACACCTGATTTAGTGGGCAGAGCCACACTATCTGGCCTGTGGGGGTCCTTTCACAGGTGCAAGAATCTGGTGTTGCAGGAGAGCAGCGTTAACACAGCCTGGCTCCCCATCGCCAAATTTTCAGACTCACAGGAGTCCTTGAAGGTCAGATGAAACCAGTTTTGTGAGCTACGTCTGACCCACAGGCTGGAAGTTGAGTGTACCCCTCTTAAACTATTCTAGAGAGAGAAACCTGAGCATTGCCCCCCTTATCTAGATGCAGTCCAGTTACTTACATGCAATATTGTCACCTTCATATGACAATGAGAGGCCATGAGCACATGAACAAATTACCATAAATTTAAGCTAGGATATGAATTTACAGAGTATCAGCTTCTGCAGTAACTGCCCATGTGCATCTCTTACTCTAAGGTTAATATGAGGTAGATTATCTCTTTATTTACTATAAGGCAAGAGTATGCACATGGGCAGTAATGTGGACTAGCTAACATCCTGCAGGTGTACATTCCAGCTTGGTATGGGCTGCATAAACCTGAGTTGTGCGTTCATAAACACATCACTAACAATGCAGTTCTTTAGTCATCTTCATAGGATTCACACATACACACATGATTCTGGGTTCCAGGACATTTACACTATCCCACATGCTTATTTTTACTTCCTTCACTGTCCTGGAAGCAACGTCAAACCAGCTGTGCATTCACCTGACAGCTGTTTCCCTTGGCAGAGTATATACTATAGTGTGTGTATATACTGACAACCTGTTCCTCAAGGATGTAAAGTGCATTTGTGCAAAAATTCAGGATCAAGATTATTTTTAAGAGATTGCCTGTCTCTAACACCATCCTCCCAAAATTGTGTTCCTGATACAGAGTTCTGTAGTTGGAATTTCATGCATAATCAGGGCCTGAGCATGCTCTTTTCAAATCTCACTATAGTGTTACTGTATTTGGTTCCTTGCTAAAGACATTTTGGGGTCCCTAGAAATCTTCAGGAAATACTGTATTGGCATCTTTGGCATTTTAGCCTGCAAGACTGCAGGACTTCTCTTTCATGACCCACATTTGGGATCTCTTGTTAAGGTGTGCAACAACAAACTGGATTAGCTATTCTTCTATTGATAGTCTGCATTTTAAGTGAGAAGAGTGGGTTGGCTGCAAGACTCAAGAATCTGGCTCTGATGTTGTGCATTAAAAATCTCGGGACCCAGATTTTCAATTACCTTGATTTGAGTTCTACTTAGTGCAGTGAGAAAACAAAGAATGCTAGTGGAAGGATGTCCTACCACTAAGAAACCACAAAAGCTTGTGTATTGTTCCAAAAGCACTTGTGTTGGTGTCAGAGAGACCTACTATAGTCTGGTCATGCCCTTGGAGATGGAAGGGAGAACCTGCTGCCCTCCTAGTGTCCTATAATTTAAACAAAAAGGTTTTTATTTATATCCTTAAAATTATAAGCTGCATTACACAAGAATAAACAAAAACAGATTGAACATGATACACAGAACCAAAACTGCTAGTGCTGACAGTGGTAAGGTTGCAATAGAGAGAATTGTTCTGCCAAAATTAGATCAATGAACTTGCCTGGGTTTGCTGTGCACATGTAGGAGTGAGAAAACATTGAAGGGGGAGTGATATAAGGAAAAACCCTCTCAGCTTTTTCATTTCTCTCTGGTTTGACTCTATCAGAAGGATTTTAGGGGGCTTGGCTTAGTTTTTAGAATAGCATATATTTGCCATCCTGTTTGTTTTGTATTTAATTATTTCTGAGCAGATGCCCACAGGGTCAGTTATCTCAAATGATGTAAAGAAAAACAGTTGAACTATGCTGGCTGCCTGGCAGACTTGAATTTTGTCAGGAAATTCCAAATGAGGTATAAATAAATTCTCTGTAGCAATCCTGGGCTCCTTGCCTGCTGATGTGTCAGGAGTACGCATTCCCTCTAAGGCGAAGGAAAGTGTGTGCTTCAGACTTAATTTCCTGAAAACAGAACAGTGCAGCACTCAACAGTTACCTCTTCATAGAACAGTAAGTAAGACCCTCAAATAGCGGGGAAGGGGAAAACCCCAATTCTAGCTTTTGTTTTAATGGTGAACAGTTTATAGTTTAAGTTGTCACAATTGAAAACGTTGTGGACGTGTGGGGTATTTCTTTTCTTTTGATTTTCTTTTGGCATAAAGTTAGCAGTGTTCTCTCTGAACAGTACTTTGTTGTACTTCCAGTATTGAGGGAAGTTTCATGTCTATGGTTTTCTTCAGTTCTGGTAGGGGGTGTGTATGTTGCATATTGAATATTTCATGCACAGATGTATATTTTTTTCTCTTCCAAAATGTGCTTATGCCAAAGTCTGACTTTTATGTTTAAGTGCATAAAATGCTGTACACTTATTTGCCTCAAGGTTTCAGCAGCAGAGAGAGCGCAAAATTTCCTTTTTAAGTGCCACTTTGCAGTGCTCTAAATGAACATTTCCATTTTAAGTTGTTGTTTTCAGCTACTAACTTCATTTTGAAAATTACCTTTTATGGGTGACATTTGCCTATGCTTCATCTGGCTTCTGCTGAAGTTTTGTTTTTTTTATACTTTTGAAGAAAATCAGTTCGGGAGTCTGGGCTATCCAAGTGTGCAGGAAAAGAAAAGTTGAGATGCTTTGTGCTCTGAACACAAACAGCTTTTGTTTTAAAACCTTGAATGCAATACGTGCAAGCTCTACCAAGGAATCAGTGCTGAATTTTTTTTAAAGGAGTGCATTGTATTTGAAATTGTGTATGAAGTATACAGAGTTGAATCCATTTTCCACAAAGGTGTTAACACATAGCAACCTGTGGTCCTTCCATTGCTCTATTTGTGGAATAATTCACATAGAAAACATTTTTTTCCAGTTACCTTCTCTGCAACTGGAAAAATTATTGAAGGGTTCTGTTATAGTACCATATAGTACATTTACACCCCCCAAAAAAAATTCCTCATGGCGATTTTCTGTAGTACAATCACTGTGTAGCGGTTTCCAACTTCTCACCTATTCTGTGGCTTAAAGCATAAACATAATCTACTTATGTGAGTTCGTGGCTGTGCCAGGGATTTAGAGGAAGAATGGGGAACAAATGCTTTAGATTCAGCTGGTGCCATTGACTGAAGTGCTGGCTTGGAGGTCAAGGTTAAGGTGGAGGGGGTAAGAGATGAGATGGAGATCTTCAAGCTAAGGCTTGACTTTAAATCCATATCACTTCCTGGCTAGCAGTAGGGGACAGAAATTGGAGCCTAAGGAGGACAAAACGCCCAGTTCCCTTGAGGAAACACTTATTAGATACTCGCATATGAATCCATTTGAGTTAATAGGAATTAACTAATTTTTCATTAGTTATCTTTATATTCTGTAATTCATGCTGAAAGCTGAAACCAACTGGCAAAGCACATAATAAAAAATGTAAGAAATAAACTAAATCTAACAGGTGGTGGAGAGAGAACCTCAAGTAGATAAACTAATGATTTTTCCACCAGAGTGCCATGGGTACTATGCAGTTGTTAGGTGTGCAGACACCTACCCACAAGTCACTAGTTAAACCCAGAGATTTCAAATATGAATAGACAGTGTCAAAACCATTCTAACTTCTTGTGGTCTTTCTAAGTTCTTTGCAACAGAATTGCTCTGTTGTTTTTCCATAGTTAAGAAGCTAGTGAAAGCTGAGCGTGGGCAGTTTTATGAGCAGTGCTTTAAGTCTAATCAGGCCAACCTGGACAGGCTCGTGAAGTGGGCAGACCACAACCTGATGTAATTTAATACAGAGAAAAGCAAATTGCTCCATCTGGGGAGAAGTAACCCACAACACACTTACAGACTTGGCAGTGCTCTGCTTGCCAGCACCACAACTGAATGAGACCTAAGTATCAAGAATGACAACAAAATGAACATGAGCCACCAATGCAATGCTGTAGCTGGCAGAGCTAACCAAACACTGGCACACAGCCACTAAGGCATCTTGAGCAAGGCAAAGGATGTCATCCTCCCACTCTACACAGCCTTGGTGAGACTACAACTGGAGTACTGCATCCAGTTCTGGGTGCCACGCATCAAGAAGGATGTGGAGAAGATTTGTAGAGTCCAAAGGAGGCTCTGCACGCATGAGGCCTGGAGACCAAGATGTATGAGGGGCTTGGGATTGTTCAGTCTGGAAAAGAGAAGACTCGGGGGGAGTTGGTTACAGCCTATAACTATATCGGGGTATACATCAGGGCTTGGGGGAGCAGCTATTCACCAAGCCCCTCCAGGAGAAGACAAGAAATAATGGACACAAGATGACTGAAGATCACTTCAGGCTAGACATAAGGAAAAACTTTTACAAGCCGAGTACCAAGGGTTTGGAACAGGCTCCCCCAAGAAGTGATACAGTCATTCACCCTGGCAATCTTCAAAAAATGTCTCGACACCCATCTTGCTGGGATCATTTGATCCCTGCAGTCTTTCCTGCCCATGTGCAGGGAGGCTGGACCTGATGACCTGTTGTAAGGTCGCTTTCAGCCCCTAACAACTAGGAAACTAAGAAGGTGAAGAAACAATAGGAGATGAAGAATATACTGACCTGAGCTGAACATGCCAGTTTTATATGTAGTTAAGAAGCCAGGTAAGCTGGGCCGAGCTCTCGTCACTCAGAAATCTCCAAATCCAAGAGAAGAGGAAATGGTGAGTTTTACTATTTAGTTCTCATGCGTCAGCCCAATATTAGAGAAGGAGTAACTCTAAGCAAGCATTTCTGTGCTAATCCAATAGGAGCCCTCTCTGAAAACGTCCTTCTCTTCTCCTGTGGTCTACCTTCTTAAACAGACCTGCTTTCCCCGGTGATAATCTCCTCTACTGGCTGCCTTTATGCAGGAGTGCTTCAGGAGTTGGGTGTTGGAGGTGTCAGTTGATGATGCCGAGTGACTTTGAGGAGGTTAGAGGGTGAGGCATTGAGCTAATGCTTGAGTAGCAACCAAAAAGAGAGATGTAGGCTGGCACCTCTATTAGCAGCAGCCTCCAGCATTATCCTGCTTTTTGCTTTTTTCCCAGTGGTGATGGGGCAGTTTGGAATAAATTTGGCAAATTGGCATCTGTACTTCTTCACGTATATTTCTAACGTGTAGCTACCCCGGTTCCCCTGAGGTCTGTGGGTCAAAGCTTGGGAAGGGAGTAGACAGAGCAGCCTCTTTTTGTTATAGCTTTAGTGGCCAGTTGCCTTAGTACATTTAGAAAGTGTCTGCCTTGCAGAATTGGCCAGACTGTTACTGTACCAAGAAAACTAGGGAAGCTTATAGGTAGATTTCAGCTTGGCTATCCTAGGCCCTTCCTGAAGGGACTTCTCACTAAAAAATACACAGATTTGTTTGAGCACAATAGGCCCCTGCACTCCATTGTGAACTAGGTATTTCTACAGGATGCGGTTTTTGGTGGAATGGAGTTCTCAGCAATGAGCTTGATCTTTTATTTGGTGTTAATTAGCTTGCATTAGTTTCTCAGTCTTGAGCTCATTGTCTAGATAGGTGTCAGCAACTAGTAGTATTTATTCTTGCAAAATTTCTAAGCCCCACACGGTTGGGTCAGCCCTGGTTAGGCCAGCCCTATGTGGAAGGATCAGGTAGTGTTCCCTCATGGCTGGATCAAGCCAGGGCCTGCCTGCTGCAGCTTCATGGCAACAGGCCTCAGCTGGGCCCTTCCCATTTCTCTGGATCAGGCCCCTATTTGATGTATGTTGACTTTACTGATGTGTCCATAATTCACCACAGTATGCTTAAGCATTGCAAATAGGTGAAATAGAAGTCTACGCATCATGTGAGTATACTTTTCTCCCCCCCCATAATCAGGAATAATTTAACATACCAGGGCTCAACAATGAGTTTGGGCAGTGGCAGAAACCCCTGCAACCTCAACTTGTAAGACGTTGGCGTGTCAGGGTGGATGGTAGGGGAGCTGTGAGGGGCCCAATCCTTGTTGTGGCAGTGCAGCCCTGGCCTCTTCCCCACCATCTGCTTGGAGGCTCATGTGCCAAACAAATTGCTTTTGCATACCAACTCTGGCACCCATGCTAGGGGTTGTCTACCCCTGTAATGTACAATCCTTTCACCTCCACCTCCAAAATGGGATAGTACCATTCTCTCTTATCTTTGAAACAGAATATATATCTAGAAGACAGGGTAGACTTGCAAATTGTAGGCTAGCCAAAGTGTGTGTGTGTGTGTGTGTGTGTGTGTGTGTGTGCATGCGCATATACACACACACACAACCAGCCAGTGTTAACATTATTGTGGAAAACACAAGTCATCCATAGCATATGAGCATGTGTGTAACAGCTAAAATTAAAGGAAACCCTATTACTGCAAGAAATTATATCATAGATTTTGGTATCTAGGTGTTCTGCTTTTGTTGTGAAATAAATTTCAATTTCCTACTATCAAAGAAGTTGCTGTCCAAAAAGTTCTTACATTTTTAAAATGTTTAATACTCGCATGGTTTTGATTTTAAGAAAAAAATGTCCATGATTATGAATAGAACATAGGAGTATAATGTATATATAACGAATAAAAATGCAGTTCCTACATCTAACAGCTCATTTTACTGCTCCATGATTCTTCATTGTACATTGAATTTAAATATATGATTAAGCCTTTTAGACTGAAGTAGATCTATTGCTCCAGTAAATGTTACTGTAAATGAAATTCCTCTTTTTAATAACCAAAAAACCAAAACCAAACAAACCAACAAACAAAAGAAACCTCTCCTGTTCATTTCAGAAGCAATAATATGGCGTTTCTTTAACTCTCCTTATGTGTACTGGTAGTAAGTGAGGGATGGCTCACAGGCTTTGGAAACTTACTAGGGAAATGTTCATTGGCTTCTTTTAAAAGTTTAGAGTCAAGTCCACTTGTTTTGTTCTCAGGAAAGATAAGATCTGTTATTCCTTAAACATTTAGTATAAAAGAACAAGCAGGAAAAAGGGAAAATCTTGCAATTCCTTTCAGTTGATTGCCTTTAAACTGGAGTTCAGCTCATTATTGTGGCTTCTGTCATTCCTCAGCAACATTCCCTATATTTTTTTCCGGCTGATAACTCTGGAAAGCAAATGTATTATTCACAGTGTTATTTCAGTGGAAAGGATTGTTCTTGAATTGTGATCCATGATAAAATACCTCGGTGCACATACTGTGACCAGATGGAGACAGAAGCATTCAGATACAAGTTGTGTGAACCTTAAACGTAAGCTTTAAAAATATATATTGGATCACCTCTCTTCCTTTCTTTTCTGTGTCTCGACTCTCCCAAGTTCTCGACACAGTTGTGGTTTGTTTTGTTAATTAGCATTTTGAGCTGTAGCCCTACGTGTGTCTAAATTCTGGCCATTTAGCTCACAGGGTACATCTACACATGAGCTTTACTGCAGAGTAGGCTAATTTGCTCCACAGTAAAGCATCACCATCTACATGTCTGCTGCAATTAGGCCAGAGTGGTCTAATTTACTCCACCATCGGACAGTCCTGTCAGGCACAAGTACTATCTGATGGCGAGGTAAATTACTGCGCTTAAACATATGTGTAGACATAATGCGGGCTCAAACCGCACCTGGTCAGCCGAGCTATCAGGGGTCCGTGGCCTAAGCTGCACCACCTGGGCTCAATTTTCTTTTGTAACTGGGCACATGTGTAGTCACTGTGCCCAGATTAGTTTATTTCTGGGCAGTCTGCACCAGAATAAATTCACTCACATTTAATGGCACATGTAGACATGCCCACACTTGTTTATGTGCTACTTAGGGCTCTTTAAACTAATTGAAACACATCAGTTAAATTCTATATTCTTTGGCTCTCTAATTGAGAGAACAGAAGTGAGTACTATAGGCTAGTCTAGGTCTGACTCAATGCTTTAGTATACTGAAGTTCTTGTGCAGTACATCAGATAGGATCTAATTTAATGGAAATTGGCAAGACCTGGAGTGTTTAGACACAGTCAGTCACAGCAGCATGCAGGAAGAGAGAACAGAACAGTGTGTTTGTTAAATGGTGTTTATGTCCAGTGTGCTATTATTATGCAGTAGAGGAGGAAGTGCAATTTGTGCACACTTCTAGATAGCTGAATTAATGATGACAATAAGACAATGAGGCCTCTACAAAAAAGCCAGAAAATCTTGCTTCATAGTTGTCCAAAATGTGTATGTATGGTATAATATCTTTCTTTTTCCTTTCAGGAAGTTTCATAAATGAAACAACAGTGTGTGTTTAAATTCTGAAGCTAAGGACTAGAGAGAGAGAGATTTAAAGTTAAGATTTGCAAATCTAATAACAATAGCTAAGAGGTTCATTGTGACCCAGTGGTGTGACTTAAGACTGAGAGGCTGAGAGGATCTGAGAATAGTGTCTTTTGTTTGCTGCACTGTCGATTTGCCACTCATCTAGCCAAGGGTGAAGAAAGAGACTTATCAGGAGTTGATACTCTCCTGTGTCTGTTGCACTTTTGGGAGGAGAAGAGGCAAGTGGAGTAAAATCTTTTGTTTATTGAAAGTCCCAAGATAATGAGACCTTTCCTTCTGGCTGAAAGGCAGCAAGATGCTTCTTTCTCTGAATTTAATCAGTACTGCTTTGTATAGCATGTGCTACCGAACGCCAGACACTATAGGAGTAGGCACTTTCACAGCACGTCTAGCACCTAATGCCTGTAGGAGGAAAGAGTAACATTCTTAATGTGTTTTATTTCAGTTCCTTTTTAGTAAATGTTTTAAATAAGCAAAGTCATTTTGCACTCCCCAAAATACCCAGCCCACACTTAACTTTTTTCTGTGCTTAGCAGGCATACTTATTCCAGCCCTTACTTTGACACTTCAAAATTATATAAAGTTTTGGCATGTGTCCAATGTGCTCTACCATACCTTTTTTCCCTTGCCAGATTGCATATCTTTGCCTCATTTATGTGCAATTATTAAGACATTGTCTTAAAGATTTGCTAACGGCGCCATAACTGTGTTGGTAGAGTTTGGCTTGTGGCTTTTGAATGTGGAATAATGTGCATTTTATTTTTTCAGTCATACAGCTTAAAAGCAGTTGTCAAATACTTGTTATGGACTGGCAGATATCAAACTTCAGCATCTATGATGTAGCTAGCTTAAGTTGAACCAAAGAAAACTGTCACAGTATTAAATGCAAAAGATGCAAATTACATATAGGTGTACCAAGAAAGCTGTAAAGTTGATACGGTTTTGGCAAAGTTTCAGCTGAGCAAAATCCAGGCTAATCGTTTCAGGGGGAAAATATTGTACAAAGATTCCAGCTGAGTTCTCATGTCTTGAGGATATGAGTAATTTTCCATTGAAGTGCCTAGGCTGAGACTGGACTAGGATTCTGGGGAAGGAGATTAATACTGAGTGCCAGTGGGAACAAAAATATGGGGTGGGAGAAAGAAGAGAAATTGGATTTGGGGGGAAAATGCAGCTGGATAGATAAAGAAACGGTGGGCAGGGTGGGAGGTAGGGAATGTTGTGATCAGAGACTGGAAGTGTGTGAAAAGATTTAGATTTGAACAAAGACAGGGGATTCTGGAGAGGAAGACTAGGACATAGGCTGACCATGATGAAATGAGAAGCCTAAGGTACTGAGATATGGAAACTGTGGATAAGTTAGGCAAGGAGAATGTGGGAGCAAGACAAGGGCAGAGAATGGGGCACCAGGGGTCAAGTCTCTGGAGGGTGGCCGGGATGGTTGCCAACTGTCTATAAATTCATTGACAGCGAGTAAAACTTCAGGCTAAAAATGCCTGTCCATAAAGTACATATACATTTTAAGTCCTCCATAAAAACAATCATGCTGCTTTGTGAAGCTCCCTTTTGGAAAGAAGTTGGATAGCCAGAGCTTCACTAAAGCGCAGACAGAGCAGAGCAGCCCTACCTACTGTCTGAGCGGGAGTGCAGCACCCTTTATAGGAAGCCTTCTCAGTGCTTCATAGACTTGTCCCCTTCCTAGCCATGTGCTGCTGCTTCCTCTTCTGGAATACTGTTGGGTTGCAGTTAGGCTTCTTATGGGATCTGCACTGGAATAGGGGCAGTGTGGGTGGCTGAGGGGAAAGACAGCATGATGCAGGGTGCAGTCAGGGGTGTCAGGGTGTAGAGTGAGTATGGGATCTCTGTAGTGGAGGCAGCATGGTGTAAAACCATTGCTGCAGTTGTACATAGCTGTGAATCCAAGTACATTTATTTATTTACTGGCAGTAAGAACATGTGATTAAGAAAAAGTTTATATATTCCTGTTAGAGGACACTCATTAAAATCCTGACTCCTTTCAGTTCCCTGTCTTTTTATACGGTACGTATCTCCCAATTTTAATAAGAAACGAGGAAGAAGCTGATAGAAACCAGTGTGTTTCACTGTACAACCTTGATTTATCCCCAATGGCAAAACATTATATGGGTCATGTAATTATATACCATACCATATCACCAAGCATGCACACCACAGGGATGAATTAAGTGTGCTCAGGCACATTTAATTCTGATATTTCCTAATTTCTAGTAACTTGATTTTGCAATCTTTGCAATGTCTTTTTTTAATGCATGTGAGCAATATATAGGTACCTAGATCTTCTGGTCATTTGCTGCCATTTAGAAAGCAGCTTGAGGGTAGGCTTGTGGGAAGGAGCACCAGCACTCCACTCTTGCAGTTGACAGCATATAGAGTATGTGTTTGAGTACAGAGAGGTCTATCCACAGTTTGTTTGGGGGCTTTAATTTGTTCGGGTTCATTCTGATATGTCTTTTTCCTCCAAGTTTTGCTGCTGCTGTTGCAGGTCATCTGTTTGCAGAGCCCATGTTAAAGAATGTGTATAAGGCACTTGCGCTTCATCTATTGCTCAGTGCTTCTTTCTGCTTATCCATTGCTTCAGAGGCCAGGAAGTACAACTGGTCATTAAGAAAACACTGGTAGTGACTATATAGAGGGCTTTTGTCAAACTCGCCAGTTAAACGGGAACACTAAGGATAATGGTCTCTAATGTATTTTCTCCACTGCATTTATTGGGTCATTTCTCACAATAGGGGATGCAATATAGATCTCTTTAAAGACTGCCTGTGTTTACTTAAAAGAGCACCAATTTTAAAATCTTGTACCATTTACCAAATGAAATAGTTGTTTTCAGGTCCTGTGGCTGCCTACTGTGTGTGTCTGCTGCAGAAAAACTGGAGCCTATTAGAGTAGCTTGTAGAGCCAAGTACAAAACCAGCTTATATATAAACAACATTGCCTGGAGACTGAACATCTATTTTTAAGGAGGAATTAAAATTCAGTGACCATATTAAGTAAAAAAAAAAAAAAAAAAAAAAAAAAAGAGAGAGAGAGAGAAAGTGTATACAAATGACCTTTTTTGTGATTATTCACAGTATGGGGGAGGTGAAATGGGTGGAGGATACTGCACCTTTAAAAGACTAACATTTCATCTATTTTGAAAAAATAGCGTTGAACAGCTGAGATCCTAAGCAGCAGGAAAAGGCAGTTTTCAGTCTTGTGTTGAAGCAGAAGTCGTAGGCTGAGCTCTCGCCAATGAAAACGTGTGGTCTGCTAAGTTTACACTGATGTGGACTTTTTATTTCCTTATGGGGTGAAGAATGAGAAAGCTGAGAGGCTGGGCTGGAGTGAACAGAGAGCTGCTTTATGACGCATGAAGCTGGGACAGCAAGGAGGGGAATCGGAGGCCTAGGTATACGTGGCTGGGAAAACATACGCTGTAAAGGATAGG
Organism: Crocodylus porosus; assembly: GCF_001723895.1. Taxonomy (NCBI): domain Eukaryota; kingdom Metazoa; phylum Chordata; order Crocodylia; family Crocodylidae; genus Crocodylus; species Crocodylus porosus. The sequence continues at coordinate 61,540,307 of NW_017728950.1, read as the reverse complement.
AGATGTGTAGTTAATTCAGGTAAATGAAAAACTGATTTTTGTGAGCCCTCCTGTTTAAACAGCCCTGGCTCCCCTAGTCAGTCCCTTATTTTGCGGGGAGGTAGGAAGAGCAGGTTACGCAGTCAACTCTTACATAAATATGCTGGCTGAGGGAGCACAGCGGATTTGACGTTTTTATTTAGAATGCTTTGGGGACATCTGAGCCCAGTGTCTGCAGGGAGCTGAGCTATCCTGACATCTGAGCCCCGGCAGTTTCTCTTTTGGTTGTGGAATTTTAGACTGCACTGGAAACAGGTCTGGTTGCATATTTTTAGTGTGGGGGCTTTATGCAGGATTGAAATAAGAGACTGATGAGCAGCCTCAAATTCAAGTATGTCCAAGGAAGAGAGCTTGTACCTCTGCTCACACTGAAGGCAACAGTTTTCCAAACCAAAGTAATCTCTGATCAATTGTAAGGTCTAATGATAACAGTAAATTGAAGAGGAAATTTGTTGTTTTTAACACTGGTTTTTTTCAGCCTAAAGGAATCCGAGCCTTCAGATGCTTTGAAGCACATGGAACTAACCCCCTGAGTCTTTCATGACAGATGAGCATGCACGAAAGTTAGTTATGATGTGGTAGTATTGCAGGAATTCCTGAGAGAATGGTTTAATGCTGTCAGTAGTGCCTTTTCTCTGCCATCTTTGTACAGCTGTCAGAAAATACATGTAATATGTACTCATGCTTTCAGTGTTTAAAATCCTGGCGACTAGTATGAAACCTGAAGGCAAGTTTTGTACATAAGTGATACTATTTTTAAAGTTAAATCAACAGAATATTAAGATGCATTTTTCAACGTGAATGTTCAGCCTCACCATCTGCTTTTCAGCTGTATAGTTTAAACAGAAGCTGTTTTTGTTTTTCAGTGTGCTGATTGTGTTTTTCTCTTTACAGAAAAAGAGGAGAGTCATCTAAATGGAAAAGATGACAAAGAACAGAAAGATCCCTATTTTGTGGAAACTCCTTATGGCTACCAGCTAGACTTAGATTTTCTCAAGTATGTGGATGATATACAAAAGGGAAACACCATAAAAAAATTAAACATCCAGAAGAAGAGGAAATTAGTTCCAACTTTTCCAGGTACAAAAAACTCAAGTGTCCAGTACAGTGGATGGACCTCAACTGAGTCCCTCTCTTCCTCGAACAGTGATGAAAATAAGCAGTCTTCCCTTGCAGCGAGGAGTCAAGTAGTGCCATCTGCCACTGCAAGGCCTTCTGTTTCTTTTGAAGCATCCCCTGCCTTCTTAACCATCCCTGAGAGCAAACAACTTCCTCCTCCTTCACCACAGCTTCCTAGGCATAACTTTCATGTAACAAAAACTCTCATGGAAACACGGAGAAGACTAGAACAGGAAAGGATAATGATGCAGGTGACTCCAGGGGATGTCCGCCGGCCCAGGCTTTCCAGCTTTGGAGGTCTAGGATTAGCAAGCTCTCTTCCTTCCTTTGTAGGATCCAGCGGGCACAATCAAGCATCTCAGCAGCTTCAAAATGGGTGTCAGGGCAATGGAGACTACAATGTCTATCTTGGGTCCTCCTTGAGCAGCTCCATCCGTCATAGCCCAATGAGTTCTGGAATATCAACACCCGTGACTAATGTCAGTCCAGTGCATCTGCAGCATATCCGGGAACAAATGGCAGTTGCTCTCAAACGTCTCAAAGAACTCGAGGAACAAGTCAAAACCATTCCTGTGCTCCAGGTCAAGATTTCAGTATTACAGGAAGAGAAAAGACAGATGGTGGCAGAACTCAAAAGCCAGAGAAAGCCCAGTCAGAATGAAACCTATGGCTTCAGAAAGCGATCGTATAGTGCAGGGAATGCAGAGCAATGGGAACATCTGTCTCAGGTTAGAAGAGGTGGAGAATTGTACATAGACTGTGAGGAAGATGTGGAGCAGAGCTCACAGAGGATAGAGGAGTTTAGGCAGTTGACTGCTGAAATGCAGGCACTGGAAAGAAAAATTCAGGACAGCAACTATGAAATCCCCTCTAATCTTCGTATGAACAGGAACAGTCTAGCAAGAGAAAGCAGGTCTGTTGCTGTGGGGGCTGATGAAAATATGAACGATGTGGTCATATATAATAGATCTTCCAGACAATGCAGAGAGGTAGCTGTGGGAACAGAGAAACAAATGAGAGATTCTGGGGTTGGGGTGACCGAAGGCATGCTCGGCATGACAACAGAAGCAGAAAAAGAAATAGAGCTTCAGCAACAGACAATTGAAGCTCTTAAGGAGAAGATTTACAGACTCGAGGTTCAGTTAAAAGAAACAACTCATGATAGGGAAATGACCAAATTAAAGCAAGAGCTACAGGCAGCTGGTTCAAGGAAAAAACTGGATAAAGCAGTGATGACTCAACCCCTTGTTTTCAGCAGAATGGTGGAAGCTATTGTCCAAACAAGAGACCAAATGGTAGGCAATCATGTGGATGTTACAGATTCATCCGTGGGGACTTATCTACAAGTGAGCAGTGTTGGAACATTGTGTAGACCTGTTGTGAGGAGTACAGCTGCGGGCCCCGAACTGCCAATGAATCGATGGCTTGTGAAGGAGAAACCAGGGTTGCGTGACCAGTGTACTGGGAGGTCCATAGAGAAGCACGATAAGTGTGTGGGCATAGAAATGAGCGTGTGCGAAACTGGCATCAACACAGAGGAGTCTGTGGACAGTTTGAGCCTTTGTAAGACGGAACAGGAGGTCAAAGAAGTGCGGTCAATAGGCTGTGGAGATTGTTCAGTGAATGTGATTGTTTGTCCCCCAAAGGAGTGCATGTCCTGTGGCATGAACACCGAGGCAGTATGTAAAGTAGAGGCTACAGTAATGGCAGTTCCTCACACTGCTACCCAGCAAACTGGTACAGCAGTGGAGGTGGTAAACCAGTTCACCAGTACAGAAACAGTTTCTCTGATGGATTCCAGCACAAGCACTGTTTGGAGCACTTATGACAAACAGACTAACACTGTGAACGTGGAGACGAGGACTGTGGCAGTGGGAGAGGGTAGGGTAAAGGACATAAATGCATCTGTTAAAACTCGTTCGGTTGGAGTGGGGACCTTGCTTTCTAGTTACTCTAGCTCTGAAAAGCCTTCTGTTGTAAAGACCAAAGACTGTGGAATAGGACAGATAAACATTAATGAGAACTATTTGGTTGGTCTTAAAATGAGAAATATTGCTTGTGGTCCCCCTCCACCATCAGTTGTGCCAGCCGGTACCAGAAGCGTTGGAGTTGGAGATGAACCTGTGTATCAGTCGGTGAGTGCCTTAGTGGAAAGTTCTCTCCCTCCACCTGAAATGAGGACCGGTTTAGATCACTACATTGAGCGTGTACAGAAGCTGCTACAAGAACAGCAGATGCTGCTTGCTGAAAACTACAGTGAACTGGCAGAAGCTTTTGGAGAGCCTCACTCACAGATTGGGTCTCTCAACTCTCAGCTTATCAGCACCCTTTCGTCCATTAATTCTGTCATGAAATATGCAAGTACTGAGGAACTACGGAATTTAGACATACCTAAACAACCGTGTATGGACAAAAGTGCTATAAGAGGTATGCTGAATATGCAGAGAGGGGAACGGGGGGAGGCAAGGGAGAGGCAAAGGAAACTATTCCTCTTTTCACTAGCATGGTTTCTTTGTCTGGAAATATTTCACTAACCCAAGATAACCATAGAATTATACCTGATGAAATGCAGTATATAAAATGATTGCTGTTGTGTTCTCTCTGCCTTCTCTTCTGTCTCTTTAGCAGTAGAAAAGCTGGCAAAGAATAAGGCTGTCATAGTACTGCATCTGCTAAACTACTGAGGATGATATAAATGTTTATATTAAGTGAAAAAAGAATTAGTGACTGGATGCTGGTAAACTTCTGTTACTTGAGAGATTTCCTCCTTTTTTTTTTTTTAAATAATTGTTAAGATGATCTAGTTTGACACCCATAGATGATGCTACTCTGTCTCTCTAATGGCAGAGTGCAGTTCTTTTTTTAAAAAAATGTCAATATTGTGCCATAAATTGGATTTATTGTGTAAAGCGAAGAGACTTCTTTATAGTAAACTTTACAGTGAAGCAGCAGGCAATGTGTATTTTGACATAATGAAAATGTATTCTCCTCTCTGGATCTATGCAACATATTTTATATAAAATGTTATCTTTCTGGCACACTTTTACATGTAAGGCTTATTAAAGGTAATGATACAATAATAATAATAGGAGTATCCAGCAGGTATTAAAATAGCACTTAAACTAAACCAGAATTTTAACTAGCTGTTAATCTGCCATTCCATTCCTCACTTTTCCTATATGATGTCAGACATGTAGAAAATATGTAGATACAGATGGAGAAGTATATCATCTTCTACTGAAAATATTTTTTCCTGGGCTTTATATTTCACATTCTTGTCGAAAATATTTCGGAATCATTTTGTTCTGTCCTGTAATGACATTATCTTTAGCACTGACAGCAGAGAGTGAAGTCTGTGACTACGATTAGTCATTTTATTACTTCTGGTCAAAATAACATTGCACCAGCATGGATTTTGAACTATAAACATGTGTCTCATTCCTTTGCAGACTCACCCATGTAGTTGTGGTAAGAAGACATCATAGATTTTAAACCTAGCCAGTTGTTCTTCTCTGAGATTTCAAAATGATTCGGTTCTACATTTGTCCACAAGTTTACTTGCAGTTTCTGTAGGAAATTATAACTAAAAAAAACAAACAAACGTTTGCACCTCTCTTGCAGAGTGAAGTGTCAGCTTCAGAAACAGGACTCTGCAGAAGAGAGGGAAAAACTGCCAATACTGATTACTGTGCGAAGTAAACTGAATAATTTTGAACTCTCAGAGAAGAAAAATAGATTTTTCTCCTGGCCCCCCCCCCCCCAATTCTTTCACTTTTAATTTTAGGCTATATGCAACTAGAAGCTTAAAAAATCAAGAAAAGTTATGTTTCTAGGTTAACACTAGGTTCTTCTAATATTTTAATCTCAGGTGCTTCATCAGTGAGCTATTACAACAAGACCACTTAGGTAATGTCTGCCTGACATGATGCTGGTTTATAGAGAGGTACCTGGGCTGGCTCTGACCCAGATAGCTAGGGTACCGGAAGCAGGATAGCTGCATTAACAGTGCTCTGGCCAAGCCAATTAGCCCTGCTGAGAAGCCAACATGGTGGCACTACTTTGAATGCTTCAGCTAGGTCAGGTGTCTCTACATGACATTGTGCAGTACTGTGTGAACATAACAACCAAGAGGCTTTTTTTTTTTTTTTTTAAATTTTAGTGTCCCTCTAAATGTGATAGAAAAGAGGCCCTGCTATAAGCAGTTGTTACCTTCTTGCAATAAATCTGGGCGGCCAAAAGTTATCAAGCCCTGATTGGGAATTAGGAAAGTATTAAATCTTGTGCCTGCTCAGATACTGAGTTGGAGGATAAATGTGTTACCTTACTGGTTCCCTAGCACAGGGGCTCCCAAACTGCGGTAACACATACCTCTGGGGTGGTACACAAGACACCTCTGGGGGTATGTGGGAGAAATTGTGTAATGGTGGATTTAATTTTCATTATAATTGGCATTTGAGGGTTTAAAATACAAAACCATATGCTGGTAGGGGTATGCAGGCAGCTGGTAAATCTGGAAGGGGGTCTGCAATAAGAAAAAGTTTGGGAACTTTTGTGCTCTAGCACAAAACTAGTAGGTGAGGCAAATAACTCCATAAGATGTTGTTTGCACACAGAATCAATTACTAGTTGGTACTTCTCTTGGATGCAAAAATAAACTTTTTTTTGCTCGTAAGAAAGTGATTCACCTGTACATATGCATTTCCTTTTAGTAGTTCAGGCATTGCAGGAAAATCACATCTTCATTATTTATTAAAGTCAATCTCCATTGGAAAGGACTTGCCAAATCATGTGCTTTTTGCTTGAGATCTTTTTCCTGTTTATATTCAGTCATATCCTACTGACTCTAGTGACTGTTTCTCTCTTTAGTCCTACAGAGCGTACATAGCTAAGACAGCCAGCTGGATTCTGTTCCTCTGACTGTTTCAGCAGAATTGTTCACTCAGTTTTTAATCAGCTGTACCTTTGCAAAAGCACTGAAGGCTGTGGCTTTACATAGGCAACCAAGAGAGTCTAATTTGGTCTGTGGAACCTTTCTTTTTTGGGGGGTGATTCATAGAAAAATAAATCTAATTTGATGGATCTATTTTTAAGATCTCAAGTTGAGTTGACAGGATTATTTTTAAATCCCAAACTAAAAAGAAATTAACTGAGCACATTTGATCCTACAGAGCCACATTTATTGTGCATCAGTGAATTGTACCAGGCTAATTTTACTGTTGTTTTTCAGAGGAATTCCCCTCTTTAAATCCCGAGGGTAACTTTTAATGTACAAGCTAAATTATTGCAGTTGGGGACATAAAGAGGATAGGAGGGTATACTGTCTCTGGACTTTCATATAATTCGAAGCATTCCATGCAACTCTGGTATACTTTCCCAGGAAACCTGAATTGCTATTTCGTGAAAAGATGTCCAAATTTCTAAACTACTATCTTTTCTCAGTATGAGTAAGTGGGAGGAGGAAAGTTAGACTAGCAGGATGAGGTGACAGTATATGATGCTTTAGGTTGTCCATGGCTAATTTGAACAACGTGCCCAAGGAATGAAAGTACTCTTGCTACCTTAGCCCTCTGTACCATTCTTACAAACATGCTGGGCAAAGGACATGTAATATTCAGTGAACTGATGTAGGTTTGTCTGGTTTGTTTTTTCCTGTTTAACCTTTAAAGAATTTATTACAACTTGTGTAGGATGGTTTAGATCAGAGTGATCCTACTTTGAACAGGGGATTGGATTAGATGAGGTCCTTTCCAGCCCTACTTTTTGTGATTCTAATATGAATAGCAACAAAATACTTTGTTTCCTTAATCTACAAATCTGGTGGTTCAGTGTTTTAGCTCAGCACCCAATTTCAAAAAAATCAGCTGACAACAGGGTGCTGGGTTCTGAGCATTTATGAAAATCTGCCTTTAAGATTGTTTTAATTTTTAAAAAAGTTTCCACTGTAAACTTATTTTCCCCCTAAAATTATGTACATACCGACATAAATTTCATATGAAGTCTTTTCTTTAGAAGTATTTTGTAGTAGACTAGCTTGAATAAATCCAGTAGTACCCCTCAGTACAACCTGGCACAAAGTTGATATTCAGGGCAAAGAACTTATTCAGAGGTTGTATTTCATAGTTCCAAGCATATTTATAAATGTCTAATATGGGCAGATTCCCATTTTCCTAAAAAAAAAATGTGGACCTCATGTTCAGCTACGGCATGGGTTGGCAGCATTTTTGGGCTGAGTGCCAAAACCCCTGGCAACATTGACTTAAAAGAGGTCAGCATGCCAGAGGGTGGTGGCAGGGGGCCCAATCCTTGTTGTGGCAGTGCAGCCCAGCCCCTTCCCCACCATGCTCCCGAAGGTGCACATACAGCTGTCAGTGGCAATGAGCTGGGCTGGGGCTCCTCACCCCAGTGTGGCTGCTTGCAGCTTTGCAGCTGCCTGCTGCAAGCTGCCTGGACTCTGGGTAGCCCCTGCCACAGAGCCCAGGCTGCTTGCTGCAGGCAGCTACTTGCAGCTTCATGGCTCCCTGCCACAGCCAGCCCAGGTTCTGGGTAGGCCCCTGCCATGGAGCCTGGGTTGTTTGCAGCGGGGCTTCCAGCCTCCCCACTGCTTGCTCCATGGCCAGCAGCAGGGGGCCTGCCCAGAGCTGGAGTCAGCTGTGGCTTGCCAAGCAAAATGACTTTACATGCATGGGAAATCAACATGGGTTCATCAAAGGCAGGTCCTGCCAGACCAACCTGATGGCCTTTTATGACCAGGTAACTAAATCCCTGGATGATGGTGTTGCTGTGGACGTAGTCTTTCTGGACTTTAAGAAAGCCTTTGACACTCTGTCACCCCATTCTCATTAATAAATTGAGCAACTGTGGCATTGATGCCTACACAGTTGGATGGGTCAAGAATTGGCTGATGGGGTACACCCAGAGAGTGGTGGTGGACAGATCGTACTTGACCTGGCGGGATGTGAATAGTGGGGTCCCGCAGGGCTCAGTTCAACGTCTTCATTAGCTAGTTGGATGAGGGGGTGGAAAAAGCGTTGTCCAAGTTCGCTGATGACACCAAGATGTGGAGAGAGGTAGGCACGCTCAAAGGGAAAGAGGCTGCAATTAGATTTAGACAGACTACAGATGTTAACAGGATGGGGTTCAACGTAGGTAGACGCAGGGTGCTGCACCTGGGGAGAAGGAATCCACAGCATACATACAAGCTGGGGAGCCTCCCCCCTTGTGAGCACAGAGGCGGAAAGGGACTCCAAGATGAACATGAGCTGCCAATGCCAGACCGCAGCCAGAAAAACCGTACCTTGTCACGCATCCAAAGATGCATCTCAAGCCAGTCCAGAGAGGTGATACTCCCCCTCTACGTAACACTGGTCAGGCCACAATTGGAGTACTGCGTCCAGTTCTGGGCACCGCACTTTAAGAAGGATGTGGCCTGCCTTGAGAGGGATCAGAGGAGGGCCACCAGCTTGGTTGAAGGGCAACAGGGCAGGCTCTATGAGGAGAGGCTGAGGGACATGAACCTGTTCAGCCTCAGCAAGTGGAGGCTGAGGGGGGGTGGATTTGGTGGCTGCCTACAAACTTGTTAGGGGAGATCAGCAGCAAATGGGAAGGGCCCTATTCCCCCCAGCAGCACCTGGGGTGATGAGGAAGCTGCTGGAGGATATGTTCAGGTTAGAGATTAGGAGGCACTATTTCACTGTTTGGGTGGCTAGGATCTGGAACCAACTTCCTAGGGAAGTGGTCCTCGCTCCTACCTTGGGTATATTCAAAAAGAGGTTGGACATATACCTGTCTGGTCATGTGATCCCAGTGTGTGCTCCAGCCAGTGGCAGGGGACTAGACTAGATGATCTGTTCAGGTTCCTTCTGATCCCAAACTACTATGAAACTATGCTATGCTTTGGCAGCTCCTGGGCTGCAGTAAGACTTCAAGCTAATAGATCAATTCCTGCTAAACTAGAGAAGAGAGCGCTTTGGAATGACCTTTTATGTCACGAGAGGTAGTTAGCCATGTTAGTCTGAAGTCAGTCAGAAGGCAGGGTAGATATGCACCTTTATTTATATCTATCTATCTATATTTATATATATCAGCATTGTGCGACACTTTCATCTGATGTTCATCAACTAAATTAACAGTGGTTTTGATCTGACTTCATCCATGTTTCGGTTGGAAAAGAAAACAGTACTTATAAGCTGGTCATCTGCTTTTCAGCACTCTTACTTTTGTGTCTATCCTTTTTAGTCTTAAATCACCTAGGCTCTTTGTAATTCAGGATGAAGTTTTCTAAATGGGGTTTAAAAATTCCTGGATTATCACTAGTGCTAAGGACAGGAATTACATACAAACCAATATAAGTGATCAGAAACTAGTTCAAATCTGTAACACAGCAGAAGTTCAATGCACATAAACTGCTTTCAAAATAGCCAAAACCAGTTTATGATTAACCTGGATGGATGTAGTAGCAGACTTAACTGATTTCGATTAAATCAATTTATTGAACTTCTGTGCCAGATCCCCACCAGATTCAAGTTTAAACGAGTCCTTCAGCATCCCAGGATGCTTTGCACCTTGCCTGCAAACCCCTCCCTTGCAGGGTAGGCCAGCTAGTTTTGGTCCAAGCTGTCAGCTCCACCTGAGCAGGGAGATG
>NW_017728950.1:61508680-61530381 GCF_001723895.1 Crocodylus porosus | reverse complement strand
GTTTCTGTCCTGGGCCACTGCAGGCATGTGGCTGCATTCCCAGTATCAGAAGTGAATGTCTGGTCATTTGCTTATCAGTTCAATCTATGCATCTTGGACTAAACTGTGAAGATTGAATTGATTCAGCCTTGGGCTTTTTGCTTGTCTGTACTTAGCCTAGCAATTACTTGATGTGATTAACTACTGGTCCCTAGCATTTGGAACCTCCTGTCAACTGTCACGAGTTCCCAAAATAATAATCCACCCTCATCATAACAGTCAATATGTCAAATACATTTCAGTGCCAGCAGCTGAAAAAATACAGTTAGCATTCTCTCTTGTTTTGTGGTCCCCTGGGCAGTATAACACCAGTGACCATGAGGTGAACCTACTATTGGTGTAATGGAGATGGATTCATGGTGCATATTCCAATAAAGCATCTTATAGCCGCTCTGTTTGGTTGACTACCTTAAATAAAACGAGAGGTGGCAAGAATGGATTTGCTACTTCACTGAGTTCATGGAAGGGCAGGAAAAATGTAGGCAGACAGAAACTTTCATTCAGGACAGTTTAGCACAGCTGCTGTTTGGCCAGCAGGTCCATCTGTTTTGGTTCTTTGTGGTGGTGCTGTTTCTGGACTGTGGGTTATGTACGTTGTCCATGGACAGCAATTATCAGGCCGTGGGAAGGAAGAGTATAATTTGGTTAATTCCACTCTAATGTTTGACCAGCATTTGGCAGAAACAACCTTTTCCACGGTCAGTTATTTTAACGCTTGAGTCTTTTATTCATGGTTAGGGTTGAATAGTGCTACAAGGCCCTTTAATCCAACGTGCCAGTTACTATAAGTGATACAGGCTTGTCAGAGCTGGTCTCTGAATATGACAGTGTAGACTGGCTTGTGAAAAGCAAGGGTTTGACAGGTGCTCAGGAGCAGCCAACTATCTGCAGTTGTAGTGACATTGGTCACAGCTGCCTGTCCCTGGAAGCACTCTGGCATTGTCGTCTGATGGACAACGTGAAAGTGATCAGAGAAGTGATCTGCCGAGAGAAGTTATTTACACGCATTTTGTTTTGGGGACAAGTCTGTCAATTTACCTGCATTTTTGGGGTGATTCTTGAAAGTGTTACCTGTTCACCCTTTGAACACTCGTTAACCTCTCTGAAGTTGAGGCTGACCAGGAATCTCTTGTCTGATAACATCCTGAGCACAGGGCAGTGAGGTGTGACTGCTTGTGGGTTAGGAGAATGGTTTCATTTTCATCGGTGCCCATGTGTAGGGGCAGGGAGAGAGATCCTAGTAGGAGAGAGGAAGGATCACCTTGCTGTCATTTAAGTTTCTGTTTTTGCAGCGTCCACAGTCTCCCTGTAACAGTCCTATGAGCTCTTTTCAAGTACCAGCAAACAACAAAGTACGTGTGATTTCTTACTGAGCCATGTATTCCAAAGTTAATTATGGTTGCAGATTTGTTTCAGTGTAGGACTGTGGGCTACAATGGATTGCGGAAAGACTTGCAAAGTATGTACCCAAGTGCTTTCTCATTTAGTCGATTTAAGAGACCAAATTTCTCTCCCGCTTCATACCAGACACCCTTATTTTTCCCGACCTGTCCTAGTCCTGCTGCTCTGGGGAGGGAGAAAACTGCCCCAAGGTTAGGCAACCTTTTCTCGTAGTAAGCCAGAATGACCCACCCTGACTCGATGGGTGCTAAAATACTGCTGCCACTGCCACTCATCATCCCCAGCAGCACAGAGAGAGAATTTGCAGCCAGCATCTCCTGCTTATTGAAGCCTCATATCCATGGGCTGAATCCAAGGTTACGTAAGTTAGGGAAGGCTGTAGGTTACCGACCCCTGATATTCAGCTGAGATGCTACAGCAATTTCTCCTTCTCCTCCTTAGTATCCCATCTTCTGTATATCATTGCAGTGAGGAGTAGAACCAGGGAACTGAGAGATGGAAGACACCAAAGGAGGAAATGGAAGCTGCATGCCATATATTGCACACCTTTTTGTAAAGGTAGCAGCACATTATGATCCAATGTGGTGTAGAGATTTCATCCTGATTATCTGCCTGCTCCAACCCTTGTACGAGCTCATTTCTATCACCACTCCTGTGGTGCATTGTCAGTTCACGGATTCAGGTTCCCCAGGTAGTAGTAGTAATAATAATTTATGAAAACAACCTGACATATCTGAGTAATTAAAATCAGAAGCAGCCATCCTATTTGTTACATTTTAGTGAGAATTTTCAGAATACTTACCTTTATTGAAGTGTGTTGTCTGGCACAGTGAACGAGAAGTACAGACATACCTGTTTCAGTGCCTGGTTCTAATTTCACCAAGGCTGTAAAATGAAACTTTGGGTAAGGGCAGACTTTAGCTTGGGTTGGCGTGTTTTTAAAGATGATGGTTTCACATGATGCAACCAGAACATTTTTAAGGATTAATTCTGTGTCTTGTGCAACGAGGTGGTTTAAATCCCCCTTCCCACATTCCCGTTAGCTTGCACTGCTATTTCTGTCTGACTGGCATCTGCTATGCACATGTTCATTATTTGTTGATATTAATCTGGCTCTGAAAAAGTCCACTGACTTGGGGAGAGTAGGAGGCTGTCACAGATGAGGAGCATTTAACTTCTCTTCATGATCTGAATGTTTGCTAGAAAAGTATTTCCTGGTGTTTATGGTATCCAGTGGCTTCCTTCTAGATAGAAACCCTGTATCACCTGATCTTGTGCTGTATTCCTTAACTCAGCAGACAGTTGCATTGTTGCCTAGTGCTCACAGCTCTGGTGAGCCACAGTGGAGTGAGTGCTGGCTAACTGTTTTGTTCATTGCTGCTGTTCTGAATTCTGTGGACAGCTTTGAAAATGTGACCGGTGTGAATTCAGTTTCGTTTTGCTGTAGCTTGGAAAAGTTCTGTGCAGCCGTGGAAGTTAACAGTAGAACTAGCTGCCAGAAAGGATGACTCAAAAATGGATGATGGAGGCCTGGTGACTGAGTGGGAACATGGGCAGAAAATGAAAATGGAAATTTTGCCATGAAGTGATGAGTGCTGGAAAATCAATGCTGCCTATTTGCAATTATAAGAAAGAAAAAGTAGAGGAATTATAAGAAAACCAAGAGAGATGCCTGCTTTATTTTTAAAAGCTGACTATTACTTTGATTAATTAGACTTTAATCATTTTAACGAGAGCAATTATTTAGAAGTCAATTGACAGTATGCTAAAGGCAGTAATGTGACATTTACAGCTACTGTTTAAATGCAGGGGTTGTGGCTATGTGAAGTTATGAAACTTGGGGCAGTGGAAAGACTGGAACCTTTACCCTGACTGGTTTATTAGTTGTTGAGCTAGTGAATGTCAGTTAATTATGTTTTTAAACTTTGACAATTACTTGACAGCAAAAATCCTTTATACTGAAGTAGAAACTGATTCAGGAGTTTTATGCCAGAGAGGTAACAACATGAATTTTAGTCTTTTTAAGACTTAAATCCATGCCCTCCTTTGACCTGCTGACCAAATTACTTAAATGGAGATGTACAGAATAAGTAAAGAACATATTTCAGAAGCAAAATATATTTTGATTATTGAGGCTTTAGCAAAGAAATAGCATGGTTCGTACTACCCTACTAATCCCCACCAAAAGTGAAGGCATATCAGATCAATTAACAGGTCCAGAGAAAAATGTAACTACTGGACATATGGTATAATCTGAATTAACTGTGAGGACTAGTTCACCAGAGCATAAAATGCTATTTTTAATTGCATTGTGCAGAAAATGGCTGCAAAATAATTTGGCAAGTGGGCGAGGGTGGGGTGAAAGAATTTGGCTGCATTATCTTGATAACCAAGGCAAATAGAGAACTGTCAGAATTACTGAAATGCTAAGGATTCCAAATTTTTTTCTTAGAAAATGTCAGGTATTTTCTATAATCACTTTCAGAGATGGGCTCCTTTAATTGAGAAGGAATCTACAGGATCTTTTGATGTCTGATGCCGATTGCTCTTGGGAAGGGGGTAGCTACAGTAGTTACTATTAGGCCTGTGCAAGAGGCTAGTATTCGCTTCAGATTAGTCTAATTCCAGGAACAGTGATTTGATTTGGTGATTCTAATCTGTCCCAAATCGATTCAGCCGAATCTGATTCGGAGATTAGGCCACCGCCGAATCTCTGAATTGAACAGGCCTTGGCACTTTTATTTATTTTATTCATTATTTTTAAAAAGAGCGCAGCATTCACTGGCTCCTGCCAGATGGGGGGGGTCAATCCCTGCTGCGCTGCGCTGTGCAGGGGGGCTCTGTCATGAGCCCCCAGAGGCCCTGACAGCTGCTGCAGCAGCTGGTGAGTGCAGAGCTTTTGTTTGTTTGTTTTTTTAAGTGTTGGAACAGTGGGGTGAGCGGGGGGTGCTCAGGGAGCCTGGGGGAGCATGCAAAGGATGGAGCCTGGTGGGGGTCCCTCCATGGTTCCCCTCCACCTTCTAACTCCCTTGCCCCCCCCCAGTCCCCTACTTACCGGCATGGAGCCCATGTCCAGCTCCCAGTGGCATTAAGTGGGGACTGGCCAGATCTCCAAATCTTCTCTGAATCTTTTCCGAATTGATTCGGAGGATTCAAATCGATTCAGACCTTTTAATTGGTCTCTCAATTCAGTTCTGATTTGGCCACCAAATCATGCCAATTCTCCTCCAAATCAAATCCGCAACTGAAGCTTTGCAGAGCCCTAGTTACTATCACAGATTTGGCAGGTGACAATAGTTAAGCTAAGAGAAATCCAGAGTTTATAGAAGGATAATGGTTGTAAACCCTCATCTGGATGAGGGCTCTCTATAGCCTCTGTCTTACCTATATTCATTCATATTAGATCGGACTGGCTGATTTTAGCCCTCTGAAAAGAATTAGACATATTTTTAAAATGGATTATCTTTATAACCAAATGATGTACGTGCTACTTACTTAGTGAAACTTTTCCCTATTGAATATATGATTGGTATTATGCAGTATTATTGGTTTGACTTCTAAGTATTAATAACAAATGCATCTTCTTCACTGACAGGTGCTCCTCTGGAGTACATCCCTCATGGTCAGCTTGCTAATGTATATTTAACTTCAAGCTCTCAAACACTGAAATTTGAACAAGATGTTGGGACCACCCAGGAAGAGAAGATTACTATGATAGACACAGGGCTGGGAAGAAGATCCTCATCTTCTGAGGATGGTGAAGTACCTCCACTTAATCTAACAGATGACCAGCTGGCCTCTGGCCTTTATGGTAATTATCTGTGCTGGCATACTATTGTTAGTCCTGATGGGATCTGAATAGGAAGTATGGTTGAACAGTAAACCACTAGGGCTGTGTGAAATTTCAGCAGCCATTTCATTTCAGAGGTATTTAGGGCCATGTCTTCACCCGAAACGCCGAATCCAAATTGAAACGGGAGACCTGAAACAAAATGGAAGGCTCCAAAATGTCTCGGAGAATTTGGGATTTTCGGAGCCCACCCTCTGCCCCCTCCCTCCTCTTAGTTTTTGTTTCCCTGCAAGCCCAGCTCTGAAACCCGTCACCCGCAACCCTTCTGCTTGGCACCTGCGTGGCAGCTGTTGCATCATATGGGTGCAGCGTGGCTTGGCAGGGCACTGCGCACTGTCTGAGAGCTGGGGTGGCTCCAGCAGTCACCCGAAGCCCAGCAGCATGCAGCCCCAGCTCCCAGACAGCCTGCAGCGCCCTGCCAAGCCATGCTGTACCTGCATGATGCGGGGGTGGGGGAGGGGATGGGTGATCCGGGGGTGGGGCAGGTGATCCATGCTGCATGAGGGAGCTCTGCCATGAGCTCCCAGAGGCCCCAATTGCCAGTACTGCTGCTGGTCAGCACAGGCCTTTTTTTTTAAAGCCCCCGCACTCACCAGCTGCAGAGAATGTGGATAGCAGTATGTCACCACTGCTGGCTGGGGCCAGGACCAACACCCGAGTCTGCTTGATGCAGTCCATGCCAAGCACCAGGAAAAACCCAGTGCTGGTGCTGGCCTTAGTCTGCAGCTTTGCCCTGACCCACTCCCTCCCTTGCCTCAGGGGCCTTGATCCATCCCCTCACGCCTCTTCCATTCCCTTCCACCACAACAGACTTACCAGCTGCACGAGCTGTATCAGAAATTGGTTAGGTATCAGTCAATATGCCTCCTTAAAAATCAGCTATTGGTATCAGCCCCCAAATCTCTATTGGTGCACCCCTACAAATAAGTTTCAGTGAAGGGAAAGAATGTTTTTTCCTGATAAGCTTTTTCCTGCTCCATCAATATTTAACCTTAAATGGCAGGTTACTGTGTTATATGAAATAGTTAATTACTGTTTGTTAATGGCTTAACAAACAAAATCTAATCAGATAATTGTAGCTTGTACATCACAACAAGCCATAAAACTTGTGTTTGGTGCATGCAGAGATCTTAATATGTAAAGTGTTTAAGTCAGCAGGTTAGTTTTAATACAGGAAATGTCCGCTATTTGTGGGTTTGGCATTCATGGTTTCAGATATTAGCAGTGCTGTGCCAACCCACGCTCTCTCCCCACTGGCAATGCAATGACACCATTACAGCACCGGCAGTGTCTGCGGGAGCTCCACACTTGCTGCCGGTGAGCTCCTACTGCCACCAGGGCACCCTTGCCCCTCCCCCCAGCTGCTGGGGGCACACTCTGTTCATGGCGTATTCACGGATTTCGCCATTCACAGGGATCTCTGGAACGTATCCCCCGCAAATGGTGAGGGTCTCCTGTATCCATTGAAATAAATTTATAAAATTTATTTCAGCCAATCTGCCCACTCTGTTCAATGAATATCTGTTGAGTGTATTTTCTGTGCATAGCAGTCATGCTGTGCCAGCAAATGGGAATGTCAGTGTCAGCACAGTAAGAAATTAGGGTTTTCCTGATGGACTAAACTAACCAGCTGCATTGCTCAGAAAACCAAGACAGGCAAGAAAAGCGTCTTGGTCCTAGGTTGCCATCAAGCAAACGGGGGACAGATTTAGGAGCATTTTATAGCATTGCAAAAGGTGGGGAGCTTTACCTTTTATGTTACCTACTCCATGGGAGCTGCTTCTGAGCATGCGCCTACCTTCTGCTAAATTACAGTGAAAGAGGGGTAGGTTAGGTTACCAGGGATACTATTTACTATAGGGTGTGGGAGTATGCATGAGCAGTTACTATAAAGCAGCTCATGTGCTGTAAAGTCCTACTTCTTTTATACCCTAAAGTCATCCGGGTACTTTATACCCTAAAGTACGTAATCTATTTGTGGAGCTGCTTTTCTAGGTAATTTTTTGTATTTCCAGTGTGTGCCCAACAGTAGTTTATTTGCAACTTACTTAATGTATCGGTGACTTTGTATATAGGAGGAATACAAATTCACCTTAAGTCTACAAGTGAAAAAGGGCAGTTCTTTTTAATGTGAACTAATATGAGCAGCTACACCCAGATGTAATTCAAAAATTGTACTGATGCATTCATTTAACACTCTCTTCAACAGTGTGTACAAACAGTGAAAGTACATTGAAATCCATCATGAAGAAAAGGGATGGGAAAAAAGATTCAAATGGCACAAAGAAGAACCTGCAATTTGTTGGTATAAATGGGGGGTAAGAGAAGCCTTGTCTTGGAAAATATCTAATTATTGAAGTAATCAAAACCTTTCTTTCCCTTCCCCAGAACAAAGCCAAAATGGATTTTTAGTTGGTATTAACAAGCGTGTGTGTGTGTCTGTGTGCTAATGAAAGTTTGTTTCATTTGGTCTGAAACTGAAGTGAAGGATAGAAAGCTCTTTCCAAACTTCAAGCAAGCAGTGGGAACATTTCTAAAGTCATTAGACTTTTTAAAAAGCAAATACAACTTTCATAGAGCATTTGCAGTCAAAATATAGTAGCATTGTACTTGGCACCTGCAATCACAAAAATTTAAATTGACCAGAAACTGATTTGTCTATTTTAATGGTCTAAAATAAGTTAAACTCTGAGTAAATAACTTAACTGTGAAAAACAAATTTTAAGTTTTAAAGTAATTCATCTGCCTTTTAAATATTATTTATTGGGGTTTTTCCCAAATGTTGCCTCAAATTATGAATGAACAAAGAACCTTTAATGAGGTAGCCATTTCAGTCTTTTTGTGTGTTTGGTTTTTGGGGGGTTTTTTAGAAGGCAGATTTACTTTCAGTTCTTTTCCCTACTTAATCAAGGCAAGCATTCAGCTTGAACCATAAACATTTTGCTTCACTGTCATGGCTAAGGCAGTATCTGAGGGGATAGGAACTCTTCAACATCTTCTCAGTATTGAACTTTTTTTTTTCTCTTTTTCCCCTTGTGTCCTTGTTTCCTCACAAATTGTATTGCAGTATAAATTGTGAGATTTGTGTATGCAGTGGTCAGATTATTACAGAGAGTAGAAGAATGAAGTGAAGAATTCACTCTTAAGTACTCTTTACCATTTTTTGATGGGGGGGAAATCCTTTCAAAGAGTTTGATTAGGTAAACTAACGGGCTGATCCATTCTGTCAAATTAAAAATTATTACCCAATAATCAGGTACAAAACTACTTATCACAGTTTGTATACTTTCAATTTTTCAAGTTACTGGGAATTTTGGCCAATTAAGACACCAAAATATGATTAAATGTTTGTTTGGTTTTTTTTACCTTTTAATGGCAGGGCCGTGATTCCAAGGAAAGTATCTATTCAGTCAGTTACATAAGCACGCTCTTAATGTTAAGCATGTAGTGTGCGTGTGTGTGTAAAATAGGAATGATTCTTACTTTTCAAAGTGTTTTGCAAGTATTTTTCCATCTTCACTAGAAATGGAAAATAACCCCTAAGGGACCTCAAGAGATCTAGTCCAACCCCCTGCTGTAGCCAGGGTCATCCCCATCCAAGTCATTTCTGATAAATGTTTGCACAACCTTCTCTCAGATGTTACAACCTCCAGATTAATCTGTTCTTGTGCTTAAGCACCCCTGTTAGAAGTATCACTGAATAAAATCTTTAATGGAACAATTTTACTAATCCTAATTGTCCTCTAGATATGAAACCACATCAAGTGATGAGTCTAGTTCAGAAGGGAGTTCTTCAGAATCTGATGATGAGTGTGAAGGCAGTGAGTATTCCCACAAAGAAGAAGGATCCAGCCTACCTAACATGGAAGAAGGGCATTCTAAGTTTAACATCGAAGATGGCTGTTCTGTCCAGGTAGAAGAGGAATCTCGGGTTCAGGAGAATGAGCCTGAAAAATTGGAAACCAGAGAGAGGTATCTTATTTCCTTATTGAATTGTTCTATACATTCTCCATGTAATCTATAGTAGGAAAATAAAGTTGCATGGAGTGGTTCTTTTAATTCTCTTTGCACACTTCGTTGCGTTTTAGAAAGCACAAAAACAGACTTGTGTGCTATCCACTTCTGTCACTGAATCACTAGAGAATGCCATTTATAAACTGTAATTTACACTCATTCAGTGTGTGCCTCATTGTGAAAGCTGATTATTCACTGTTCTTCTTTAAACTCTTTAAATGCTGTACTTTGTTAGTTGGATCCCCATATATAAACGCAATACTTCTCCCAAATTCATCTCCACACTCTTACTAAAAATGTAATTAAGCATGGTAATCTTCGCTGCCAGAAAAGAAGTAATGTTACAGTAAAATGAACTTTTGTGAACATTAGGAATATATTGGTGCTATCATTTCTAGCCACTTATATTATTTTACTAGCAAATTGCCCATCATGAATGACTGGGGGGGGTGAGGGCAGAGCATCAGCACCCTATGGTGCTGCTACCTCCACCCCCCCCCCACTCCATGTCCTCTCTCCCCTCCCCATGTCCAGCTCTGTAGGCCACCCCCCACTGCTCCTGGTGCAGCCCTGTGCACCCCTCCCCCCACTGCTCTACCCTGCTCTGTCGTTGGATCCCAGGAATGGGAGGAGGGGAGCTTGCATGGCTACTGACACCTATTGGCAAGCAACGTGCCCCCCCTCTCCTCCCTCCCCCCCACTGCCTCTCTCTTTGCCAGCTGTTGTCAGGGCCAGGCGGCATCAGGGAGGGAGCTGCCACCAGACACCTCCCACTTTTCCACTCCCCTCTCTTCCTCCCTTGCTCCCCTCTTCCTCGCTACCCCCTCACTCCTCCCCCCGATGGCTTTTGTTGGGGGCAGGGGTCGGGGAGGGATGTGGCGGCTCCCTCACCCTGTCTGTTGATTGGCTGCGAGGGCCCAGAGCATTACAGACAGGCAGACTAAGGCTTTTATTATATTACATTTTTTTTAAATGACTAAATACAATGATCTCATAAATGTGCTGGCCCCATGAACCAATTTGAAACTGTCAGCTGATAAAAAGCATTTAATAACCAGCATACTTGTAAAATTAAAAACAATTCTTAATGTAGTTCTTTAATGTAATAACTTTATAATGGATCTATATAAAATCTTTAATATAACAAATCTTTTAATAACCAACACATTAGACAAAAGACTGAACAAACTGATGTATCTTGTACCATGCCCTGCAGGGCAACAAACTACTTTTGTTGGAAAGAATGAGACTCAATACAGAACGTGTACCCTAGTCTTGAACTTTGGACTGACAGTAAAACCTCAGGCTCATATGCCAGGATGATAGCTAGAGGTGTAGTATGCTATATCGGGTGGGCCGTGTTCCATACCATGTAAATTAAATTTCCCTCATGCATAATAAAGGATACTACTAACAAGTTGCTATCCTAAAAGGTGATGGAGGGCCAAAGGTAGCATTTAAAGGCAATGCATACCCTTTTTGTACATGCCACACCATGCTGTGGTGCATGTTTACTGATACATGTGTTGCAAATGCTCTGAGAGTAAGAAAGGATATAATTATGAACTGCAGCAAAATGTATATTGAATGCACAGGGTTTACAATAACATTAGCTAAGAGTGCACTAATTAAATGATATAAGTGCTTAATACTTTGTATATAAGTAAAGGAGGAAAGGTAAGAGTTATTCATCTGTGGGTAGGTCATTAGCAATTAAAGTGTAATAATAAGTTCTATGTGCAATTATCCATATCAAATAAATGTGATTTAATCATTCATAAATAAGAGTTTATTAATATGCATTTGGGCACTTTTAAAATATTCTCTTTTTTATTTAGACTGCCTCACAGTTCAGCTAAACATTTTATAGATGAAACAAAAGTGACAGGTGTCTTAAAAAAAAAAAATTAGAATCAAATATAAACTTACGGCATCAAGGGCTGATAAAAAGTGAACAGGGAGGAAGGGATTACTATAGTGAAGTAGATGAGAGAAGCCTGTTATTACTGGGCTGGACTGTCTGGTTTGTGGATGCTATTCAGGTACAGGATACAAGTGGGCAACCAAAATGGATGTCGTTTTATAAATATATATAATCCGATTTACCATGAAATACTAATGCTACCAAAACTGCTGTCTTTGAAAAGCTGAAACGCCCAATGCAGTTATGACTCTTATCCTAGTGTTAGAGATTTTTCCCTTTAAATGGATACAGATCTCTCAGACCAGCCAAAAATATAGGCTACTTGCCACATGCTAGCATGTGTTCTGCTTCCCCTGTAACAGAGGCCATCTCAGACAGACGCATTTTAAATACAAATTGAAATCCATGTTTTTGAGATCTTTGGATTTCAACTTGTGTTTAAAATTTAGGGATGGTGTAAAAGAATGAGGAATGGAAGGGAAAGACTTAGAAAAGTTACAGGATTTTGGTGGGATTAAATGGTGAGCAAGATGAGAGAGAGATTTCTGGCATCTGGGGTACAATAAGACCTGGCTAGGAGCCACAGTTTATACCAATTCTCACTCATTAGTTTCTTTTCCTTTAAGGAAGCTAATGATTTCCCTTTTTAAATTTCTGTGCCATAACAATTATAGTACAGACTGTAATTTAGGTGGTACAGATTGTTAATATTAACAGATGGTTCATAATAGTTTTACACTGGTGGGCCTAGATCTTGCAAGTAAAATATTGCCCTATTTTAACAGTACATCTGGGGAAGCATATTTCTGTTCTGTGCTGCAGCCTGTTTTTTGGTTCATAATACAGGGAGTTTCACTAGTAGCAGCTGCCAGAACTTAGTAGTTGTGGCAGCGCAAGAGGCATTTGCACCTCTATGAAAGTGCAAAAGGTAGAGATGTTGCTATATTTTAACTAAAAGGAACTAATTTAAATATCCTTTATTTTGCTTTTGCTCTTCAGGTATGAATTGAGTGAAAAGATGTTGTCTGCATGTAATCTGTTCAAAAAGAACATAGACGACTCCAAGGCCATGGCCACCAAAGATATGGTAAGCCCAGACCAGTACCAAAAAAATTCCCTAACTGTTTTGGACTTATTTAACCTCTTCTAGCTTGAGCAAGATCCAAAAGGGTCATGTTTGGTTTATTGGGATTGTAACCAGAATAGTTGGGCAGGATGGTAGTCTTTCTGGTGTTTGCTTTGGAATATTATTTTTCAGACTCACGTCCAGAGACTTTTAGGCAACCCTCCCAAACTTCACTATTCTTGAAATATGCTCACCCAGAAGACATGCACAGAAAATTGTAGTTTCATTGCATCTGTGTGTTTCCCTTTATAGTTCAGTAAGTGTTGTGTTTTTTAAATGGAAGGCAAGCTTGGATATGAGTGTGTCTCAGGGTGGTGTACAAAGCTCATATGGGAAAATATAAGGTACGTTCCTTTTTATTACAGAAGTGCAGAGTATACTTTCATGTGGAATGTGCTCTGCCTCTTTCCAAACATAGAAATGTGTGGTATTTCCATCTTGTTCATTGTGCAGATATTCATCATGTTATACAAACCAATAGTTGGAGGCTGCTTTGATAATATTGATTTTTTTTAAAAAACTACCTGTCAGAAACTGCATGCATTTTGTCCTCCACGCACTTTGTGAGGACCTTCTGAAAGAAAATGAATGCAGATTAATGTATGTGCAACTCTTGAAATGAGAGGGGATGTGAGTACAGTAATCAAAGGCCTTACTCCCAGTAATGGTTAGCTGCAGCAGCTTCCTTTGATTTTTTTCAGGAGCTTCGTAACCCCACAGACTATAACTTAATCTATGTTTAATTGTGATTTTTGGGCCAGACTCTCTTGTTAACATAGGTATGAGATGCAGATTCTAGTCTTATATCGGTCCTACCCTCAGAGAGTATTTTCCCAATAATAAAACAAATGTTCAAGCTTCATGGAGTTAACTTTCAGAAATGCAATGATTGGTCACTTATTTTTGCCCAAAGTAATTTGAACTTGTAAAATTATGTACAAGCATATATAGGCTTTTGTAGCTGGGCAGTCCAGTCTACTCGACTCCAGTTCTCTTTTTCTCTGAGGTGGAAATGGACCTTGACCAAAATTTGTTTAAACATGATCACCTAAAGTTAGTCATCTGTGGGAGAAACCTGATGTTTCTTCAGTAGCTTGTATTTGCATCAGTGGGAGCTGCTTTTAGTAAGATGCCTGAAAACAAACTGTTGTGTCTAATATAGGCACCAACATATAAAATGCTTGGTTTCAATTCAGAATGAATTTGGTATTTTGTACCAAAATGTTGGTACATAATACTTTCTCACATCAAAATCTTTTGTAACTTTTTAAAAGGTACTCTGTGCTATGATTTGTTTCTCTCTGGCAGTACTTACAATGTGCTGGATGTTGTACTAACCACAAACAGGGCACAGTTCCTGATGCAGTTAACACCCTGTTTAATTTTGTGAGTGCTGACAATGTACTTCATGACATGAAGGAAAACATCCTTTCTCTTTTGAGAAATTTACAGTATCTGACCCTGATCCTGTAACAAGATCCCCTGACTCGGGCATTTGCAGCTGTGTAGCAGCCCCATTTATTTAAACTCTTGTGCAAAAGCAGCTCATAAGGCCTGCAGGGTTTCATGCAGCAGAAGAGCCTAAATGCATTTGGTAAATGCACTGCAGTATGTTCCTGGATTTCTTGATCAGAAAATGCCTCTGACCAATATTAAAGGGAGCAGGTGGATGAATACTGTGTTAGGATTTGAGTGGAGCAGTTCAAGGAAGCCACTGTACCTGAACCAGTTGGGTTCAGGCGCAGGGGTGGGGGACAACTAATAGTTTCCACTGCTGTCATTGTAGGAATCTTAATTTAAAGAAAAAGTAACATGTACATCTAGTTAAATATGAAAGGAAAATATTGCTATCCAAACTCTGCTTATGGCCACCAATACCTGACTGCCTGTGATGTCTGGTGCTAGCACGATGGTAAATTTAGTGCTGTCACAGATGCACCAGCAAATTTCCTGAAAATTAGGTGAATTAAATAAAACTCAGAAACCTGGATTTTTAAGGGAGATCAGGAAGGCAAGATTACATGTTTTCCTCGAGTTTTTTAGTTAAATACTTTCTACCCATGTCTGGCTTAAAAACGGCTTGGTGTCCTGCCCTGTCAATTTGTGGGAGAAAAACCCTTTAAACAGAACATCCATCTGTAAATCTTTGTTTTGTTTTTGACAGAGATTTTGTTTAAATACCATCCAACATGAATGGTTTCGTGTATCAAGTCAGAAGTTAGCTGTTCCTGAAATGGTTGGAGACTACATTGCTGCTTTTCGAGAGATTTCTTCCGCTGTTCTCAGACACATAATCAATATGGCAGATGGAAATGGGAACACAGCTCTCCATTACAGCGTGTCACACTCTAACTTTGAAATTGTAAAGCTGCTTTTGGATGCAAGTAGGTTGACTGTTTTAAGTATTCTTTGGTATTCCTTACAGGTAACATCGTGCCCAGCTGGTCCAGAGTTCTGGGATTGAAAGTCCTCCAGTAAAATGCATTTTTACTCTACTGTGTTAGGTCAGGAGTCAGCAACCAACGGCCAACAGGTCAAATTCAGCCCATGAAGATATTCTATCCAGCTTACCAAGCAGAGATGGCAACAGCAATCAGTGGCAAAAATCATGGTGGCTGGGTTGTAAGTAGTGACCTGGCTTAGACCACCCTGTGTTAATTCAGTCCACTGTTGCTAAAAGGCTGCCAATCCCTAGAAGGGCACAAAATAAGGGACTCCAGTCTTGCTTTGGGGGATGCTGGTTCTTAATAAAATTGTTAAAAATTTGGCAGTGTGTTCTTAAGGTTGGGGCAGGCAGTTAGAATTTAAGTTGTTGGATTACATTGCAGACCATGTAGCTAACTTAGTCACTTAGTGATTTGGGCCGTACCTTTAGATCAGCATGTAGTGGCTAACAGCAAATAGAGACTGAACAGTTCCTGCACCAGGCATGGAAAGACTCTCTTTGGACCTGAGCAGGGTGGGAATGCTCCTGGGCAAAGAGAGGTTGGTGGGGTCAGAGTATGTGAGGAGAGGGAGCACTGGTAAGAAAGAGATTTCAGTAACACCTGCCCCATACTGCTACTCAGCCTGCGGGCAGCACGGGTAATGTTTCTCTACATTAGACTAGGTCCCAGGTAGAATATGAATAGTGTCAGCAGAGTCTTGAAGTCCCCTTTGCTCCCTCCACTCCTTTTGGTCTAGCAGCTGTTTGGATTGGAGTGCACAGTGGGAGGTTTCAGGAACATTTTTTCAGTCACTGAAGTAGGTGAACACCCCCCCCCCCCTTTTTACCTTGGTGCTCAGCACCTTCCCCACCTTGGATCCATAGCATGGTTGGGGAAGGCAGAAGCAGCTCTGGAGCATCCCCCCCTCCCTCGGGACATCAGGAAAAACAGCAGCTGGAGGGGAAGCAATGTGCTTCTGAGCACCAAGGAGAAGGGAGGAGGGGATTTTTCACTTGCTTTAAGGACTATAAAAGGTCCCTAGAGGTTCTTTCGGTGCCTACACTGGTGTGGGAGAGGTGGGAGGGTGCAGGAAAGGAGGCTGGGAAGAAGGGAGCTAGACTGTTCTCAGTGGTGGGAGATGACTGAACAAAGACCAACGGTCTCAAGTTGCAGCAAGGGAAGTTTAGGTTAGATATTATGAAGAATTTTCTTACTAGGAGGGTAGTAAAACACTGGAACAGGTTACTCGGAGAGGTGGTGGAAGCTCCATCCTTGGAGGTTTTCAAAACCAGCTGGACAAAGCTTTGGCCGGAATGGTCCAGCTTGGGCAGGGCTTGGGCTCGATGACCTACCAAGGTCCCTTCCAACCCTGACTTTCTATTATTTTAAGCAGATGCAGTCACTCCTGCAGTACTGATTGCTTCTCCCATACCCCCTTCTGGAAAATCCTGGACCTGCCTCTGTATCAACAGTTAAGTGTAGTGACTAGAATTGGAAACCCCAGCCACCATGAGCAGTGCTGCATGAGCAGGAATCGTCTGTCATGTTAAACAAGTTTAAATAGATCTGAATGCAGTGTTAGGGATACAGCCTCTGAATTGGAACTTCCTAGACTTTAAATGCTAGAGGCAGCAAGCGACAGAAGAAGAATGGAAAAAGCCCTGGTCAGGCCCAGTTCATGCCCTCTTTCACCATCCACTCTTTGCCACTGTACAATACAGAAGACTGGGCAAGATAGACCGATGATCTGACCCAGTAAATGGCAGTTCTTATGACCCTTTTTTGATTATCTGAATGGTCATTACGTGCACAAAACAGTGAACGTTGACTCGGGCATGTGCAGTGGTACAAAATCCCCAGTTTGCAAGGACAGCATGAGTTCTCTTGGAGGTTGTGATTCAGAGAGAGAATGCATCTCCTCTTAGACATATTACTTATGAAGCAGATCAGTCAAATAGGAGTGGGTTTTTTGTTTGTTTTTTTTCTTCATCTGGCACTGGCAAGGTGTAACATGCATCACCTGTATCAAAAGGAAACTTAGAGGTGTAAAGTTCTTTCCTACTTTTTGAAAAACCTAAAATAAGTAGCTCTTCACTGGATCCTTTCAGCTGAATGCCCCATTGGTGACTTAGGAGAAGTTATGTTAACACCAGTGGGAAATGGGAAATAGATTCTGGATAGTAAGCTTGAGGTTCTGTAACAATTGTAGTTAGTTTAATTGGGTTTGTCTGTCTCCTGTTTTCTTTACCAGGCAGCTGTACATTGAAATGCATCACACTGATCCATGCTTGCTACCTCCCAAAAGGGAAGCAGTGTAGCTACCCTAATGCGTCACTGTGGGTGGGCTAATTGGCTCTGCCTCTCAGCGGCACTAATTAGCTCTGGTGCAACTCTGCCCAAACACAATGATGCTGCTTCAGCATATGCAGAGCAGCACAGCATATTCTGGTATTGTTTGGAACAGTGAATGAGAAGTACAGACATACCCATTCACTGCTTCTCTCCTCTGGGCTTGCATTTTCTCACGTGTTGTCGTCTGTCTCTTCCTTCTGCACTCGCATGGCTTATTTGCAAATGCCCTTTTTGTTTAGAAAAGCAGCATTGATAATGAACTTAAAGATGCTGCTGGAATTCCTTTTTGAGCAATACATCTGCAGGGAACTTAAACATCTAGATGCTACCGAGAGCTTTGTATAACCCCTCCCTCTGCTCTGCTGTGCTCCAGTTTTTTAATTAGACTGTGATGCGCACATCCAAAACTCCCTGGATGGTAAATTAGCAAGCCCTGCTGGAATCCCTCAGCATTTTAAGAATAGAAGACAGGCTGGCGTATTAAGTTGGAAAAAAAAGAATAGCTCTATTTAGTTCCTGGCACTTCCTCAGAGGACTTTTACTGTATTTGTTCTGAGAGGAATAGTTTTTCAGTGGAAACACCATTTAATTGGAGACCTTTTTCTAACACTCCAAAACATGCTGAAGTAGCACTTCTGAAGCTTTATAATGGTTAGTATCAATATGAGTAGCTACACAACACAGGATCTGGGGAAAGGGCAGCTCTTGTATCTAATATTTTGTGTAACATTTCAGATTAGTCCCTTTTCTAACATTAGCCAGATCTCAACAGTGACAAATAAATGGCTTTATTTCCTCTCTAAGGCTCGTAAGTCACACACACAAAATGAAAAAGAATGATCTTCCTTCTCTGGCTCAAGAGCACCAATTGTTTTTTATTTTTCCCTCAGCTTTTTCTTTTTGCAAATTACTTTAATTATGTGCAACTGCTAGGCCATTCTAATAACAGTTTATTCAGTTCATTAGTACAATTGCTGCTTTTTCGATTCCAGCTTTTTCCAGAGAAATTATCTCATTCCTCTGCAGATGTCTGCAACGTAAATCATCAGAACAAGGCTGGGTATACCCCCATCATGCTCGCTGCTCTTGCAGCTGTGGAAGCAGAGAAAGACATGAGAATAGTGGAAGAGCTTTTTGGCTGTGGAGATGTCAATGCTAAAGCCAGTCAGGTCAGTACTGTCACACTTGGATACCATTCAGACTCATTTGGCTTTGTACATTTCATATAAAGTTGCTTTTATTGAGGTTGGAGAGCAGATGCGACTTTCCATCACTGTGGAGTTTGCACTTGAGTATCGGCCAGTCACTGCCTTTTGACATCTGCATGTGGGTTTGGTTCCTGTTTACAAAGTGGAGCTGTAGGAAAAACATTCGTACGTTAAATGAGGACTTTTTTCAGTTGCCTCAGCTGCCCTTCTTTTTAAAATTTTGTGCACTGTGATGAAAACCCAAACTGAATTTGGGAAGGAATTATTTTTGTATAAGTCATCTATACTTATCACCTACTTGAAGTGAAATACTGTACTGTTCCAATGGATCTTCAGAGCTATCATGTAAAAAATTATTTTACGAACTTAAAATAGGATTTTTTTCTAAATACCAGTGTAAGAGAGAGATGTACATTTGTATATTCTGAGCCCTCAACTAGGTACTTTGTCATACAGTACAGGTAGCTCTTGTCCCAAAGAACCTAAAGTAAAACTGTGTACTTTCTCACTGACTTTTTTCTGCAATTTTCTGCACAGGCTGGCCAAACTGCACTGATGCTGGCAGTAAGTCATGGACGGATAGACATGGTTAAAGCTCTCTTGGCCTGCGGTGCAGATGTCAATATCCAAGATGATGAGGGCTCTACTGCCTTAATGTGTGCGAGTGAGCATGGGCATGTGGAGATAGTGAAACTCTTGCTGGCTCAGCCTGGCTGTAATGGCACCCTGGAGGACAATGTGAGTTGCCTTACCAGATGCTTGCTTTATTTTTTCATTAGATAATTTCTCGGTATCTTTAATGTTTCTTTTTCAAGTTGCAACTGAATGGAGATCTTCCTAACTGAATGTGTGGCTGATAGCCTGGAGCACATATGCATAACTGCTCAGTTCAGTCATAGTGCCTGCTATGACCTTCTGAACACCTTCAAAAGTCAGATTGTTCTTGTACAGATGCCATAGGAAACATAGATTTAGGTATGTTTGGGGAGTACAAGTTGGGGATCAAGGCAAATAGCATTAATATTCACATGCCATGTAACACCGTTTTTAAACCTTTTTAAGTTTTTTTTGAACCTTTGAACCTTTTTAAGTTTTTTGTGATACCACATCAAAAGTCCTCCTGAGCCTGATGACCAGTCTGGTGAGGGATGCCAGTCTCTTTAGTCTGTTGTACAAAAAGAAGTGATATATGTAATATCATGACCAGCTGGGTTGACTAAAGGCGGCCTTTGGCATGAGTTCGGAAGGAGGCTTAAATTCACACATTGAGCCTCAGCCTTTGCTACTGTCTCTTCCCCCTCATACCTCCCTTCTTCTCCCTTTCTCCACTTTCCTCATTTCTATATAATATTTTCTTTATGGGACTGTTATGTTGCTGCTAGACAAGCATGTAAATAGCAAGAGTGAGATTTTACATTTCTTGCATCAGTGGTTCTTAATCTTTTTGGACTTTTTTGGGGGGATGCCAGTTTGCCATCTCAGGCATTAAAAGATATTACAGATGATTGTTTATTGCTGAGGCAGTCTATATGCTCAACCAAGAATGACTGAGTAAAAATCAGTGTTACTTTCAGGTTTTTGATGACTCTGCATAACAGTTAACCTTTTTGTTCATTCACCTTCTTTATGAAAGTTAGCTGGCTTTACTGCCCCGAAGTTAGTCATAAATAATGGGTGATGTCATAAATATGTTCATGAAGTAAGAGTTTGATGCTAAAGACTAAAGCTTACTAGGATATTTTAGGGCCACTAGAAGGGCCAGGGTGCTAATTTTTAGCAGTCTATCAATATTCTGCAGAGAAAGTTGTTGCTAAAAACCTTTGTAGTGGCATGGTGGCTTTTGCTGCGTCAATACTACAGTGCCATTACTTAATCATGTACAGACACTGAAGCTGTCACATACACAAACACTGTATATATGTTAAGATTAAATTACCTCTGTTTTTTGATTTGAGGAAGTACCCCGCTCAGAGTGAAAAGTATGGTCACATTTTTAACTAAGGATTTCATTTCTTTAACTTTCCTTTTTAGTTTTGCAGAATTTAGTCTCAGCCTGCAGCTCATTGTTGGAATGAGCTCTGTAGTATTTATTTGTGCCATGTTTTGCTAATGATTCCAGAGCTTTTTCCCAAAGACTTTGCTTTTCTTGGTATTAATTATGATGCTTCCTGCCATCTTGTTAGTGCTGCAAGTTCAGCACAAATATCGCCACAGCTAAATACCACAGCTCCTGCCCATTTAATAGAATTAAAATTTTATAATCTTTCCCAATCGTCTCATAAGAAAACATTCTCAGGAAATGTCATAAATGTGTCCTGTGGAAAGACCTGAGCTGGCAGCTTCCTTTGGTTGGTCAATGCTGCTCTAATGCTAGTGCCTTTCTAGTTATTTTTAAGACCAGTCCTTCCCAAGATCTAAAATGAAGGGCAGTCACTGTGGCTGCATTCAAATAATCTGGGAGAATTCTCCCAGGTTTGTTCTCCTGGTGGAGAAACTAACCCAGAGCAACATGTACAGACTTGCTCTCACAAGAGAAACTCTCCTGGGAGTGATTTTAATCCTGGTTATGTCCATGTTATTTTTCTTCTAACATGGCAATTTTTACTCTGAGAGAAAAGGCCTGAATATCTATACACTTGTGGTGTCTCCTGGGAGAGCAGCAACTGTCCCAGGTCAAACTGAATGTCTCTCTGAAGCCCGTGAGCCATTTCTAATGCTGGTATTGCAATCAAAGTACACACACAGGGTTAGAAAGCACATAATGTACCAGTGGATCATGGAGACATCAGTGGATCTAGGATCATGTCATCTCACAGCTTGCAAGAATTCCTTGGCATGCAGATACTAGGGCTGAATAATGCCCACATGCTGCCTAGGGACACAGTGTTTCTAGCATCTAGGAAGGCAGGGTCAGAAAAAGGGACACTGTCTTCTGTCTCTACCTCATAGGCTTGCAGAAGGCATTATGGAGAGGGTATCAACCTTCTCCACAAAGCTTTTATCCAAGAGAGAGAGATTTGCAAATACTCTTTCTGTTGCACTCAGTTTTGATGCCCAAAGAACCTCAGACTGTAGGTTGTGTCTTTTCATGATTTTTCTAACCCCTTCTTTTGAGAGGATTAATCAAGTAGCTCTCACAGAAGCGAGTGGTGTTGGGAGAGGGACACAGATTGCAGGAGAAGTGTGCATCTAACTGTAATTCCCCCTTTAAGGAGAAGCCCTCCTTGCATTCTGTCAACCTTAATCCCCTGTGATTTTGAAAGAAATAAATAGCCCTTACACAAAATCTGCAAAGGACAATCAGTGATGCTTGTAGGCAGACCTTCAACCAGGATTGTTTGCAACTGGGAATGCAGCTGCT
>NW_017728950.1:61441900-61508242 GCF_001723895.1 Crocodylus porosus | reverse complement strand
CAGCACTTTCAATAGCCCTAGAAGCTGGACACAAGGACATAGCAGTTCTTCTTTATGCTCACGTAAACTTTTCCAAAACCCAGTCACCGGTTAGTACAAGACGTTTCCTGTGTCTTTGAATTTGGAGTTTTATATGATGCCTCCCTGAGCTTAAATATTGAGAGAATCTTATGGTTTGTACAATATAGTGTCTGGAGAGGCCACACTTTACAAATACAGCACTGTATAAAAGGGGTAGGTTTTTTTGGTTAATCTGTGAATGATACCAATTCCTACATGCAAAAAAAACCAGTCTGTCTCTGGTCTGGTATATACTTAGCTCCTGAAAGGAACAGGGTGGGCTGCCCAGCCTACACAAGTCTGTTTATCCACAAGATAACCTTCACACGTTATAGATTCAACAGCCTGGTCATGGGCTGGAGAATATCTTCCTCCTGCTTTTTCCTCTGGGAGAGGATACAAGGTATGCTTTGGGTGAGAACGCGGGGCATGCTAAATCAGACATGCACATTGGCTGGCCAGTGTACGTGTTGTTCTGTAATGGTGATGCCTAGTACTGAGCAAGTCATCAAAGTTAGGCTAGCCCCAGGGTTGCTGCTGCCCTAGTCAAACTGGCAAATATCCACCAAGCATCCCAGCTCCCACTCGCCCTCATGAGAGACTGTTATTAAATGTTCTGCTGTCATAATGTCAAAGCTTCAGGCACTGTGCTATTGGTAGGCTGGCCCTGGTGCTCCTATACTGAAGCAATTTACAAACTGTTCCATTTAGACTAAAATGTAATTGTCGTCTTTATAGAGAGTAGACAGACCGTATATGAATCACTGTCTCTTCAGTGTACCTAGATGAATCAAATTTCTTTTCATCCACTGTTCTTTCCATTCCCCTTTCTAGGGCACGCCTCGGCTTGGCAGAAAGACGTCTCCAGGACCTACTCACAGAGGCACGTTTGAGTAGTGATTCAAGAATTCTAATAAATCTGAATGCCATCTCTAAGCTGCTAATTGTTACTGTTTTACAAAGACAGATACTGAATGTAATTGTCTTGTGCCTGAACTCACCAGCAAAGTGAAAGCAGAAACATAGTGCTAAAGGTAGAAGACTGTAAACTTGAATGTGTACAGCCAGACAGTAGTCAGCTAATAACATTGGCCAGAGCTGCTATTTTGCTCATCAGTGCATTCTTGTACACATCAACTGAAATCCTGTTTTTCCTTGCTGTAGAGTCTTCTGTTAAGTTACATATAGTTTAGGTACTTTTAAGCTATCCACACAAGTATGAATATATATATATCTTTTCTTTTGGACAAATGTAATGTTCTCAATGGCATATTTTTAATTATTCTCTAAAATATTTATATGTCCTGTACACAGAAGTGTTGGCAATAACCCTCTTCAAAAACTTCATTCCAGAATGGTTTTGAAATATTTTAATTGTTTTAAAATATGAAAGTTGCAGTTGATTTATGTAGTCAAGCCCCTTGAAACTTGGGCTGGTGGGTTGATGGTCTGAAATTAGCTCAGTAAGTTGTTACTGATTGGATGTATTGTATAACTTTTATATAAAAGATAATAGTATCTATAAAATTGTTGCACAGTATTTTCAACATTTTATACTCCTTAGTAATTAAAAAGTGACATGAAGAATTACATGTACTGTTACCATATTTTTATTAACTGTATGTCAGTGTCCACATGATCCATTCATCATGTTTATTGGAGATTAAGATTAAGGCTACCAGCTGTATATTCCCCTCTAGTGGAACTGAATGCGAGTCTTGGTGCATATTTATGGAATGCTATTACCTTGTCACATTCACTTTAGTCATATGTATTTAAATGTTTGAAGTGCCTTAGCCTCTTGCCATGTTTTCGGAATAAAATTTCATCATGCTATTTTACTCCTCTCTCCCTTTAGTCATGACTTGCTGTCCTCCAAAAGAACTGTGGATTACAACAGTAATGGTGGAAACATACCCAGCTGTTTGGATCAAGGAATGGGGAGACTGAATAGTTAAGAACTCCAGGGACCCTGTTTAGGCTGTTATCTAGTATCATTGCCTAATCTCTTGAGCTCTGATCAGGTTGCACTTGAGAATTAGAGGTTTAGAGAGTATCATTAGGCAAACAGCTCCCTGCCTAGCCATCTCCATGTGGACAGGTTGTAATGCTGAAATTAACTTTCCTGTTGGCATGATAGTTAACAGGCAACTAGTTTTCATAAGCATTTAAGCTCTGCTTTGAATTTGTCAATTTTCTCTTTTTATACATGAGTCTTTCAGTGTAGTATTGCTAATAATGCAGTAATCCTTGACACTGGTATTCCTAAAGCCTTTCACAAAGGCTGGCAAGTGTTGTTGTTCCTTTCTTGTGATGGGAAGATTGGGACATGGAAAGAAAGCAACATGCAGCATGTTAGTGGCAGAGGCAGAAATAAGGTTACAGGTGTGTTGGTCCAGTCACCTGTGTTAACATCAAGACTGAGGTGGCAAATACTGCAAATAAATTATTTTGTTGCCTTTATAATTTCTGGTGCTGGATAGGGGCTAGAGTAAGGCAGAGGGACATTCCTTTAGACTAGTGGTACTCAATAGGGCTGTGCAAAGCTTTGGTAGCTGATTCAATTCGGAGGAGATTTGGCTTGATTCGGCGGCCAAATCTCCAAATCCATCGAATCAGGAGACCCATTAAAAGGTCTGAATTGGAAGCCTCCAAATCAATTTGGAGATTCGGAAGTCTTGCAGCAAACAAAAACTGAGAAGAGAGACGAGGATGGGGTGATCTTCCATATATGGAAAAGGCTGAGAGGCGGGGAAAGACTGCTCAGATATTGACATCTTCAGCTGGCCGGTGACTGTGATCTTTCTCTGAGTCTTCCCTAACACACATACAAATTATATGAATTTTGCTTTTTGCAGTTTGAGGTGCAGTTTCCCAGAAACCCGTGCACCTATCTCCTTGAAAATTGGCAGGCTTCATGCCCTCAGAAGGGGCTACCATCTCTGTTTTCATTTGAATCTGCAAAAAAACAAAAACAAAAAATGAGTTACAGGTATTTTAGTGATTCCCCATTATAATCTATGGCCGAATCTCCAAATTGGCACTGAATCAAATCACTGTCCCTCCGAATCAGCCAAATCCGAAGCGAATACTTACTGCTTCGTATAGGCCTAGTATTCAACTTTTTTAGACTCAAGGCAACCCTTGGAAAATGCCAACTTAGCTCTTACTTGTTTTTTAACTATGAAAAATAATAGAGCAATTCTTCTGTTGCAAAGAACTGCAACAGGTCAGAAATGTTTTTTGACACTGGATTCCTGTTTGAAAGCTCTAAGTTTATTTTGTGATCATATGTGTATTTTGCATACCTAATAGTGCACACCTGGTTGAGAACCACTGCCTTGAGTACAGGGGTGCTAAGTTTCTGGCCCCTGGGACACATGAGGCCTGTGGAGCCATGATGTCCAACTTGTGTGACTCCCACATGGGGGGGGTGGGGAGGCGGTAGTAGCAATATGGCCACCTGCCCATGCTTCCAAATTACCAAGACCTACATGGTGGTTTGGAGCCAGGCTGTGGACCCTGCCCCTGGCACAGCCAGACTGGGTCTAGGCCATTCCTCCTTCCTCTCCTCCCCGCCACTGCCTCGTGTAGCCAAGCCACACCAGATCATCCAGCTAATTAACAGTAAGGATATAGCTGCGCTACATACTTGACCTAGGTCATCAGCGGCATGGTTAATCTAGATTGCGAGTATGCACACTGCAGAGTCCTGTTACTGTATCCTTGCTGGTGCTGCTGCTGTCTTGTGTGTTGTCAGGACAACTTAAAGCATATACCATAGTTAGCACTGCTATGAGCTGAGCCGGTCATTGAATTGTGAGAGAACTTATCAGTCAGTTTGACTGTCTGGGCACATGGAGGAATTGTAGAGAGCCACCTGGATCGCTCTCATTGGCTGTCTTCAGACCCAAAGATAAGACAGTCATGGAAGACAATCATTCTCAACTGTGAGGGATTACTGAAGAAAAAGGAGAGAGGCCCTGGAGGACTGTCAGCACTTGAGTGGTTTAGTCTGCATCCCCAGTTGCAAAGTAGACAAGTTACCAGCCTGAGTAAAAGCAGCTCTTGGGCTTTGGCTTTATACTTCCTGACATGCTAGATATCCTGGGATGGAAGCACTACCAAACTCAGGGATGAGGCAGGAGGTGAGGTATTGTGTGTGGATGTAAGTAAGTAAAAGCCTAAGTTAACGTGGCAGAAGTTATACCCCAAACCACTGAGAAGCAAGATACAGGAATGTAGCCCTCCAAGGATCTATCCACTTCCATTCCCTTGCCTTTCCTTTGTGCATCTTTAAATGTACTGTCCCCTGCTTACCCTTCAGCTGTCCTGACTGCATAAAGTCACTGAGTTCTTTCAAATGATCTGCTCCTCTTCTGCGCAGCTTCTTACTGCCTGTTCCAGGTTGCTTTTCAGACTTTTTTGGGGGGGTTGTTTTGTTTTTTGGGGGGAAGGAGGGTACCCTGGGGCAGAGGATCCCAGTATGTCCATGTTAGGATGTATACCTTCCAGTAGTCCCAAAAATGCCCTGCATTTAAGAAAAATCTGAGCTCTTAAAACTGCTTCCTTTATGGATCCATTCTTGTTCCCTGGCCCTCGACCTGGCCCCAGAACACAGAAAATTAGCATCTAATTAAGTAATAAAAACTGTTGGAGAATAGTTGCCAAAGGGTTAAGGAGCTATATGAATAGGTGCCCACTTGCTTTATTTGAATTGCAGATTCTGTGCTCATGTTACAGTCTGCCTGTGACGTTAAACTCTGCATCACCACTTGTTCTCCTATTGTAGAAACTCTCAAAATTGAGTTCCAAAACATCCTCCAAACCCAGATAGGTTCCCAGGCCCTAGGTATTCGCATCAAGTGGTGTAGTGCAAGTGTCAAACATGGGCCAAATCTGGCCATGAAACCTTACCATCTGGTCCCAGTGCTGCCCTTGGGTGTGATTAGATCTGTGTGGGGCTGATCTGTGGGCCAGATTGGGCCCTTGGATGCCTTCCTCTTTCCTTTCCCTTCCCTCTCTGCCAAGACACCTGATGCAGTAGCTGTTTCAGCCAGTGTGGGACCCACACTGGATGCACCATGGGTTCTGGAGTGGCTGGAATGGGCATCATGTGCCATGCAGTGGAGGTAGAGTGCCAGCTGCACTGCATGTGGTTGGTGCAGTCCAGTCAGGGTAATATATGTGGTGCCCACTTTGGAATGCCAGCCACATACAGCGCCCATGGACTGGCCCCGCACTACTCACCTGGCCTGTGGGGCTGGATGAGTTTGACACCCATGATGGAATGTTTAGTTGGTTACATTCTTCTGCTTGCTTACTTTGGGATGAGAGAGCAGTAGTCTGCTGCTGTAGATGTTGGTCAACCTGAAAGGTAATGGGATACACAGAACACTGGAGGCCTGTGAATAAAGGATTGGGCATAAGTAGGCCTCCGGCTTGGGCCTAGCTCAAAGTTAAATG
Organism: Crocodylus porosus; assembly: GCF_001723895.1. NCBI lineage: Eukaryota > Metazoa > Chordata > Crocodylia > Crocodylidae > Crocodylus > Crocodylus porosus. The sequence continues at coordinate 61,502,716 of NW_017728950.1, read as the reverse complement.
AGCAGTATTTTACCTAGAGTCCAAAGAAACTGCAAGAACAGTGAACAATGAGCAGGATGGCATCATAAACTGTGCAGAGCATCATCATCATGCCAACAGCTTGACTATCTTCAAGAAAGGAGATATGTCTGTGTAGAAGCTACCAAAGTATCGCCCTCCTTTCCATATCGGGGAAAATCTTTTCCCACTTCCTCTTGAACCATCTTCTATCTTTTGCTAAAGAAGTCCTGCTGGAATCTCAGACCATCCTGCAGGGCAATTGCCATGACCTCTGTTGCCTGCCGGGTTCAAGAAAATGTCAGAAACAACATCAGGGCCTGCATATGGCTTTCATTGACCTTACTAAGGCCTTCGATTCCATCAATTGCAAAACCTTGTGGAAAATACTGGGCAGATTTGGATGTCCTGAAAAGTACTTCAGGGTCTTGAGGCTTCTCCACAACCAGATGGCTGCAACCGTTCTTTTAAACAAAGTACCTGGGGACTGGATAGACTTGGAGGCTGAGCTACCCTCTCTCTCTTGTACAGGAACAAGGTGCAAGCAAATGGGGCTAAAAGTAATTTGTGAGCAGTGTTCACAGCTGTTGTGCAGAGTATATATCTTGGATGGAAAGGTAATGCTTTGCTCAGGGGCAGACCCAGGGAAGTTGCAATATTGCAGTCACATTCCCCTTTTATTCCTGCTCCACCCAAAGTTTAAATCTGGCAGTGGCAGCAGAATTTCTGTTCAGGCCACAGTGAGGCAGTCACTTGATTCATGGGTCACTTATAATCTACCTGATTCTTTCTAAACTCTTCAGTCCACAGGTTTTAGCAGCCCTCTCTCCCTTCTTTTAATGGTCTCAAGTGTTCCACTAAGTACGCTCGTCTGTCTTCTGTAGTTGTGATGTCTGTTGGCTGCTTCTGGTCATGTGCCTCCTATTTCACAACCCTGCAGACCATTTTTAACTCTATCTAAAAACAATAACTCAAGTGAACATTAACTCAAGTGTGGCAATAACTTCCAGTGAAGTATTCAATACACTTCCAAGATGCTCAAGAAGGCTTGCTTTTGTGTTATCTCAGAGGTGTATGTTTAATTCTAATGATTGCAGGACTAAAAACATAATGTGTTTTGATGTATTTTGCCTAGTTTGTTGTGTTTTTAATACATAATGTATGATATAGCAAATTAGTGCATATTCCAATAGAGTTATTTGTTTTTACTTTATTTTTAAACTGAAGAATATAACTCAAAGCCCGTAACATATTAAACTTTTCATTTTTTTCTTACCTGGAGAAAAACATATTGTATTATATGTGATGATGCACCACCCCATCTGCCCACCTCTCCAAAATCTGCTCCTGACTTGCTTCTGAGAGCTGTTCATCTGGCACCTGTCTCCAGCATTTAAATTCAACCAAATATTTAGAGAATAAATAAAGCAAAATGTGGTGTTCTTTTCTTCTATGTGTTAAAAGTAATCACTGAGAGACGGGAAGATTTATGGCACATGCTAATTACCATGATGGAACGGGATGAAAACTGGCTTGCTTTAAATTCTCCACTTTAGAGAATGAGTATTTTGTTGGGATTATATTTTAGTTGTGGTAGCATAGGAACCAAATGTTTTTATGTAAAGCAGTACCTGCAATCCATGTCTGATCTGGCTATTGGAAGCTTTGTCATTGCTTTCCGCAACCTACTGAAGCACGTACTTGTACGCTAGGTAATACTGAGGACTCGTGGACTTGCCAAACAACATTTGGACATGGCACAGATTTCTATTTTCTGTTTCACTGAGAACATGATTTTTATTTAGCACTGGTCTGTGGCCAGAAACCATTTAGTTGTGCTTCCTGCCATAAGGAAATTACTAATCATAGGTTTTTCTTTTGCTTATGTATCATGGCAATGATTGTAAAGCCAGTAGATTATATAAAAAGCACACTGTTAAAGATTATGTTCTGCCAAAGATTATGCTATAGAAAACCAGCTCTTTACAGCATTTAAGAATCCTACAGGAAGTATCCTTGAACAGCTATAGTGAATAACATACTGAAATGTGTAACTTGTGAATTAAACATAAGATTTTTTTTTTTCATATTAAAAGCAGGTGTACATTGTCAAATTTAAGATGCACTTGAATTTTGATTCTTTTTAGTTCAAGAAGGCAATTTACACATTTTGGCTATCTTGTAGCTCCAAGTTAACACTTCCAAATTGACGCCCCTTCAATCAAGTGGCCTTGTCCAGGAATTTGGCATCTGTAGCCCCACAGCAATTACTGAGATGTGTAGGTGTGTCATTGCTTGGAAAACTTGGCCACTTATTTAGGTAGCTAATTACAGACATACATGTCTAAAATAGGATACCCACATATATCATTTTTAGCCCAAAGCTATCTAGCATGGATGGTGAGTGGGACATGTTGGAAATGAGATGCTATTTTTGTAGGGAAATGATGAATAATTAGAAGACGAAGGATTTTGGGTGAAATCTACTAACTTATTTCATTTCTTTCATGGCTGGACCTGACTCCTTAAGGTCTAGGTCTGAGGCTGCATCCTTCCAAAATTATGGGGTTTTTATATTGATTACATTCCATTTTATTTACATTTTTACTTAAATTATGGCAGTCTACATCCCAAGGTGTAGAAATGACCCAGAATTGGCACCTTGATCTCTTTGCACTTCAAATTGCAGAATCCGATTTTAACTCCAACCCATTTCCAGGCGATTGGCTAATCAACAAAAACTAATAAAGCAGTTTCTTGCAATAATTGCCATGGGGGAGGAGGGGAGAAAGAACAGATGCTGCTTTCAGTATAACCACATCTTTCCTATCATACACTTAGAAAAAATTCCAAGGCAGCAGAAGCTTAGTGCTTGTTTATGAGAACAAGTACCATCCATGAATACATGTATAGTGCTATATATAGTGTGTTTGCCAAAGGCAACAAAATCCTTCAGCAATGTCTGACCTGGAAACCTATTAGGAATTCACAAATCAGGCAAAATAAAGAGTAAAAAATAAATAGTGATTACTGCCCTGGAATTTCATTCTCTTGATCATCCTCTTATTGCCAAAAGCTAGACATCCTAATTATTTCACACCTTGAAAGCTAGTTCTCCAGACAGGAAATACTTCTGAGTTCACAGGGAATGCCTATGTGCAGTGATGCCTGAGGCAACCAAGGTTTAATTCCATCTGTTGGTGTTGAATAGAATTTATCACAGGTGGTTGGATTAAGGGGTTTACCAAATATATTGTCTCCACATTGGAAAATGTACTGAGATGGTAAGTGCTTAGTTTCTCAATACAGATCAGACATCAACTAATTCTGTCAGTCTGACCTTGACACTGTCTCTGGACCTTCATAGCCTAAGAGAGGTTCCAGCGTGCTTATGGGACTGAAAAATACTCGGCCTGTATTGGCAAACTTCAGCATCCCTAATGTAAATCAATGACAAGTCCCATCCCATTAGCGAACACCAGGTCATGCTTACTGTTGACTTGCCTTATAAGACTAGAACCAAAATATCTGATCTCAAAATATTTGTCCACATGAGATGAATGACGAGGCCACTTTTGCCTCAGCAAATAAATGTGTCTTTAGAGATTTTAGAACATCATCTAATTTTCTACTCAAGGAACTGAAGTTATCCTGAAGCTCGTGGGGGACCTCCAGTCATAGTACTTCTGAATGGACACCAAGGCCATGTCCACACAAGCATGTATGTTTGTTTCCCCGGGGACAAAAAGCAGCAGCACACCTTGTGTCCTTGTGCCGCTGCTAGTTGTGCCCGGGGAATGCCTTTGCCACATGCCCTCTGGCATGTGGCAGGTTACCTCAGGTGGGATAGGCACTGAGCTGGCCTCCGCAGCCCTACCTGGGGTCCTGTACCTCGGCACGCTCCCCTACATGTATGCTTTGGTGTGGGCCGCATGTTCCCGCTTTGGGAAAACTGCCCTTGCCCAGTTTCTCCTGGCTTCTGGGGTGCTGGAGCAGCAGAAACGCTCTGGCTGGCAGCTGAAGCATCTCACTGGAGGACCAAGCCTGTTTGTTCCAGCACATTTACTTTTCCTGTGTTCTGTGCTGGGTTTTTTCTGGCACTTTTTTTAGCTACCAGGAAATCCTGGTAGCTAATTTTGCCCCTGTGCTGCAAATTTGCAACATGTGACACATTTTAATGCTCCACATGTGGGGTTTGTGGTACCACAAACTGCACGTCTGGGTGTGGCCTATGGGTCCAACTCCTTCATTAGTTTACACTATGGACTTGCTTCCTGATACATAGTAGCCTATCCTGGAGAAGGTACTGTGGTTATAGCTCTCCTCGCTCACTTACGAAAGGCTAATGACAGCACTACCTTACTGTAGCACTTGTGTATGCTTCAGCTGTCCCATCCCCGTGCCCCTTTAGAGGGGCATGTGTGTCTGTGCATATATATAGGCAAGGCAAAACTTCATCCTTCAAAAAACTTGTGCTTTCATCCAGGGCCAACCACAGTATAGACCCAAGTTTAACTAAAGACAAAAACAAGTCCTTGCTAAAATAAGGCAGAAGACAGAAGATGGAGCCTTACCAAACCCCCTAGATTCAAACACTTTTGAACATTTTAAAGTTTAGGTTTACAAGTGATGTTGTGTGTTGAGGCTTGGACCCATCTTGGAGAACCTGGAAAACTATGCTTTGTACATATTTATGAGGTCCAGAGCACACACTGAAAGAAGCTCTGTAAGAAGGTTCATAGATGCTAGGGTAGGAAGGGGCCTCCCCAGATCGCTGAGTCCAACCCCCTGCTTAGGCAGGACCCCAGCCAGATGCCTATCCAGCCTTCTCTTAAAGACCCCCAAAGTTTGAGTTTTCAGGTCCCCCAAAACTTAAAGACAACAGCTCACACTCCAAAAAACGGCTGAAGGATACCTGCAGAACGACTGGAAACTTGCAAACTTCAGAAGCCCCACTGTTGTCAATACCTGGCTGGCAAATGAGGGAAAGCTCCCATCAGAAGAGTTAAAAAAAAAAGAAGAAAGGAAAAAAATCATTTGGGTGTATTGTTTTGTTTTCAGACTATAAGCACCTTGGGATGTAGACTGTATCAGCTGATACGTTAATAAACTGTCCAACTCAATGGATTAGAGCTGCCATTCTCTGGATTAGAGTCTCTACCAGAAGAGAAATGTCTAACAACTTAGCTCTGGTACAGGGAAGACTGGTTCTCTGAAACACATTCATGAAAGACTCCGTTTTACCTTCAGCAGATGTGAGGGTGTCCTTCAGGAAGAAACCACATATGTTCTGGGAGGTCCATGCCTCAAAAAACAAACAAAGCAGCAAAAATCTGAGCAGAAAAGTACCCAGTAAAAACCTTACACCAAGCAGTTTTAGTCATGAGTAGTTGAGGCCTTATTCCTTCTCAGCACTTGAGTCATCAGAGAAATTCCTATAGAATTCAGTCAGTTTTAGTTAAATGTACTGAATGTATAAAGCTATGAAGTTAATACATGTGGCTAGTTATTTACTAGGTAAGAACTTAAGAACTGCCATTTACTGGGTCAGACCAGAGGTCCAGCTTGCTTTCTGCAGAGGTGTGGCATCATTTAAGGGCAAAATCATGTCTGGCCGTGGCAAGCAAAGAGGCAACATCCAGGCTAAGGCCGAGTCTAGGTCTTCCACAGCAGGGCTGCAGTTCTCTGTAGACCATGTGCACCATCTTCACAATGGCAATTATGCTGAGTGAGTGGGAGCTGAGGCACCAGTCTATTTGGCAGCAGTGATGGACTACCTGAAATCCTGGGATTGGCTGGGAATGCTGCCTGGGACAACAAGAAGACTTGGATAATTCCCTGCCACTTCCAGCTGATGGTTTGCAATGATGAGATGAACAAGCTGCTGGGAGGAGTCACCGTTGCTAAGGGCAGGGTCCTACCCAACATCCAGGCAGTGTTCCTGCGTAAGAAAACCAAAATCTCTGTGGATTTGAACCTAGAGTTGGAAACGTTCGTAACACAACACCTCCCCGCTTCTGTAACTCCCTCCCCTATCCTGAGTGGCAGAGGAGGAATACTGAAAAGGAGAGTGAACTGGGTCTGACCAGAGTTTTTTCCACTCTTCCTCTTTCCAGTATTTAAGATCTAGGAAGTTCTGATTCAGACAACATATCCCTAACTCTGTTGCTCAATAGCTACTGATGCCCCTTTCCTCCAAGAATTTGACCAATCCCTTTTTGAATCTGGCTAAACCATCAGCTTCCACAACATCTGGTGACAACAAGTTTCACACTTTATACGCTGGGCACATGTATATGTGTATTAATGCACCATTGCTACTGTGCATTCAGTTTAATACCTCTATATGCAGTACTACATAAACATGCAGTAGCAATATTTTTGTGATGCTTAATAAACAGTAGACTAATTCTATTGTGCATGAGCATTGTTTTTGCCATGATGTGTGAATGTGCAGTAGCATTAGGCTACTGTGCATTAAGCATCTCATGTAAATGTGCTCACGGTGTGAAAAAGAACTTCCTTTTGTTAGTTTTAAAATTACCACCTACAAGTTTCATTTTGTGACCCCTAGTTCTTATAAGGGATGGTAAATAATAAATACGTTTTACTTTCTCTTTGCCATTCAGTATTTTGTAAACCCTTACCACGTCTTCCCTCAAGCGTCTTTTTTCTATACAGAATAGAGCTAGCCTCTCTAGTCTCTCCACATCTGGAAGCTTCTCCATACCACTAATCAACCTTGTTGCCCTTCTCTGGACCTCCTCTAGTTCTCCTATATCCTTTTCAAGGTGAGGAGACCAGAACTGGGCACAGTATTCAAGGTGTGAACACACCATGGATTTATAAAGGGGCACACTGATACTTTGTTTTGCTTACAATTCCACTCTTAATAATCCCTATTTTTCTCTCCTTTTTGACAGCTGCTGAGCACTGAGCTAGTGTTTTGAACAAAACTGTCCATAGTGATTCCCAGATCTCTTTTCTGTGTGGCAGCTGATGTAGAGCCCATCATAGTGTAGATGTAGTTTGGATTATTTTTGCCCATGTGCATCACTTTACACCCATCTACATTGAATTTCACCTGCCGTTCAGTTGCCCATCTGCTCCATAGTGACAGATCCTTCAGTGTTTCCTCACATCCCGCCTGGGCTTTTATCTCTCTGAATAATTTGGTGTCATCCACAAATATGGCTACCTCACTACTCACCTCCTTTTCTAGATCATTTATAAATATGTTTAACAGCGCTGGCCTCAACACAGATCCCTGCTGCTTGCTTCTTTCCATCCTGAAAACTGACCATTTATTTAGATAATAGTCTATGCATTCTATCATTAAGCCAATTTCTAATTCATGAGTTGACATTCTCTGTGATCCCATGACTACCTAATTTAGTTAAGAGCCTTTGTAGGAAGACCTTGTCAAAGGCTTTTCTGAAGTCCAAATATATGTCAGCTAGATCGCCCCAATCCACCTACTTATTCACACCCTCAAAGAACTCTGCTAGGTTGGTGAGGCGTGATTTTTTTTTGTGACAAAGCCATATTGATTCCCCCCCAGTAAATCATGTTCATCCATGTGCTGAACAATTCTTTTTTATTATTAGTGTTTCTACTAAATTTTATTGTGTTTAAGCTACTGTGTTTGCTGTGTAAGTTATTACAATTTTGCTTGTTATGACATAGCATATCGGTGCCTCCTGGCTTCATGTCAAATACAGATGGTCAGAAAGAAGACACAAAATCATGTAGGAGTAGAAGGAAATGTGGAAAGGCTGAGCCAATACAGCCCAGGTCTAACACATCCTTAAGATGCTACAAAAAGCACGCACCCTTTAAAAAAGATTAAGTGTAAAGAAGCTTGATAAATAGTATTATTTGATATTTTGTGCTATGAGACCATTAAACAAGATGTGCTAAAGGCATAATAGTTTGAATATAACGTTAGATGTGTCAGGTGTTTTGCTCTGCCTAGATTTTGGTGAGCTTTGAGTTCACTATCTTAAAACTATTTAACAAGATTTTGCTTTTTTTAAAAGTAATTTTTTCATTGTTCACCTTTTTACATGGAAAAAAATCCCTATTTTTTATGTTTTTAATCCTGTGGTATGTGAAGGGAGGGAAGGGGGGTCTGTTTCCCTGTTGCAAAGAGATGATTAACTCCTATGTGTTCTTTGGTTGTAATCTAAAGCACTTAAACACTACACATATTTTATTGTCTGTTCCATCACTCTGTTTGTTACTGCTCTGCTCCTCAGTTGAGGTCTGCTCTGGTGTGTTGGCTGAGTGGCACTTTGCTCATTCTTTACTGGATGCTACTGATGTGCATTTTTCCCTTTGTGTACCAAGCAGAGCCACTGTCATAAAAGAGAAAATACCTTTTAAGTAATTTGTGTTTATACAATAAAAAGTGCCCTTCAGAGGTGAGGAAGACAACTGGATCAAATGCCTGTAAATAAGGGCATTGCTGTGCTCTTAAATGGAAAATTGTTAGATAATGTCTCCTATTGTCAGTGAGAGCCCCCCGCATCTTCCCGAGGTAGGAAAATAAGGAGAGTTTTATTCAACAGGGAGTGACTGACATGTTTTCAAAGTAATGCACAGGGAATTCAGCTGAGGAACTTCCGCTGATCTGGAAAATGTGCTTAATTTTAACTATTTTATTATCTTGTCTTTTTTTGTCCCTAATTACAGAAATATTCCCTTCTGAAGCAAAATAAAACCATATGCTTAACAGGTCCAACAAAATGATTTTAACACTCATACAATGCCAGTAACTTCATTGGAATGATTCATTTACTTCATTCACATGCCCTAAGTCAACTGATGATGATGATTATATACAGTTCTGACATCTACATTCTGAGATTTGAAGAACACCTTCCCTAGGTACCATGGGTGAGTGAGATGCTATTGTAGGGAGATGCATTTCCATGCAATTTTTTGAAATGTGATCAGGCTGAGTAAAGGACCTCAGAATTTGGTTCAAGAAGTATCTCTTCTTCAAACCATAAACCACTTTTGCATATTTGTCAGGAAAATTTGCCAACTCAACCTCAAAATGTGTACAGCTGCCATTAATTATATATATGCCACTGATTAATGATACATTACCACTTTAGAAGAAGCATAAAAGCTACAGATTATACTAAACTGGGAGGAGTCACAAATATCCATATGCTTGAGAGGTAGGACAAAGAGGTTGAAAAAGATTAGAAACTTGGGAAACAATAATGTTAATTACTTTTTGGGCAAATTAGACTAATACAGCTCAGGAAAAATAATGCAAATCACAGCTTCTGAGAGGCAGTGTGGGAAAAAGCCTAGAGAACTTGGATTGCCAAAAGAAATTTTAAGTGGGAACAAATCAGATCAAGTTTGTCATGTAAAGGGACAGTGAACTTTGCAAATTTGCATAAACTCAATTTGCAAGCCCCTCCAATTTGCATAAATTATGGATCAGGAAAATTATCCTTCCTTCCTACATGCTAGTAGTTTTGATGTAACTGCATCTGGAATGATGTCTCACTTTGGTCACCTCATCATAAAAAGAATGGCAAGGTGGGTGCTCAGGGAAAATGGCAACAAATTACTGGCAAGCTGGAGGGACTGTCACAGAGAAAGGTTCGTGTACAGCTTGGCTAAGAGATAACTACTTTAAGCAGGAAATGTAAAAATAGACTATATGTTTTTAAAGGGTGTAAACATCAAAGTATGAAGGCAAAGTATAAAGAAGAAGTAATACAGTAATTAGGTGCAATTAAAATAAGAGGATTTTTGCATCTACTACAAAACTGGATTCAATTCCCAAAAAGACCTTTGTGAACACTGGTTTGGTGGTGTCCCTGTGGACATTGATTGATCTGGTTAAATTGCTCAGTGTTTGGCATAATTACTAGTATACGTTCAAGAGCAACCCAGGAATAGGAGGGGGATGTACATTGCTGATAAGGATGGAAGTGCCTTGGTTCAGCTGTTTGAAGAAAATTGCACAGCACCTGCCCGTTATGTGTCTTTTAGTCTTTTTCGTGAAAGCTAAACTTAGCCCCAGACCTGAAAAGATGATGAATGGCCTGGTCTTGAAACTTGGCATATCTGCTAGCCTTGGTCCTTAGCTTCTCTTCCTCTGTACTGGGTGTTTCTCTAAGGAGAAGAGAGACCCCTGGTGGTAAGAAATAACAAATGTGCAATCTTAGCTTTATCAGAGTACTTGTGCAAGGGTATTTCTAACATATTGTCCCTAAGTGTTCTAGTCTGACGTTACATTTTATTTTCTCTCTCTCTTTCTCTCTCAGAGTGTTCAGTTTCTGAGGTTAAGAGACTGCATGCATGAAGACTCAAATTTGTCCAAGTATAGAGGACAAGCCTGTACTAATTTTGAATGACAAGTTCACTGCTTTTCTTCCTAATTCTTTGCCTTACTGGGGAGTTCATTAATACTCTGTAGAGGAAAGAGACTAACAGAGAGAACAATGGCATGCACCCCAGCAACCTAGAAGGTCTCCAAAAAAGTACAGATAAGCTAAAAAAACAACTCGAGCACTCTCCAAACATGGGAATGTGTGTTCCCCCGGGACAACTACCAGCGGCATGTATGTGCTCTGGCATGCAACAAGTTGCCCCAGGTAGGACAGGGCAGGATGGCCCTGGCAATCTTACCTGGGGCTCTGGGGGGCTCCAGTGGCAGCAATCCGGGTGCACGGAGCCTGGCCAGCAGCTGCAGTGTGGCTCTGGCAGGCCAGCCTCTGGTTTTGGATGGCACATGCTGTCTCCTCGTGTGCCACCCTGCTTTTTTCTGGCACAGATTTTTTTGACACAAATTAGCACCATGGAGAATGCCTGCATATGCAGCACATGCGGTTTGTGGCACTGCAGACGGGTCTGCAAACCCACATGCACACTTGTCTGGACGTACCCCAAGGGGCCCAAGCTCTACATACAAGAGGAAAAACTTATTTTTAGGTAAACATGAGGTCAAATTAAAAGCATCTAAGCCTTATTTTCAAAAGAGACTAACAAGCAGGGATCCTGGTTTTCTCTGATCAAAAAAAAATCTCCAATTTTCAGTTTTAAAAAAGTAACCCCAAATCCACATTTTCCCAGAATTAAAATGAAACACCACTATATATACATCTATATATTAGTGGTGTTTCATTTTAATAATGAAAAAAGGGGATTGGGGGTACTTTTTTTACTTTGAAAATTGGGGATTTTTTCTTTTATTGGAGAAAACCAGGATCCCTGCTCATTAGCTTAAAAGTCATTGAGAGTGACTACAGCTTAGGTTTCCAAATGGCTAAAAGTCATGTTGAAAATTATACTTAGATTCTTAACTCACTGAGGTGATTTTCAAAATTTTACACTGAGAGCTTTCCCCTTAGAGCAATGTAGGGGAAAATCGGTCAAGATTTTGTTTTTGTCTTTTTAAGTTAATCTGAGCAGAAATGTGAGGTGTTAGGAGTGTATAGTCCAGTACATGGGAAATGAACATTTTTGTGTTTGAGGAGTTAATTATTTTGCTTGTATGGCAGAATTACCAGTATTTTTTTTTTCCCACCAGGCCATCAAAATGCATTTTTTAGTTAACTGCTTTGGAAGCTTATAAGGGAAATATGTCTTTGATGTCCAACCAAGCCACTTCCATATCATCATCTTGTTCCAGGGAGAAAGAATATTAAGGGAGAACAGCAATTAGGAAATGAAGGACCAGCCCCTCCGTTGTGGTCAATCTTTGTAGGCATATGGACTTCAGTGGCACTGCACCGATTTACTTAAGCTGAGAACATAGCCCCAAAGATTATGAAAGAAAACCTTCAAAAGTAAGCATCTATTTTTACTAATTGGTAATCATAAACCTGAAGGACCTATAAACTTTGGTTTCTTCAGAAAAGGATATAAAGGGAAAGACAACTTGGAACACAGACTGGGAAAAGATTTCTATGGTCTGGTACTATGGAGGTTATGTTGTTGCTGTGATGGGCCAGGAATGGTTCATGAAATATGAGGGGCAAGAATTGTGAGTGTTGTCCTTTATTGTCTATGTATAGACATAGGCAAGCTTTCAGTATCATATCCTTCCTCAGGCCTCTGGGAAAGCAGCAACCACAGAATAGTTTTCTCAAGTTCTGGTCCTTTCAAGCATGGGTTGTAGTTGTTTGATCCTGCTTATAGGTCTCAGTGTGGAACAGTAGGTAACAACCTAGGGTATGTGGTCAGTGGGGGTTTTTCTTGTAGTAGGCTGCTGCGGGGCATCTGTTTGGCTCTCTCAAAGATGCAATCTATTTCTCTGCTGAACTGTCCTTGCTGGGTAAAGTCAGTTTTCAGTTTGGCAGGATGGGTGTCAGTGTATTCTCCTCAGAGCAGATGTGGTGGTATCTTAGGGCTTGACAATCGCTGCTTTTGGGGTATGTGTGGGATGATTTCTGGTTTTGTGGATGTAAGTTCGGTGGTCGGTGGGTTTTTTGTATATAGGGGTTTGTGTAGTGTACCCTCCAGGATGTAGAGCATGATATCTAGAAAGCTGATGCTACTGTATTCCAGAGGGAATTTGATTAAAGGGTGGTAGTTGCCAAACCTGCACTGGATATCACAAAGACAGTCCAGGTGTTCAGTCCAGATAATGAAAATATGAAGAGGCTGACATATTGAGGAATCATCCTTGTGCCCATAGTTTGGATGAAGTGTTGGTTGTTGTGGCTGAGGATGAAATGGATCATTTGTGCAATATGTTGTGGCTGCAAATCTGAGTGTAATCTTTTTTCCTGCAGGTATTTCAGGCAGGCAGCTGTGCCTTCATGGTGTGGGGTATTAGTGTACAGGCTGGTGATAAGTGGCCCATTGACAAGTTTGCCTTTGAAGTTTTTTGGTCAAGTGCTGACAGAGGTCATTAGAATAATGAAGCAGTTAAAAGAAACTTTGTGAAACTCTGATGAAACAAGGAAATATCAGGATTTGGAAAGCTAGGAGTCTGAAGGACCTTTTGTATTCAAGGTGTAACACTGAACAAATGATCATAGAAGAAACAGCAGATTGCCTTTTAAGGTAGGGACTCTATAATCTTCAACATCTTATATAAAGAGGGGCAGGGTGTCAGGTCATATGAATAAATAAAAACTCAGTAACAAAGAATAACTAATATTCTGCCCCTCTTAATTGCCACAAGCCTTTTCCATGAGAGCTGGGGAGGGGAAGAACCCTAAATCTGACTATGCCCCAAGTACAGGCGAAGCATGGATGTGATTTTCCCTGGAGATTTCTGACCCAGTCCCATCTCTGCCCCCTCCTTCTTTCCCAGCACAGCTGATTGTGTGTGTATTTGAATTTATGTGTAACCAATAATTTCCTCTTTATAATGATTCTTTCTCATGAGTTTAATTGCATCAAAACTTAATCAAGTGTATCAAAGCAGTCATTAAATTGCTTAGGGAAGGATGGTGTTGGACTGAACCCTCTTAGAAAAGGAACGGTTTCCCGAGTTCAAGTTGTGTGCTCTGACACTGACTTATTTTGGGGGCCTTGAGTCAAGCCTCTAGCATCAACTTCTTCACTGTAAAATCTGATTAATGACACCCCTCCATAAAAGGCTATTTTATTAAAAAAATAATAGATGAGAAATTTAGAGGGTAGGGACTGTCCTTTTATTACTTGTTTGAGCAGTTCCTAGCACAGTGGCGTAATACATCACAGTAATACAAATGATGATAAACATAATGCTTATAAAATCCTTTGACTAGGAAAGATCCAGAATATTCCTGGTAACAACACTATTAATTTCTATGATAGCTCAGTCACTCTTATGTTAGTGAACTGTGATGTCACAAGGGTGAATATACATTTTTTTTTCTGAATAAGTTCTTCATATTTAATGTTCTTTACGTTTTAAACTCAGGTTTAAACACAAATGGCAAAACCAATCTTGCTGGAGTGCATGAGAATAAATATCTATTTGAAAACTGCTTAAAATGTGTATTATTTACTCAGTGGACTAGAACATTGCCAGGCCAATGGTCTGTCAGGTAAATACACATTCAGACAGTTTTTAAAATGTATATCATTTACTTGATAGACCATAGCAAGTTCTACAGAGAGGAATTATGGCCTATTGTGTAAATAGGTATTTGGACAATTTAAAAAATGTATCCTATTTACCTCCATGCACTTGATGAAAATTCTTCTGGTAAGTCATTATTGTGCATTCATTGACGTTGCTTTTCAGTGCGAATAGCTTCTCTGTGTTCAGTGACTTTACATATAAAGAGAGGGAAAGCAAAATGTTGTCTTAAATCCTGGTCCTTGCAAAGACGCTATTTATTTAAAGGGACCTTTTCTGAGCCTGCAGCCATGACCAGAGGTGTAACTAACTGTTTCAGCATCCTGGACACTGAGATGAGGGGGAGTTCCAAGGAAGTCTTATCTTACCCAGAGATCCCAGCTCTTGCTGCTAGGTGCAGGATCACTGCACCCTGAGTGCAGCAGCTGACTTGGGAGGGGCTCTGGGGTGCTGCCCCTGCCCTCACACAGCAGTTTCAGCAACCCCTGACTTCAGTCAGGTGTCAGGTCTATTTTCATGAGTTCTGCAGTTTCAGCAAGAGTTGCACAACGGGGCTCAAATGCTTCTTTGTTGTCACCTGCAAGCGAGGGTTTCTAGGAGGTAACAGAAATCAAGACATCAGTCTGAACAGCTTCTATAGCCTTCTCAGAAATGGCCAAAACAGCTGCCTCTAGACAAAGCTGGTGAATTTAAAATTAGTAGCTTGTTAGTTGTAACAATATGTCAGCTTTCTAAGACAGTGGTTCTCAGGCTCATTAGATTCAAGGCACCCCTCAGAAAATGCCAGCTCTGTTTTCACTTGTTTTTTGATTATAGAAAAATAATAGAGCCATTCTTCTCTTGCAACGAACAGACAGACCACAACAGGTCAGAATGTTTTTAGCACTATGGATTCCTACTTGAAATACTTGGATTGATCTTGTGAATCATCCGTAGGTGTTTGCATCCCTTAAAACAGGGGTGGGCAAAATGCGGCCTGGGGGCTGGATGCGGCCTGCCAGGCCATTCTATCCGGCCCGTGGGGCCCCTAAAAAATTTAGAAAATTAATATTTATCTACCCTGGGCTGCCTGTCATGTGGCCCTCGATGCCAAAACTTGGTAAGCAGCCCTCTGCCCAAAATAATTGCCCGTCGCTGCCTTAAAAGGATTGTCGCTGTGACACCCTGGTTGAGAATCACTGTGAAGAGTAGTCCTCATCATAGAAACTCATATTTGCTCTAAATTTACTTGAGAGAGTGTGTGTGTGTGTGTGTGTGTGTGTTTGTGTACATAATATTACACCAATGTATATACGCAGAGAGAGAGATCATTAATACATTACTGAATGTATTATGCAAAATACACTTCTAGAAGCAGAGGAAGTATTGCTAGGGATGGACAATTACCTCTGTGTACTGATTCCTCTTAGTATAGTATAATAATGAGATGTCTCTGTAAAACCTTATCGTCTTACACACTTCTTTCAAAATATGACTGAATAAAGGCTTGAAAACAATAATTTAGTCTTCATCAAAATGGTTCAAGTGGGACAACTCCATTTGAAGTGGTCTGGTCTATCTCACCTACAGAGTTGATTTGAAAGAGAAAAATAGGGAAAAAAATGGGACAAGCTCAGAGCTCAAAGCACACAATGAAGCAGGACAAGATTTTGCTCTTAAGACGTGCTGCTCCTGCTGACTTTAATGGCAAGTCAAACAAAATTAAGTAAATGAAATATGCCCACCTGAGAATTCAGTCCTAAACAAGTTTTTCTTTTTTTTGGATTTAAATAATAAAAAGAAATATATCAGCTTATGCAAAAAGCTGTTGCTATCTTAACAATTCATTAGATTTCCGGTCATAAATAAGAACGACTCAGCAACAAAAAAAATAATCAAATACAAATAATGAATTAAGGCAGCCAGGCAATAAATCAAAGCAGTAAAATCAGTCACTTAAGTCACTCAGGAACGTACTTCTAGTCTTCCCTCAAAAACCTGGAACATCATCAATTTCAGGCCATTTCCCCAACAAGAATATCAAATCATTAGAACCTGTACAATTTTAAGAATTGTAGGTAAGAAAGCAACTGCTTTATAATTTGAAATGATCTATTCATTCTTTTAAATACTAATTTACACAGTGGCCTTGTCTAACCAAGTGGGAAGTCAATTGTAGCCATTAAGACATTAAAGATCATAAATAAAAAGTAGCAATTAATTGTGCAGCTTAATTTAAGAGACTGAGGTTTAGTTTGTCACATTCTTCTGGCAGTCTATCAAATTCAGCTCCATTACAGACGTCTTGCGTTTCAATTGATGTTGGTATTGAAATCTAAAGGCATTCAGTGCAATCGTCCTATTCTCTGATAAAGGAGCTCAAACATATAGATGGCTTCTAGGATTCTATCATTCACATAGTGTGAATTACAAATGTTAGAAATGTCAGTTTAATGAGTCATGTAAGCAGCCTCAATGTTCTAAGTCACTGGTCCAATTAATGTTTTTAAGTGTGCTTAAAATGAATAAGAAGACTGATCTGGAGCAATACAATGGGTTCCTCCTGCATGCTCTTCTACTTTTTGTTTTATAAGTCAAGCCTAATAATGCTTTGAAAATAGCTATCAAAAGTAAATTATTAACAGCTAAAAATCCGAAGCAGCCTGATAGCCCATGCCAGTTTTCCAGCTTCTAAATATGGAATGAAATGATTCAGGCACACAAGAGGAAAAAAAAACCCAAACAAACCATGCATGCAGACTTCAGCTATTTAATTGGATAAACTATTGTTTCTAATATTTTCCTTATCCCTGTTACTAGTTGTAATAATAATAAGCTCAGCAGAGATGAGCTGAACATTTGCAATTACTGGAAAGGGAATGGAGGTTTCAATTTGATTTGCTTGACTGTGTTTACTCTTTGTATTTCACTCAGCAAGGTCTAGGGGAGTCATTTTGTTTCCAGCCAATTTCATTTTTGTTAACGTTATAGAACAATATTGCTGTCTGGGTGCACACCCTTGCATGGGGAATGTTCATCTGTTTTTGCAGGCAGGCATTCATTTATTTTTATGTAATTTTTTAAAACTATGTAAACTAACCTGGATTTCCCCAGCCAACAAATTTGTATTTATTCAGACTGCTATTTCCAATGTTTCTTCTAACTAGCAGTTTTGTTGGAGTTATTGGTGCTTTTGTGGCTATCTGTGGCAAATGCCAGGAAGGACTCTATAAGCACAGTTTGCACTAAAACATCCTCATTTTCTGTTCCTGAAGCAAAGGGACTGAGACTGACAGCCCCTCATACGCGGCATAAAGGAAGAATATAAAGACTTTCAGCATGTTCCTTTGATTCCTGCCCCCATTATAAGAGGCAGCCATATCCTGGCCCATAGTAAGAAGATGCATTAAAAAACACAGAAGCAAAATGAATACCCTTCCTGGTCACACAAGTTATGGGGAGAAAATGTGGAAATATAACATAGATGCATCAGTAGCTGAAATGCTAATAGGGGAACTTCTTACTATTTAAATACAAGTGGGAAGGCAGTGTCTGCTAGAAAGAGTAATGGAACATGGACCCATTGATTTTAATGAGAATGTAACTGAGTTACTAGATTCTAGGTGTAACTGGCTTTACATTACCTGGTAACCTCCTAACACAATTTTAATTTAAACAGTCCAAAACTTACACAGCAGAGAAAGACCTAAGTAGTCAAAATGTGGGGAGTTTGGAGATGTGGGCTTAGATTTGGACCCACTTTTTCTGTTAAGGAATGGCATTTGTTTTTGTGCAAAAGGTTTTGCAAGCTTAAACTGAAATTAGAAGCAAAAGTCTGCCTGCAGAGTAGTGGTTTCAAACTTTTTAGACTCACGGCACTGCTCAGAAAATGCCAGCAGTTAGCTTTCACTCCTTTTATGAGTATGGAAAAATGACAGAGCTATTCTTCTGTTGCAAAGAATTGCAGACTACAGCAGGTTTTTGACACTGTGGATTCCTCTATGAAATTTCTGTGGTTAGTCTTGGGACTTACGTAGGTGTTTACACACCTAAAAGGGAAAATATTGCATGGTACCCTTAAAAACATCTTGTGGCCAAGAGAACCCCAGCTGAGAATCACTGCTTCAGAATATGTATCAAACCCAGCACTAATGGCCTCCTGCCAGCAGCTTCAAACATGTCCTTCTGGCTGGAATACCAAGCCCTGAGTTCCATTCTGAAGACAGCACAGTGGATCCCATGGAAAAGACTTCAGCTTCCTCATGTTAGAGAAAGTTCAAAGTAAAGAGCAAGCCAGAGACAGAAAATTAACAATTAGAAGGGGAAGGAAACTGCACAGTACAAAAAACAAGTAAAACTCAAAAATAATGTGTGGCCTGTTTATGCCACCTACTGGATTTTTATTGAAGTATATTTTCAATAGGTTTGGTTTGTTAACACTACAGTCATGTGCTCCAAACCTACAGATACATACACAAGCAGAGCTACTTGGGTGATTACCCCCATTGAATTTAATGTGAATTACTCACATGAGTACAAGACCATGGGTGCTGAAATGTTCACAGGATTAGAGACATGATCAGCAGTATATTACTTCTGCTAATTTGATTGCCTGGCTACAGCCAGGACATAGAGGGCCTTACACACAGGAGATAGAAGCTGGGCTCCTCAGAGGTCTAATGAAGTCCAGCAAAACAGCACAGGCTGGTAACACGTCAAAATGAATCTGCTAAACTAATGCGTGACACTGAGCCGAGTACTTTCCCACAATACCTAAAAGATTGGACTTGGGAGTTTAACAACATAAGAAGACCAAGGTAAGGTGCCCCATAAGTCTGCTTCTTACTCTTTTTCTCTGTACACATCTAATGACAATGAATTGGGTATTGTGTGCATGTTGTTAGCTGAATTACAGCATATCAGCACTGCCCAGGTTTGGGACCAGTGATAGCAATGCAATGTAGCAGGTGTTGTGCTTAAACAATGTACATTGGTTCCTGGAGAATGCAGTCCCCTTTTTTTTTTTGTAAAATATATATATATGAGGTCATATATATCTACACTCTGAGTATCACACCACAGAGAAAATCTTAACCCGTTACAAAAACTGCATCCGTGCAGCCTGTGCACCCGTACAAAGGCCTGCTGGCCACCCAAACCCATTACAATATCCGCCTTGCACGCTACACACACAGCCAACCTCTGGGCTCTCAGATCAGGCAACCCTTTCCTTTCATCCCCACCCTGCTTGTGGGGTCACATGCTCAGTTCGCCTGTTGTCCATGCCACTGTTACTCCAGCTCCCACTGGAGGACCCGCTGCTGCTGTCACTGCCCTCAGTTCCATTTGTCTCTTCCTCACTGTCACCACCCCCTTCCCTGCTAGGGGGAAGTTGGAAGATCCTGTCCCACGTGTCTTTGTGCCAGGTGGCTTTGGCTGCATCGTCTCCATCCTCCACTACCAATTTCTGGTAATAGGTCTGGTGTTCACACAGCACCATTTTCACACAGCCTACAACCTCTACATCCCTGTGCTTGTACAACAGGAGATTCCTGGCCTTTCACAGGGCGCTCCTAATACAGGATGCAAACTGGTTGAAATGTGCCAGTGGGTTCCCCTAGTGTTTGGTGTTGTGTCTGTACAGCACTGCTTCTCTGGTTAGCCAGTTGATGCTGGTCACTGCTTTGCAGAGCTGCTTCACCCTTTTCCATACCTCCTTGGTGCAGGTATACAGCCAGAGAAGGTGGTCAATCGTCTTGGTGGCTCCATGACAGTTGGGCCACAGGCAGCTGAAGCGGATATTGTCTCCTTTTTCTTTTAACCTCCTCTCTAGCTCCAACTCTGTCCTTGGCTGCTTCTTTTCATTTGTATCTTGAGTCCAGTATGTGTATCTTGGACACGTAGGGGGTGAATGGGGGTGCACGTGCACCCCGAGAGTGCCAGTGCACCCCCTGACCAGCCGGACTTGCTGCTTAGGTGATAGGCAGGAGGCTAGGCCGATTGCTGCAGCCGCTCCTGAAAGAGGCTACAGCGATCGTCTACAGCAATCGGCTGTTGCAGGATTGGCCATGGGGGTTCCCCCGCGCAGAGAGATCATACCCCCCTGGTTGGCAGGACTGATTGCAGGGTAGAGCACATGCCTCCCTCCCCCCCCGATTAAGGTGGCACCAGTCACCCATGATCTTGGATCCAGTAAATCTGTATATTTCCATTGATTTCACTGAGAATTGGATCAAGACCCTTTAACAATAGTCAGTCACTCTAAAAAAATGGGTGAAGTTTGCAGATTTTGTTCTGCATTGGGAGCTTGATCCAATATCACTTGAAGGGAGTAGATTATTTCTGATGATTTCAATGGGAGTTGGATCAGACTTCAAAACAGAAAGCAGAAACAGCTTACTCTGTATTAATTTGCTTCAGATGCAGACTGTCATATTCATCATTCACTGAATTGATACGTTTTATTTTTGTTCCATGTGAAAGTTGTGCTTGTCTTTTTCTTGATCATTCCAGGACACGTTGACATACACAATATTGAACCATTAAAGTGAGGTTCAATCTTTTATTCCCATCCAGTCACATAATGCTGAGTTTTTCTTTTGCTTTTCTTTGTTTGGCACTTCAGTTGGTGATCAGCATCACATATATAGGGATTCATAGCAGTGAATTAAATGTAAGCTCTCTAGAGGAGCGGAAGCCATGTAAGTATCTCAGAGATACTACTTAAAGAAAATGTCTTGCTGCAATGCATTTATATACAGTATTAACTAAGAAACACAGTTTAAAGAAAGACACTTTTCCTATTTGTTCCTTTCCATCTCCTGCTATGCCACTGTTCTGTACCCTGAGCATGACTCATACTGACTTAGACTCTTCCTTTCAGAATATCAAAACCAGGGAAACATAATGAGATGTAATACAGACCTCCAAAAATATAACCTCCTATAAACCTAGTTAGATTCTCTAAAGCCCTGACCTGTTATAGCCACTATACTTTATATAGGCCAGATACCTTTTACATCACTTCTGACCTTAAGACTGGTCCTGACTCCAAGAATATATTTCAAAAGGTACAATGCAAAAAAACAAGGAAGATCTGTGGGAAAAGGCAGCCAGTTGCAGTTGACCAGAAATGAGTGGCTAGCTGAAAGAACTAGGCTTTAAGGGGAGATTTCAAGGCAGAGATAAAGATATAGAATAGTTTACATAAAATTTTAGACTGAAATACAATTAACTATCTATTGTTTATTCTGTGTACATTATTTTACATACTATATATAGGTATTTTATAGTTTATAACCCACAGAGAGTTTGTTGTATTTCACTATGAAATGGAGACACAAACGTTAAGGTATCAAAACAAGGTGGCTCTTGAGCAGTGAGATGAGCAAAGAAACCCTTCAGAGCAGACCTGATGGACTGCCTTGTATTTGAAAGCTTGTCTACCTCTATCCCAACTATATGGCTGGCCCCATAAAAGGTATTGCCCTAAGAAATCCTTGCCTCAGCCACTACAAAGGTGTTTATGTGCGGAAAGATTCCTGCGTAAAAAAGAAAAAGAGAGGCTCCTTATGCAGTCTCTGATTGTACTGTTCAACCAGATCAGGCAAGACTGAGCTCTTATGCCGTTTTACTGTTGCCCGCCCTGCAAGGCCAGCATCTCTCAGAGGGATGGACTTTCCCTCTTGTGCGCATCAACAATATAACTGCAGCGTCTTTACTATTGAGGCAGAAGGAGAGAAAAAAATTGATGCTCCAATGCCAGGGTGAGTGCGCTGGCACTGGGGGCCGTGTTTATCATGGACTTTGGCAAGGGGATCAGATGGCATGGTGTCTCCCCACGCCACCAGCAGGGCAGACCCCTGCTCATGGTTGTGGAATTGCCATCCTTGGAGGTTTTTAAGACCACAAAGCCGTGGCTGGCATGATCATGGGGACAGTTCTGCTTTGACCAGGGGGCTGGACTACTAAATGACCTCCTGAGGTCCCTTCTAACCCTCATTTGCTGCCTGGCCCTTCAGGGAGCAGAGGTGCTGCTCTGCCCTGAGGGCGGAGAGACCTAGGGGCCTCTTGCTACCAAGCAGCCTGAGCCTCCAGCGTCCTCAGGCCGCCCGCCCAACCCTAGGCCTGAGGCCTGCCGGCTGGGCGGGAAGGGCGAGGGCGGGTAGGGGGCGGGGCCCGCCGGCCCCGCCCCCGCCCGCGCCCGCGGAAGGTTCCAACAGGTCTCCAGCGTTCCATAGGAGGCAGGGGAGGCTCCCAGGCCCGGGGCGGGCGGGCGAAGTAGGACAGCTGGGGGGCGCTGGCCGCAGCAGGGCTTGCCTAGTAGCTGCCCTTGGGGCAGGAATCGAGCTTCCCAAGCCGAACCCACGCCTTTCCCCCACCTCCGACACCGAGCCGAGACGATGCCCAATGAGCCCTCATTCAGCAAGCCCTCGGCTTCCTCGGAGCACCATGGCCAGGGGGGTAAGATGGGCAGCTTCGGCAAGGCAGCCGCTCTGATGGTCGCTGCCGGGGCTGGAGGGGGCTCCACGGGCTTGGCTCAAGCAGCCGCCGCCTCGGGGAAGAAATCCCCCCGGCTGCCCAAGTGTGCCCGCTGCAGGAACCACGGCTACTCCTCGCCTCTGAAAGGGCACAAGCGGTTCTGCATGTGGAGGGACTGCCAGTGCAAAAAGTGCAGCCTGATCGCCGAGAGGCAGCGGGTGATGGCAGCCCAGGTGAGCCGGGAAAGTAGCTGGGGGGAGGAGCGGGGCGGGGGCAGACCCCGGCTGCAGGGTCCCCCTGCGCCAGCCCTCTTGCAGGGCTCCTGCCACGTGCCTCGCAGCCCCTGCCCTGCCCGGCTCTCGAGCCTGCTGGACAGCAGCAGACACCGGGGGGAGAAGCTTTGGGAGTCGCTTCCAGCCCCCGATCCCCCGTCCCCGGTGCCCTCTGCTGCACCCCGCCAGCCGGCCGCCGGCCACGTGGCGCTGCGCGGCGGGCAGTGCCGGCCCACGGGCGCTGGGGTCTTGGGGGCAGGGAAGGCGGTGGGGAGAGGATCGGGCGCTCCCGTGCGGGTGTTAAACACGTGCTTGCTTTTTCCGCCCCTCTGTTGAATCCACGTGCTCTGAGTCTACAAGGGCAGGCGTGAAAGCTAGATGCTGTAGAGCAGGATCTGGAGCAGCTTGGAGTCTAGACGCCCCGGTAATGAGAGGGGCCAAAAGAGCTGCTGTTTGCTGGGTCAGCCCACAGGTCTCTCTTGCCCAGCCCCGTGCCACGCACGGGGGTGGCCGCTGAAAGCGAGAGCGACCTGGGTCCCATCTGGGTTTTTCCCCCACTGTTCCTCTCTCACTTGCAGCCTCCTTCTGGGTCTGGGCAGGTCCGTTCAGGGGCCGTGCCCTTCACTCCCCCCTGCTCAGTAGCTACCGATGCCCCTTTTCTCCAAGAATGTGCCCAGTCCCTTTTCCAGCCTGCCTCAACTGTCAGCTTCCACCCCATCTGTTGGCAAATAGTTTACTTGAATTACTGTGTGGAAAAGACATTCCCTTTGTTGGTTTTAAACTTCCTACTTATTCATTTTGTGACCCCTAGTTCTTCTGAAACAGTGCCCCTTGGCTGTATTTTAGAATTGGTTGGAGTACTCAAGCAGAGGCAGGCTAAGCGGAAATATAGTTTTAAAGCAGGCTCCTGATACAAAAGGATAGCAGAAGAAAGAGCTTATTTAGTTGTGTAGGACAGATACTATATTAAATATGTTGTTAAGATGCAAAAGATTTATTTAATTACCTTCCGCAAGGAAATAGTTATTTATTTTCAGAAGTTTTGATTTAACTGAATGGAAACATTGAACCAAAATGTTTATCTCAGTCTTTGTACAAGCAAGGCTTTGCTGTGTGATAGATGTTCTCAAGCTTGTCTCTAGGATATGGCCAAATATGATATTTCTATAATATCTTCACCCTTCTTTTTTTACATTTACTTTAACATACGTTTTCCTTAATCCTTGAATTAATTTAATGAATGAAAGAGCATAGCACATACTCCCCAGTGACAAAATAATGGCCTGAATGCAAAAATTGAATTTATTTAAACTTCTGAAAGACAGTGTACAAGGGGGAAACCATATTTATGTATACAAAGCTAGAGTCTGCTTCTGTCCAAAAAAGTCATTGTCATTAGAAGGAGCTTCTTGTCTTGGGAGAATAAATGAAAGAGACATCATGAGGAGTCCGCAGTAAAAAAGTAAAGATGTGGTTTTTAATAGAAATGTCGAAAAGAAACCTCTTGTATGTATGTAACAGCAGCAGTCTTCAGGAGTGGTTTTAATAAACTGTCACATTTTGAATAATCTGTAAATGCACTTCTATTGTGAAAATGAACACTAATAAAATATTTATATTTTTACAAATTCTGTGAGGACATTCAAAATACAAGTTTTCCTATTCATGTTTTTAATTGCACATTTTCTGTTCCCCGGGTACACCACATAGCTGAGTTTAAAAAACAGCTTCATCTAAAAGCAGTTAGTTGCATATTTTACAGACAACTGTTCAGGTTAATTTATTAAAATAATTGGGGGCTGAAGGGGGGGGACAGCTTTGAGCTGCAGGCTTGCCATTTGTTGCTGTTTATTTCTGTTAGATGCTTGTAGGCAAATTGTAGCTCATTTCCAAGAGTAAAAATACTTTAGTACTGTTCTAAAGTGTGGTTTCCTTGAATTACATAAAAATATCCTGTGAAGTTGAGTTAAAAAATGCTCTGGAGTTGAGAGAGTTTAAATCCAAAAAGAGGGAACTATTAACAGTTGATAAATCAAGTTAGGATCAAACCTGCATAAATGTAACTTTACTGCTTTAAGTAGCCCCTCGAGGTTGCAGTTTTATACGCATGCTTGCTTTGACCACATAGGCCTAATGCTGGATACTGTGAGCATGTCTGCACGTGTATTTGCATGTGCCTAAACTTAATGTGCCTTTGCTTAAGGCGCATTCAGGCGATTTAGGCATGCCTCTACACATGGATGTATTAAGGTGCATTCAATTTAGATGCAAATAGCTAAGTTGCATTACCACATGTGCAGATGTACTAATACACATTAACACAGTGTCTGTCCATTGACACACACTGCGTTAATGTGCATTAGTGTGTCTGCACATGCGCTAATGTAACATAGCTATTTGTGCCTAAACTTGATACCTGCTTTATGCAGGTATCAAATTTAGGCTCACATAGCCTTAAATTGCCATTTTAAAGGTGCATTAAGGACACGCATGCATAGAAATGTGCCTTCAAATGACGATTTTAGACTAAACCCACTTAAAAGAGGCACATGTAGACGTGCCCAGTCACTACTGAGGATAAGCCTGTGGTTGTGGGGATTTTATGTATAAAGTTTTGCATGTAGCCTAATCTTGCCTAGCATACTGGTGCAAGTAATCATTTCTTACTTGTATAAATTAATTGAAATCATTAGAGCTGCATCTGTGAAAAAAAGTTGCAGAATCAGAACACCCAGACCCAACGGTGCAAGTGTTGTGTGCTCAGAATTTCCAAAACCTGCAACAACTGATCTGGTCAGTTTATAGCTTTCGAAAACCTTGCAGTCCTGGGAGCAAATCCTTCTCCATTTCCCATTTTTTTGGATTTTGTAATTTGCAGTGCAACCACTGATTTTTCAGCAGGAGTTTTGCCCGAGTGATATTTAAATGAGTCCTATATCTGGAAGGGTTTAGAATCCCACAGTATAAATTAATTCTTTATTTTTTTTTCTTCTCTCTGGTGTGAACAGCATGGGGTAATCCACACAGGTCCTGTTGTGACACCCTGCAGAAAAGAACTTTTTGAGAGTCAGTGTTCCCTGCAAAAAGTATCAAAGTCTGTACAGATTGTTTTCATAATGTTGCCCCTTTCCCACAATGTAAGCAGCTCCTCTGTGCCTCTGGATTTAACTGTGGCTAATTTGGGGTTTTCCCTTTTATCACCCAGAGCTTGCAGTGGGTCTTTGAATGCTGCCGTACCTCATTTCAAGTTAAATGTTACGTATGGAAGAGTTAAGATGTTTAAAATCTTCACTTGTCCATTTCAGTACAATTTTTCAATAATCCATTTGAAGCTGGTAGAATTTTAGAAGTCCTTAAGTTGGTTGGTAGGTTACCTTTAGATTTGGCAAATGAAACTCCAAGAAGCTTTGTTTGGACTACTTTTATGATAGGAGCTGTTACTAAATATTTTTGTAATGATTCTGTTACAAATGTAAAGAAAAACAGTTGAATGTAGTAAAAGGGCAAATTATAGATAGCTTAAATTGTTCCTGAATTATTACCTTGTAATCTCTCTTGTGAGTTGCAAAAGTCAAGTGTAAAGGTCCACTTGGTGACAGTGCCCAGTGAGTGGGACTCTAAAGTCTACAGCTTTGTCTCTCCTAACCGAGTCATTTGGTGACAGTAGGGGCTAGCAGTGGGTGTAATTGAACAGTCTGTTGCTACAGGAATGCTGGGCTGCAGTGTTTCAGGAAGCATGTTTACCCTCCTGCTGCTGATTTGGTGCTGAACATGGTTATTGCATTCACACTTAAAAAACACAGCCCTTTCCCTGCCACTCCCAAAACAAGAAAAAACTCTCCACATCAACACTGCTTTAGCAGCACGTGTTACTGACCGTTGCTGTTTTCATGTGCAATAACTTTGCCAGCAATAGGTCATTTTTCTCATGTAGATGAAGCAGTTGAGTTTCCAAGTTCAGTGTCTGCTGGTGAGTGTGTCCAGATGGGGTCACTCCTTCTGGAATGAACAGAGTAGTTTTTAAGTTGCAGAACCCACAGGTACTGGAGCAACTGCTGGAGACCAAGGTCGTGACTAGGGAGTATGTGACATATACCTGTCCACATGAATGCCCATGGAAAAATGGCTGCTTTGCTGTTGTTGCCTTACGAGCTTTTTTGCTTCACTCCTTTGTGCTATGAAAACTTAGTGCTAGAGACAGCAAGGGAGTGGGAGTGCACCACTGCTTTGGGCAAGGACCCTTAGCATGTGATGAATACAATTCCTTTCACCAGGCCAGGAGATATTAAGGAAGCAGATAGATGCCTCCAATTGATGCTCTTTTTGGCTTTGTCTAAGGATGAATCTGTCAGATGAAGAGAGTCTGACTTCGATTGCAATATAAGAGAACAAAGTTATAATTTTAGCCATAGTATTTAATTTCTGTGCCCCTTCTGGCAGCAGATAGAGGGCAATAGTATACATATACCAATACCGCTTTTGATAGAGAAATGTAGCAGATGCATACAGCATACAACAGTCAAAGTTAACAGGAAGTGTTCCCCATTGTCTCTTCAAATTAAGCCACTGCATGGGAGACAGTAAAGACAGCCCTCTCGTACCGCAGGGCTCAGCCCCAATTGCCGTCTCCAAGCTCAGAATATAAAGGATTCTTCTGGTCAGCTTTTTTAAATAGGGAGAGGGAGTGCAGTCTTTTACTGGGGAAATCTATATCGGAAAACTAGCACATGCAGTAATATCATTTATCAAACTAAGCACGTTGTTGTTATTGTTATTTAATTTATTAGATTTTGAGGTGTGCAATCAGTAAGAAAGGAGGCAGAGTGTCTGATCTCCATCTACGTACGGTAGACTTTGCCAGAAGTTATGTTAGACAAGCAGCTCAGAGTTTAGGATGGAATATGTCTGAGGTTTTACACAGTTTAACAAAGGCTCTTACCCGGGGCATTAGCAGTCATAGCCTTCTGTTGTTATCACTCATGCATTCAGACACATTGGTAGATGCTGTGAATATGCTTTCTGTGTATTGGTTCATTTCACACAAAGTATGCAATAATTGTGCCTAAACCAGTTTGTCCCAAACTTCCAGGTTGTCAAGTCCTTCCAGAACTTGAACCCATTACATAATTACAGAAAAGCATCTTTCCTTTTGATGTTACTGTGTTGTGAATCAGACCAGTGCCCCTTTTAACTAAAGCTGTGGGGTTTGCATGGATATAAATAAAAGTAGATTTTGACTCATATACATGTATACCCTCTCTCTCTGTTGGGCTTTCAAAATGTTGCATCAACCACTTGAGTGTTATTGTCAACACCCATGAGTTGCCTGACTCGTGAGGAGAGATTGTGCCCCTCAATTCATATTATCAGGCTATCTGTTTCCTTAATATTTGTTGTTATTATATTTGTTTTCAAACTAGTGAGCACATGTGTAATATTTGCTGTTCTTCCCAGGTGGCTTTAAGGAGGCAGCAGGCTCAAGAAGAGGAACTAGGGATCAGCCACCCAGTCCCTCTGCCCAGTGCCACTGAGCTCTTTGTTAAGAAGGAAAACAGTGGTGGAAGCTCCTGTTTGCTGTTGGAAAGCAGCAGCCCAACTCACTCAACAAGCACAGTGACTACAGTGTCCACCTCGCCATCAGGTAAGGAGTTCAGGGAAGAGGGCAGTGTGAGTTCTGGTCTTGGTCCGCTGGGGAGGGCTAACTGCAAAACAGCGTTAGTTGCTGCTGGCAGATGCAGTGGTTGGGTGGCTGTGTGTTTACTTTCTGGACAGAACTTAACTGATCAGCAGAAAGGAGGGAAGCCGGTCCACAATTTTTCATTTCCCCCCACCCCTTTTGCAAACATATTTAAAAACCTCATTATAATTGAACTAGCAGATGAAAGTCCAGGAGCTCTACTCTGACATATATTTACAGATTGAATTATACCATTTCCAAGCATAACAGGGATTTTCAAATTTCAAGGTCTCATTCAACACAAATGTGGCTTAAAATGAAGACAGGGTTCTTTGGGTGAATCTGATCTCTTTTATTAGACCAACTTAAAATTTTGGGAAAAAAATTGAAAATGAAGGTTCTGGGCCCGACCCACGGCTGCTGTAAATTGGTATACTTCTATAAATTCCTGGGTTTTCCAAACAGAGTTGCT
This sequence comes from Crocodylus porosus, assembly GCF_001723895.1. Lineage (NCBI taxonomy): Eukaryota > Metazoa > Chordata > Crocodylia > Crocodylidae > Crocodylus > Crocodylus porosus. Next base: position 61,473,788 of record NW_017728950.1, on the reverse strand, counting down.
GTGTCCTGCACTGACCACGTGATCCCTCTGGGTCCAGCCCCTCAGAGTACAAAATAGCAGCTTAATACTTTGTATGTGTGAAGGGCTCTCTTTTGATAAGTGTTCGGGAAAAAATGCTTTGTGAAATTAAATAATAGGATACTGTTGCTTTTGCTTTGTCAGGCAGTATTTTGCTGTTGCATATGAATTACTGTCATCTTGCCTTAAAAAAAGGTTATTTACATTATTGCAGGTTTAGTTTTTGTAGGGGAAGTAAGGCTAAGGAATAAATTGGTTTTAAAAATCTGTTGCAGAGACTGTACAGGCAGAAGGGGCCAAAACACAGGCATTGATGCAGTCCAAAACCAGAATTCTCCTTAAGATCAGTTTAATTAAGTTCAGTGTCAATATGATAAAAAAATTCAGTACAAGTGTTTGTTGGCTGTTTTTTTAAACTGATCATTACAAAAGTATTTAATGCTATCAGTAGTCATCAACCAAATTTTGTGCTGGAAACAAATTAAAATATAAATACTGCTAATTTCAAAAGCAACTTATAACATTTCTAAACATTTTTAGAAAATAAGTACTTATGTATGCCTTTAAACCAGTGTTTGAAGTGCAGTAGCTTTATCAGTGCTATATGCAATGCTTTATCAAATCAAATAAAATGCTTCAGTATTTTAATAAGTGATGCTTCCTAGCCTCTAGCGTTGAAAATACCCTGATCAGACCTTTATAAAGAAGGCTAAGTTTCAACAAAGAGAAAAGCAGAGGTTAGCTTCCTTTGACAAATGAACTCAAAATACTGTACAGAACCAAGATGAAGCCTTTGGCTGAGGTTTTCAAAAATGGTTCGAATCTTACTTCCAGACTCACACACACATGTAATTCTCTGCTCCTATAAACAATGACACTTGCTCTTAAGTTTAAGCACAACAAGTGATAATGCTGGGTGAAATCCTGGCCTTTACTGAAATCTTTGGGAATTCTGTCATTGACTTCAGTCTGGTCAAGTTTTCATCTTGACTTTTCAGAGTGACAATTCAAGAGGTTAAAGTTATTTTGTCTTGATTTTTGAGTGTTGTGCCTGCAGCCATCCCATGGAGTTTAGTAAGAGGTGCTGGGACCTCATAGGTGTCCAAGTGTAGATTCATACACCTATTTTTAAACTCTTGCTTTGTAAAACAATGTTCCATGGCGGAGGGAAACTCTCTAGATCTGTAGAAGGTATATTTGTATTTTTCTCCCTGGGGATACACTTACAGAGATGTGTGTGTGGTACCTATGCATCTATTTCAGTACTTACTTTTTAAACAGCTGTTTCTTAAGTTGAAAGTATGCCAACCTTAGTGTAAGAACTTCAGCTTCTTGTCACAAAAATCAGATCCTTCGCAATCTAGGGTATTTAGAGGCATTTTGCACTTAGGCTTCTTTGGTTAATTGATAGTGTGAACTGGGAGTTCACTGAGTCATAATCACCTGACTTTTTAAAAAAAATCAATATGGGTGAAATGGATTGGCAATAGCAAAATTTACCTTTTGAAAATGAAGACTAGGACTTCATTTTTACTAGGACGAGGGCTTCATGACTCAAGATAAAGTTGTGGTGATGCTGGTATAAAAAAGTAAGGCAAAACAGCAGGATGTGTGGTCTTTAAACACACATTTAGTATATAATAGGGATATAGAGTACTTCACATTTTGATGTTGCCCCTATTCAGCAAGTACTGTCCCTCCCAACTATGATCTTCCTAAGATACTTTTATATGGAAGTTTTAAGAGGTGCAAATGTCTCTGAATTAGAAGAAGGGGATGGTGTGTAAAAGAGAAATTTGGACCTGTCTGTGAGTTAGTGAGATACTTTAGAATCATAGTCCAGCCTGCTGCCCAAGACAGGATCATCCCTGTCAAAATCATCCCCATCAAGTGTCTGTCTAACTTGCTCTTGAAAACATCCAAGGATGGATATTCCATCACCTGTCTAGGTAACCTGTTCTAATGCTTAACCAGCCTCAGAGTGAGAATGTTCTTCCTGATATCCAGCCTAAATTTCCCTTGCTGCAATTTAAGACCATCGCTCCTTGTCCTGACCTTTGCAGCCACAGAGAATAGTCTGTCTCCTCCATATAACCACCCTTCAGGTATTTGAAGACTGTTACCAATCCCACCTCTGTGTTCTCTGCTCCAGACTAAATGATCCCAGTTCTTTTAGCCTTTTCCTGTATTTCCCAGCTTCTACTCATTCCTATCAGTCTTGTTGAACTCTTTCTAATCTGCCCTCATCTTCTTGAAGTGATGGGTCCACAGCTGGACTCACTACTCCAGGTGAGGCTTCACCGATGCTGAATAGAGCAGGAGAATCATTTTCCTTGATTAGCAAGTTGCTACGGGCCAGTGTGCTGTTGGTTTTTTGTTATTTTCCCAAATCTTCCATTTAAGGGGAAAAAAGAGAGGACAGTCAGAGAGAGGAAGTGGGTCAAAACAGTGCCTTCTTCCATATGCCAAAAACTCTGTTGAGGTAGGTGATAAACTCCATTGTGGTAGGTGTTATACAACACGGAAAGGGGTAGTCCCTGTGCTGAGAAGCTGACACTTTAAGCAGGCAAAACAGACAAAGAATATGAAGAGAAGCAGACATAGGATAGATCAGTGTCAGAGTTAGGATTAGAACAAGATGTACTGAATCCAGTCAAGTTCTGTCTCCACTAAATCATGTTGCTTCAGGTTTTGACAGCATGAGCTGTTTATCTGTAGGTGCAGCTCTTGGCTGTCTTCAGGAGAAATCAGTGTAGATACAAAGACTCTCAGACTGCTCCCTGCAAACGAAGCAGACAGCTTTCACTGACACCTTGAAGAACCATGCGGACTCCTGTGAGAAAATAAAGTTCTCTCTGTGCAGTATTAGTTTATTTTACACAGGAGGTTACCTTGACAATAGCAATTCTGTTCCTTGTGCAAGGTTTTTTTGTCTTCAAGGCTTAATAATTTTTCTTTCAAATTCCACCACATGGCACATAGTTTGCAGCAAGAGAAATAATGTGTGAGGGTGTCACACAAATCATGCAGGGTGCCAGGGAGAGAGTCTTTCCTCACTGTATCCATTTTATTGGCAGGTCAGAAATATTACGACACCTTGAGAGATCAGAAACAATTTTTCAGACTTCTCATGACATGCAGTTCTTTGAAAAGAGGAAGAAAGAAATGTAATGGCCATAGAACAGCAACTTGCCATTTGCCATTTCAGTTTCAAAGGAGCTCATTAGCTTTTAGAGTCAGGAAGAGAAGAAACTTTAAAGTTGGCGGGGGGGCTGCGAAAGAACAGCCACTAGTGGCAGAAGCCAGACAGGAGCTTCTGTAAACAGATGTCATAATCCGTGAGCATTTCTTTTAAAATAAGAGCATCCAGTCCGGCTGAGAATTGTGATGCAGAGTAACAGGCCAGGGTTCAACAGCTTTTGAAACAGTAATCATTCCTTTATGAAATGGTTGGAGGGACTTTTGTGACATGTTAGTTAAAATTACCAGGCAGAATACAGAGATTAATCTGTGCAGAAATTAGGCTGGTGCAATCATATGCTTTTGTTCCTCATTCTGAGAAACATCCCTCTCTTAAATCCCAGGTACATCTATAGTCCACGCAGATGTGATGGCCCTGCTTGTTTAGTAGGGCTGTGCGAAGCTTTGGGTGCTGACTCAATTCGGAGGAGATTCAGCCCAATTCGGTGGCCGAATCTCTAAATCCGAATTGAATCTGGAGACCAGTAAAAAAGTTTGAATCAATTCAAAGCTCTCTGAATCAATGCGGAAAGCTTCGGAGATTTGGGCAGTCCCCACTTGCTGCCACAGGGAGCTGGACCCAGAGGGGGAGCTGGAGGTGAGAGGAGGGGACCATGGGGGGAGTCCTGCCAGGCCCCATTCCCTGCCTGTTCCCTCAGCTCCGCTGAGTGCCCCATGACCTCCACTTGCTCTCTCAGCTGCCCCCCATGGCAGCCCTACCTGGCTGCAGTGTCCCAGCTCTTTAAAAAAAAAACAAATCTCTGTGCTCACCAGCTGCCTTTGGGGCTTCTGGGGGCTCATGGCAGAGCCCCCCACACAGCACGGGGCAGTGGGGGGCAGCAGGGATTGTCCCCCTGCCTGGCAGCAGCCTGTGAGTATGAGGCTTTTTCTTTTTTTTAAAGAGCCGGGATGCTGGGGCCAGGCGGGGCAGCCATGGGCGGGGCTGGGAGAGCAGGTGGGGGACGGGGCCTGTGTGATTCGGCTGAATCAATTCGGGACAGTGATTCAAATCAGTCTCCCAAATCGGCCAAATCCAAACCGGAAGCGAATACCAGCCGCTTCACAGAGGCCTAGTGTTTGGTGGTTGGAATTCATCTACTTTGGAAATACAGTTGGGAAATGGAGGTTAGAGTGAGAGTTGTTCACAAGCCAGGATGGGGTCTCCCAGCATTTCCCGTTTCTTACGGGACTCTTACTGTCTTCATTTTGGGGCTTTGTCACTCTGTCATGTCCCAGGTTGGGGCTCTGGCAAGTATAGGTGCAGACTGCACAGTGAGAGGGCCAGGAGATGAGGTAAAAATTAACTGAGGTTTTTGCTCTTCTCTGTACCTTATACCAAGCTAAACTTTCCCAAGACACACCAAGACCTGTTGTACTTTATCTTGTACCCACTTAGCAGCGAGCAGCTGTATTTCTCTTTACAATTTGTTAGTCACCTCCTTTCTGTTAGCATTGCTTTGAACTTAGCTTATGTTCAGCTTGCCTTGCCTTACCTCCAAATAACACTGGGTCTGGTGAAATTATAGTGTTATGAGCACCTGGTGGGCAGTTTCCCGGTTTGACAGCGCCATGCCCATTAGGCCTTCAGTGCTCATCTGGGTGTCACTGAACAACTACTTTATTTCAGAGCATAGGCTTAAAAAAATCCATAATATCTGGCTAGTACATAGAGGAAAAGATCCAGGTGAAATACAGAACTGACACTGTTAATGCGCGACTGCACTAAAACTATTAGAGGTTTAGTTCTTTGTGATTTTTTTTTCCTTTTGATACATTTATCATTATCATGCATGAAGGAAACAAAATGGTGGGACTTCATATTTCACTGCATAGTGGTACCTTCCATTAAGGAACTTATTGAAGGAGTGGTGGGGCTTTATGTCAAAATACATTAGTGATTATTGATCTGTTGAGCAAGCAGCATTTGAAGGTCTACAAGTATGATATGTTTTGGAGAGTATGTGTAAAAAAGTTAAATTTAATAATACTTTTATGATTTTTGTTCTGATACTGAAGTACCTTGTTATTTTAAGCTGACATTTTCAAAAAGGTGTAAGAATATGTGCTTAGTTCTCATAGGTGTCCAAATTCCCAAGTCCCTATGGCTTCTTTGAAAATTACACCTTGAGGCTTTCATGTACTTTTTTGGTGTAAACTTTTCAGCGTGTCTTTACTTCAGACTTATTTTTCCAGTGGTCTCCTGCAACCATGAATTAATTTTTGTTTTTTTGGAATTTAGTGTTGCAAACTTGGGACCAGGGTTGCTTAACATTAATAAAGTGAAAAAGGTAGGTGTTGAAATAGGAAGCTGTATTGACCTAAGCTATTAAAAGAGGGCAGAAAAAAGTAGCATTTTTTTTTTATTTCATTTTTTTCCTAAATTTGAATTTTGAAATTTTCAAATGTCAGAAGTTCAGAATTAAACATCCTGAAGATTCTGGAGCTCTTAAAGTGAGGAAAAAAACTTCATAGCTATGTCAACAGTTTCTAATTTTGAAATTATATCATTTTGAAATGTATCAACATATTAGCCAGCTCTGAGACCAACATTATCAAAAGTAGGAATGAAATATTAACACTTTTAAAGTTTGTGACCAAACACTCAGAGACTTCTCCCGGGCCAGTGGTTCCTATCAGGAATTTAACATTGAACTCTACATTCATATGTAGGTTTTTTTTAATTTTTTGGCCTGACTTCTGTACCTCCGAACTTCACTTGGAAAAGCTTGAATTGGTAGAACCTACATCAGGTAAACAGAAATTCTCTCTCTTAATAGCAGAAAAGCTTATGTCTTCCCCCATGCTTTCTTGTCTGAACTCTCATCCTCAATCCCCTGCAGATCCTCACAGCCCCAACCTGCATTCAGGACTTGCTGCCATTTTAACCCCTGCTCCCTCAGCATCAGTATTTTCTTGTCTTCTTTCATATTTTTCAACTTGATGAGGAGCTCATGGTGAATAGTCTGTGTCCATCTTTCATAGGTATGGGGCCACAGGAGCATTTTGCCCCCTGATCTGTCTTCCTCCTAAAAACAAGGCTGTGTTTGTCTTTATTTTTTCCTATCAAAAATCTATGAACCCCTGTCCAGTTGAAACTCAGCTGTTTTTCTCAAATTTGTAGTTTTTATGGGAACCAGAATCCTCCGCGTAATTCCAGATTTGGGTTCTTTTAGCTTTTGAGAGCCCTGAGCCCCGGGGTGGGCAAAATGTGGCCTGTGGGCCAGATGTGGCCCACCAGGCCACTCTTTCCAGCCCCTAAAACATCTAGAAAATGAATATTTATCTGCCCCTGGCTGCCTGTCATGTGGTCCTCGCTGGCTTGCAGATTGCCCGCCCCTGCTTTAGCCACTGATCTTGCAGTGCAAGTCATAGTCTAGCTCTACGGCAAGAAAAAATTAGGCAGAATATCGGGAAACAATTGTTGATGGTGTTCTATTGGATTGTAAGATGGTCTTCCAGGGGTCATGGCAAGAACCCCATCACTTGCGTAATTTGCACGCTGAGCCAAACAAAAGATCCGGGAAAAATACTGTGACAAGCCTTTGTTGTCAGGAACATGGAGTGTCTGACCTTCTCATGAGAAGTCCTCCTTGTTTCTGATTTATGCAATTCTGTACTCTACAAAAGACTTTGGTGATGGCTGTGGAGAGTGGAATGGATGTGACTTCACAAGACACCGCTGTTGTAAAACTGGCAGGCATTGGGCTCTGAATTCTCCACACAGCCATATCCCTTGTGAAACAAGGGAGATATTACTGCCTCTTTCCACTGCTTCAGTACAGCCATACTTGAGAACACTGCACAGAGTTTTGAGCATCTCATTATAAAAAGGGCATAGATAAATCTGAGAGAATCGAGAGAAGGGTGACAAAAATGATGTATAGCTTGTAGAAAAGGAGACTAAGGGTGGATATAACAGTCTATAAATATTTGAGAGGTAATAATACGAAGGAGGGGGAGGGATTATTTACAGTGCTTGAGACAGCATAACAAGGAGCAACGGCTTGAAACTAAAAAAAGGAAAAAATTAAATTAGACAGTAGACACACTTTTTCTTAACTAGAAGTGCAATTAGGCAATGGAATGACCTGTATCAGGACAAGGAGGTAAGTGAAGCATAATCACAAGTGGTGTTTAAGTGTGTGTTAGGTAGCATCCTTGAGTGATTAATATGGAGGTAAATTCTGATCAATGCATGGGTTAAACTAGATGACTTAAGTCTCCTACAGCTTTGTTGTAGGAGCTATGGGCCATGGTCAGTGTTTGACTATATTAAATAAATCATAACTTAAATCATAATATTTCAGCCTAGTATGTCTCTGATTATATGTTCCCAGTTAACTCTCCACTGTTGAAGCTTGTAATTTGCGGGGTGTGTAATTCTCTTGCATCTTCTGTGATTATGATGTTAAATACAGATGTAGAGACAGTAACACAACAGTGAGCTTGATGTGCAGTATCTTTCTCGGTGGCTTAAATCCTGAAGGCCAGACCTTGTCAAAATGTTATATTTCTGTTGTTTTAGCAACACCAGCAAGCCGGTTAGGAACCTCAGTTGAAATTTTCCACGGTTAAATTTTTGGGTGAAATTTTCATGTTTTCAACTTAAAATTCTTGATGCAATTTTAAAAAAGCTCCCATGAAATTAAAAAAAAAAAACTTTTACGAAATGTCCCAAAAATGGCTCCTGTATGTTCTATAATCTTCTACTAGCACAAGTGAAGGGCTGGCCAAGGAGGCTCCTTAACCCTTCCCATACCGTGGGCAGAGCTCTCTGCATTAACCTACAGAAAAGGGGAATGTGTGGGGGATGACCAGTGAGTTTGTACACGATCTGAATCCACAAAAGCCACACATCACAGTGGAGAAAATGGGAAGCTGTGTCTGCTCTTACCTCATTAAACCAACAAGGTTTAATGGGAACAGATGATGGCATGCCTCTATATTCCAAGTGTCTTTTTACCTTTTACATTCGTTTTTAGAACAATACAGTGTTCCATAATCCCAACTTCTCTAAATCTAATAGTATCTTTTGGATCAGCTATTTTTGGTACAAGATATGTTTTTCAAAGGCACATGCAGAACAGTGACAGCTCTTCAGCTGATCATCGTGCTTCACTGACTTTCAGGATATGAGGCGTCTGTCCCCAGGTGTCTAACTCTCATTGGAAAGCAATGGGAGGTGAGTGGCCAACAGTCCTTCATGCCTTTGAAAATCTCCCTCTGAATCTGGTTGTTATTTAGTATGGCTATATCCTGATTTGTGGACTGATCTGTACTGTGATGCACTTTTCCATTTATCTGTATGAACAGAGACTAAAGAGTTGGGTGATGCAGGAGGGAGCTGATCCACTGTGAATTTTTCTGTCCATCCACTTTATTACCCTCTCTTTAATTAACCTTTTGTTCCATCTCACGTCCTTGAAACAGTGCTTTTTGTTTATCTGAATGTGTGGGGTTTGGTGGTTGAAAACAACAAAGATTAAAGTGAAGAATGAAGAAATATTGCACTCTTGCATAACTGAATCCTGGCATAATTCTGCCCCTCCTCCCGGTGATATTTTACACCTCATAGCCACCTTCCTTCTCCAGACTTTTTAAACTTCTTTTCTTATTCACCATATTGACATTTTCATATCAGAATATTTATTGCTGTATAAGCAGTAGTTTAATTTTGAACATTTCCTTTCTGGTTTTTTCTTTTCTTTCTCATGCTTTTTCTAATTCACTCTTTCCCTTCAAATTTCCATACCTACCTATCTGCATTTTACTGCTCTTTTTTCCTTGTGTTGGGGCTCAGGTTAGTTACAGTAAGACGTCTGACTTAAGTCACATGATGGAAGTATTACTCTCATGTTTTTACCAGGCATTTTTGCGGAGATTTTCAGAGTCATCAAGGGAGTTTGGTGGCCAGCTTGCACTGACTACAGCAGGGGGTGGATATCTACAACTGTTCTTTGGGTCTATAAAAATCTTCCCAGATATCTTCAGTCACATCTTCTGGGTTACTTAAAATTAAGGCCAGCATTGTCAAACCTGGGTACTTAAAAAGTTATACACAGATTTGTGCATTTGAACTCTGTACCACTGGTGGCAGCTACCAGGTGTCGTCATCTCTGAAAATAAGCCTATGTGTTTAGGTGCTCTAATACGGACTTTTGAAACAGGCAGCTTAGTTAAGTTAAGCTGTCTGCTTGAAAAGTATACCATAGCCTTTCTAGTTTGCTTTAGCTCCACTAATACATTTTCAGAAGCTTCTGTCAGGTTCCCGTATTTGTGTAGGTAACTCTGTTTTCACAGACCACTTCCATCCTCATCACTGTTCCAAGGGTCTGACCCATGCTTACTGTGCATTTACGTATACAATTTGCAGAGCCTGCATGAGCAAAACTCGTCAGTGTCCAGTTTGCTCTCACTTGTACACACTAGTAAGTGCATACAGTAATTTTGTGTATAGATGAATTGCATTCACTATGTAAACCACTGCATGCATGTAACCATTCCCAGTCACATTGCTCAGTTTATTCTTTCCCCCACATTTATGTCTGCATAAAAATTATGCTAGAAAATTATGTCTAGTTGGTCTTTTTTAGAAACCTTTTTGATTTCTGTCATTATGTTGCTTCAATCAAGTGGTTTCTAGCAAATTCCTACTATCAGCCTTCTTACACCCTTTATTATTTTTAATGAGAGCCATAATGATTTTATCCCAGTCATATATCCTCCAAGGTCTCCTCTCTCAGATATGTGTAATGCCATCCCTCCCTTTTAATGTTTTCTTTGATCTCTTGTTAATGGTTTAAATCCATTTATATTTAATCTACACTGATTTTTGTTTCTCCTCTTTCTTTTCCTCCTTTGGCTCTGTTTTTAAATTGCAGTCTAGGCTTTTTGTTTTTGTCTGTTTTTATATTTTTTTTTATTTTTAACCATTTCTTTTTTATTTTTACATGTACAGTAACTGATGTTCTAGTACAGATTTCATTCTCATATCTTAATTATTGTATAAATTATATGAAAATATTAATTGCATATACTTTTATTTCTTGTGTATATGAATAGGTAAGTATACACACCAGGCTCACGCCCCTACAGTGAAGGTGAAAAACACATTTCATTGCAACCCCTTCTTTTTACACACTTTCTGAAACATCAGTCTTCTAGGCATTTACCCTGCAAACACCCATGCATGCTAGTAATTTTATTCCCATGAGCAGTCCTGCTGTGTTGTTTCCGTAAGAATACTTCTAAGTGTAAACTTACAAATGTGGTCAAGTATTTTCAGGATCAAGACCTATACTGGGTCACACTTACTTGCGTCTCAGAATCTTTTGACGTGAAAAGTTTGAATAGCATTTTAAAAGATATGTGGGATATGCATATACAGAGAAGTAGAAATATATTTCCCCACCTGAATGACAGGGTTTAACTATTCCTTTTTCAGTCAGTAGTGTATCAAAACACAGAATATCTTAACAGTTGGAATATGACACGACAGATCTCTTGCTTGGGACCGCCACATATATTTGGAGTGAAGAAGAACTTGCAATTTTGTATTTAAGTAAAAATAAACTTCTATACTGAGCCTATGCAATAGATTTTATTTTCATCATTAGGAAGATGGATAGAACGTGTCCAGTCCAACTCCACTCCATTGTGAATATTTCCATTGACTTCACTGGGAAAGGAATAAGGGCCAATGTCAAGAAATACATAAGTAGAAGGCTGGTTATGCTCAAGTGCTGCTTCTTTATCTTACTCTCTTCCCACCCCTCTCGAACAAGTAAACCTTTTCCTGAGCTTTAATTCATTTTGAAGACCTCTGAATGCCTTTTTATTTTTTTTAAATATTTATAACAAAAGAAATCTCAGAAATAGTCTGATTGCTAGGTAATTATGGTAAAAGTTTCAGCTATAATGCAGAAAAAGAAGACATGTTTGATACATATTTCTGTACTACATTTGAGGGAAAGTCAGATGATGCAGTCATATCACAGGATGATGGTGATATACTTTCCAATTCTGAGATAACTAGGCAGGGTGTTGAACTATAGTTAAATGTTATTAAGATCAACATGTCCAGGTAATCTGCATCCAAGTGTTTTAACAAATCTGGCTGATAAGCTCCGAACCATACATGTTAATTGCTATTAGATCTTGGAAACCTGGGGAAATTCTGGATGATCAGAAGAAAGTTAATATTATACCAATATTTTAACAAGGTTAAATGGGTTAACATAAGTCACGGTTGACCTGTCAATATGGCATTGATCCCAGGCAAAGGATGGGTGCAGTTGGTATGAAACTCAATGAAAAATTAAAGCAATGCCAATCAACATGGATTTGTGGAAAAATAGATTTTGTCAAGATAACTTGGTAACTTTTGGGAAGAGTTTATAGGTTTTAGTTTATAATCAGTAATGGTTTAATAGACTTGGGGGGGAATTTGGCTTGGCACTGAACTTTGAAAAAGAAGCTAGAGTGATAAAAAATCAAAATGGCATACACCAAATGGTTTAAAAATGGATTAACTGTTAGAACTCAAGATGTAATTGTAATTATAAGTGGAAAATCATCATCAAGCAGGCTTCTTTCTAGTGGCGTCTGGCAGAAATCTGTTCTTGGCCTTATGCTATTAAGATTTTTATCAGTGATATGGAAAGGAACATAAAATCATCACTGATAAAATTTGTAGATAACCCTATGTTTTGTGGGAGGCTATGTAATGAATAGAGTAGATCACTGTTGCAAAATTATCTAGGTTGCTGGTTAAGCTGGGCAGGGGGAAACAAAATGCTTTTTTATGTGGTCAAATGTAAAGTTATACATCTATAAATAAAGAACATAGCTCTTTATTTATAGGTTTCAACATCTTGAAAGTCTATCTTGGAAATCAGCTGCTCTGAAAAGAACTTAATGACTATTGAACTGAACATGGGCTCCCAGTGCAAGGGCAGTGACCACAAGTTTAATGTCAGGGTCAGATGTGAATCTTGGCTGTAGAAACAGAAATCTCAGTTAGGAGTAAAGAGGTTAGGTTTCCCCTATGTTAGATAGAGGTGCAGTCACTACTGAATAGCTGTCCATTTCTGTGGTCCATAGTACAAGGACAAAGGGTAACCTGGAGAGAGTTCAGAGAAGAGCCACAAGAATGATGAAAGGATTGGAGAATTGGTCTCCTTATGAGGAATCTGTCAGATGTTCTGTCAGTTTAGCTTAAGAAGGAGGGTTAAAGGGTAACTCGGTCATGGCCATATGCTCTTGGGGCAAAAAAAGCTGATGATTAAGAATTTTACAATATAGTAAAGGCATCATAGGCACATTCAAATTAGGAATAAAATGCAACTTTCAACAGTGAAGATTAATAAACACTGGAACAGCTTTCCAAGATTAAACTTTTGGAGGGATTAGTCATTAATAGACATTTTAAACCCAAAATGGGCTGCTTTTTCTAATATATGTGCTCTGGTTTCAACAGAAATTAATGGAAAGAAGTCCTATGGTCAGACTACAGGAGGTCAGATTTTACGGGAGGTCAGATTAGATAATCACAATGGTCTTTTTAGGTGCACATCTCTGAAAAGGCTCAAGGTCTAGTTATTACCTCTGAGACCGTTAGTATTTGCAGCAGGGGTTAAAGGGGGCATTAATCATGTATAAAGCAAAGGTCCTGAATAAAAAGTTGGTGATTTTTGTAGTTGAAGACTGTATCATCATGTATACGAACACGCGTGTTGAATTGAGAGATGATTGACAGCCTTAATTCTGGCCTTTACCAACCTTTGAGTTCAGCTTTTACAACTTAATATTGCTGTTTTAATGTAGTTCAGTTCATATTGCATCTTCCCAGCTATTATCATGCCAAGTAAAATAAATTTCTCATTTGACTGCAGGTTAAAACTTAAATTTAGTTTACCTTTGAAAAATACCTGTGTTTTGGGACGAGTTTGCTTTTGCTATTAAGCTCAGATAATGATTCTAGTATTACTGTTGGAGAGGCAAAAGAATATTCATTCCTTCAGCATAAAAATATTGTTTCTGGCAGTGGCATAAACCTTGAGAAACACACAAGCCTAGCCATTGACGTCTTTACGGATAAAGCAGCTCCTGCCCACAGACTGTTTTCTCTTCTCTTCTAGATAGTGGTCACGCTGTGTGTGTGCATTTTTGATAATGTTTACAGAATTAGCAGTGTAACTGCTCATCTCTACAGCTTGTCTTGCAGGATATGCCAGCTATTTTGTAGAGTTGTCAAAGAAGCACTTGAAGAGATTCTTAATGACTGATTGTTTGTTCTTAAGGGATGGGATGGTGGTGGGAAGAGATGAAGAAGAGGTAGGAGTTGTCAGGTGGTATGTGTCTTGATAAGGAAGTGGCACAATGCTTGTGCACTTTTATCCATATACATTTCAGCTGCTGTGGAATGACCAGGGATCTGGACAAAACCTGCAATACTTTTCTCTTTCTCTCTCTTTTTTTAAACAAGTATTTGTCTTCTGAAAAGTTACTATGTAGATCTGACACTTTAGGGAATGGATCTGTTTCCTGGGTGTAGTAAGAACAGTATTTAAAAACTTCGGTGATTACTGATTATAATATATGTTTACTATGCTTTATACCTGTTAGCCCAGTAGAGCCAGCCCAGCTGGCAGCAAGCTCAGCTTCGTTTGTTCTATGTGTCAGCAATAGAATTAAGTTCCAATTAGTTGCATCAGTGTATGTTCATTGACAGTAAAAGGCTTTTATCTGTGGCTCCAGGGGTGCAGTTTGAAGACCTCAGGCTATGGGAATATGAAGCAGAGCCCAGTTTGGCCTGTACAAACTTTATTACAGGTAATGTTGGATGAGAAGGAAAGAATATTTGCTTGGTTCTTAGAAGCCAGGATGAATCTCCAGTGCTGGAATTTAGGAAAAATACTTCCTTTTACCTCTTTCCCTAACATGAACCAGTCCTAATGAGATTTCCAGTTTCCTGCAGCATAAGATCAAATGCGGGGATGCCATCTCCATGCTGGAAGGTTTTGGAGAAATTATAGAATTACTCTCATCTCCACAACAGCAGCTGAGGCAATGAGTAGAAGCCACTCTGCAGAGATTCTAATTCAAGAGATCATTTCAGAGTTATGAATACCTTTGCTGCTTGCATGGACCCTTTTTGGAGGGTGGGAAGTGACATTGGTGGAGCTCAGTGGTGGCCACCCTGCAGCAGGAGTGTCACAAGCGGCAGGAGCAGCCTCTCTGTGTGGCATGCGGCAGATCAGGGAGAAGACAGGCATCACAATAGCAGATAGGAGTGGAAGCAGAAAGAGCACAAGATAAAACTGGAGCCCAGGACTGGAAACAGAAAATGGGAGACTGAGCAGGGAGCACTGAGTAGGAAGCAGAAAGCTGAGCAGTAGCTTGGGCAGAGGAAAGGGATCAAAGTGGCATTTGGAGAGGATGTAGGGCTAATTTGTGGCACACTTGCCACAATAACAGATAGGGGTTTGCCTCTTGTGACTTAGGTGCACCATTGCGAACCTCCAGGGCTCATATCCTAGTTCCTTGCTCCAAGTAGCTATTTTTACCTGTGCGAAGTGAATACAAAATGTGAACCATTTTTGCAGCTATGAAGAGTGCAAGAAACAGTTTTTTTCCTTGTTCTTTTTTTTTTAAATCTGTAAAGTTTTAAAAAGCAGGAAAGACAATGGAGTTTTATCAGAATTTCTTAAATGCTATTGGTTGTTTGAAATTTCTGTCTGGGCTAAGGACATGTTGGAGCACTTCATTTAAAAATATTTTTACCTGAAAATAAAAGGCTTGCATGAAAACACCTTCAAACTTATATCCTGAGTGTCACAATAAGAATATATTTATTTTTAAAGAAAAAAAATGTTTACTGAGCGATTTTATTTATTTATTTATTTATTTATTTATTTATTTCCCTTTCGCTAATTCATTGGTTTACGTTTCTGGACAAAACAGCTTTTTCCAGTGACAGTTCTTGGTTTTGTCTCTGCAGGTCAGATAATCTCTTGCTCTTACAGTGAATAGTAACTTGTGCATAGGACGGTAGCTTTGAGTGGAATTGCTTGTGGCATATGGTGTCACTTGCTGGGAATAACCAAATGTGACCCTGAGATAGGAGTCTGTGGATGGCAAACATACTAGCCCTGAGCTCTATTTGTTCATACCAGTATTAATAGAGAGTTGTTCTACTTAGGTCTTGAACTGGGTCTGATTCTCATTAATATTATGGCCCCTTCACATTTCTCTTGTCAGGTTAAAGGAGCCTTAAATTAAACATAGTTTAATTTATACCCTCTCTAGGACCCTTTTTATACTGGTGGAATGATGTAAAAAGAAGAGTGGAAATGAAAATCAGGCTCAGCAGAATCAGACCAGGGTAAAACAGGCCAAAGCAAAAGAAATACCAATCTTGGGGGATGTGGACAAGAAGGGATCAAAGAGACAATGAAGGTGACAAAGTGCGACAGACACCTTTTGTGGGATCTAATGTTCAGGCAGTCCATTTAATGATATTGCTCTTCCCAGTTCAGGACAAAGAGCTTTCATGTGCATATAAAGAGGAAAAAAAATTACAGAAACCTTGTTTTGGCTAGTAACATTTCTGACAGCATCCCGAACCATGCATCTGTAGGGTATGTGCAATATATCACACTTCACATTTTTAAACAATTTACTGCTGGCTTTTGTATGTGCAGTGACAAGTGTTCTAAAGGTCAGAAAAGCTTCCTTAACAAATTTGATAAGATGGTGCAGTGAGCTGTAACAACATAAAGTCCTGGGGGTCGTAGACCAGACTAGAAGAAATAATTATGCATGGTAATGGGTAATTACGGATAATGGCCTTTTTTGGGGGGTGGCAAAAAATACACAGCCCCACAGCCTTGCCTGGAATGAACATTGTCTAGCACATTAACTTTATAGCAAGCTAAAAGTTCAGCACTGGAACAGAAGATAATTCCTAACTTATAAGGGAAATACAGTACATATATTATTCTCAGAGGCAAAGTAAATGTGAGGGATTTGTCCCTTCTCCCTCTGTGAGTCAAAAGAACACTGATGTGTTGGCAGAAAGTAGTTAATGGTGCCAGCTTAGTTTGACATCTAAAATAGCTTTGTCATGATTGTCTGGTGGGAGAAACATATTGTTCCAGCATTCCTGATTATTACTTTAGGGAGTGACTTAACACCAGGCTCATTCAAGGCCACTGTCTGACCTCAAAACCAGCCATGAATTGAACTAATGCACTGCAAGCTTAGCTTAGCATTGCCAAACTAGTTATAGGTACATGAGGATGCATTCAGCCAAGCAGGGGCAAAATTGTCATGTGCAGATCAAAGGCTCTTATGGGATCTGAAAACAAGTACAGAGTGGTAATGGTTGCTACCTGGCTCCTTCCTTTTAGTAGAGGTTGCTTGCTGTAAGTCCTACCATCATGGGTATGAATACAATCGCCTTTAATCGCAAGAAATGTGAAAATGGAAAGTAGTGTAGAGGCCAGAGTTTATACTCCAGAAAGTAGGAAGTAGAGGACAAGTTCCTACTTCTGAGCTGGATGTTTTCTTTGCTACTCTAAGAGGTATGTGTGAGTGACAGAGAGAGGGAGAGCGCGAGTGAGTGCATGAGCACATAAAACCTGTACATTAATAGCAATGAAGATACAATCATAAATAAGCAAGTCAATAAATAAAAGTAAAGTTCTCTAAATAACTGTTATGTGGTGTGTACATCTATTGGGTCCCCTTGGATAAGAGCTGTATCAGCAAATTGGATCCATTGTATGTTAAGATGTATATTTAGCATTTAACAGTACAACTAGTAATTAGAAATATTTCATATGTGCAGTGAGCATGAAGTAAATGGTACAAAGTGAACTTGAACTTTTGCATTTCTTGGAGTTTTTGCTTTATAAAATTACTTCATTAAGACCATGATGTGATGTATTTCTGTAGTTTCCCTATTTTTGTTCTTTTTCAGAAAATAAGGAAAAAGGTGATTTATATGCTGACTTGTGTTTATTTCAGTGAATACACCCATGACTGCAAACTGGTAAAAGTTAGCAGCTCTGCTGGTTGTATTGACCAGGGTACAATTCCTGGGGCTGTTACCCAGGCTAGATTTCTTGGGTTTGAATAGACTTATTTTGTCTGGAGAACTTTAAGGAATAGGTTGGTTCCACATCTGGTGTAAATTGGTGTAGTTGTATGGAAGTGGATGGTCTTACACGGATTTACACCAAAAATCTGTTCCACTTTATTTAAGCATGTAGCTAGGTAGGTGCTGAGGGCTCTTGGCCTCTCATAGGGAATTGACTATATAGGAGCCTTATGTGTGGCTGATCCTGCAGTCTTGCTCTCTTAAAAAGAAAAAAATCCCAACTTCCTTGAAATGAATTACTGGTTAACTACTATTAATATGCTATAGAGCTGAGGAGCCGTGTACAACACTGGAAGATCAATACTGGTATTTATCATGCAGTGTATTGATCTCCCATGAAGGAGTGAGTCATATTTCACACTGTGTACATTAGTGCAAAAAAGTAGCGGCGATTCTGCAGAAGAATTGCCAAACTGGAGAGAGTGAGCTTCTTGATCCAATACTGCCTATGAGCAGAGCACGTGAAGTGATGAAGTCATTTTGCTGAGCATAGGTGTTAGGAGGGGGTCAGTGGACCACTGCACAACAAGCTCAGCTTGGTGGCTAGAAGGTTGCTGGGGATGGGGTGAGGAGGACTTGCAACCCTTGGCTATTTCTGCTCCCTCCCTTTTGTACGTGCTCCCCCACTTGTGAGGGGATTTACTAAACATAAATCCATTGCTCTTGATTGTATGGCAGACATTAAAGCACACATTTCCCAAAGATAATTCTTATGTTTGGGGCAAAGTTGTGCCTGGTGCTGCACAAGTATGCACAGCTTGGGACAAGATACCTGGAGTCCTTCCTGGATCCTACGTTTAAGGGCCTGGGGACAATCAAGAACCGTACCAGCCTGGCACCTGTAGCAGCCTTAGTCTTCCCTGAGGGGGCAGGGTAGTGCAGAGTTGTGAGCTGCAATCAAAAGACGTAGCAGCTTGGAGTTTTATTCCTACCTAGACCTCCCACGGGAGTGAAGAACCCAGTCCTCCCCATTAAGGTACCTGGGTCACCTCATTTCTTACTGAAATGCAGTCTGGAATGAGAAAGCAGCAGCTAATCTGTGCCACCAGCATTAGACACTTTGTGTAGGGGTTGTATTTGGGGGAGGAAATGAAAAATAGCTTATTAAATTAATCTTGTAGAGTCATTTTATTGGGTCAGTTAGTAAATACGAGATTGCAAGGGTACTGGTCAGGGTCTTGAGATGAATGACTTTTCTTAAATAAATTAAACACCTCTTTAATAGCCAAGAGTAGGCAAGGACTCAGTTTTATGTCTGTTGTGGAAGATTGCTCCTAACCACTGTAGCTCATGGAGCTTCCTTCCTCTTGGAACAAAAGGGAACCTGTCAGCAGCCAGCTGCACCCCCAGCAG
The DNA here is from genome assembly GCF_001723895.1 of Crocodylus porosus. Taxonomy (NCBI): domain Eukaryota; kingdom Metazoa; phylum Chordata; order Crocodylia; family Crocodylidae; genus Crocodylus; species Crocodylus porosus. Next base: position 61,455,013 of record NW_017728950.1, on the reverse strand, counting down.
CACTTTGCTTTTCCTTGAAGGTCTTCCATTTAGCTACAGACTGAACCTGACCCACTTACAACTTTGAGAGCTCAGATTTAAATACCTGGAAGTCTTGACTTTGACAACAGAAATGCTCTTCTGTTAAAGACTAGTACTAGTCTTTGTTTCAAGAGATTGAAAAGAAAAAAAAACGGTTAGAGGGCCTCAGCTCTTATCCCTATGTGCAATTCTGGCAGTCCAGACAGTCTCGGAAGAGCTGCAGTGGACTGAGGAAGAATTCCTTGGGAACACTGAAGGGCCAAGAAAAGTGTCTCCGTGGAAGCCTGCTTTGTGTGGGGTGCTTGCAAGAAGCAGAGTATGTTTGTGGCCAGAATTCAGAGCCAGCCGCCCCGAGGGCTGCTATGAGTTGGAGTAACCCCTAATGCTGCTCCAACTTTCCCCAAGATGATACCACCTGCATCTTCCATGTTGTATCTCTTGTGAGAAGAAGCTTAGATTCATTTCCCTCCAGCCCAGATTGTTGGAGGGAAAGCCAGTCACCATGTACAATGGCAATAAAAACTCATGTGCTTTTAATTCAGGGTGAAGGACTGAGATGCAGCTGGTGACGGTTCTCATCTGCTCTTTAAATTACATTATCAGTCCATGTTCTGGGCTAAAACTGGGTAGATCCACGAGGCCTTTTTCACCTTATTTCATGTGGAAAGACCATTCCGATTGATCCAAAACCCTGTTATTCAGTGGGATTCATAGTATGGGGATAGCTGTGACATTTTTCCTTTTCATTCTGTATCTCCTACTTCTTTGGTGTGGTGTTGGAGCACTTTCCAATGCTCTTGGGTGTAAAAATTAAAAATAACAGGTTGTTAGTGGTTTGGGATTTATGTACGTGGATGAATGAGCAGGTGAGGGTTCTGTTCAGCTCATAGAGTTATACGGTGGAGAAAGTTGGGAGGCCACAGAGGGTCAGACTACTGGATTCGCAACAGGACCCATGAGACTGGCAGGGACTAGCACAACTAGAGAGAGGAAGAAAATACCAGCAAGTCAACCTCTTAACTCATTCAGTGCTAAATGATGTTTGCCCCAGCAAAGATATACTATAGAGGGGGGAGAAGAGGCAGCTGATTTGCTCCTGTCTGTGTAAGAGAGGGCACTAGTATTGCCCCCCACACTGAAAAAACAAAAGAGGGTTGTCTGAATGATCTGGGGCATGACTGGTGGCTCTTGCCTTCCCCACCTTTGGTAGCATGTTTTTATTGAGAGGCCAAAGCCTTAGTACATCCATGTGGGATGGAGAGATGTTTTTGTGTCCATTTTGCCAACAAGAAACTGAAAGATGGATGCTAAATGACTTGACCAGCTTTAGCCAGGCCCTGCCTACCTTGGGGAAAGTTTAGAAAATGTCCCTACAGTTATGAATACAGCTTCATCAGTATTGACAGCCCTAGTACAGAGAGGCCACTCGTCAACACTGATATGGCTAACACCATGTTATGTAGATCTCAGAGCACATCAGATCAGTGGGAGGTTAAAAGCAGCATCTGTCCTATTGTTGTTGGTGTCATGGAAGTCAAAATGGTATTGGTGACAGGAGGAAAGCTTTAGAAAATGTTCTTAGTATAAAGCAAGAAAAGCAGTAAGCCAGGAATTAGAACCTAGTGGCAGTTATAAAGTATCTGTGTCTCTGATGAAACAGGGCTATAGGTTGTAGCCTTGTTGGTGTAAGGACAAAGGCAGACAGTGTTCTTTGGAAAATGTGATATCTTTTATTAGACCAACTCAAATAGTTGGAAGAATTCTTTGCAAGCTTTCGGGTACAAATACCCTTTGTCAGGCTGAAGGTATTTGTACCCAAAAGCTTGCAAAGAAGAATTTTTCCAACTTTTTGAGTTGGTCTAATAAAAGATATCAGATTTACCCAAAAAACCTTGTCTGACGAAACAGACCCTTCTTTAGTTCACGAACATATACATGTGCCTAAGGCAGTGGTTCCCAACCTTTTTTATACTGCGGACTGGGACAGGAGCAGGATGGGGCACATGGAGCCGGCTGCCTCCATCCAGCTTTAACCCCGCACGTGACTGCCAGTGGCAGAAGCCACTTGCCCAGGTTGACAGATGGGGGTCTGAGCAGGGGACTCGTGCCATGATCTGGCAGCCAACCCTTCCAGGCCGTGGCCCATTGCTTGGGAATCTCTGACCTAAGGTATAAATGTACCTTACAAAGTTAGAGCACTATTTCCTGTGCTCTTGTATGAATGCCTCTAATCCCACACGATTCTGTACTAGAGGTACACTGATGCATCAGATCAGCACCGACGTAAAGAAAATGGCCTGTATTGGAAATTGGTCTGAAGTGGCTGATAATTTGGCCAATAAATGCCCGTGTGTGTGCAGCTGCAGTGCAGCACACAGGCGATGAGGAGCAGAGCCTGGCAGCATGGAGAGCTGTGTGCAGCTGGTAAGTCTGTTGTGGTGAAAGGGGAAGGGGGGGACCAGGTGTGGGATCAATGCCCTACGCGATGAGGGAGGGAGGGGAGCTGGGGCTCAGGTAGGCACTGTGCAGCTGTATGGGGCGGGCACTGGATGAAGCTATGGCTTGTCCAGGGGGCGTAGGTTGTGGGGGCGGCTCCCGCCACTGCTCCCACTGCTTGTCCAGGAAGCCATATGCCCTGGATCTGCACAGGGTGGGCTGGGCAAACTTCACCTGCGGGCTGGGCCTAGGGGCTGTGCTGTGCTGTGCTTGGGGCGGGTGGCGGCAGCACTGGGAGGGGGCTATGGAGGGACTATGGCCAAATTTTGGGGTGGCTGCAGCCCCCGCTGTAGCCTCCCTCTTATCACCACTGCTGCCTGCTGTGAGCACAGTGCTGTAGCCTTCCTGGCCCACCCAGTGGAGGCCAGGAGTGCACACACTCTCCCCCTCCCCATGCCCTTCCGGACAAGTTGTGGGAATTGCCCCGCGCCCCCCGGATAAGCCAAGCTCTGTCCCACACCCAACCCACCCCATCTGGGTAGCGCCTACCCTAGCCCCAACTGCACTCCTTCCCTAACCCCTTCCCTCCCCCTCCCCTTTCACCACAACAGACTTAGCAGCTGCATGCAGCTGTATTGGAAATCGGATCAATATCCGTCAATATGCCTCCCTAAAAATTGGCTATCGGTATCAGCCCCCAAAATCTCTAGCGGTGCACCCCTATTCTGTATTGATTGTGCCAGAGGGGCGCACCCAGGACCAAGTTAGAGAACACAGCCGGGGAGTCTCTGAATCAGTGAAATCATGGACACTCTTCCTACAGTGCTGTGGAAACTGATGTGAAGGGGTTGAATTCAGATGACTGGTTGAGAGCGATGTGGTTGAATTTTGAGTGTTGTTCAACAGGACAGGTATTGATAACTGCTGATGAAAACAGGCTTCAAATCCCACCAAAAATTGGGATGTGGGATGGGATGCTACCCTTAGCCAAGTTTTTGTAGCCTCACTATTGTGACAGCATGCTCATGCTACATGTTGTTTTACAGCTTGCATATGGAGTGCTCTGTCACTTGCAGGTGACCAGGCTCAAAAGGGAAAGGAAAGGGAACAGAGTCAACTGAAGTCAGGGTCTCTGTGTTCCTAGGGGTTAAGTAAGACTTGAAGTGCAATAATAATGTTCTTTTTATTGATGGCAGAAGACATCAGAAAGCATCTGGTTCATTAGCTTTAACTTTTGGTCCTTTTAGTTTTGGCCAATAGAGTAGCAAGATAATTTGTTTATATGAATATATCCGAGCAAGCACAGTCTCCCTTCAGTTTGCACCTCTTCCTATTTCTCACCCCCTGTCAAGGCAGCAGAAGGCAAAACAGCTTACTGAGAGGTAACATTCTTTATAGAGCCTCCTGTTTCATAACCGGTGGGGTTTTTCTTTCTTTTCAGAGGGACGGATGCTTATTCAGGACATTCCTTCCATCACCAGCAGAGGGCATCTGGAGAGCACGTCTGACTTGGTCGTGGACTCCACCTACTACAGCAGTTTCTATCAGCCATCCCTGTATCCTTACTACAACAACCTGTACAACTACTCCCAATACCAGATGGCTGTGGCCAGTGAATCTTCCTCAAGTGAGATGGGGGGTTCATTAGTAGGCTCACCTGTGAAAAATAGCCTTCGAAGCCTACCCGCCACATATATGTCAAGCCAGTCAGGAAACCAGTGGCAGGTATGGTATAACAAGTGATGCTGGGGTGTGGGATACAGTGTGCTGGGGTCCGTGGGCCTGGCTGTGGCCTCTTGCGCTGTAATGAAGCTCCATGGGTGTTCGTGGATTTACTCCCACTTCACAGCAGCGTGAGATCAGAACCAAACTCTAGATGTGGTATAAGGTTATACGCAAAACATTGGAAGGTTTGTCGGAAGCTAAAACGGCCTGAAACCCATGTGACAAGCTGTGGAAAATGTAATGGAAAGAATGTCTTCTGTTTCTGAGGTTTTTTAATAATAAAATATTAATTTCAATGGGATATTTTCCAAGTGTAACACTTGCCAGCAGGTGAGCTGAGGATGATATTTCTGAAAGGCTGTGTTCTCTGGGATCCCTTTTCATTTCCCTTTCCAAGGAAATGAATAATAATCACTTAGAATTCCTGTTAAGACCCAAGATGGAAACAATTTGCCTTTCTAATAGCTCGTGCCAGTGCCTCTCTCTGGTTGCCTGGGAAGGGTTCCTTGAGCACATCCCTCTGTGTGAATGCTGTCTATGCGTAGGACTTGAACGTGAGTCCTCCAAGTGAGACTATGAGCTTGCAAAGCCAACACAGAAACCTTTTTAAAGCTCTACATATGTCTTTTATGTGAAGCTCTCTATTATCATCCTTTATCCACAAATATTATACATCCCTGCACATTTAAAGGGTAAAACTGGGGAGGTCCCTGGCAAAACTTGTTTACTGTTGTAAAGTTTCAAAGGTCACTTATCTTGTCAAGTCCAAGTGACGAAGCAGCAGACAAGGATGCTTAGATGTTAGTCACAAAGAGCAGAGTTGGGTGATTTTTTTTTTTTTAGCCTCTATACTGAAATGCCTCACCGGTGAGTCCATATCAACCTGTTTGTAGTGATGTTCTGTTTGCAACTGAACTTATTGATGCTGCCTTGTGTGATGTTTTAGGATTGTTCTTTTGGAGCTAGCATTGCAAGAGTGATAGCAGTGACCAGTCAAAAGAAAGGCTGGACTCTGTAGTAGCTTTTCTTAGAGGAGGGCACTGAGATGTTCCAGTGTGGCTAGGCAGAGCTTAGTTCTTGTAGTTCCTTCTTGCCTAGCTGTAGTGAGATTGGTTTTTACTCCTGGATGTCATTTGACCACTCCTCTTTCCTCTTCTGAGAGATTCCTTCAGCCATACACAAAAGCAGCATAAATTTACCTGAAGATTGGATGGTTATATGCACTCTGGTAACTCAGTGCCTAACTAACCATTTGTGTGTGATTAGCATGTATACTGTTGCAGCAACCACAAAGCATGAAATTGGGCATCAACCGCTATCAGCCACTTAAAAAAAAAAAAGACATTTCTTTGCATTTCTGAGCTAGATGAGCTCTAGTTGCAGCAGACGTTTCCCTTTCCTTCCCAGAATCCCCTGGTTTGGAGAAGGAGTAAGCATTAGTTTAGCTGAGACAGGTTGCTGGCAAACAAGAGAATCGACAAGAGTAAGAGGCTTCTCTGGTCATGGGAACAGAAACCAAGGTTAGGGAGTCTATTACTTACCTAGCCAGAATGCTTCCCGCCCCTTAGGCTATATATTTGCCAGCCCTTTAGGAAGTGATCTCCATACAACTGATTGTTGGCAGCTGCATTCCTTGATACAAGGATAACAGTTTTCCAGTAATTAGGGAAGTCATTAATGAGTCCTTGGATGAGTGAGGCAGCTGGTCTGAGACTTGCATGTTCGACTGCAGACATGGCAAATAGCTCTATAGTTTTATAGTTGGTAGGGTTGGAAGGGACCTAAGCAGGTTATCAAGTCCGACCCCCTGCCATGGGCAGGAAAGAGTACTGGGGTCAAACGACCCCGGCAAGGTGATTGTCCAGCCTCCTTTTGAAGATCCCCAGAGTAGGGGCGGGCACCACTTCTCTAGGAAGTTGGTCCCAGATCTTAGCCGCCCCGACTGTGAAGTAGCGCCTCTTGATGTCTAGCCTAAACCTACTCTCAGTCAGCTTGTGGCCATTATTCCTTGTAACTCCTGGTAGTGCTGGGGGGGGGACAGGAACTCTCCCATTGCCTGCTGGTCCCCCTTGGCAAGTTTGTAGGTGGCCACCAGATCCCCCCTCAGCCTTCTCTTGTGGAGGCTGAACGGGTTCAGGTCCCATAGCCTCTACTTGTAGGGCCTGCCCTGCTGCCCCTTGATCATGTGAGTGGCCCTCCTCTGGACTCTCTCAGTGCTATCCACATCCCTCTTGAAGTGCAGCACCCAGAACTGGATGCAGTACTTCAAATGCGGCCTTACCAGTGTTGCATAGTGGGGGAGGATCACCTCCTTGGACCTGCTTATGATGCATCTATGGATGCATGACAAGGTGCAGTTGGCCTTCCTGACTGTGTTCCCACACTGCCGGCCCATGTTCATCTTGGAATCAATAATGACTTCAAGATCCTTTTCTGCCTCTGTGCTGATGAGAAGGGAATTCCCCAGCTTGTAGGTATGCTGCTGGTTCTTCCTCCCCAGGTACAATACCTTGCAATGTCCATATTGAAACCTATCCTATTTTCATCCGCCCACCTCTGTAACCTGTCCAGATATAGTTGTATCCTGTCCCTCTCTTCTAGCGTGCTCACTTCTCCCCACATCTTAGTGTCATCTGCGAACCTGAACAAGGTGCTTTTCACCCCCTCATCCAAGTCGCCAATGAGGATATTAAACAGTGCAGGTCCAAGGACCAAGCCTTGGGGAACCCCACTGCCCACGTCCCTCCAGGTTGAAAATGACCCATTCACCACTCTGTGTGTGGCCCCCCAGCCAATTTGCGACCCATCTGACTGTAACACTACAGTAGCCTAATTTTATAATGAGGATGGGGTGAGAGACAGCTCTAGACAGAAGGAGTAGATCCTGATGATGTCAGGTCACAGCTCTTTCCTTTTGGCTCTCTTATCTATCCACCTCCATAGTGAGGAGAGTTTGAAGTGATCAATGCCTTGTAAATCTTGGTGCCATTGGGGACAATTCAGTACTTGAGTCTCCTGGGTATTGATGTCAATATCACGTTTCTTCAGATTTGCCTTTAGGGTGCCCGTAAATCTCTTTATTTTGCTCACCGTGGTAACCATTGGTGAGTTGGAAGTACAGGACCTATTTTGGGTGCTGGTTGTTAGATACCCTTTTTTCATAACTCGCCCAATGGAGCTGGTGCTGTATGAACAAGGCATCAGTGCTGGTGATGCTTGCTTGAGTCAGAAAGGACATTCATTCTTCTGTCCTTCCAGTTGGTATGGAGGATTTTTCAAAAACATTGCTAATGGCGACATCCCAGAGCTTTCACTTGTTTCCAGCATGTCCAAGTTTCACACTTATACAGTAGTGTAGGGATGACAATAGCCTGGTAGATGAGACATTTGGTTTGGGTCCTGATGTCATGACCCAGTGCCAGGATTTGGGAGATTTCCAAAACGGCCCTGGAAGACTTTACCTGGTGTTGACTATTGTTGTCTATATTTAGTTTATGGGAAAGGTGGCTACTCAAATAGGGAAAATGTTCAACATTTTCCTAGGATTGCCCTCTCCTAATATGTGGAAGAGCAGCTAGTTGTTTTGGGGTGGGTTGGTAAAGGACCTTGGTTTTTGTGAACTTGGCAATGAGTCCAAGCATTTCATAGGCTTCACAGAAGCAATCCAAAATGACCTGTTGTTCTTCTAATGAGTGGGCACACGTGACATGAGGGCATTGAAGGTCAGTAATGGAGATACTGCTTATCTTGGATTTGGAACATAACTGGTTGATGTTAGAGATTCCCATCCATATGATAATGGATGCTGATTCCAGATGGAAGTCTGTCAGCAATGAGATGTAAAATAACTAATGTAGATGGAAAAGAGTGTTGATGCAGCCACACGCATTATGGCTGCTTATGCCTTCAGTTATGTATCTCCTTCTAGCTAAACTTAGTGGCATAAAATACTTCAGTAAAATGAGGAACGCAGGTCTCCTTTTGAAACCCTCTAAAAGAGGTAAGTAAAATTCCATCAAAGATTCTTTCCTTAAGGGGAAAGACAGCTGGTGGAGGCAAACCCTGTTTTCACCTGTGATAACTCCTGCTATATCAAATACTGTCCTTCTCTCCTGGTGTCAAGCTCTAACTGACATGACCGCTTCCTTCAGACAATAGAGTGAATTGCTCCTTCCTTTTACATGCACGTGAAATTTGGAGTTCTACCTTTCACCCAAATTGGCCATTAAAGCTGGATTTCAGAGTACTGAACCCTTCTGTAGGTCTGGAAAGAGCAGGAATCAAGACTGAGATCTGAATTTGGATTTTGCTCATGACAGTGCAGTACAGGGAACATTTTGCTGGGTTTAATTTTGTTTGCTCCTTGTTTGAACTTGACATAACACAGGGCAGCATTTCAACTAAAATAAGGTCCCTTCTATTTCATATTATTATATGTCATGTTTGCACAGGGCCTGCAGAGTGAGGTTCTAGTTAGAAGCTGATGACCGTCAGTACTAATAATCCAAATAGTAATAATAAAGGACACGATGTTTTCAACGGTTATCAGCAACTCCAGCCAGAACCGATACCTATGAAAACTTAGTGGAAACTGCAGTGGATGAGCTGACGTTATGCATCAAGTGGTGGCCTACAAGTTAGTGTGGAGAGCTAGAGGAAAGATATACACTGTACGGGGGTGATATTACTTAAGTATGTCATATATTGTAAATTTGAATGTAGATTATTTCTAAACACATGGCCTATCCTATCCTAGGAGGAGCTTTGGCTCTTTGTGAAGTTACACAGTTATATCCAGTTTGATTTGCTGCACTCCACTTCTGCCTTTTCAGGACCTAAAAGGGTTTAATTTCCAGTGATTTCAATGGGAGACACAGGACTACAGTGAAATAACAAGCCTGCACACTGCCTGCTGTAGCGTGCCCTTGGAATACTTAAATCACAATGTATGGCCATCAAGCCAGATTCTCAAGTGGTGGAGATTTAGCATTTCTCCATTTAGATGAGTGGGGATATAACAATTTACACCAGGTAAGTTCTGACCAGTCATATTTCTGGCCAAAGGGACAGAATGGGAATCCATTTGGAATCCATCAGCACCCTTCTGGTCAGAAATCAATGCTAAGCAATTTGAGACATTATCTTTTCTATCCTGCAGTGACAACTTCTGAGGCTTAAATGACAGTGTTAATAAGAATGACACAGAAACTGAACTTAGCCTCTTGCATTGCTTAAATAAAAGGCCAGCTCAGGTGTTCTGTTTTTCACAGTAGCTGAACTTCAGGAAAGGTTGCTCTTGTTGAAAGAATAATAAATCATATGGTTGACATACAAATGACATAGTATCCACTGAGCAAATAATCGTAAGAGCTTTATAGATCGTGGGAGAGATACTTTAACACTTTATGGTTCTGGGTGCAGCGACAGTCATTGAAAGCTGTGTATGGCACTATCACAGGCTGAAAGTAAGGTAGAATTAGGTCATAACTGGAGTATGGGTTTGAGCACTGCAAACCTGTAACAAGACCCAGTAAGAGCAAAATAGAAAAATAGGTCAGGGACACACAAGCAAGGGCATGTTTTTGTATCAGCGCAAATAGTAGCAGCACAAATTTGTGCCACTACTTTGTGCTGTGAGGCATGCACCTGTCTGTGCGCTTTGCTGCAGTTGGGGCTGGCTGGGGCACAGGGTACCTCAGCAGGGGCTAGCTGGCAGGCAGCTCTCGTGCTGAGGCATCCTGTTGCTTGGCCAGTTGGGGTGCAGCATGCGGAGACAGGGGAGCAGGCAGCCTTAGGTAGCCTGCTCCCCTGTCTTGCACTTCAGAGTCCCTGTGCTGAGGCACCCTGTGCCCCAGCTAGCTGCTCTCTGGATGCCTGGGTACCGTCTCTGCGTTTATCCTGGTGTGCGCCACTTTCGCATAGTTTCCACTGCTCTTTTCAGGTGAGTTTCTGGATACCAGGAAATCCTGGTAGCAAATTTTGCTCTGGCACTGCAAATTAGCAGTTTGAGGCATACTTGTGAGGTTTGTGATGCAAAGAGGTTTGTGGCACCACAAACCACACGTGCTTGCACATCTACATTGAACCATAGTGTGCTGAGGAAGAGGAAGGAGAATGGGGCTGCAGTGTCAAAAAGTTTGCAACTAAAAGTTAAAGGACAGTGTCAAAGTAAGGTTTGGAAGGAGGAGGTGATAAGCCATTGCCTACATGTAAATGGTTTGCAGATACAGAAAAACTGGTAGAGCTAGACTAGCAATTGCCTCACCAGAGAGATGGCTATCTTAGCAAGGTAACAATTTTGCTGAAAAAACTGCATTTATTTTAGGGATTCTGCTGGCCTAGTTATAGTGATTAGGACTGCGACTTTTGTTTTTAAATTTCACATTCCTAAGCAACATGTCTAGGCTGGTAGGACTTTCTTAGGCATCATCTATGTACAATTTTGTACTACATTTGTTCTCTTGGTTTGTGATGGGATTTTCCTTACCAGAATAGTAGCATCACAACCCCTTGTGTAGACACTGTTACACTGGGATAGAGATGCCTTTGGTTTGATCTTCTGGGATAGCTGTGCTTGTTGGAGAGCATAAAGAGATTTTTTTTGCCAATATATATTGGCAAAAGCCTAAACATAGAATCGTAGAAAGTTAGGGTTGGAAAGGACCTCAGGAGGTCATCTAGTCCAACCCCCTGCTCAAACTAGGACCTTCCCTAACTATATCATTGCACCCAAGGCTTTGTCTAGCCTGATCTTAAAAACCTACAAGGACGGTGATTTCAGGCTCTCCGGGTAGCCTGTTACAACACTTTACTACCCTTCTAGCGAGAAAGTATTTTCTGATATCTAACCTAAACATCCGTTGCAGCAATTTGAGACTATTGCTCCTTGCTCTGTCATCTGCCACCACTGAGACCAGTCTAGCTCCATCCTCTTTCAAACCTCCCTTCAGGTAGTTGAAGGCTGTTATAAAATCCCTTTTCAATCTTGTCTTCTCTAGACTAAATAAGCCCAGTTTCCTCAGCCTCTCTGATAAGTCATGTGTCCCAGTTCCCTAACCATTTTTGTTTCCCTTCACTGGACTCTCTCTAATTTGTCCACATCCTTTCAGTAGTGTGCGGCCCAAAACTGGACACCATACTCCAGATGTGACCTTACCAGTGCAGAATAGAGGGGAATAATTACTTCCCTTGATCTGCTAGCAATGCCCCTACTAATGCAGCCCAGTATGCAGTTAGCTTTCTTCAAAAGAAGGGCACACTGTTGGCTCATATTCATCTTTTATTGTTCACTGTAACCCCTGCATCCTTTTTTACAGAGCTTCTGCTTAGCCATTCAGTTTCAAGTCTATACCAGTGCATGGGATTGTTCCATCCTAAGTGTAGGACTTCTCACTTGTCCTGAGATTTCTTTGGCTCAATCCTCCAGTTTGCCTAGGTCATTCTGAATCCTAGCCCTACCTTCCAGTGAATCTGCTAGTTTACCCAGCTTGGTGTAGTGTGCAAACTTGCTGAGGGTGCACTGCATCCCATCTTCTAGATCATTGATGAAGATATTAAAAAGAACCAGCCCCAGAACTGACTCGTAGAGCACTCCACTTGATACCAGCTGCCACCTAGACATTGAGAACATCGATTACTACCTGATGAGCCTGACAATCCAGCCAGTTTTTTATCCACCCTACAGTCCATTCATCCAGCCTGTACTTCCTTAACATGCTTGTGAAAATGTTGTGGGGGAACATCCAAAGCCTTGCTGAAGTTGAGGTATATCATATCCACTGTTCTCCTTACATTCACAGAACTAGTTATCTCATTGTAGAAGGAAATCAGGCTGGTGTGGCATGACTTGCCCCTAGTGAATCCAAGCTGACTGTTCCTAATCACCTTCTATAGGTACTTAGAAATGGACTCCTTGAGGACCTGCTCCATGATTTTTCCAGGGACTGAGGTGAGGTTGCCTAGTCTAGTTCCCTAGATCCCCTCCTTCCTTTTCTTAAAGAGGGGTGTTATATTTGCCCTTTTCCTGATCTCTATGAATTTTCAAAGACAATGGCCAGAGGCTCTGCAATCACATCAGCCACCTGCCTCAGCACCCTTGGGTGTATTGCATCCGGCCCCATAGACTTGTACACATCCAGCTTTCCTAAAACCTGTTCTTTTGCCACTGTCAGCTGCTGACCTCTTCCCTAAACTTAGCTGCCAAGTGCAGTAGTCTGATAGCTGACCTTGCCCATGAAGACTGAGGTAAAAGAAGGCATTGAGTAGTTCAGCCTTTTTCACATCACCTATCAAGAGGTTTCTCCCCTATTCGGTAAAGGACCCACACTTCCCTGATCTTTCTCTTGTTGCTGACAAACTTGTAGAAATCCTTCTTGTTAGCCTTCATGCCCCTTGCTAGCTGCAACTCTAGTTGCACTTTGGTCTTCCTGCTTTCATCCCTGCATACCCAACCAGTACTCCTATACTCCTCCTTAGTAGTTTGCTAAGTTTCCACTTCTTGTAAGTTTCCTTTTTGTGTTGTAGCTCACTGAAGAGTTTCCTGCTAAGCCAATATGGTCTACTTGCTAGTCTTCCTGCAGATTGGGACTTTTTCCACCTGTGGTCTAAGTAAGGTTTTTGTAAAGTACAGCCAGCTTTCCTGGACTCCTTTCCACTCCAGACTGCCCTCCCAGGGAATCCTGCCCATCAGCTCCTTGAGCAAGTTGAAGTCTGCTTTTCTCAAGCCCAGGGTCCTTACTTAGCTGTTCTTCCTTTCCTTTCTTTTCTCTGAAGTAAATCATCTCACAGTCACCACTGCCCCTGTTGCCATCCACTTCTGTTCCCCACCAATTCTTCCCTGTCTGTGAGCAGCGGATCCCTCCTTGTGGGGAAGACGTGGTCAGGAAGGCCAACCGTACCTTGTCATGCATCCACAGATGCATCTCAAGCAGG
>NW_017728950.1:61433008-61441385 GCF_001723895.1 Crocodylus porosus | reverse complement strand
CCAGGAAGTTGTCCCCATCACTCTCCAGAAACTTCCTGGATTGTACTGCTGTGTTGCCCTCCCAGGAGATGTTAGGAGGATTGAAGTCCCCCATGAGAGCCAGGACCTGTGATCTGGAAAGTTGCATTAGCTGTTTAAAGAGAGCCTCATCCTCGTGGTCTGGTGGTCTATAGCAGACACCCACCATGGCATCCCCCTTGTTGCTCTCCCCTCTGACCCTAACCCAGAGTCTTTCAACAGGCCTAGCTCCAGTTTCACACTGTACCTCTGAGCAGTCATATAGCTCTTTTACATAAAGAGCAACTCTTTTTCTCCCCTTCCTGTCCTTCTTGAATAGTTTATTATAGTGCCATCCATGACAGCACTCCAGTCATGCAAGCTAGGTTAATGGCTGTCTTGTCAGCCTAGCTTAATTTGGTCAGGGAACTAGTATAAGCTGTATCAGCCAAAGAAGTCTTCTGTGATACAAGCAACAGCTTCACTGGAAGGTTTGCTAGCATAGGTGTACCTTCAACCTGTGAAGTGCAGACAAAGCCCAATACCAATATAGCCTGCACAGTGCTTCTGACTACACCAGTATACTTAAAGTTGTACAAATTTTGCGTGGAGATTAGACTTTGTGGTAGAGCTGTTTGCTATTTTGAAGAGAAGAATGACTTCAAGGAGCAGGAAAAAGAGATTGGGGAGGGAAGTGTGTGTGTGTGTGTGTGTGTGTGTGTGTGTGTGTGGGATGAGATGGAGATTAATGCACCATTGAGCTTTGGCAAATAAACTGAATCACTGCATCTTTCAAGTAGATTAATGTCAGATTTCATTAGTCTTTGTGCAGGGGCTTATGGACTCGAATAGATTCATATGGAGGAAAGTTTTGCAAGATTTCTCTGGAGGTTTCATTTGCTTTTGTGTAATTACTCAGGAGGCTGTATCCATCAGAAAGTGATGAGCTTAATGAAGATGGTAGTATTTAAGTAGCTTTATCTAAGATGCTCTCAGTCACTCGGTTTTTGGTGTTTGGACCAATTTAAGGCAGATGGTCAAATAAGAATTGATACTTAGTGTTACGTATTATTTAATAAACAAGAATGTACTAGTGCGGGTGCAGAAGGGAAGTGGAAGAAATAAACAGGTTTGATGGTTATTATAGATCTCCTTTCATTCTGTTTCTGCACTTAGCATCTAAGACCTCCATTGAGAAAGTGCTAGTAATGTTCATTACAATGTAAATTTATGTGTATTATATCCAATTAACAGTTAAATGAGTTTAATAGCTTTGGCAGTGCAAGTCAGGACATGTTAATGTATAATGGAAGTTGGGTGACTTGATGTTTCTAAAAGCAATGTTGCTGGCATGTATTTACCTGGAAATAAATGATAAATTCTGAAATAACTTCAGCCTTTTTCTACTACCGCTATGTAAATAAAGCATGCATGGTAAAATGAATACCCGGTCAAACTAAATTCTTTTCTAGGGGAAGGGTGAAGTACATTGTGAACTATCAGTCGCAGGAAAAAGACAACATTGACTGCTTTGAACTTATTGCCTTGCCAACAAGTGTGTGCTTCTTTCTGGTTCCTACAGTCAGTTTGGTAACAATTTTAGCTAATGTGTCTTTTTCAGGATATTCTTTCTGGTGTTAGGGAGGGATGACATTTTTTTTCTGTTTTGTTGTATACCTTTAGTGATGGTTTAGAGCTGGGGTTTAGGGAAGCAGAGCTAGGTAGGTAGGTCTCAGATGCTTCAGATAAGGTCCTTGGATTTCAGATCCTTTTTGGTATCCAAATAATGCTGAAATTTTATTGTGTTTAAATGTGGCTTATAAGGTCACTGTGTTCACTTCCAGAAAGCCTTTATTGTCATTCCTGCAGGAGGCAGTTTGAGGAGAAAACCTGAAATAGCTGTTGTTGAAAGTCAAACCGAAAAATCAGTTGAACATGCTGATAAAAATTATACTGCTGCTTATTCTGAAATGAGTGATTAAAGCTGTTGACTTAGATACCTTGTTTATTAAAGTTTTATAAAACAGCATCCTTGAAAACTTTTCTGGTGGAATTTAGGAGCATGATCATGTCCTAAAAATGTGTGCTCTTTAATTATTGCAGTTTTTCTTTTCTAACATAATTTCTCTGTAACAAAATACTATTCTTTTACAAATCTGTGTAGTAAGAATCCTTAAGTATAGAATGAAAAAGACTTGGCAGTATACGTTCTTTTTCAGGTAACCCAAAATAATCCCTATTTGCCTTGTAAGCAGTATATTATATACTGTATTCATAAGAACCCCTTCACACTACAGATTTATGCTAAAAGTATCCTGATGTTTCTGACAGCTCATGTGTGACATGAATATAATCCATATTTCTTGCAGGAGCTAATCTTAGCGGTTTATTTTCTGATACTGCTGATAGGGCTATATCTCTTGATGTCGCAGCAGTTGAGATTCTGATGGTAACATATTGTTTATGGGTCACTGCTTTTGTCTAAAACAGTAGATTGGAACAGACTAGCAAAGGTTAATTAAGTTTGTCTATCAAGGAAGGACAGATATAGATGTCTCTTGTATTTTCCAGGTTAAAGTCAAAGTGAGTCGAGGGTTGGTATCATTGTTTTGCTTCTCACGCTGTAAAATGTGCTTAGTAGGTTGCATAAATTAAATGAAGTCATACTGAACAGTACTACTATGATCCTGATTGGCATTTTTGCTGCCACTTCCATCTAAAACCCTCGAAGTGTTTCATAAATGGGGTGCTTAGTTCATTAGCAACTCCCTCACAAAGCAGGGCAGTAGTATTAGCCTCATCTTATAAATGGGGAAACTGAGGAGAATCGGCCTGTGAAGCAATTTACCCAGCATCGAACATTGCAAAACAGAATATCCCTTTAGCTTGATTTTCATGCCAGAGCTTCAGCATAAGCCTGTTCATCTGCCCGTTGAGCACCTACAATCAACCTCCGAGTTGGCATAAAGGCATTCTATAAATAAATACAAGATGCAGTTGTATATGCCCTAGAACTGCTTGTTTTTCAGAGGGGACAGAGGAAGGATGTATTGTTAAAATTATCAGTGACTAGTCCTGCATGTATATGTATTGATGCCAAGGGGAAAAAAAGAGCGAGATAACCGCTGCCTGAATTATGAGAGTGCGTGTTGAGGGGTCGGGTGGGGAGGTGTAAATATAATAAGCCAGCGTGGAAACTGAGGCATGGAATGTCTCGGTTGCATGACTGCCTGCCTAAGGTCACTCAGCATCGGTGGCGGAGACAGAAATAAAACAGAGAAATCCTGGCTCCCAGTCCTGTACTCTTGGTGGCATCTCTGTCCCCAGGAATGGGCTTTTCAGGAGGAGTATCTGGTCCCTTCTGGCCAGTGAGCTTTGGTGACATGGTCAGCTGTGGAATGAAAAGTGTGGCCATCTTACACGCACAGCACCGGTTGGTTTATTTTCACAGAGGCTTTGCCATGTAGGCTGGTGGCTCCTGTAGAAGTAGCTATTGGTCGGACCGTGCAGAGATGCCTGGCGGAGGCTCAGGAGGTGAACTACGCTGCAAGGATCTTCCCTGAGATCCAGTGGGTTCCCTGGGATTGGCAGGAGGCAAGGACCTTCTGCTACAGGAGGGAGCAGCCTAGCTCCTTACTTCCCTGACACACTGTTGACTTCCCAGGCAGCCTCTCTTGTTGAACTCAGTGGGAGCTTCGCCCTTGCCATCACAGGGAGCCAATCCAGGCTCTGTTGGAGTTTCCAGCACAACCCTCAGGATGTGTATTTTTTATGACTTAGCATTGTCAGCACTGCCTATTTCACACAGGTCACACACTATTTGGTCTTTAGGGATGGATGGATGGAAGCTTTCATTTTAAGAATGCCTTTTAATTTTTTCCCCCCAATTCTTATTTTTTAAACCAATCTCATATGCATCTTGGGTGCTGGTGGGAGGACTAAAGGCTCATCAACTCCTTAGTCATAAAATTAGGAGTTTGGTCACTTTGTCAGCCGTCAACATAGAGCGGCTGGCTTCCTGTGTTCTAACCATTCTGGTAAATGACTGAAGGATTTGGTTATGGTGGTCTTTGTTTACTTGAGTCGCAGGATAATAGCAGCTGCTTGTTGCTGGGTCTTTTTTTGTCCTTTCAGGCAGAAGAATAAGTAGTATGAAATATTCTTAGTGATATTGTATCAGTTTATAATTTTCAAGACCCTATCACCAGTTATCTGGCTGGTCTAGATGAGCCACCCTTCAAAAGGAATTTAACTGTACACTGGCAGCTTTGAATGCTGAATGGGCTAAATTCATGCCTTG
The DNA here is from genome assembly GCF_001723895.1 of Crocodylus porosus. Lineage (NCBI taxonomy): Eukaryota > Metazoa > Chordata > Crocodylia > Crocodylidae > Crocodylus > Crocodylus porosus. The sequence continues at coordinate 61,437,088 of NW_017728950.1, read as the reverse complement.
TATTATCAGCAGCTCCTGTTAAAGGCAGGGAGATGTGTGTGGTCCATTTGCATCTGAGGGCAGTTTTGGGTGGTTGTATAAGGACAGAGTTCAGTTCTATAAAGTGGAATGATAGTGAAACGCAGCAACCTGAGAAAGCTGAGAAACCCAAGTGTGCTGGGCAAAGAGCAACTCTGCACGTCTGGGAGATTGGTACACCTTGGCTAATAGTGCCCGTTTTCCAGCAATGTGTATGGAGTTGTTGTAATCCCAGAGGACCTTGAAAAGGAGGCCTCTGAAAATTCCCTCATTAAACAGCAGCGGTACTTCCTAGAGGACTCAATCAAGTGAGGACCTGGTTATGTCAGACATTGTATACATGCTCAATGAGAGAGAATCCCTGCCCCAGTGAGTTTAGAAAATGCAATGGAAAACCAGTTGCAACAGGTGGAGTCAGGGAGAAAAGCAGCCTTGCATTGCAGATTCACTTCAAGTGTGGTTTTCAAAATAAAAATGGTACATGTGCAAGCCAGAATGCAGGAGATTTTCATACCTATTTCGTATCCTGCCTGGCGTCTTGAAGGCTTCCCCTGAAGTATCCTTCTTGAAGATGATGTGCCATAATATTCCTAGAAAGTAACCTGTAATGATATAATCAGTCATGTAATGCTCTGTTCTCTTTGACAAACTGCATTTTATCCTACTGCTTCCTTTTTCTGGTGCATCTGCAACTGTGCCAGCTCTCCCAACCTATCCGTAGCTGAAGGAGTTAATTCAGAGCAAACGCCTCCTTCTCATTGGGTAATGATCTCCCCTTTTTAATACACTGCTAAGGTCAAGAATTTTTATGTTTGACTGGTTTTTTACTGTTACTATAAAATAGGGTAGCTAAGCACTATAAAAAGAAACCTTATGGTTCAGATTTACTGTGGTGTGTATTCTAAATAGTTTAATAAAACAAAACCTAGAGCTTTTAGATTTTCTTCAGTGGTTAATACAATGCATATTCTTTTCAGAGCCAAGCCTCCGTCTGTTGGTTGTACTGTGGTTCATAGACTTGGTGTGGGTAATAAGATTATAAAACATGTCTTTTGCTAGCCGGCTACCACACACTAATAATAATAGTAGTAATAAGTCATTGAATCCTGGGATTTTAGCTGAGTTTTTTTTTTTTTTTTAAGGAATGGGGGAAATTAAAAAAAAAAAAAAGACTTAAAAGGAAACAGGTCCACAGTCTACAGAGGAAGGAAACATGAGATATTCAGTACCATAGAGCAGTTCTTTCATTTTATTGCTGCTAAAATAATATTATCTCCAATGGATGATATTTTTAGGGCAGGTGTGTGCATTCGCCTGCACATGCACAGATGCACACCCATGCACACATAAGGAAAGGGTTATTTTCAAGGGTGGCAGGCCTAAAACTTGAGCTGCTTTGAGGCATCCCATAGTGCAGAACATGACAGCTTGCTGTCAAGGATGGGCAGAGATGGTTTTGATACCTACTGTTTCATCGTGCACAGCACTGACTGCCCCCACAGGTGCACAGATATAGAATGAGCCTTTTTTGGTGACAACCAAAGCCCTAGGAGTAGACTAGATCCATTGTTTGTCATACTGAGCTTCTGGTATTGTGTTCCTGGCTTACCTCTTAGGATAGAGGACATGTGGGTTTTGAAGAAGAGGAGTATGTAGATGGCCAGACCTTCCTGAGTTTCTGACCTCGGGGATATTGATTTGATCTCTCCTAAACCCCTTGTTTATTCCAAAGTGTGTTCAGCATGCTCCATGACAAAGAACTGTTCCAGTAGCTTATGGTGTACCTTGGATGAAACTTTTTGTGTCCTTTTGTTAATTTTATGTTTATATACATAGGATGTGGAGATCAACTTACTAAAATTATTATAATTTATAGTATTAAATGCTTTATCTTCCAGAATTGAAGTATGTCCTATCTATAGGTATATCGATATACATGAGACAGTATTGCTGTTAAAATGTTTAGACTTGCATTAAACAAGCATTGTCATCACTGAGAACGTAAATCAAAAACAGAAAATAAGGAAGATATTGCTTTTGGTCTTAAGCTAGAAACAGATGTTGCATTGGTCTATAGAGAAGCGATACCTGAGTTTGTTCCAGAATAGAAACATCTCGGGATTGGGTTGTTGCACACATGACACTTCTAATCGGGGTTTAGTGAGTAGCTGGATGCACTGCTGCTTTTCTGCCACTGATTCTGTGGTCCTGGGATAACTGTTTAGATACACTTTGTGATGCCCTGGGATAAACAATTAGTGCTTCTTATCCTGTGAACTGTTTCAGGATTTATCTCAAGACAATGGACATGGATGTCTGAAATATTGCACATTGTCCTGGGATAAGACAGTTTTTATCCTGAGCCAAATGTGATATCTGTCTGTAGCCTTAGAGAACAACACAAAGATTTCACATGAATTACATTGAGTAATTCCGGTTTAGCAATTAAATGTTAAGTGTATATAACTAAGGGAACCATTATAAAAATACTTTCTGAATATATACGTTAGCTAGGCCTGATAAAATACTTCCTGTTTTTATTTCTGTGATTAGTGAATTATTTTATTGGATATATGGGGTCAAATTCCAATGAAGCCCGCAGGCAAAAGCAGATAGAAGGAACAACCCAGTATCACAATATAAATACAACATTAACTCAGATGAAGAACTTCTGTGACAGGTGAGTTGTTCCAGATAAGCCTTGGATTAAATTTACTAATGCAACTACAATCCTCAACAGCAGACCAGGCGGTAAAAGATGTAAGGATCTCAATTGCTGTTCAGACGGAAGAAGGCTGCAAAAAGATGGAGGTCTCCTGTCGTGTCATCTTGAGTTCTTCCTTGCCACAGGGCCCAGATCTCTACTTTGCCAAGATCATGTGGTTGCTGTTTCCATGTAAGAGCTTCCTCTGTTAACAGACTTATACCACAGGAAGCAACACGCTTTCCTTTACCAACCTCCAAAAAAAGCCCGGCAGTGATAGAGCAGTGGTGACAGAGAGAGGACTAGTGAATCCAGCAGTCTCCAGCCATTAACCTGCATGTAGATGGCAGTAGCCTGATGGTCATCTTGCGTCTGGCTTGAGACGGGTGCAGTTTGGCAGCTGCTACCATGACTGAGCAGTCCTATTCAGGATCCCTTCTGCTCACCCCACATTGGGAAGGAAGGAGTATGGAAAACCAGCTCTAGCAGCATTTTCCTGCACACATGCATTCCCCTGAACTGTCTTCTACCTCTTGCTGAGGGAGTCCTGCTGGAATCTCAGGGTGGCTTCAGACCGTCTTGTAGGGCAACTGACACAATATTTGTTGCTTGCCAGATCCAAAAAAAGTATAAGTAACAACAGGGCCTGTATTTGGCCTTCATTGACCTTATTAAGGCCTTTGATTCCATCAGTTGTGCAGCCTTGTGGAAAGTACTGGCCAGACTTGGATTTCCTGAAAAGTAACATCAATCCTGAGGCTTCTCCACAAACATGACTGCAACTGTTCCGTGTAGTGGATCAGAGGCAGATCCATTTGTCATCCAGACTGGGATCAAGCAATGATGCGTCATCACCCCAACTGTTCTCTATATTTTTTGTGACAGTCATCCTGGTTCTCATTAAGGATGCCTTCCTTCCAGAATTGACATGTCGGGGAAAACCGAACAGAATGAATCGGGCCCCAAGGTCACGGTGGGCCGGGGTGGCAATCAGATACGGACAGGTGGGATTAATGGCGTAGAGTCAGGAGATACGGACCTGGAGCGGATTGAAAAGCAAGAGGATTTATTTGACTTACGCTTCAGGCGTAGGCAGTGAAGTCTTCAGTTACAGTTAGGAATGTGCAAACAACAAAGGGGTCTGTTGGCCCACGAGGTTCAGTCCGAAGACCTAGTCCCAGGGCTGGTCAACAGCTCATTAATGGGGAATACACACAATAAAATAAAAACTGTAACACATAAACGATGAACCGCATGACGCCAGTCCAAGGTGATGGACAATTGAGTGGTCGAAGGAGAATGCCGAGGTCGGAAGCCAGGAGGTGATGCAGTGGAGACGTCAGGTCAGTGGAGTGAGC
>NW_017728950.1:61427639-61432866 GCF_001723895.1 Crocodylus porosus | reverse complement strand
GTCAGAAGCTGACACAATCTGAGCATGTCTGTGGGGAAAGTAGGTCAACAATGATTGCCAGGCCCGCAGGTCACCCAGGGGGCACGGGCTGGGTGAGCCTTGGAACCTTCCACTCACAGAGTCAAACCCCGCATGTCAGTCCAGCTCTTCTGTGTTGGCAGCATATACTCAAAATTTTGCTCTGACAACATAGAATACTCAAAGGATGGAGGGCTCTTCAGTCTGGGCCATTTTTGGTCATAGACCAAAGTACTCAAACATTGTTGACCTTCAGTTTGCCAGTGACTGTGCCAGCCTTGCACACTCTGAGGGAAACCTCTAAACCATGCTGGATCTTTTTGGAGAAGCCTATCAAATGTTGGGCCTCTATCTTAACACCAAGAGGATTAAAGTGCTCTATCAGCCCGTTCTAGGCCATGAATGTGCCCCCCCCTCAAATTACCATTGAGGGAAAGACCCTGGAGGTAGTTGAGCACTACCCCTATGTTAGTAGCCACCTTTCTCAGAGAGTGAACATTGATGAGGCGATCCAGCACAGGATCCAGTGTGCAAGTGCTTCCTTTGGGAAATTGCTTTGGCATGTCTTTATTGCCATCTCCACAAAGGTACCAGGATCTAGGCCTACAATGCAGTCATCATTCCCACTCTCCTCTATGGATATTGTGACAGGGTGGGTGGTGGTGATTTGGCCCAGGGGCTTTGAAAGGGTAGAAGATGTTTGGAGGGCTTGGGATTCCCTTTCCTCATCAATCAGGCCCCAGAGACTCACCCTCCATGTTCCCTGATTGGCCGCTTGTGTCACCTGGAGGGGGATAAAAGGGACAGCACAGCTGACTCAGGAGAGCAGTGAGGGGCCACAAGGAAGGAGCTTCAAAGAGCTGGCAAGAGCTGGGCCAGGGGGGCGGGAGCAGTTGCCACAGAAGAGCCTGAAGGAGTCGGACCTGCAGGCAGCAGTTGGACCCTCAGCAGTGCAGTGTGCGGCCGCCAGGAGAGGCTCCCCACTGGGCTCCAGGATTTTATTACAAGAGGCCGCAGCCAGCAGGAGAGGCTCCCCAGCTCCAGCAAGAAGCTGAGCAGTGACCTGAGAGGTTCCCAGCTTTGCTTCCAGCTCCTTCAGTAAGAGACCAGGCAACTTGGCCTGAGGCTGGGGCTCCTGGAAGGTCAAAACCCCTAGCAGCTTGGAGTCACACCAGTGCTGGTGGCTGTATGGTAGTGTTTCTGTCCACCACTTGGCAGGTTTGAGTTCAAGTTCCAGCTGGGGTGAATGAAGCGATAGGGAGAAGTTCTTGTTGCAGTGGAAGGGGGTCATTGCATTTTCCCTCTTCCCCCTCTCCAGGTACCTAGGCCTTATATTGCTTGTTATTTAACATTTTGTATTTTGTGCATTTTATACTTGCCAACCAGTATTGTTTGTTCTGCTGTTTGTGGTTTATATTTTATTAAACCTGTCTTTTGTCAACTGAATGAATACGTCTATGATTGTAAGTGCCTAACCTTTTATTGAATCCTGCCCCCTTGGGGCATTGTAGTGTCCCCTATAGCCCTTGGTTTATACTGGTTATGTTCCCCCTACTGTTTTTCTCATTAAAAGGTATATGGTTAAGTCCCCATTGGTGATCTGGCTCTGCTCCATAGGGGAAGGAGGGTCCCTACACCTCCCACAGTGCTTGTGCAACTGCTCTGATCCCTTCAGTTGGAGAGGGGGTACATCTTAGAGTACCACCCAGGTTACAGTATGAAATGTGGGTGACCTGTTGTTGTATCAAGAGCCTGGAGAAGTATCACAAACTATGTCTCTGGAAAATCCTCCGCATCAAATGGAAAGATCACCATACACATGCCAGCATCTTTGCTGAAGCCAGTGTTACCAGCATTGAGTCAATGATCCTTAACCACCAGCTTTGCTGGAATGGACATTGCTTGTGGATGCCTGACTCTTGACTCCCAAAACAAGTGCTCTACTCCCAGCTTAGTAACATACTGAAATCTTGTGGTGGCCAGAAGAAATGCCTCAAGGACACATTGAAAGCGCACTTCAAGTAAATAGATGCCAACATCAACAGTTAGGAGGAGCTGGCTGGCAACTGACCCCAATGGTGCTGCAACCTCAACCAAGCAGCAGCCCATTTCAAGGTAAAGCATCTTGCCCTCGAAGCAGAGAAGAGAGAGTGGAGAAAGGAAAAGGTGAACAACTTTGGATGAATCTGTGGCTCATAGATTAGACTCCTATGTCATCACAGGACCCTTCAGTGAGCCATGGGTAGAGATCATCTTCAAATCAAAGGATTGATGCCGGCAGTAGTTTAATAATACAGTAATTGTTTTATTTTTATAATTAATATTTTTCCCTTGCCAGAAGCCTTTTTATCACCTAATTTAATGCCAAAATCAACTTCAGAAGCTAGAAAATATGATACTGCCTTTTCTCATAGCATTTAAATATCCTTAGTGATAATGGCCTCCTAGATTTCTCGATTACTCTACTCTTTTTGCAAAAGTTTCACATTATGGAAATTTGAAACAGATAATGGTGCCAGATTATTCTTTCATGAAAACATTTCATCATGTGAAGTACTCCAACTTATCAAGAAAGGATGGCAGATTATATTGGCTCATGGTACTGGAAATTGGATACGCTTCCACTTCTGGGTCTGAGTCAGGATCACAGCTTATTAGAAACCCAGAGCTGATACTCTTTGAAAGTGTTCTGGGCCCTGTGAAATGGAAAATCGTGATCTTGTCATTTAGGTGCTAGACTAATAGACGGAAGTAGTTTCTATTCATGGTTCTGTTACATAATTCTTATGACTTCATCCGTGGCCTCCTTTCCCCTTATCAGATAGAGATAATATTTTCCAATCCCCTTGGGTTTCAAGAATAAATTCATTGTGGGTTAGTTGCTCAGATACTAAAGTGATGGGGTCTGTATAGATATGTAGACTGATACTATTAGATTACATCAATATAACTAGAGAACATATGAGTCTGCAAGGATCAATCATCAGTCCAATGGCTGTTAATCTCTTTGGAGACTTTAATGATTGAATGGGTGCTGAGATCTGTTCATCTTCTATTAGTCAGGGTTGACACACAGGCAGAGTGGAGTTGGGAGACTTTCAGTAATACTCTCTATGCCATGAATAGCTAGGGGACTTCAGTCTTTGGGTCTATCAGTTGGGCATTTTGTATGTTCTAAATTCACTTGAAAATAAATCCAGGAAAATGTGGGTTGTTTGTTTTAGGGTTGTTGATTGTAACTGTGTTTGTCTAAGGATGTATGCGGACAAGTTCTTTAGGTAAATGTCGTATCTTTTATGAGACCAGCTAAATAGTTGGAAAATTTGTTCTTTGCAAGTTTTTGGTTACAAACACCCTTTTTCAGCCACAAGGAGTTTGTTGTTTCTTTGTGTTCTCTCCTGGGTAGAATGGAAGCCAGTGTGCAAAATGCTGGTCTCTGAAAATGCAAATGCATGTCAGGCGGGGGGAATCAGAGGCCGTGTGAGACAGGAGGTGAGAGAAAGGTAGGAGGGAGGGAAAAAGGAGAGGAATATAGCTGGTAAAACGCAGACAGCTTACCTGGGGTTATCAGATGGCAGGCAGGTTATAATGTGCCATAAAGCCAATGTCTATATTTAGTACATGGTTTTTTGCATGCAGTAGATTTATTAAGTGAAATTCGTGTACTTGTCTATGAAAGGTGTCTTGTAAATTCCCTTTGGGGATTAGAACTGAGAGAGTGGAGAGAGAGTGGTTATCTTGTGAAAAGTGTACACCCACAGGTAATTGTGTATTTTTGTCTTTGATAGATTTCAGGGAAGGGAATGTGCTTTCCGCCCCTGAGGTCAGTGAATTATATGTGAAGGCAGGACAAGGAGAAAATTCTGAGATTCAACTTTTATATACAACTGTTCTGATTCTTTCTTCAAACAGGTAAAGAGCTCCGAGAACCGTCATGCCATGGGCTCTCAGTACAGGATGCACTCTTACTACCCACCTGCTCCATACCTGGGCCAGAGTGTTGGAACTCCTGCATGTGTTCCTCAGATCTTCACTTTTGAGGACAGTCCTTCATACTCCGAATCAAAAGCCAGTGGTAGGTGCATGGTAACCCAAGGTTCAGGGGTGGGATCCAGTATCTCTTTTTTGTTTTTAATTCACCTTAAGCAGGCATGAAAAATAAATTTATTAGCAGACTAGTAGTTGATACTGATGAAGAGTAAGTATCATAGATCTTACCAAGAGGAGTCTGTTTGGAAATGACCTGCATTTCTGTGAGGTCATACCTGTCATTTATTATGGAATTCATAGTCTGAGAGGTTAGAATGGATTAGGAGGACACTGCTGTTGGGGCTTTCCTGGTCCTGCATTAGTTTCTTGTGGATTGAAGAGCAAGTAATGGTTAAAATTATGCATACTTTTACCACATTTCAGTCAAATAAGAGTTTTCAGGGAAATATATTCTCCAGGTTATGCTACGCTGGGCATATCTACACAAGACGCTTCGTGAGCATTCTGCTGTCTATTAGTGCAGCGGACAAAACCCATGCTAATACACACTAGATCTAGTCTAATGTACATTAATGTCACTAAAAAAGCATTCTAATGCACAATAGCGCCAATTATGGCACATTAAATTAGTATGTGTCATTACAGGTAATGACAGTTTAATGCGCTGTAATTATGACACATTAATGAACATGTAGATGTGCCCACTGTCTTCTGAAGAAATGATCTCCACCCCTTTTTCTTTTTCCAGAGATTTGTTCCCTAAATATTCCTTTGCAGTCCTTTGTGGTTTCACAGTCCTGTTGTCCGCACGTCATTTAGAAAGTATGTTGCATCCAAAGCCTGTCAGTGTCTTTCTAAGCCTGACAGTATGGAAAGACTCGGGCTTTTGCATCTGTTCTCGACTTTCAGATACAGTATGCCCCATTTCTGGATTTTAAAATGTTTCAGATAAACACATCTTCTTTTCCATCTCTTTGTTTTTCACAAGAGCAGAAGTTTATTTTTAGAATACTTTATACTAATTTTAAGCAATGTTGCTGCCACTTTGGAAGTGTTTCCCTGTTGACATATACCGGGGCAGTCAATTATTTTGGCTGGAGGGCCATTTAATGAGTTTTGGTGAGCTGTCAAGGGGCCACATAGGTAGTCCTGCCCCTTGACAGTTGCCCTGCCCCCTGGTTGCCATATTGGGACTGAAAGTCCTGCCCTCTAACCTCTG
>NW_017728950.1:61423680-61425169 GCF_001723895.1 Crocodylus porosus | reverse complement strand
ACACCAGGGGAACCAAGCAGGTCCCTTGGGGTGGCTGCTGCTAGGTGGGCCTTTCCGCCCACGAGGGTGGAAGTGTGGAGCAATAGGGCAAGTTGGGGGATGTGTATGTACATGGGTACCTTGCTCCCATCCTCATGGGCAGAAGAGCTAGGCAGGGTACAATTCGTTGGTGGGTGCCTGGCGGGTCGGATCTGGGGCACAGGTCATATTTTGCTCACCACTGGTACGTACTGAAATCATTGTTTTGATTTATAGTGATAGGATATCACTATAAGTATAGATGATATAGATGGTATAGATGAGGATGATCCTGCCTTGGGCAGAGGATTGACTTTCTGAGAGCCCTTCCAGCTGTTTTTGTATGTTTTCATGACTAGGATACACAAGATACAAGTCTAAGAGTGGGCAGAGCAGAGCGGGCAGGGCAGAGCATTCAAAGAGCTTTGATCAAAGAAGTCTTCCCCACTCTATTTAACACACGCAGCATTACACAGGGAAGGCAGAACAAATGGCCAGAGCGGAGCGGGGTCAGGGCAGATGTGGCCTGCCTGCTGTGGACTTGGGGCTCTCCACCCTGCTGCCTTTACCACAGGAGCCCTATGCCAGCCACACATCCCCTGCCCACTCAACAGTGGGAGGCACAACTCACTGCCCCCACTGCTGCTGGATGGGCAGGGGGCACGCAGCTAGCACAGGGCTTCCGGGTAAAGGCAGCAGAGTGGAGAGCTCAGAGCCCACAGTGAGCACCCTGCATCTTCCCTGCACACAAATACAAGGGGGCACATGCCCCCCTATGCCTCCCCTGGGTTGTATGCACAGCGGTGGGGAGCGCGCACTCACTGGATGAGCTGCTCATGTCTCCATCCCACTCCCCACTGGCCCTGGGTCCCATACACCACCCTGGCTGGGCAGTGCCCCTGCTCCACCCCCTCCCTCACTGTGGAGGCCTTGATTTGCCTCTCCCATGATCCTTCCCCTCTATAGACTTACCTGCAAAGAGCTACTCTCTACGCTGCCCACATATAATCCTGGCCACATGCAATGTGTGCGGCCACGCATGTGCATATGGCGCACCCTGCGTCCTGCTCTCAGTAGCCTCAAGCAGGACCCCTTGCAGGCTGGGACGTTGCCCACTTGCAAGGGGAAACCTGCCATTTCCTGAGGAAACCCAGGCACCCAGGGGGTCCCTAATCCACATCTGGGCATGTGAAAACTCTTCACCAGCCTCTTCTGCAAAGGAATTATCTACCCTTTTGAAGAAAAGAAACCACTGGTTTTCCAAAACAAATGAGAAGAGAATAGAAGTTCCTGTCCAATTCATCCTATACAAAGGAAGGAAAAGGCAGGGAACAGAAAACTTTTCCACCCCTTATAATTGTGGAGGACATTATTCAGCTAAGGTATGTGCTACAGCTTAGCAGAAGGGATATGACTGAATATGAAGGTTTAGAGAACAGGTTTTGTTCTTTTTCATTAATATCATCAAAGG
>NW_017728950.1:61394989-61423296 GCF_001723895.1 Crocodylus porosus | reverse complement strand
ATGAAGGCTAAATCTTCTGTTCATGGAAATCAGCTTGGACCCATTTAAGTCATTGAAGTTAGGTTGGTATCTACTAGCTGAAGATCTAGCCAGCAGCTCTGTATCAGAGAGAGAGAGAGAAGCAAAATGCAATGTGGTAGAACAAACAAGATGTCTTTTTCTCTCTTCAGTAGTTTTAAATGGTTCAGAGAAATGAGTGATCCTTGGTTCATTTTCCCTCTCTTCAGTTTAATTCTCCTCCCTTGGCTCTGACAACCATTGAACAGTGACATCTTTCTTTCTCTTCATTGGTGAAACAGTGGACTTCATAGTTAACTGGAGGTGGCACTTTTCCTTTCATCCATCACTACTAACTCATTAACTAATGACCTTCGTCAAATGAGCATTCTTAAAAGTAGACAAAAAATACACCCTTTCTTAACAAAAGCATTTTGTTTTTTGTCATCGCTCTAGGGAAAAAAATGTTGTGCTTAATGTGCCACTGACTTTTAAACTGCATAAATACAGTATTTCCAATAATCGTTGACTGCTTGTCCAGATAATATTCCACACACTGATATTGTTCCCTAAGTTTTGTCATCAATCAGAAACTGACAGGCAGCGAGATGTAATTTACTGAGATCAAATAGCATTTTCCAAACCCTGAAGGAGTGTTTTTCCATAACAGAGAACTTGCTGGACAAAAGAGGTACCAGTGTTTTCATGAAAAGTTTGAGTATATGAGTAAATTGTCCACTTGCTCTTAAGAAGCCTGTCAAAAGGAAAGCTTTAAAAAACAAACAAACTGACCGTGGGAAATTTATGCTGTGAGTTCCCTATTCCAAGGCAAGAAAAAAAAATTATTAGGCCACACATTGCACTCCCTCAAAATTTTTTATCCATTCTTCTCAGTGTTTTTCCCCTTCTTTCATAACTAGCCTCAGTTTTATGGGTGCTCTCTTAACCAAGATGGTGTGAATGGTGGGATGTCTGTAAGACCTGAAACTTGACTACTCTTTAAAGTAGTGAAGTTGTATGGCACAAGTGTTGTTTCCTGTAACAAATTCATGTTCCTCCTCCTAGTTCCATTGTGTGTTGGAATGGACAATGGCTGTTTTATACATAGTAAAGCCCACTGACCTCTCTCCTTATGGTTAGTGATTCCTACCAGTTTAGCAACCACCACAACTTCTGAGGTTAGCAGGCCCATGTACACTGTATAAGTAGCTGTGAGATTCCATTAAAAGCAATTCAGCTAACTACAGTAGAAGTGCTTTAGGTCTTATATAGTCATCCCCTTTGTTTCCACACCAACTCTATATATGGATAGAAATCAAAATACATAAAATTAAATATGTGCTATGTATTTTCAGCATTTTTTTTCGTTTCACTGCTGAAATAATATGGTATAATATCTTTATCTGACCTTAGAATCAAGAAGGTTTTCTGATCCATAGCCAGTTAGTTCATGGAGATGGCCTTTAGACATGTTGAGGATGGGTTATTAACATCAGGGATTGGTAACCTGTGGCTCATGGCCTGAATCCAGGCCAAGAAGAGGTCTAGTTCAGCACAGGGCATTGTTGACATGGAGGTGCAGCATGCAGCTGATTTCCACGCCCCCCCACCCCCAGCACTTCCCTGTTATGGGGCCTGCTGCTCCACAGTGTCAGTGCTTCCCTCTCTGCAGTGGGGTTGTGTTCCTGGGGTGAGTGGAGCCAGATGGCTGCTCAGAGGCTTCTGATTGTCAGCTACAGCTGGATTGCAAGCTCTGGCCCACACCTGCAAAGAGCTGCAGACCCCCGGTATTATTGATCAGGTTATGACTCAGCACGTATATATGTTTTTCCCCAGGATTATATTTACCATTAAACACAAAAGTGCCTTTTTCTTTCTAAGAATATATATTCATAGATTTTTAAGGCCAGAAGGGATTGTTGTGATCATCTTTTCTGATCTCCCATATATTACAGGCCATAAAACTTCACCTGGTAGTTCCTACAGCCCCATAATTTTTGTTTGAAGATGGTGTATAGGAGATCTGTTTGAAGGGTTATGTATCAATAACTCAAAAATTTCAAAAGAAGGTAACTGAACAGTAGAAAAGTACAACAGAACTAAACAGCATTTTAAAATAGAAGTTATAGCTACATTTTCACAGACTTAGCTCCACTATTATCCCAATGGTAAAGTGAAAATGCTGCAGTGGTTATTAAATCTATTTTAATATTTCTGATCAACAAGGTAATTATAAGAATGTTTCCTTTAAAATGTGCACTGTGTTACTCACCCCAGTCTTGACTTGTAACTTATAAAGACTTTGCCAGTTAATATATTAACACAGTTAGTATTTCAGTCAGATGATTTCATTAATGTTGTTCTGCAAAGTTAACTGCCTGTTTAAGTTGGCTTTGTTAAAAAGGGAGGAGAGATGAGCTAGCCGACCTCTAATTTAAATTTGCTTTTGTTTTATGAATGGTGAAAAGAAGTTTGTAGGAAGCTTCTGACATTCCTACTTGAAGTCACATCATGTTACAATGTGTTGCATATAGTAATGGAGTGCCATTTTCTAAATGACAAAACATCATCATTCAAGTTCCCTGCAATATTAAGTGGTTCTAAAATACCTTTCATGTGGCAATGCTACTGCCCTTCTACCTGTACATTTCCTGGTGGAAAAGAAAATTTCTAAATGGCTATCCCATATCATGAAATTATAAATGAACTAAAAGCAGCCATTTCCAGAAGGAAAAGGTTTTGGATTCTCTGTTCATTAGGAGCCTTTCCCCTTCCCTTTTCCCCTTCTTTTCCTTAACTCCTATTTGTAATTGTTTTTGCTTTTAAAACATAAATGAATAGATAAATGAGAAAGGAGACTATCGAGTCCATAGCACATAAAAACTGTTGGCTTTAACTGTGATAGCTCTGAGTATTTGTGTGGTTCTTATAAATGTCCCATCCCTTTTTTAATCTGGCAGGCTATTTAGTTGTGATGCCTGAGAGGTTAAGGTACTGGACTTGAAATCTAACGGGTTTCCTCGCCCTGGTTTGAGTTCAGTTCACAGCCAAAGTGTTTCTTTGTCCCAGTAGTTGTCGGCTTGGCATGCCACTACCAACAGGGCCAGATGAAGACTTCCCTGTTTTTGGTCTGTCATGGGCAGGGATGTCCCCCTTTCCAGCTTTGTCTTAATCGTCTCCTAGAATGCAGAGATAACTGCAAAGCTATTGATGATCAGTTCTGAAAACTTGTGGAAATGATGGGAGGTTCTTGAAGACTAGAAAAGGGAACTATTAGGCAAAACACTGACTAGGATTTTTTAGGCAGGGATGATCCTGCTTTGAGCAGGGGGCTGGAGTAGCTGAGCTCCTGTGGTCCTTTCCAGCCCTACTCTGAAAATTCTTGGTCTCAACAATTTCCTGCAACAGTGAGTTCTATAGCCTTATTGCCCATTAAATGAAAAAATAGAATTGTGCCCTGTGTAAAATACTAAATAAAGGAGCACTGCATGAAAGTATAACCAGAAAGCATGAGCAAGCAATTTTTCAGCTTGTCTAGATTAGTGGCACTCAGCCCTAATAGTTCAAGACCATGTTAGCAGTCAATATTAGCCAAAAAGCCACAACGTGTATACTTTTACTTTAGTTGTGGCAAACACTGGCTCTAAAGAATAAGTGCAGTTGACAGAGATAAATAGTGCACGTGTTTCATTATTCATGACTTTAGGAAAGACATGCTTGGAGTATTCAGTTAAAAAAAAAATACAACTTTGATGAGATTTTCTGCAAAGAGCCGTAGGTAGTAGGTGGTGGCCCATGGGTTATGGTGCAAGTAAGTAAGTAGCTGTTTAGAGATACTCTTTCTACAATTTTATAGTACATATCTATGTGCTGCTGACTATATCCAGTTACTAATAATTACTAGTTAGTTTTTAAAATTGGGTGCTGACACTAAAATCTTTTTTTCAGCACCTGAAATGTGGTCCTCTGCCACTTAAGCTAAAGGTTTCCTTTAATTGGTACTAAAACTGGGTCCTTTATCCTCTCTCTCTCTCTAGGACATCCTTTCTAGGATAACTATACACATAGGCAGCATGTTGCATTCTGCACATGCAGCCCCAGTCTAGGGGTGCTTCTGCCCCCAGGAAACATTTGGATGTGTGATGGGCTGGGATGAGGGGTGGAGGGGGCAGCAGGGGTGTGTGTGTGTGTGTGTGTGTGTGTGTGTGAGAGAGAGAGAGAGAGAGAGAGAGAGAGATGGGGCTTGGAGATAGGGGAGTGTTCTGGGTAGGAGAGGCTGCCAGAGCCAGGCCTAGAGTCCCCATGCACCCCTAGAGCCGCCTGTGCAGGGGAAGACTGGCATGGAAGGGAAGGGGCTTGCCCAGCTCAGTCCCTGAGCCTCAGTCAAGGGAATGACATGGAGATTGCTGGGGCCTGGGCACAAGTGCAGGGAGCAGTATGGCAAGGGCTAGCACTGCTCAGAGCCACAAAGCATTGAGTGGGACAGCTTCAGCTGGACTCATGTCCTGGTGCTGGGACGGAGCTGCTGCCAGGACAGAGTTAGTGGGGGCAGGCAGGGGCTGCGGGTCAGGAGTAAGGGACACTGTGGGGGCTGTGGGTTGGGGGTGATGGGCAAGGGCAGGAGCAGGGCACCAGCATAGCAGTGCTTCTCAGTGCCCCACATCCTGGTGAGCAAAGGGGGCTTGAGCAGCTCTAATTTTTCTAAGATAAAAAAACCCAAAAGCAAATGCCAAAGTGTATGGATATTTAGAATTTGTTTTACTATGATGATAGAGGCACTAGTACGTTTCCAAATTTCTTTAAAATTGTAAATATTTCAATAAAACATTGCCCAACTGATCTCTCCCTATATAGTGATGTTTCATTTTAATCATAGAAAAATGTGGATTTTGGGTATTTTAATGAGATCATTTTTTATGAGAGAATTTGCAATTTTTAAACAAGGATCTCTGCTTGTGAGGGAAGTGGTGAAAGCCAAGTAGAGGAGCTTGGCCAAGGCCAAAACCGGAGACCCAGCTGGAGGGCAGACAAAGTGGCTGACCTCCTGGCTTTTCGGGGCCAGGAGGACATGCTTCAAGAGTTCAAAACGGGCCACCGCAACGAACACATCTTCTGGGAGAGAGCTGCTCAGATGGCAGAGCAGGGTCAACAGTGCTGTCATGGCTAACTGTACAGCCTCGGCCCACTGGCAGCTGGCCCAGTGGTGCAGAGGGCTCTGCTGCAGACCCTGTACCACAGTCCAGGTGGCCATGTGGTCCCCACCTGGGATGGCAGGTGGCAGCAGGTCACAGCCAGGCAGCAGCCCCCACTGCTAGACTGCTGTAGTGCTTAGAGAGTGCAGGGGCTAATCTAAGTTAGGGCTGCGTCAGCAGTCCAGCTGGCACAATGGGCTAGTGTCCTCTGATATCAACTGACCTGGCCTCAGAAGCTTCTGAGGGCAAGTAGCCCTGAGCTGCTTGCCAGGGCAGCTTTTTATACTGCTGGGGCCAGCACAGGTGCTGGCCCCAGCCTCTAGCTCCCCCTGGCAAGAGATCCAAGAGGAGCTGGGCAGGTGCAGATTGCCCCAAGTGGCACAATTTTGCCTGTCACCAAAGTGCATGTCCAGGCACATGTGCTGAGGCACAAATCTCTGGTACAAATTTGTGCTGCTGCTGTTTGAACATCTTCAAGTGCATGTGCTTGCATGTGTGGATGTGCCTGTTGGGTGCAAATCTGCACCTGACGTGGACACACATGTAGACTTGTTCCTGGGAAAAGTTTTAATGAGCCTTAATTTTTGCAGAGTAAATTCAGGTGCATTAATTGCACATGTAGACGTGCCCTGTGAGGGCGAGCCTCCAGAGGATAATTAACATCAAATATTTAAGCCAGTTACCCTGATCTTACATCTGATAATCTCCTAAAATTTTGCTCACCTTTAATTTTTTTAAGTTACACAAGTACATGCTACATCGTATAAAACAAATGTACATGTTTTAGTTTAGTGCATCTCTCTTTTAAGAAAAAAAGTTGAATACAAAAAAGTGAGAATGAATCAATTTTAGAAAATCTTCTTATTTAAAAATGGTTTCTCTGATCAACCTCAGAACCTCTTTAGCCTTGGAATAAGCTTAAAAAATTCAAACAAGAACAGAGAAATTTGCCAGAAATGTATAATACAGTCAAAATGAAGTATGCAATAAAAACTATCTTGGACTCAACTGTGGGATCAATACTGTATTCTGCATGCAGCTGTGTGATGAATCCCTAGCATTGGTTTCACAGTCAGATGCATATTGGCTTCTAAGTCTCATTTCTTATGACAAATGAAAAGAAAAGCTCAAGGCTCATTTCAGTAACAAGAGTGGTGGTTCTGGAGACATTACACACTAAAAGAATGGAAAGGAGATCCCAGATGATGACATTCTTCTCAGCCTAGGCTGCAGTGTATGAAAGCAGGGACTGTTTGTGATCCTTCTCATGTGCAGTGCATGCCATATAGAGAGCAAATGTTTCAGGTCTACAGATGGCATCTGAATGCAGAGTCAGAGATATGCCCATCACAAAGTCTTGGCACGCAGAATACCTGTGAGACCAGATCTTTGCAATTCTGTTGTTTCATTGGATCATCCCACCCCACATGTCAACACCAGTGCTGAAAGGCTCTTTACAATATTATTTGGAAGCAACACTGAGGAATCATGGAAGAGGTGAGACCTGATTCTACTTTATTTGTCATCAGTGGACAAGATTTACTTCCTGGATTTTGCAGGTAAATCTTGACACATGGGGCACTACACCAGAAGCTATTCCATTTCCCCTTGTGACAAGGGGTCGAGGCAGCTGACACAGCCAGATTCACTTTTTGGGCTGTCCCAAGATGTTTAGGCCAGCTCTGAGAAATGCTGATTGGCACTTTTCTCGGTCAGCCCCTGCTAACAGGGATCAGTGAAGACTTGACTGGATTTTACAGATGCTCTAACCAGCAAAACCACTTGGGAAACATCCTTTTTGCCCCTGCTTTGAATCTCTATTCAGGTACACCTGTGCCATGGGTGGAAGAAACTACAGATTACAGCCTCCATATCTGTGAGTATGAGGATGATCTGATGTTGGAAAACAGCCCCGTCTTGTTTGTTCTCCCAGGTGGATTGTGGTGTGTTGGTACCTGCTGAAGCAATACTGCTTTGTTTTTAAACAAACTAAATCAACTAGAAACAATTGAAACTCCAAACAGTGTTCTACAATCACATTTTAATTTTTGTCTAAACGAAAGTATTATTGATAGCTTAAAACAGTGATGATACCATAATTAAAATGTTAGGAAGAAACTTATAATTAAACACAAGCTGTTAGAAATCATCTGCAGATTTACTAAAACATGACACAAAAATCTGTCATTATATGGGCCTATTTTGTTAAGCACTTTGGTTTTTGAATAACTGGATTTGTAATATGCCTGTTCTTTTTCTTAAATATATTCTAATTTATCAGTCCCAAATGCATCCACCACTTGTAGCATCATTTAGACATGAGTCGCAAGTAGGCTGAAAATTGGGACAGTTCTCCCAGCGTCGGTTTGGTTCACTGGCATGTGAGTGTACAATACACAGAAACTTCCGATTTTCCTGATTGCTGCATTCCCTTATCAGGTAGGGTATTTGCTCAGTGCAAGTTTCTTAGAAATGTCAGTGTTTTGCTTCATGTTCAAAAAAACTACAGCAGTACAACATATGCCTTACCACTTAACCAAAAGATGGAGCACAAGGCCATAGTGACATACGCAAATGTGTCCAGTACAGTGGTTTTGCTGTTGACATGTTGTCAAAGCAGAAACAAACTTCTGCTGAAATTAGTAGGTTTCTTTAAATCAACCAGAGTGGAAATTGGATTAGGGCCTAGCAAAATGACCAGCAGTTAAACAGGTACTTTTTGGGTAATTTTTTTTTAACTGAAAAGCATATACTACAAATTAGAAGTTAAATGCTGGGCTTGCCAATCTTCATGCTTTATTTAAAAAATAAGTCATTAATTTTCACTCGTGACATAATTAACACAGCTAATGGAATAGCACTTCATTAACAGCAGTAATAATAATTGTGTGAGGACATCTTAAAACAAAGTAGGGTAAACTTTTCCTGCAAGTTTTTAAGATAAACCTTTTTGGAAGTAATTTTTTCCTGTCTGTATTCCGAGTGAGATTAGACTACTAAAGATACTTTTACAAGAGATGTTTAAGGTGCTTTCAGGACTTGTTTCAGGAAAGTTCTTAAGCATATGCTTAGGTTCAATTGTACTTTAGTTTATTTTATTTTCTAACATGTTCTGTATGCTGTATGCACTCTAAAACCTACAGGAAGAAAATAATCCATGTACAAAAGAGCTGATCATTTCACAGTTAGGTAAGTGTGCATTTTTCTGATTTTCCACAAAGGAAGCCTGAAATTGCTCCTGATAAGCCTAAAAATATAGGGCTACGATATTTTCTAATGATTTTTTTTTTCCTATTTTTAAATACCCTGAAAAAGCATCCAACAATGTATTCTTTGTTGGATGTTGGGAAGTTTAAAGAATGCTAAGCTATTGTGTACACTCTGAGTACTCTCAGTAGATACAGCCAAGCTTGGATTAGAAATAGCCAGGGTACCAACCGTAATAGGAGACGTGCACGTATACACTAGTAAAGTCTCACCCATCCACCATGGCTTTAAAATACATATAAGCAAATATAGCCTGTTCAGTTCTTTGGGTTTCTTTTGGTTACTTTCAAAACAAGATTTGGTTTCATCAGAGAATGTATTTACTTGTATAACATTCTGTGTGAATAAACATGTGAGCATACTTTTTTTTTAGTTGGTTCAAGCAGCTTTAATAGGAAGCAATAACTGTTCATATTCCATGGAAATCCAGTGAGAGATGTTTGCGTGTTTGAGGAGGGATAATTTGAAGGAAACTTTTGACTCATTGTTTATGGTTTAGACCAGCGAACTTTGGCCTTGCTGAAGAGGGCTGCAGAAAAGAAGCCTTTGAGTGATATCATCATCACAATTTGCTGCAGTGTTACGTCATGGCGTCACATCCATGTGATATAATATTGTGCTACACAGAGCAACGTTATAATATCACTGATTATTTGAGGATACATGTAGATCAGTTTTGACATCTGCTCTTAGTTGCAGAGGACAGGTAATTTCTCCTTACCTCATAAGGTAAGGGGACAGCTCTCTAGAGCTTTTAGGATCGCTAGTTTAGATCTATATGTGATCCTGAACCCAGCTTATACCTCTTTTCTACTGTGTTTTTCTTCAGGGACAGCACTACGCAAGATGCTTAAGGTTTCAATAGTTACAATACAGTATCCCTTCTCTCACTTTGAGAGACAGAATTCTTCGGGGAGATCCATTGAAGTCAATCAGTCTACCCTAATTGACCCTGGCTGAGGATCTGACCCACTGACTTCATTATCTCCAAATACAAAAAACTGCTGATACAAATAAAACTGGAAATCTTGTTGTCTAGATCAAAGCAGTAGGCAAAAATGAGGGAGTTCTATTAGAATATTAACAATAACAATGTGGTTATGATAGATTTGTGTGTTGTGAATACTGAATCGCCACCATATCTTTTTCTCTTCACTCTCTGCTGGTGGACGGCAGGGGGCAAGTGAATGGGTGTAAAGATCTATACCTGGTGTAGATGAGTAGGTACCCCTGTCCCACCCTACTCCGTTCCTCACTAGTCCTCTGGAAAATAAAAGCTAATACTTATTGCTGCTTCAGACTAGGCTAATTTCTCTGCAGACCCCTCTGCCCTTGGGAATCCCCCTTCCTCCTTGAATGGGAAAAAGGAGGATTTCTAGGTTATCATTTGAAAAGCCTTGGCTATATTATACTGTTTCAACATGCCAGTATTATTAAGGAGTCAGAGGTAAGATGGGTCATCCTGGATCCAGCACAGGATATCCTGGCCTTCTGCAGATCCTAGGGGGTCTCCAGGTTCTGAGGGCAGAACCATGACCATTTGGCAAGAAACTGAGGCAAACTCCACTGCTGTCCCCATAAAAAGAATGATTCAAAGAAAACTGGGATGGGTGTCTTGAGCAATTCCGCCCCTCTCACCTAAACGTGGGAGGGAGCGAGCCAGGCAGGTGCAGACATGGATATTAGTAGTAAGCAGTTGCATGTGACAGTTAAGGTTGCACTGGTATCAAACTGGCAAGATCCATCATCCACAGGGCTCATTTTATAAACAATCTTTTTTTTATTGTATGCATAGATAATTCTAGTAACTATCACCTGCACGAGATGTATATTGACAACGCAGGATGCAGGGCTTGGGGTAGGAGGGAGGGAGAGGAGAAGGGCAGATAGCAAAGCTCGTTGATGGGGTTTCTTAAGTTAGCAGCCATTGACATGCCTGCCAGACAGTGTTTTTAATTCTAAGCTTCAGGGTAACCAGTGAGTTTTATTTTCAATGCATGGCTCCTCACAGGCATAGCTTCTTAGGCCAAGTACAAGTTGAATAACCTTCAGGAAAGCTGTGCTGTCCTTCTGTCGGCCGCTGTCTTTGAAAATTGCCTGCAGAGTTAGTGAGCAGGAACAGTTAAGATTTACAAACAATGATGAAGCTTGTCATGCATCTTTCACCATTCATCATCTGGGTGCCGTGGCTGGGCGGTGAAGTGTTCTTCATAAAAACCAGCTCAGTGTGAAATACACCTCGCAGCAATGTTTACTGCTCTGAAACTCGTCAGCAGCCCTTTATAGTAAATCCAGATTGCGATGTGACATTACAGTATATCATTGCAGAGCGCGCTGGGGTTTACACTAGGAATGAGTGCAGTTCACACCAGATGAGATGTCCAAATTGAGTTATGTAGGAATTTGGCTGTTATATGGGGATAGCTTTTGTTTTCTGAGGACTGAAAGTTAGCTTTATATATATATAATATATAATCTGCACGTAGATATACTTGTGTGGTGCGGGGGTGTATATCCCTCGGATATATACACATATATATGGATACAGATATACACATCTGAACACACACAGAGGTGTGTGTGTGTGTGTTCAGATGTGTATATCTGTATCCATATATACATGGATTACATGTTGCTTGTATACATAATTGTATGTATGCAACATATACATAAGGCATAGTGATAAATAGTTTTAAATGCATATTATATTTTAGCCATTTTGTGTGATGGCTGCATTTTAATATTAACTTTAAAGTTTATATTTAAGTAAATGTAGTTTCCCCACTTCTTTCTTTCCTCTTCCCATCCGCTTGCAAGTGCTTTCAGTATCACAGTTATAATCCCTGGGCAAAAATTGGAATTGCGTCAGGATTCATAGGATTATAAAATAGACTTCGTGTTTTTTTCTAATAAAGAATCCCTAATGTATAATTAAAGTAAGTTAAGTATCACTTGCATTTGTGGAGGAATCAGTAGGTCACATGTTGGCTTCAGTTCCTTCCTGAGTGTTGCAGAGTAATCGAGCATAGAATGAGGCCCAGTGTCCTTTTTTGGTGAGGCTCACAAGTTCTGCAGCTGTTTGCATCTTCATTTTTCACTTGGTGCCAGAGTCCTGCTGCTGGTTTCACTGAACATCTCTGACAGGGTAAAGTTTCTGCTTTGACTAGATTTTTGTGACTTACTCAGAATTTTCAAAATATGAAAAATACAGTATTTAATGAATCACAGGAGGATTAAAAGTTAATTTTTCCCTCCCTCTTCATTGGATCCGTAACAAATCCCATTAAATGTGAATTCATTGAACGTAAGCACCTGATATGCAATCTTAGGAGATTTATGCCCAAGAAAAAATACTAGGTAAATCCATTTAAAATGAACAGTGTCATTTTGCTGTTATGTGAACGGACTCTATGTGCAGTATTGAATCTGTTGTCTTTGAGAAGGGTTAGTGTAAAGATACTAGTCTGAAAGATACTGGGGGGTAAGAGACTTTAAGGCAAAGTAGCTACAAGGACTCTACAGCACTTCCTGTTAGTCAGCATACACAGCAGGTGCAGTAAGATCCTGCTGCATCCTTATCTTGAAGTTAAATGCATGGGTGGCAGCTGATCAGCTAAAAAAAAAAAAGAAAGGAAAATAATAGAGATATCTTATCAATTATTTTAAAGCAATCATGCTGACAGTTTTCTTTTGGTGTCATGCCAAGGAAGCCAAAATTGATGAAAATGGTGTTAGATTGTATTGTTGTCAGCCCTGTGATGCTACTTTACTTTTTGAGTGTGAAAAGTGATTTTAACACCTTCTGGATACTATCACATAAGATACTCTTTCATTTTAAATCTACATCTTTTCAAATTCATGGCTGAAAACTTTTTCAATCTGAGAGCAAGTGTAAATATGTATGATATCTTATGCAACTCTGACATCCCACTTTTAGCTTTTGCCATAGTGTATTTTATGCCTTTTGAAAGGGGCAGCATGACTATACTGTTGAAAGAAATAACAAATTGTTTGTCCTCTTAAACTTTTTTTATTTCTATTAGTGCCCAGAGTAATTCTTGTGAGTCAAGCAAGTCATTCTTCTCCAAATAGTAAACTTTCCACAAAAAAGATGAGCAGTCATTTAATCTGTGTTTACTTAGTACAAGATTTATAACATGAAGTATGTATAATCTACCTTTCAAACAATAAAATTAACCTGCTGTAGGCAAAGAGCAAGGTAAGAGTCCCATGTGTAATCATCACATACATTCCTTACAAATTTCAGGGACTTCTTGTATACAAAATCCAATTAGTTTACTTTTTCTGGGGAACATCATCCATTATTCCTGAAGAAATTTTGATATTCTGCCTTTATTTTGGAGAGAAGAAAATCTGGAAATCTTTTACATTAGTATTGTAGTTTGAATTAGGAGTGTAGAGAATAAAGCTGTCACCGTCCAAAATAGGTTGGGCTCTGGTACCTGGCTGTTTCTCATAGAATCAAAGGAATGGGTTTTTATTTTTGTTTAAATCTTGACTGCTTCATGTATCTTTTTCGACTCGGGTAACTTTGCTAACCTGCAGGATTTAGATGAATATTAGAAATGGTGACCTATCATGGTATCACCAGTATGTACTTGCAAGATTTGAGATCTATATAATATGTTTTCATAACACTATATCTGGCTTGTTTAATTTTCCATTCTTGTGTGTGCCCATTCTCTGGTAAGTGACTACCATACATTCAATTAAAGATGCATGGCATTGTGCAGGGTCTGAATGCATGTGGCTGAATATTTGGAAAAGTATCCTGGAGAAATGAAGCACTAGCACATGTGCTTATGAGATATTATTTGAGATGCTTATGTCTGTTGAAACTGTGCAAACACTTCAAAGTCCTATCTGAAATGGATGGGAATTGGCTTTGACTTGCAGAGAGAAAAAGGAGAGAAGTTGCATGTCAAGCTAAGACACTTTCCCTCCCCCCACCCCACCACTTGCCCTGGCAGAGAAGCTGTCATTTGCTAACTGAGACCCTTCACGGAGGAAAAGCAAACATGTCTATTGAGACCTGTAAAAACAGTACACGAGGAAATAGCTCAGAAGGGGGAAAAAACTGCATCACAAATAAGCTAACAGTATGTTGGCTGATTATAATGACTGGCTTATAGCTTCCAGGAGTTGTCAATCACACCTTAATGTTTATAGAAGTGAAAAGTCAATGCGTAGTTGTTTAATTTGACATGACTCTCGGGTTGAGAAAGTGAAATCGCTAGAGGGGACAGTTAAGTAGCTGTGCTCCATGTCAGCCTGTCTCGCTTCGACTCCTGCACTAAACGTTTTCCTGATGAGCGATAGATTTGGTTAAATACCAAGATAATTGCTAGCTACAGCACCCAGCACTCTTGTAATGCCTTGTACTACAGCTGTATTAGCTCTTGCCTGAGGCTGTTAGAGATTTCTGCAGTAAAGAGGGCACGTATGTTCAACTACATTATTCTCTTTCGGTTTTTGAAGAGCAATTGTTGCAGAACTAAATAGGCTATAATAAATTATATTTCTTTTCCTTTAGACCTGTTGAAGTAGATCAGACATGCAAATGTCAAAGCTGCTTTTTGCTTGTAAGTAATTTTTTCTTTGCCTTCCCTACCCATAGCACTACTTAGAAAAATACGGTTTTTTTACTTTAAGATTGTGAACTACAAACCTCTAAGGCTAAATTGCTGGGCTGGTTTAAAGCCAAACAACTCATTTTGCATTCTCTAGGGGAGTTTGCTTTTATTTGCTACTTTTTTGCAAGTAAATTTGATTAGGGGACAAAAGTATTTTCATGTTCAGTATATTTAATAACAGAGTACTGTAGTGACTCCATTCTCACATCTGCATTTCCATTTTATTTTTAAATGCCCTTGATAGTTAAGAAGAGAGCTTGACATAGCTTAGTTGTTTCTGCTAGAATCCTGGTTATAGTGCATGTTACTAATTGTTCATAGATCTCAATAAGGCTCAGCATCCAATCATTGCAGTGGCTTCATTTTGCATGTTACGTATCTGTTGCTCACGGTGGATGTCCCCATAGCATCGCAGTATTTTGATGTATTGTTGTGAAGATATACAAACTAACAGCCCCATAACATTTATCAACACGTGTTGTATTGGCTGTATGTGGTCACTTATAGTTTATTGTTCAAAATAACTAGAAAGGGGGTTAAAAAGAATGTCAGTGCTCTGACTGTGCTGCTAGTTTAATCCTTTATGCCCTTTGAAAGTGTCATGGGAAAAGTACCCATGCCTGGAAGAATATTGGGGTGGGGAGGGGGGAAGAGTTTTTTAAAAAGCATAACTTGTTTCTGAATTTGTTTTGATAAAATTAAATCTGAAGAAGTTTGAGTTTTGGTTTCCAAATCCTCAGGAGGATGGACACTTAACTTTGTTAGGCTTGTTTGAAACTCTTTGTCGAAAAGAGGAAAAACCTGGATAAAAAATAGGGTTTCCCACAGTCCACTGGGGGAGAAAAAAATAAAAAAGATGTTTTTAAAAATAATTGTTTGACATCCTTGAATTTATTTCCTGTCCAGCTTTAAATGGACAGTGTCAGCTTTTAAAATCACGTGTCTTATATGGTTCTTGCATGCTAAAATCATAATTAACTGTTATTTTAGTATAAAGCTGGTGTGAGATTAGAATTGGGTACAAAATGCTCTAAGCAAACATATTTATTGACTTAGAGCATGTCAGTAATAAAGGGAATATTATAAATCTAGGATATCACTATTTTGTTCCCTCCTCCCCTACCCCCAGCCTTCTCAGTGTGGACAGGGAAAACAATCAATGAACTTCGTTTTCCTCTAGTTTATAAATCAGTCCTGTCTTCAAGTTCTGTGTTGGTTTAGTGAGGTTCTGGTTTCAGATATGGCAATAATATTTTTTTCCTGAAACAGCTGTCTCCACTGGATTTTTTTTTTAAGTGGAGAGTTTTCTATTGCTGTTGATTTACATAAAAGCATATTTTGGTAATGCTGAGATTTTGAGCCAAACGTTAGGTAGGTAATGTATGCCTCCACAACTAATTTCAAATTCTCTCATGCCCTTAATCAGGCTCTTGGTCATTTCGGTTGTAATTAGCCTGTATCAGATAAAGTTCTTACTTTCCATTCATAAAACAGCATATATTGAACCTGTCACATACACCTCGCACCAACTTCTATGGGTGACTCTCCATGGAGTTGGAGCGGGGCTCATAGGGTATCTTTACACGTGGTCCTGGGGTAGGGTGCTTTAATTAGAGTGGCTCTCAGAGTGTCTTGTGTATTCAGCATCCTGCATTTCAAAATGGCAGTAGGGGTGTTTTAAGTAAAGGTTGTTCAACAAGCTTCAGTTAAAGCACCCCCGCTGCCATTTTGAAGCACAGGGAATCTGAATACATGAGAGACAGAGGCTGGTGGAAAGCGCTAATTAGCGTGTTCCAGCAGACTTGATTAATTGACGCTAATTACAGCACATCGGCACAGCTTCCCTGCACATCTGCAGTTACCCGTAAGTATAAAGGTCAAAGTCCTGTAAGTGGATTGTTGTAGCCAGACCTTGGCACCTTTGTAGAGCGCCATTGCCTTTCATGGTGTTCTGCCCAGGTGCAGGCCTCCACCTCAACAAATCCATTTGTAGGAGCTGGCCCACAATGCATAACTCCCAAAAGGGAGATGAGAGCCACTTCGACTGTGATTAGATGAGTTTGGGGCTAGAACAGGGCTGGGCAATTATTTCAGTTGGGAGGGCATTTAAGTTTTGGTGAGCTGTTGGG
Organism: Crocodylus porosus; assembly: GCF_001723895.1. Lineage (NCBI taxonomy): Eukaryota > Metazoa > Chordata > Crocodylia > Crocodylidae > Crocodylus > Crocodylus porosus. The sequence continues at coordinate 61,407,057 of NW_017728950.1, read as the reverse complement.
GGCCACGCACAAAATATTTTGGAAGATACCATTTTAGCAAATTATTAGGGGTGCACTGATAAAGGTTTTTTTGGGCTGACGCTGATGGTCAATTATTTACAAGCCATATTGGCTGATACCAATCCGATTGCAGACATGCAAGCTTGGCAGTTTGGAGTGCAATGTCTGGCTGGTAAGTATTGGGGGGAAGAGGCATGGGGGGCATAAATTGAGGCCCTCACAGTGAGGGAGGGAGTGGGGCTGGGGCAGAGGCAGGCACTGTCCAGCTGGGGCAGGATAGGGCATGGGATGGACCCGCGAGCAGCTCATCCAGATGACATGGGGAGGGGAGGCAGCCCCCACCTATGCACTCACCCCTGGGGGAAACATGGGGGACACATGCCCCCCCCCGGTCTGTGCTGCAAGTGAGGGCTGCCCACTGTGGGCTGGGGCCAGGGGCAGTGCTGGGCTCTTCCTGGCAGGGGGGTTGGGCTGGGGCTGCGGTTGGGGTGGGTAGGTGGTGGTGCTGGGAGGTGGGCTATGGAACATTTTGGGGTGGTTGTAGCTCACCCCATAGCCCCCCTTCCCAGTGCCACTGCTACTTTCCCTGAGCACAGCCCTGTCCCAACCCCCTCCACGCTGCTGGGCTGTATTCCTGGTCTCATGCATGCTGCAGCGGTGCCCACAGCCGTGCCATTTATTGGCAACATTATTGGTCACGTCAGCCAAAAAAAGCCGATTGCCGATTAATGTCAATTTTCCCTTTAATCAGTGCCAGTACAATATGGATCCGTGTATCAGTGCACCGCTACAAATTTATAGATTGAAAAAAAGTTGTATACTACAAATTAAACTTATTTTAATTCTATTTCAAAAAATATTTTTGTCCTGATTTGCATTTTTTGAGTAGTGTGTATAGAGGCAATTGCGTAATAGCAATATATTATGTGGGAGAGGGTGTGGGGATGTGCGTGTTGGGTTGCCTGCTTGCTAGGTCCTGGGAGCCAGTAAGGAGTTGTGGGGGGTGCCAGGTGATGCAGTGCAGGCGCAGTCTGGTCCATGGCTGCCCTTGCAGCGCTCCGTAAGAGCCTCCCAGCCGCAGCTTCCCCCTCCCCCCTGCCTGGAGGGGCGCAGCAAGGGCAGGAGGAGGAGGAGGGCTAGCAGGGGGAACAGAGCAGTACCTGGGCAGCTGCGGCAGCAGCTAGAGCAGCCCCATGGGGAAGCTGTACATGCTGGCTGGGGCTGGGGTGGGTGTGGGTTGTAGCATAGTGTGGGCTGCCTTGGGCAGGAGCAGGCAGGGCTTGTCCCATGTGGATACGATCAGTTGGTGGGTGGGATTTGGCCTGTGGGCCATATTTTGCCCACCGCGGGATAGAAGCAACTGGTGACCAAAGATTTCTGTTTCCGTGAGACGCCTGGTTGGGAATGGGCCCATCTCTCTTGTCCCTGCAGAAGGGAGTAACAGTTTTTAGTTATGACTGAGCAGCTTGACCCTGATTTTGAGATATTTAGATGCTCAGATATGCAGATCTGTGCTTAGCTGCATTTTCAAGCGTGTAAGCATTTTTATCCGAGAAGCAAGGATGTCTTACAGTGATATCTTTTTGGACCATCTGTGTAGTTGGAATAGTTAGATAAGCTTTTGAATGCAAGACATTCTTCCTCAGTCCTTTGTTAGGCTTTTTGTGCCTTTTATAAATGTTCCTTGGCAGTCTGTACAGCCCTCGAAGTTTCCTGCTTTGAGACTCCATGTCTGGCTTAGTTGCTGCTGACTGAAGTGATACACCTTGGTGCCAGTGGCAGTGACATTATGGAGGTGCTGCAGGATCAGGCCTTATGCCAACCGGGGAGGACTTTTTTCAGAGACCCCAGAAGATACTGACCCCCTTCCCGGCTAGGTAGCAAAACGAATAGCTCAAAGAGCAAAACATCAGTATTGAGGCAGAGCCCTAGAGAAAAGTGAATCATCCTGGGAGGAGGGACCTGGAGTCTGCACATGCCTCTCCACTACCCTCAGCTTCATGGCTTTGTATCGAACTGCCACTGCATGCAGTCCTAGTGGAGAGAGACACAAACTCCACCCTGCTCTCTCCCCTGTGCTCATTAGAGGTCGCAGTCTCCCCTGACCCTTAACGGATGCTACATTCCACCGACTGGTTGCATGTAGAGGGACAGAGCTCTGGCTTTCCCCTTTTTCCCTGTCTGTGACTAGAAACAGAGGAGAGAGTACTCTGCGGGCCCTGCTCTCTCTTCCTCTTGAACCATCTATCCTCACAGGAATCTGAGTGATGGAGAAGGGAAATGTTGGGTCTTGCTCCATCTTAAACCTTCAAAGGCCCATGCTGTGATTTAGAGTTCATGGATTAGAGCCCAATTTCATGTTGACTTACACATGTTTATTAATGTTAAGCTGATTTAGGCTGCTCCCCACCTATGTGTTGAAAAAGAGATTTAGAATTTTTCATGCAACTCATGACAACAGTAAGCACACCTGAAGCAAAGCGGACATTTTTCTTTTTTCCTGTACTGCTGTAGCTACCTTAATATTCCTCTCCTTTCATGGAGATGGAGTTCTAGTAAGCTTGTAGAGTAAAACTATCAACAGCATGTAAGGGACTTAGCCTGTCCTAGCTGCTGAAATAACTAGGGCACTTTGGCTTATGTCCTCAGAAGTAGTTAGATGCCTAACTTGCATTGATTTCAAGGGGTGTGTCTAGTTACCTTTGAAGATCTCATTGCAAGTTGGTTTGGTTTAGGCTACTAAATGCATAAGTAACTTTTGAAAGTGAGATTTTAGTTCCTAATTTTACCTGTTCAGACAGAATAGTCTCTTATCCAGTAGTCCTGTTGCACCTTATGTGACACTTGTGTAGTAACACCAAGCTCAGTGTAACTGGCAGAACTGGAGTCCAAAGTACTCACTAATGTTGTGTGCTCATTTGAGCTATCACGCTGTCTTGATGTGTATTCACCAAAATCTTTGCAATTTACCTTTTAAGTGGAAAAATGTCATTGCTTATCAGCATTTCACAGTACATATTTAACACAACTATTGTGTTAGCAGAAATAAATATGATATAGTGGGTCTGTCTTATGCCTAATGTTGTGTGAAACTTCATTTTACTTATTATCTACAGTAAAAAAACAAACAGTTTAGTTTTTTGTGCTTATTTTCTAAAGTAGAGCGTCTAATTATAGTGGAATTCGTAAACTTCTGAGGGTGTAAGTCGCACGTTAAAATGAACAGCAACATTCTTACTCTTTAAAAACATTTCACAATGGTTTTCCCATTATTTTTACTGTATATTTTGATCAATATTTATTGAACTGGTAGACTGCAAAGCTGCTTGACTTGCTCCCAAATTGAAGTTAATATTTAAAGATAGTTGTACCATGGTAATATTGAGTTATTTTGAAGTCTTCCATGATTTTAAACTTGAATGTCATTTGAGCTTTAATTCATAAACAATCAGACTTACTTGTTTTTCCTCAGCCTTATTTTCTGGATGTAGTCATTGGTGAGGCTGACATGGAGCCTGTTTTAGCTCCTAATGAAGTTGGGGGAGAAACATGACATTGCCTTCAGTAGTGCAGGATCAGCCCCTGGCTGTGTCTCTTCCCAGTGCAGCAGTCTATATTATAACAACATTAAAAAAAATTGATTCCTGGCAAAAGAGTAAAAAATCTATTGTGTCTATTCTAACAGATCACTGTGATTATACTTGGCAGTTTTTAGTTGAGTAGTATCCTCTTGATTTCCAAAAAGCTTGCAAATCATGTACAGAAGTCTTTAAAATGTGTAGTATGGCAATTTTTGCATTGACCTAGTATTTTCTGGAATTAACAATTTAATTAAGCATGAAAGAGCTGAGGTCATCATTAGCTTTTTGATTACTCCTTGATGCTTATGAGTGATGACAGTGATCATAAAGATTTGAAGATTTAAAGGGACATTGCCAAAAAAAACATGGTAAAGAGTTATGATCATAATTCAAGTTTACATTTTTGTGGTAGGGTCTGCTATCCACAGGCTTTGGTTTCATCAGGGTAGGACCGATGCTCAAGTGCTCTGGCACTTTGTTTTTTGTGAGAAGCGCTGCCAGTGTTCTAAATTGTTATTTAGAGATTTTGGGGTATTTCACTCCTTTAACGTAGATAGAAAAGATAGAAAATCATGATCATTTTTATTCTATATTCTTTAATGACATCCAAAACCTTAAATGCACCCCCCCCCCCAACCAGTGATTTCTTTGAAGAAAATATTTTCTTACCATAACTAGTATGTTTCTTAGGTCCCTGGCATGTGTTATGTTTATGCTGCAATTAAGGTGTTATTTGTGCCAGAAATAGCTACTGGCCACAAGTTTGAAGAATTTATGATGCCATAAAATCACAAGCCATTCATAAAAATATTACTCGAAAAATGTGTAATATCTTTGTGGTTGATTTGTATGGCACTGTAACTTGAACATGTGACATGCCACACAGGGACTGCCCAGGGCTGGACTGGTCTGGGGTTTAAACCCCAGAGCAGTCTCTGCCAGCTGACTGTGGATTGAGACTTGAGCCCTGGAACAGTCCTGATCTGTTGATGATCAGGTGATTGTTGGCCAGCTCTGAGACCACAGAGGGAGCCCGGAGCCAGTTGACATGCGTCTGATTGTTGGGCACCTGACCTGCTGGTAAAGGGGAAACCTGGTGTCATGATCCCTAGCTCCCTTTGCACCAGCAATATGGAGTGATTGGGATCTGACTCCTGATCCCACAATCATGCCCCCAGCCATGCACATGCAGCATGGCAGGAGGTGCAATTGTTGAAATTAGGGATCAGATCCCTTTGCGCTTTTAAGTGACTGTCTGTCGGGGGTCTTACACATACTGTTACTACTCCCAGAATGAAGTGGAAACAGACAACTTTAGTTTAGACCAGGTACAATAGTAGTTTTCCCATGAACCCCAAGAAGGCTAGTACATGGTTGTGATGTTCCTGGAGCAAACTGGAAGGTAGATTGTGACTCATCAAGTCACAACCCATCTTGTGGATTTTCTCTTGTTTTTCAGGGCACGTATTACGTTCTGGACCTGCGGTGGGAACTTCACTTCCCTTAGCCTAGTAGTGTCCAGTAGCGTAACTAGGGGTGGTGAGAGGTGCCAAGTGGGACACTGGAACTGCCCTCAACCCCCCACAGAATTGGCCCCAGCAGCATTGCCATGCCAGGAACTCTAAAACAATTTCTGGTTTCTGCTGCTTTAAGAGCAACAGAGCTGGGGCAGACTGCGCATGCATGGCAGGGGCAGCTCAGCTGGGAAAGTTTAGAAGTTCTGAGCTGGTCCAGGCTGCTGCACCCGGCTCATGAACCCATGCCCCATGCCTTCCCCCTGCTCAGGACCTTTGCTCCCTTGCATATCCCCACTCTCAGGACCCAGCCCCCTTCCCTCCACTCTTGGAGCCACATGCCTCCCCCTAGTCTCCAGCAGGATTTACCCTAGGTGCCCACTTGGTTTATTATGCCATTGGTGCTGTCATCAAACCAGCCAGGGGCCAAAGATCTGCCACTATCGCTCCCCATTTTTCCCATTCATACCTGCTTTTGCAGGGTTAAAGTGTAACAATCCTATGAAGTCTGCTGTCCTCCCTGTACCACTCGCTAGGACATGATCCTCCCAGGTAAAGAAGCAGAGAGTTGCTTTGCCCTATTATTCCGTTGTGCTGCCATACCACAACCAGGCCTATAATGAACAATTATTTCTAACCTGTAAGTAGCAAATGGTATCTACGTTCACGTGAGACCTATGCTATAATCTCCTCTCTCTCTCGGTGTGAGAAGCTGTTGTGGAAATTATGATGAGATTAATGTTATGATTATGGAATGAAGCGGTGCCTTAGCCATGATGGTCCAGGAGATATGTAAGAAACAAGGTTCCTTATGATATCTTTTATTGGACCAGCCATGTAGTTGGGAGATATTAGGCAAATTTTTGGCCACAAAGTACCGTAGTTCAGATCTGAAGACTTCCTGACAGTCTGAAAACCTGAAGAACCTTCAGAAGACTTGGAGACCGTCTGAGGAAGGTAACCCTAAGGAAAGGCACTTTGTGCCCAGAAACTTGTTCTGACTTCTTTCCCAATGATACAGATGATCCAATAAAAGATCTCATCAAAACTCCCTGCCTCTTGCAAATGTGGAAGACTGTGTTTTTGAAGCAGTAACAGCAACCAGAGAGAGAGAGAGAGACTGGAAGACGCAACAAAAGTAGAAAGTAATTGCCACAAAACAAACATGCTTCCCTAAAGATATTGAAAACAGTGTAAAAAAAAATAAGCTATTGAATGGATTCTGTGGAGAAAGGACTTAGCAGTGTTTGCTTGTAATTACAGCCGATCAAGAATTTTCTGGCAAAACAGGTTTGAAATGGAAAAATGCTGACTTATCAAAACATCTTATATTTCACAGAATCTTATCACTTTTGACAAACTTCCAGTGAAACACTGACATTGTATTGAAAGCCTGCCTGGTTTCCTGCTTGCTCACCTGGCAGTCTGTTGGGTAGTCAGGACTTCCAAAAACTGCAGCTCTGGGGCATCCTATGCTTCCAGGCTCTATGATGGAGCCTGTAGCACAGCCTTGAGAAACCTGGGTGACACCAGGCTATCTGTCCCATGGACTGATTCAGGGCTAAAATTCTTCAGTTCTGATACGGTTGCTTCTGTAACGTCTCAGTCTGTGCTTGGCTTTCTGTAAACTGAGATAACCAGAGTAAGGCTTCACAGGTAGGGCGCCTAAGATCTGGAACCAACTTTCAAGGGAAGTGGTGCTGGCTCCTACCCTGGGGTCTTTAAGAGGAGGCTTGATGCCTACCTGACCGGAGTCATTTGAGCCCAGTTTTTCTCCTGCCCAGGCAGGGGGTCGGACTTGAAGATCTACAAGGTCCCTTCCGACCCTACTTCTATGATTCTGTGATAAGACTGCCTACCTGTATTGTGATGGGAGGTAATACAAAAGTGAAAACTGATTATGGTGAAGACAAATTTACATCAGAAGGTTCAGATTTCAATTTGTAGTGAGTCTTTCTTTCCTGCTTTCAAAATGCAGGATTGGTTTGTGGGATGAGCACTTGCTGCAAATCGTATCTCTTTATGATAAGTATTAGCTGCCAGATTTTCAACTGGAATAAACTGGGATTTCAGCAAAGCTATGCTGCATCATATCACTTGAGAATCTGGCCCTTACAGAATTGCAGGGGGAGACATTTCTGCAAGAGATGTTTGTATGAAGAAGCTAAGTAAGGAAATTTACAAATTTCACAAACCACAAGGAGGAGCTGAATGGTTAGGACACTTGCCTGGAGAGTTGGAGCACCAGATTCTGAGTAACATTTTCCTAGAGGAGGTCTCAGCAAAGTTGTAACCATCAACCAAAGGCTAGATATTGCCAATGCCTCCACCCTTCTTTTTGAAGTGAGCTCCCTGGGCAGCCAAGAGACGATAAAAGGGGTCAGGGGTACAGGCAGTCCTCGACTTACAACGTTTTGAGTTGCAATGTTTTGCACTTACAATGTTTATAAATTGACCCCGTTTCAACTTTGATGTCAGTTTCAACTTTACAACACTTGATATGATGCCAAGCCACGCCAGCGAACAAGTTCGCTGCATCACCCATCTCCCTGGACAACATCTGTCCAAACTTTCTTGGACACATTAAGAAAGCAGACATGACTCCAGAAAAACCTGCAGCCAAGACTCCTGAGAAGACTCCACCTAAGAACCCTACAAAAAGTCTTCAAAACGTCCAGCAAAGTCTCCTCAAAGAAGTCCTTCCAAATCAATATGATAAATACATTAATGTAGCTATATTACTCATCTATAATGGATTGAGTCAAAATTCTGGGTTATTTTTTGGTGAAAATAGGGTATCAGGCCTTGGTTCAGGAACCAGTTGCCCAATTACAACATTGTTTCGCATGGGAAAATTGGTTCCAAGTTGCAACATTTTGACTTATGACACAATTGGTTCCTGAAAACCACGTCTTCAGTCTGAGGACTGCCTGTACAAGCTAGGGTAGTGCCCATGAACTAGTGAGATGGGCAGTGCCTTGAAAGGGAAGAGGTTTTGGCCCTACTGGTTTTTCTGCATTTTTCATGTACTAGCCATTGGATAAAATAGAGTGGCCTAGCATTTGCTACCTTGGGACCAGAGGCAGGGGCCAGAAATAAGGGCCTTTTTTAAAGCAATGGTCTGTTCACCAGGCCACACACCTTTTTAGCATACACTGGGCATGTCTACATGTATATTAATGATCTGTAATTACAGCACATTAGGTTTATTACTTAATGCACCATAATTGGCATTACTGTGCAGTAGCTCCAGCACATCTTTTAGGTGATGCTAATGCGCAGTAAACTAATTCTGCTGTGCATTAGTGTATTAGCACAGCTTTTGATGTGACATGCATTATAATGTGCAATAGAATTAGTCTACTGTGCTTCTAGCGTCTCTTGTAGATGTGGCCACTGTCTCCAACTCCACAGGCAAGTGTCCCAATCTCTGGGCTATGGGGCAACTTCTTGTGGTTTTTCTGGCCTTACAAAGAGATTATACATCTACCCAGGTGAATAGGATCACAACAGTGCATAAATGGCTAGAGTGCCATCTGACCATGTTCAGAAGAACCTGATAAGTGGTGTAGAGAGGAGCTGGATCTAAAAATCTGCTCAAGTGGCTCAGAAAGCCACTTGTTCTCCAAAAGGGGAGTGGGTTCTGGGCCTTCATTCATGCATAGATATTGACATCTGGAATTAGCTTTTGGATTGGATTATCCAAAAAAGGCATAACCTGCCACATTTATTTCCACATCACCTACCAATTTTAATTGCAGGTGGAGAGGAAAAAAAAGTCTTTGTTTAATTGTTTCAAAGATTATTTTAAGGGAATTTAAAGACAGGAGAGGGGTGGAAGAGTTTAACAAGGGATATTTTCCCCGGCTTCTGGTTTCTAATTACAGCTGTTATTGCCCAGCCTTCTGAGTAACTAAGAGTACAAGCATGAACTAGAAAAGAATGAGATAATCCATAACAGATCAAGCTGAATAAAGATCTCCATTCATACCTTTTATCCCTGGTTCTGAGTGCCAAGAATTAATGCTATTTGAAAGTACACAATGAACTTGCCATACTGTGGGCATCCAGGATAATCCTAATTACTTTAAATGTTAGTGAGAAGGGCAGGAGCTTCACAGTGGAAAAGGATTCTATTGTGAAATAATAGATGTATTAAGTGCCATGGAATGGACATGACTTTGTTTCCAAACGTTTAGGCCTGTCATTTTCATATGAAGGTGAGTCACGTGTGCTAAGGTATGTTCTAAAAGCAAAGTACTATACTTTATTCTGTTCTTCTTTCACCCCTCTTTTATTTAATTTTCAACTTTTTTAGTACTGAGTCAACATAAAACTTGTTAAAATATATTGACCAGAAAAGGTTTTAAGAGTAAATAGTAATTGATTGATGCATTTCAGCATGGAATCTTTTGAATGTGTTCTGAAGGCAAGGTTGTAACTGAGTTTTTAATTGGTCAGTTACTGTGAGTATTTGATATTAGAGATCTCAGATCACATTAGGGCCTTGCTGTGCTATGTGCTCTGTCAACACGTGGGAAGAGACACAGTGCTTCTCTTAACAGAGCTTGCAGAAGTCATGATGTGGTAACATGCATTAGGTGAATGGACTCCCATGATTTTAGTGGGAAAGTGCTTCAGTACACAAGGGAAAATGCTCATTAGGGGTGTGCAAAGCCGTATCTGATTCGGATTCAGCCTGAATCAGGGACAGTGATTCGATTTGTTGATTTTGGATTGCTGTCCCTGATTCAATTCAGCCAAATCGGGATCTGAAGATTCGGTGCTGATTCAGAGAATCAGTGATTTGGCCAGACACAGCTTTAAATGTTTTTTCTACGTAACTCAAGGTACCAGCGCGGCTTGTGAACTCTGCGATGGTGGGGCGGATGGAGCGTCCCACAAGAATGTAGGGATTCCCCCATTTGCTCGGTGGCAAACCCAAAAGTGGATGGGAAGTACTTCTGTTCCACTTCAGGGTCCTCCAGGGAGCACACTGATGGCCCACTGCCCCCATGTCTCCCCTGGCTCAGCTATTGGCTGTGGGGGGACCCCGGGTGCCCCCCCCCAGACCCAGGAGGCATTAGTTGCTTGTGCAGGTGGCTCCCCCTGTGCGCTCCCCAATGTGGATCCAGAAGTGGACCGGAAATGCTTCTGGTCGACTTCCGGGTCTGCTGCCAAGTGTGCTGGGGACCCCCCCGTGCTCCTGTGGGATGCTCCATATACCCTACCATCGCAGCATTCACGAACAACCTGGTACCCTTACCTACGTAGAAAAAACATTTAAAGCTGTGTCTATGTCCAAATCTTTCCGATTCGATTTGGAGAGATTAAGAGGTCTCCTGATTTGATTTGGATTTGGAGATTCAGCCACTGAATTGGGCCAAATGTCTGCCAAATCAAATCAGGGACCAAAGCTTTGCACTGCCCTAATGCCTATGCGGTACTCACTCCCTGAACAGGCAAGTGACATGTGACAGTGGGGGGAAGAGGGATACACTAAATATATGGCATCTTTATAAACATTTATGCATTTGCAGATGTTTTAGATCAAGCAAATGCTAGTTCTACCCCTTGAGTCTTCCAGAAGAGTAAAGCAACCAACTCGGGATGCAAAATCCAGGACACGGTCTCAGGTAGTCCACTGATCTGAGGAATCAGAAGTTGTACCAGAAGTAGCCATGCCAGAGTGTTGCTGTGGACAGGCTGATCTACTCTTCTGAGTTTTAATTAGCTTGAGTGCACTGCTACAGGGACATATCTATTCTATTTCTGCATCAGGAGTTTGCTTAAAGCCATGTCCTGGTCACATTTCCAGAGTATGTGGCACCAATGTACTGTGTCCTCAGTAAGTGCAGTATAACCTAATATGGGACCAGTTTTTCAACTTTAGAATAGAAGTCCTGTTTCTGGGAGTCTTCTGGGACACAATCCTAAAATTGGGACTACCCTGAAAAATCTGGTGTGGTTGGTTGTCTTACTAAATGGGAGGAAGAGAGTGTAGTTATGTAATGCTCTAGTCCAAGGAGGCCAGTGCATAAGAATAACTACACTAATGTGCATGTATTTTAGGTGCTTCTCCTTTGGGAGTGATGGAGACTTGAATAAAAATAAATAAAGCAGCCATGATTCTTTTTTGAAAATGTTTTTGATGAAGATCATTCACTAAGGGTGAAAGTTTGTCACTGCTTTTTAATGAGGATCACAGGTAATCTATAGTCATCTTGTAGCCACCCAAAACTTCTGGGAGCTGGAAACCTTATAGCCATGCTTTTGTGGGAAGGCCTGATTCAGTTCACAGCTGTGGGAGCTACCAGTGAAGGTGCTACAACTACTGCAGAATTTCTCTGTCTCTGTGTATACACATGCACGGAAACATGCACACACACACACAACTGAGGCACCTTCTATGTGTCTCTCTGTATAAAGAGAGAGATCTATTATCTACTATGTGTTGGCAGAGGGCTTAGGCCTTTTGCTTCCTGGTCACCGTCTACACACGTGTTGTGGCAGCATAACTAACTCCACTGTAACATAGTGCTTGTACCTGACAGTACTGTCCTATAGCAGAGTTAATTAGTTTACTGTGGCCTAATAGTACTGCACCCGCGCGTACTTTTCTGGTGATACTTTTCTGCAGAGCGAAATAGGAAACTCCACAGTAAACCACACTTGTAGATGCACTCAATGAGTAGAAAATGCTTATTGCATCTCCACTGAGCATGCCCCCAACACCACTGTCCTTCGCTGTCCTCCATGTACTGTTGTGCAACACTGAGGATAGAATGTGCTTCAGGTTCCACAGGTTTCACAGGCTTCATTTCCAGACAAGGCACAGCCACAGCCATCTTCTGTCAAGAGTCAGGAGATGACCAGTGAATCTTAGCTCTAAGACATATTGGGTGCATCTACGCAAGATGCTTAATGTGCAGAAGAAAGATTCTCCTGTGTATTAGCTCGTGTGGCAAAAACC
>NW_017728950.1:61383284-61394424 GCF_001723895.1 Crocodylus porosus | reverse complement strand
GATGCTGGGGGATTGAGAGTTAACTTGAATCTGGGGGAGATCTGGGACAGTAGTTCAATAAACTGATTTAACCTAAATCAGTTAAGTCTGATACTGCATCCGTCTAGGTTTATCTTAAAACAGTTTTGGCCGTTTTGAAAGTAGTTTATGTGCACTGAACTTCTGTTGCATTACAGATTCGAACACTCAATATTGGTTTATGTGTAAATTCTGCCCCTAGCCTTAGTATGTTTTCAAATACAAATGCAATTTCAAATACAGCCTATTTCCCTAGACTGGAAATGGCCTGAGTAATTGCACAGGGTCACTTCAGATATAGCTGGGATTGAAAATGTTATTTCTGATATGACAGAACCAATTCACAGCTATAGCTCCTTCCAGAATTCACATGTCAAATCTAAGTGGTCAGCTGGTCCGTTGGAAACTCCTAGATCCTTACTCCCCATATGCCAGTGCTGCTACAACTGTGTAAACCAGTGGCAAAATATATGGGTTTGACTCCCTCCCCCTTTTTTAGTGACTAACCTGCACAGAGGATAACAGTCTGCTATTTCTATCAGTTATTTCTTTGGCTGTAGTATTAAAGGTCTAGTCCATGGGTAAAGGAATTCTGGGATTAAGCCTGTTAATAATGTATGCCAGGGTTATTATGGTACTATTTGATGGCATTGGTTTTTCAGTTTTCTTTCTTACAAATTGCATACAAAACTATATTGAAAGGATGTTAACATTTCAGTCACACCCAAGAAGCTGGAAGTACCAAAATTCAGGTGTCCTGTGTAAATGTAATATGGCTGTCGTACATACGTACATTATGACATTGTATCCCAGTGCTATACAATAAGGCTATAAGTGTACTTGGAAGAAAAAAAAAGTTCTCCTGGACAGATCCTTGAGATGAAAGGGAATATTTTTCATTAGTTTTACCACCCTCAGTCTTCTTTATTATTGTCCATAGAACCTTAATTCTGACAATTCCTAGCTTCTGAGTGTTGGCTTGGCAGCTTCAACATTCGTTTAAAATAGCATTTTGTATATAATTATATTCATCAGCATGCTAGGCTATATATATATCCATGAATACAGTGGAAGGGTCCTTCTCAGAAAGGGAAACTCACTGGGTCTTTGTCAGCCTAGGATGGCAATTAAAGTTCCGTTGACTTTAGTAGGAGTTGCACATGTTTGCTTGCTTCAAAAATGAATTTCATCCATGGCAGTTCTAGCTCACTCTCCTCTTGCAAGGTGGCAGCTGTGCCAGCCCAAAGGAAGCAGGGCAACTTGATAAGTCACTCATGGAGAGCCAGAAATTCCACGGGGAAAGTTTGTTCCGTTTCGACAGCTCTTGAAGCACGTGTGTGAGATGAAGAATCCACTGTTTGTATTTCATAGGTTTCCCGTCTTGTGGATGGCATGGCTGGCTTGGTGATGTGCTGCCATTGGTTTTCCAGCCATATTTGTACCTTTTGATACTTCTTAGGGGCTCACAAAGCATACAGTGGAACTTGATGCTTTCTCAAGCAGCATTAATTTCTGAGATTTCCAAGACGAAAATCTGCTAGGTTCAAAAGAGAACATGCCATGGGAGAGCAGCAGCAGCCTGCTTCTGTTCCTGCAGCCCAAATCCACAGTGCCCCAAGCACACTTCATTTGTAGCAGATACTGTACTCTCTGGAGCAGTGTTACACTGGCTCTACTCCCTTTTCTGTGCTCACCAATCTTACAGCTGGTATTTACACGTTTAGTTGCACAGTAGAAAGGAGCACTTGGACCCTTAATAGCAACCAAGGTGAGTACATTTATTACTCCCCTCCCTAAATAAAAGAGTGAAAGAGGAAATGGTTTTAATAAATGGATTATGCTGCTCAAGTTTAAATTTTAAAAATGGCTTCTTATTGAGAGTTTAATGGTTTTTAAAATTTAAACACAGGGAAAAATTTACTTTTCAGGCATGAATATCCTTCTGGTTTCTCACATCAGTGGAAGTGCATTATTTTTTCCAGTCCATTGAGTTCCAGGGGGATTGCTCAAGTTAAAAGACAGCGCTCTTTACATTGTGTCAGAAGATCTAAGGTTTTGTTTTTGAGGGTTAGCTCCCTCCCCCCATTATTTTTATTATGTGATATGAGCTGAGAATTTCTCACATTTAGATGGCATAAAAATATTCAGGGGTTTTCTTTTCTTTCTTTCTTTTCTTTTCTTTTTTTTTTAGGAATAAAACAGATTAGGTATAGGGATGGCCTTATAAAGAATCAGGGTCGAAACCTGCAACTTTTACTCATGAATAGACAGTTCTTATGGAAGAAAGATCCAATGTACTAACTAGGGATGTCAAGTGTATCTGGCCCTGTGGGCCAGGTAAGTGGTGTTGTGGGGCTGGTCCATGGCTGGATTGGACCCATGGACTGCCCGTGCCCCAGACTCTCTTCTGCGTGCTGGATGTAGTACTCACAGCACCTGTTCCAGTTGGTCCAGGACTGCACCACCCATGTCATCCACCCCGCCAGTCTAGGACTGTGCCACACGCAGTGCCTGTCCTGGGCCAGCAGGTGTGGGCACTGTGTGGTGTGGTCCTAGACTGGGTAAAGCTGATGTGTGCAGAATGGATTGTTCATCCCAAATCTGCTTGAGGCTGCTCCAGCAGTGCATGTGTCAACTCTGCAACCTAAGAGCAGGACTAGGGGCCAGATGAGGGGGCTCTGCACATCAGATCTGGCCCACAGGATGTATCTTTGAAACCTGTGTGCTAAAGGATTGTAGCATCAGATATGTGCTGTAACAGATGAATAGGACAGCGTGGGACTTGTTTCTTTGAGCAGGGTTGGACTGCATTTTATTTCTGAGCAGTAGAACTGGCACTCTGTATGTGGGTTTTTGGGGGGAGGTTTAGTTTTTGGGATTTTTTTTCCATCTTAAAGGTATCTCTGGGTAACAATCCTGGTATCGATAGGGGTCTACATAACTTACAGTGAGCCAAAGCAACTTTTGTGGCTTGGTCACAGCATGAGGAGCTGATTTTGCAGGCATTTCCTGGTGGCCCCGCCCATTGCCACTGATTGGCAGGGAGGTATATACACTTCATTGACTGGCACCTTCACTTAGTCTAGGTCACTAGCAGACAGTAACTCTCCGTCACTGATCTATGGCTGCAGTGATTGTTACGTTCTCTTTGTATTGAGGTAAGCATTGGGGCATTCTAAAACAGTGTATTATATGAATAATATGCTGCATTATTTTTTTAGGTTGATTTGGCAGGAAATCATGGCCAATGCAAGATTTCTTGGCGATCGTGGACAATGCTGTTTTGTGTGGTTTCCATGAAAACTGCAAAACTGTGAAAGAAGTAGACCTCTAGAAATCCAGTTCCTCTTATTGACATACCTCACTTGCACTCCTTGTTCAGGCAGAAAGTCTCACTGAATCTCATTGCCTTTATCGGGAGTTTTCTTGAGTAAAGGCTTGGGCCTAGTAAAAACTATCTCATAAAACACAGATGGTAACTACACGGTAACAAGAGAGGTACTGCATTTCACTGAGGTATCTGTTTAGCTGTCATTACAGTCAGATCATTTCAAGGTAATTGAGACCCAGAGCAGTATAACAAGTCCTTCAGTCTGAAGCAGAGTGCAACAGAAAGCAGTTATTGGCCATTAGTAGTACTGGGCCATCTGAAACGGTTGTCTAAGCTGTGAACCTATATTGCTAAAAGCAAGTTTATTCCCTTAAACAAAGGAGTTGAAATAACATCTGGCAGCTCCTCCAGTCATATCCACTAACTCCCAGGTTTGCCCAGAGTCCTTTTTTGTTCAAGGACTCTGTGCTGCTAGGGCAAACATTTTCAAACGTGCAAACCCAAAGTTAGACTCTTAAGCACACGTTTAGGCCAATAGCTTGATTTTCAGAGGTTTTAAGCACTTGCAACTGTGCCTGACTCTGCACAGTTAGTTAAAAGCAGACTGCTTTAGTTATTTAGAGCAGCAGTGCTCAATCTCTGGCCCACAGGCCAGATCCAGCCTGTGGGTCTTCTCACAAGTTTAGTGGCAATGTTAATTGCTGCTCCACTGCTGCCAACTTTCTGGGTCCACACAGAGTCACGTGGGCCAAATGATGTGGCCCTGCATGCTAGATTGTACTGATGCATAGGGTCACTCTGCAGCCAGATCCAAGCATGTAGGAACAGGCTGACATGTAGGGTTGCTCCATGGCTGGATCCCATCCACAGACCAACTCCACAGATCCACATTACACTCATGATCTGGCTTGTAGACTGATCTTGTGCTACTCATTTCACCTGCAGGGCTAGGTGGTTTAAGCATCACTGGGCATGTCTACATGTGGGTATTTAATGCACATTATCCCGATTTTGAAGTGCATTAAGGGCACATGTCTACACATGCACACCCATAATGTGCCTTAAAAATGGTTAATTTAGGCTGATCATGCCTAAATTTGATATATCCATAAAGCAAATATCAAGTTTAGGTGCGATTAGTTAAAGTGCAATAACGCACGTGTAGACACTAGGGGGCCAAGCAGAGCCCAGCCCCAGGGCTTCTAGCTGGCCACCTCTCCTCCTCCAGGGTTGGGCTGCTCTCTGGTAGTCCCTAGCTGCAAGCTATAAAAGTCTCCAGCCAATTTTGTGCCTTGGGCACACAGCACAAGGAACCTGAAGGAGCCAGTGCTGCCTGCAGAAGTCCACCACGCCCTGTGTGTTCCCCTGGGCAGGACCCAGCCAGCTTCTGCCCATCCTGTCCCCTAGCTGGAGCTGCTTCTTGGCCACAAGTGAGTGTTTCCAAGGGCTGCAGCCTGCTGCATCTCTTGCCCAGCCCTGAGATTCCCCCCAGGGTAGCTGGCCCTGGTCTCTATAGCAGCAGGGCCAGCACCTGCTCCCTGCTACCCCTCACCTCTAACTCTGTTTTTTTGCAAGCAGTGTGGTGAAGCAACTCTGCTGTGCAGCTCCCCATCCCTGGCTGTGCCCTGTCCAGGGTGCTGCTGGTAGCCATCCAGGGCCGGCATCACATGGACAGCTGTGTGGGGGCCCTGAGCGTGAGCGCAGGGAGGATGTCCAGCACATAGTCCCCATTGAGCCCTGGATCCATCTGCATGCCCACACCCATCCCAAGCTCCCAGGCCCCCAACTGGAGCCGTGAGGAGGTGTGTGACCTCGTGGCGCTCTAGGGCGCAGCCAACATCCAGAGGCAGTTTGTGTGGAGTGGCCGCTCGAATGCCCACGTTTATGAGGCTGTTTCAGCCAGGATGCATGCATGAGGCCACTCCCAGATGGTGCAGTAATGCTGTGTGAGGGCCAAGTTCTTGTGGGCATAGTGGGTAGCCATGACTGAGTTCAGTCATCAGCTCAGTAGTGTCCATAAGACCATGCCCTTCATGTGGGAGCTGACCTGCAATTTGGCACCCCGGGATACAGGCTGCACCCCTGTGAGTGCCACCAGGAGGGGCAGCCTGCCCTTGCCTGCACCCCACACTGACACCTGGTGACGTGTCAGTAGAAGAGGGGACCTGTCACTAGAAGAGGGGACCTCAGGCCTTCAGCGCCACCCCCCCCACTCCGCCCACCTCCCTGGCTGCTGCATTCATTGGCAGCTCAGGTAACTCTGCCCAGTGGCTGCTTTGCCCTTGGCCCAGCCACGCACCCTGCCACGAGGAGTGTCTGGCCACGCCACCACCAGCCTCCAGCTCCTCCCCAGGGAGGCCCCTGGCCAGGCACCAGTTTACTACTAACTCCAGGTTGTGGATACCGAGCACAGCTGGATGCTGTTGCTGATGGGGAACCCTGTGCTGAGCCGCCAGCCTTGCCAGCCCCAGATACGTGGTAAGTCCTGCACTGGAGAAGGGCCTTCCCAGTCCCTGCCCCTGCCCCAACTCCCTGCCTGGCCCCAGGTCCTCCCCCACACCTCCCCACAGCACATAGAGAGGCAGGACACAGTTCAAAACTTTATTGCTTGGCCCGCGTCCCTGCAGCTGGCTGGGCATAGGAGTCTCGTACACTGAGGAAGGTGTTGATGCTGGTGGTGATGTTTTCCTCAGCAGTGGGAGGTAGGGATGTGTAGCGCTGCCACAGGTAGCCTTCCAGGTGGCAGTAGAGGTTGTGGGGCAGCCCTGGCTTGCTCACCACACTGGTGTAGCTCAGGCTTCCAAACCGAGAGCATCAGTAACAGCAGGCTGTAGTGGCTTAGACATCCTTCCACCTGCACAAACAGCACACCACTTAGGGCATGTGCAGCAGGGGCACGCTTGGGGCACAGCAGTGGTGTGGAAGGGGGCTTGGGGTGCCTCCCTGGAGAGGTCCCCTGTGGGAAGGGTGGAGATGTGGCAAACAACTCACCCCAGTTCTCAGGGAACAAAGGGCTCCCAGACCCCGGGCACCATGGACTGGGCAGCAGCGCAGCAGAGTGGTTGGCCTGCAGAGAGAAAGGGGGTGGGTGGGGTCTGGAGCTGAGGCAGCAGGTGCTGCCAGCAGCCTGGCCTGGCCCACCCTGGGAAGGGGACAGGGGACACAGGCTCCTGGTCCCAGGGGAGCAAGCGGGCCTGGGGGACTTGGCCAGCAGCTGCCTGGGCCCAGCCCTGCCTGGACAGCTTACCATGGTCCTTGGGCACCCATGCATGACTAACCTATGAAGTGCAGGGCCCTTGGAGCAAAGCATTTTATCCCTGCAATGTTGCAAACTTCTAGAAAAGGCTTCCTTTTCTTGCCTCTGTAGGGCCAACATCTGGACTCAGGGGAAAGGCGGCAGGGCCCTGCAGGAGTGTCGCAGCAGGGTCATTGCCACCCAGACATGCTGGCTGCGCCAGCGGTGCACCACAGACTGGACCTTCCTGCTCCAGTGGCTGGTGGCAGCAGTTGAGTACCAGGTGGCCTGGCAGCAGGCACAGAAGGTGCAGGAGCTGGCCTGGCGGGAGGAAGATATCATCCAGGAGGAGGCACGGGACCGGGCACAGCGACCGGACTGCGACTGGCCAGAGGCCCTGGACCAGTGCTGCGTGGCTAGCTGGGGTCAGCCAGTAGAGCCCACATACAGGGCCCCTCATCCCAGCCCTACAGCATGCCCCCCGCCTGGGCATCAGAGGAAAGCCTCCTCTGCCTCCCGTCCACAGGAGCCCCTGCCATTCTCTCAGCCCATGGGCGTACTGTCCATGGCCAGGGTGGTAGTTACCTGCCGCTGGGCTGTGCGCCCTTGGAGCCCCCACTGCACAGTCCCGTACTCTGGGACTTGGAGAAGGACTGAGACTGATGTATATAGTATTCAGTTTGGGAGGAGTTTTTTATTGTTGGTGGGTGGAGAGGGTGGTGGAGGAGATTTATGTGTTGGGGAGGGGGCTCTGTTGTGAGGGGAATAAAGGTTTTCATTACATATGTCCTGGAGTGGTGCTTGTGGGTGGGCAGGGGGTAGCAGGTGTGTGGTCAGTGAGGCAGGTGGGAGTTGGCTGGGTGCTTCTCCATGTCTTTGTGATCCAGGTGGGGCCAAAGCTCGCGCAGCAGGTCTTCAAAGGGTTATCTGTAACGTGTCAGACCACAGGTCGTCATCTCATTCCTGCAGCACAACATGTTGCCACCAGTGTGGGCTGGTGCAGCAGACCCAGAGGCAGTGGGATTCGTGGGACAGGAGGGCAACGGCGGTCCCAGCAGTGGTCCTGGAACCTGTGGTTGCCAGGACTGGCGGGAACAGTTGTGTGGCAGTGGGAGCCCCGGAAAGCCATGTACCAGTTGTCCAGCAGGCAGCCAGAGTGGGTGGGGGTGTCGGGTGGCATTATGTGGCTGAGCACCAGGTACATGGACTGGCGAGGGGTGAGCAGGGCAGCTGTGGCATTCCTCAGGAGTGGGGGGACCCTATCCCTGGGCACCAGTGCCAGGAGCTGGGGCAGTCAGGGCTTGGAAGCACAGCTGCAGCAGGAGCAGAGGAGGCACATCCTGCCTGTGTCTCTGCCACGCTGCTGCTCTGACATCAGCATCAGCCCAGAGGTCACAGTGCAGAGGGTGTGCTTTTAAGATGGCTGCCAAGTGCTGGCTTCAGTGTGGCTGCCAAATGCTGGCAGCCATGTGGCCAGAGGCTGGAGCTCCCCGCAGTGGCCACAGGGGCACGTTAGCAGGGCTGTTCTGACCTGGGACTAAAGTTAGTCCCTAGTTCCACCACGTGTAGACACCTGTCAAAAAAAATTTAATGTGCATTAGGCTAATGTGCATTAAATTTAAGCCCACTTAGATTAATGTGTAGACATGCTTGCTGACAGAGTATAGCTTTACTGTGCCTAGCTTTAGATACTTAACCAGCTTTAGTTTGAGTTTCTATATACTTTGAGTTGTTTGGTGTATATTAACATAAATTACCAAGTGAATATGTGTCAATATCCAGTAAAAAGTGGATGTAGTTTTCCTACCCCATTTATTAACATCTCTGCCACAGAGAGTGAAGTGGGATTTTTTTTTTGTTCTCCCTTTTTATTTAGGGGTGGGAAAAAAACACTTTCTGAAAGTTTGTCATGGAGATTTATAGAATTCAGTATTTAAAAATGTGCCTTTCCATCACTCTAGGCACATGTACACTAAAATATTTACAAATCCTATCAAATAAATAAAATTCTCACCCATTCAGCTGTTCATGAGTAAACAAAAAATTATCCCCCTGTGACCCCAGTCACTCCCTTCACAACCCATCCCCCTCAAGCATCTGCAAAAACAGATATTCCATAGAACATGTGTTGATGATTAACGGACTTGGGATCTGCTGAACCAAAGGGGGAAAAAGCACGTTTCAAAATAAAGGGCTGAATGCCTGGCTAGCCAACTCTATACCAGACAGGTATCTCTGCTTACATCAAATGCTAAGTATCACATGAGGAGAGTGGTCATTTCTCAGATAGCAAGATTCCAGCACACCATTGAGCTGCATAGGTCAAAACCAAGACTTAAATTGTAGTCAACAACGGATTAGAAACCAACATGCTACAAATGAGAAATATCGTTAAACAGGAGAGTTACTGCATTGTGACCTCTGGGCTGATGCTTCCTGTGTCAGAGCAGCAGTGTGGCAGAGGCACAGGCAGGAAGGGTCAGATCAACCAAGTCCTGGAGCATTTTTAGCAAGTTCTTCAAACTGATACAAAGAGTGCAGTTTTCTAACTCTCATAAATGACAGAATGCAGGTATGGCCACTTATAATACTGGTATTGGGCCATCTGAAATGGGCCAGGTACCTAAAGGATGCCCAGACTATGAAACTCACTAAAAGTGAGCTCATACCCTTCAGGAATTTGAAATAGCAGCATTTGCCTGTTCCTCCATTCTTACCCTCTCTTCTCCAGATTTGCTAGCCAGTACTTATCTATACTCCAATTGATGTTATGGAAGCATTAGAGTGATGTAGCAGTGATGGTCCGGGAATTATTTGAGACACGAGGGTGTTTTGGGGGGTGTTATCTTTTTGGGGGGGGACCAAGGGCATGGTTGGAATGAAATTAGATGAGCTTTCAAAAGCAAGAGATTCTTCATTTTGATGCCTTGCATTCAAAAGCTTGTCTAACTTTATTCCAACTATGTTGTTGGTCCTGTAAAAGATATCTCCCTAACCAAAATCTTTACCAACTGATGTTAGGCACTGGCAAATGAAAAAAAAAATGCCAACTGCATTAGATGAAAGGGATCAAAACAAGTGGATCATCATACACATCCAGAAGACATCACAACCCCTCTTTCTTGACTAATTATCCTTCCTTTACCATTTATACAGAGGAGTGTGACAGAATAAAACCAGAAACACCAGACAGAAAGCTTCCTCAGAGCAAAACAACAGCTGAACACTATGCAGTGGGATCCTTGGGAGGAAAACTGCAGTCTTCATTTAATCCTGCTCTAACCTACATGTGGTGACTACTGAAGGCACCTAATGATCTTAGCCAGCCACCATAGCCAAGGACTGTCATTTACCCAAGCACTACCCTGTCACCCTGGTGCATGAATAAGTTGGTTTCTCCAGTTGCCTTGGTTCATAGGGCTTCAAAGCATTTCAGGTATACAGACCTGCACAGCTCTGCTTATCTGACTAAATGAAAATGCACTCAACTAGGATAGAAATATACCCTCCTGGTGTCGGAGTCATGGTATAGCAGGCACCAGCGTCTGTGGAATTACATATTTTGGTCACAATACCAATGTCAGCTTGCAGTATCGGCTGGCCAAAATGTTTCAAAAGCCATCTTTTCCCTATTTTAATGTCCCTTCTACTTCTAAAAAATACATTGACTTCCTTACTTTTTGGCTAAGGCAAGCATATTATTTTCATATCTAGTTCTTCAGGTACAATGTAAGTTTAGCTTCTGCTTAATTATCAGGTGATATTTACTGTTCTGAAGCCTGTGGGTCATATTCAATAACAAATGAACAAAACAGCACTGAAATCATTTAGAGGTGACTGCTACATAATTGTAGATTTTGGCTTAATGGAGTTATGCTGCTGTAAAGTAGGTGGAAGTGAAACAAGAGCCACGGTCCATCATACCTTTTTCATCTCTAATTACTATGATCTTATAAAAGCAAAACATTTTAAATTAACCTACAAATACGTATGGTCAAATTCCAGGTTAACCCACCAAGACTGGAGAATTAAGAGTTACCTTTAGATATGGAGCCACAATCTGCTCCAAGTTAAACTAGGGCAATCACACTAGCCCAAATCTCTTTGGAGTTACATTGCGGGAGGAGATCACTAAATCTGGCCCACTCTTTAATCACCTTCCATCATAAATACTCAACATTCAAATACAGCATAGGCACAGCAGCCTGGAGTTTGAACCTTAATGCTGTATTGCTTGTTCTTGTGTGGTTGTACTAGGTCCATCATAGCATCTAAAAAAATAAACAATGATTATAAACAATGTTCTCTTTTAAAAGATCTCATCCTGGTAATATACCCCACTAAATTGTAAAATTCAGAACATAATAAGTATTGATGTTTAATGTCAGGAGCCTGTGCAGCCTCTGGTGTGATTTAGTTTTCTACAAATGACTCTAGCGCTCAACTACCAATGCATTTTGCTAATTACATCATAGATTTCTCTATTGATGAACAGAACCTGAATTAACACCGGAGCACTAATGTTACCCTTTCACCATTATTGTTGTACAAGAAGC
>NW_017728950.1:61373284-61378284 GCF_001723895.1 Crocodylus porosus | reverse complement strand
GGACGAAGGCGCCGGGGACCGTTTGCGCGGGAGCCCGGTGACGTCGCTCGCGTTCACCCGCCGCCGGGGCTCAAGCTCCGGCCGCCCCAGCCGCAGCCCTTGGGGTCACCCCCTCGCAGGCATTTAAAGATAACCGCAGGGAAGACGCGGCGGCGATGTCGAGCCGCGTTACAGATTTGCCCGATCGCCTCGGTAGAGCGAGCAATTTTGGAGGAATCCGCTTAAACTACCCCCCTTTCCCGCGCTGCGTGGATTGCACTCATCATCCTCGGTTCCCGGGCCTGCATTTCCTCAACGAAAAAAGAAAAGTAGCCCAAATTCCCACAAGCACCGGTTCCCGGCACTTCCCACCATGCCCCGTTTCCTAGCAGGTGACAGACAGCATGGATCCAGGTAATGCTGTCACCCCCCTCTCTCCCCGTCCTGGATTTAATGTTGCGCCTTGTTCCCCTTTTCTCCCTGTAGCCCGTGGTTTTAGGAGATGAACGCATGGATGCACGGTCGTTCCGGGCCGGAGTGGCGCAGAAGTTGTATTGACATCGAGTTAGAAGCGACCAAACCCCCGAGCGAAACTCGCCTGGGTTGCTTTCAAACGGCAGCGAGTCCGACAAGCCCCAGCCCTGCTGGGGAAGCGGGAGCTTGTTTTGCAACCGTTATCTCCTTAGTTGGCCACCTTGCCCTCTCGCATCAAGCCAAAGGATTTATTTTATTTTATTTCCCTCCCCCTGGAAAATCCGGATCGGTTTCTTGTTTGCCAGCAACTAGCAGGCCTTTGCCTCATGCTCTCA
Source organism: Crocodylus porosus (assembly GCF_001723895.1). Taxonomy (NCBI): domain Eukaryota; kingdom Metazoa; phylum Chordata; order Crocodylia; family Crocodylidae; genus Crocodylus; species Crocodylus porosus. The sequence goes on along the minus strand of NW_017728950.1, from coordinate 61,377,496 downwards.
AATGAGCTTTTCCAAGACGGGATTGGTTTCAGAAGGGGTGGGAGGTGGGTACGGAGGAGTTGAGGTTTTATTTGGACGAAGGGAAAGGTGGAAGCACCTGCACAATGGGATCTGGGGAAACTGCAACTTTTTTCCAGAGTCGGGAGTCCCCGGGGCAGCTGCTGGGAGACGCCGGGCGTGGGGCACGTCGGCATGGGGCGCTGCATTTGCTACACTGCATTTGCCACTGCTCGCCTTGCACTGGCCGGGGCTGAGTTTTCCTCCCCCTGCCTGCGGACCCCTGGATCGAGGCCCCCGCAAAAAATTGTCTCGGTTGATTAACCGAGCCCCGCATTTGTCACGCAGCCTGTTTTAAGTTGTCTCTGCCTCGTCAGTCATTACCCGCTCGCCTCTTTGGCGGAGGGGAAGGGGTGAAGGCAGGCTGCCCGGTGGCAGGGGGCTCGCTGGCTGCAGCTGCGTTACGGTCGCCTCAGGAGAGGGGGAGGGAAGCCCCCAGAGGCAAGGCGAGGCGCCAGGCTGGGGCCTTTCTAGGTCAGCCTCTCAGCGCAACGGGGGCTGGACCCTGGGAGCCAGTGACAGAAGGGTCCTAGGAAGGATCCAGGGGCACGAGGGTCCCAGGAAGGATCCAGGGGTGACGCTGCCGAAGCGGGGGGCAGCAGTGAAGTCCTGCCTTCCCCAGCCTTTCCCAAATTCGCCTCCGTGGCCGGGAAGCAGCGACCTTTCCTACTGCTGTCCGGGCGGCGGGGGCTGCCCCAGCTGATTGTTCTCATAGCCCTAGTTTATTAGTGTGATCCTGGACCCGGATAAGCAATTTTTTAAAATTGTTTTTCATGGGATCAGCGGTGTATTTCATGCCACTGTTTCCCCCCCTTTGCAGCTGCCGGGCGTTTCTGTCCCGCAGTCATGATGGGAGAACAAGCACAAGCTTGCAGTCACTGGCTGACTGGTCCATCCCAGGCTCGGGCATCTTCTGTGCACTGGAGGCGGCTGGGCAGAGAGGCCATGGCACATCTCTATCCCCCTCTGCCCCCCATGTCCCGCTGCCAGGCGGCAGCGGCCGCTTGCAAGGTTGCCCAAATTCACCAGCAGCGATTCCAAGCGGCGGGAAGATCCCGTTGCTGAAGCCGAGAGGCGACGGGAGAGAAGTGCCCCCGCACCCCTGGTGTCGTCAGGGCTCAGGGACGTGTCAGCAACCCCCCGCGGTGCCAGTGCCCGGTGCAACGGCGAAGGGGATGGTCAGCTGGCTGCTTGTGCCCGGGCTCTCCAGAGCTCGCCCAGGTTTGCTTTTTCAAAGCATTCCCAGGCGGCCCCTGGAGATTGCATTTCCTAGACGGTCTGAGCCTGATCCGTGGATTATCCCAAGAAAAATCAACATCGAAGAGCAACCGATTGTCAGCGGGTTCACTCAAATGAAGTTACATTTGGGCTTTGCCCTCCCCCTCCCCTGAGCTCCCGCAGGAGTTTTCCCATAAACGTCTAAAGCTGCTGGATTTAGGAGAACCGGGCACTCTCCCCCTAAATGTTATTTGGACCATATGCTTTGCACATTCATTCCCTTTCACTCTATTCTTCTCGGCGCTAACTGCTAACACGTTATAGTCACCTTGAAATTTCCTCTGCTATTTTCCAATTAAAAGCTTAATAGCCCTGGAAACGGAGTTCATGTGGTGAAGTTTACCATAGCCCCTGCTTCTGAAAGGCTTTCTGCTGGGATTCCATTATGTGCTTGAATAAACCTTTTCTGCAAACAGAAATGGGACTCAGGGTTGTCAGGTGTTGGGTTACAATAGACTTTCAGGCAGGGGACATTTTGCTAACATAAATACAAACCTGTCCCTATAGGGAGATGTTGTCAAATACTAGGATATGGAAAACATTCCCAGCAAATATGAAAAAAGGATTACTGCCCTCTATCAAACGAGCGGTTCAGCCTAAACTCCCGATGTGCACTCAAGTGAAACAGGGGCCCCACGACCTAATAATGGCAGCGGTGGATAGAGAGATGCGTGGCCAGATCGGTGACAGAGCCAGTGAGACTCCCTGCTCTGGTCTGGGAAATCCAGAGCCGCGGATGCAGTCCAAAACATCTTCGGAGAAAGATTTGTCTTGGGGGTCTCGACATAAGATCCGGGAGACAAAAGTTCTTTCCCCCCCAGATCAAATAAAGCCAGTAGAGCCATAGCAGAGCGATAGCATTTATTGCAGTACAGATCATCAAGAACCCATCGCCTCATTCAGTTACCACCTGTCCTAGGTTCATCAATTTTTCCAGGTGGATTCTGTAGACTTTTTTGCCTTATATTTTAATTTTTTTTCTAAACGTAAACACGCTTCCTCATATTTTAAGTTTTTGAATGTAAATTCGTAAGTATGCGTTTGATCTATGCGATTAGTTGTCCCGACTTGCTATAATCAAAACCTACAAGTGATATATTTATACATACATACATACAGTTTTGAATACAGCACAATATGTACATATAGGTACCTATGTATGTATCTCACACTTACGGCTAAATATTCAAAGACTAAGTATGAGATATATAGATATATATCTATATACATCTCACACATCTATCTCACCATTTGTTAATATACGTGTGTGTGTATCTATATATCTATATCTATAGTTTATCTATATACATGCATATCTTATGTATAGATATATATTTATATCTATCTTGTCTAACTCATCTTGTCTATCTCTAGTTCTCCATATCTAGATATCTGTATATAGATATATTGATATATATAAATATCTATAGATACAGACTGATACATATATATAGAGAGAGAGAGAGAGAAAGAGATTTTTTCAAGGGCTTAAAATTGCCTGCAGGAAACGTGGTCTGTGTCTGTGTAATATTCTCGGGGTGAGACGCGCATCAACCAACATAAGAGACACAAACAATACGGGAGAAACTTTGTGTTGCGATTTGGTCATTCCGCAGAAAACAAACGGACCGCGTGCCCTATTCTCGATCTGTTTCAGTTTCCTCGTCATGTAAAAAGCAACAGATGAGTTAGACAAGAAGCCCCTCTCTTCTGATAGCGGCAAGATGTGTGTGTAAAATACGAATCGACCTATCCCCCCAGCTGGGAAAGCGAAGGAGGGTTTTGAAAAGGAACAGGGACCGAGTGAAATCTCAGGTCGCGAGTATCCGTCTCGCACTTTTATTCCTCCGGGGCAAAAAGACTTTCCGAAGTGAAGGAGCGAGCTCTGCGTTTGAAAGTTGCTAAATATGTCACCGCTGCCATCAAACAGCCGCGGCATAAAACTAACTCCTTTTGAACAAAATGTTGGTTAAGGAACAACAAAGGGAAACTTTCAAATGCGGCCACTAGCCCGCGGCACGGACTGAATGTGGGAGCAACAGGGCGATCGCCACGCTCCGAAACTCAGCTCGGGAGGTTGCCCGGGTTTAACAACCGCCTGCGATGAATTCGCCTCATCCCAAGCTGCATTCACGGCGGGTTTAGGGGGGCTATTTTTTCTTCGGGGGAAGGTTGCTGGGAAGCGCCTTTCGTTGCCTGCCCGGGAGCTGGAAAGCGGAGTTACGGACTGCGGGGGTGGGATGCCGGGGAGGGGCTGCCCCGGCGTGGCATGGCAGGAGCCATCTTGGCGAGAAACAGCCGGGCAGGAGGCACGACCTCGGGCGCGCCGACTCCGGCCGTTTGTTTCCGCCAGGACACGCGATCGCGGCCGGCTGGGAGCCGGCTTGCGGAGGGCGCAGGGGCCGGGCCCGGCTCCTTCTCCCCTGTGCAACTTAGCGCGGCGGGTCCCAGTGGTGCAGAGCAGCCGGGGCCCCTCATTGCTGCAGGGGGTGGGGACACTTCCCGCCCTCTTTGCAAGCGGGGGGCGCTGGGGAACCCCCCCGAGAAGCCGCAGGCGAGGGATCGGCTGCCCCCAGCCCAGCCCTGGAGGCGGCGGCAGCAGCAGCAGCAAGCCCCAGGTGGGGGAGCCCCCCTCCCCAGCGCGCGCACTCACTCCTCCCGCCCGCTTCCCAGTGGCTGGAGCGGCTGCCCAGGAGCCGGCGCGCCTCCCGCAGCCCGCCCCCAGGCCGGGCGCAGGTGGGAGGCAGGTGCGGGGCTCGGGCCGCGGCGGAGGCAGAGGCTGCGGCCGCAGCAGCGCGCGGCTCGGGGCATGAACGGCTACGGCTCGCCCTACCTGTACATGGGCGGCCCCGTGTCGCAGCCGCCGCGGGCGCCCCT
>NW_017728950.1:61369495-61373048 GCF_001723895.1 Crocodylus porosus | reverse complement strand
GAGACCGGGGAAACTTGCTCGGCGCGGGGAGCCTCCTCCCGCCGGGGAGGGCTGGAAGAGCCGGCGAGACGGAGCCTTGATCCGGATGCGGTGGGTCCTGCTCGGAGCAGGCTTGGACGCCCTCCCTGCCAGCCCTCATTGGCCGTCATTCCCGGGGCGTGGGGGGCTCAGGCTGAAGAGGATCCCCCCTCCCCCCAAAATCTGGGGTCATCTGAGCCCATTAGTCTTTCCTGCTCAAGTGGAGCCAGCGAGCTGTAAGGTCCCTTCCACTCCTAACAACTATGAAAAGAAATCTCCCCTTCCCTGAGATGAGCTGCCTAGAGCAGCAGTCTCCGAAGTGGGGTGCAGGAAGAAAATATTAAAACTTCTATTTAGATGTATATTTTATATAAATATACATATATTGGGGGTGTGTGCTCAAAAATTTTTTACTGATAGGGGTGCGCGAATATAAATATACAGTTATTTGGAGGTGCGTGCTCAAAAATTTTTACTGATGGGGGTGCGCGATCAAAAAAGTTTGGAGACCACTGGCCTAGAGGACGCTGGCCTGATGCAGAGCAGGGCTGCTGGGCTGATCTGGGCTTCCGTGCGAGGAGCCCGGGCCTGGGCAGTTGAGGAGAGGCTGAAGAGAAAATTTACCTGCTTGTCTAGGGAGGGTTTGGAGAGGGATGATCCTGCCTTGCATGAGGTGACCTCTCAGCCCTGCAAAGTCCACGGGCAGGAAAAAGTCGGTGGGGATTGATCACTGTCTCTCTCAGCGGGCAAGAACCAGGGGGGCAGAAAATGTAAGGAGAAGGTAGGAAGTTGAGAAGAAACAAAAGGAAGCTCCTTTTCATGCAGTGCCTCAAGGCCTGCGGGACTCCTTGCCCCCAGACATGGGGGAAGCTGATGGTTGATGCAGGTTCACAAAGGGACTGGACACCTTCTTGGAGGAAAGGGGCAGCAGGGGCTAGTGAGCAGGGGGGTGAGGGGCACAGCCTCTGAATCAGCCCCGCATGCTGGGGGCTGCACGTGAGAGAGGAGTGGGGAAAACCGTGCTCAGACCCACTCCTCCCTCGCTTTCAGCTCCACTCTCTGTCCCTGCGTGACACTGGGCAAGAGGAACCCATAGGCTGACCCAGGAGATGGCAGCTTGTATGGCAGGGTGAGAGCAAAGCCCCCCATGCCCAGCCCGATTGAATTCATTCCAGGCCAGATCCATGGCTTGCTCCCTCCCCACTCGTCCCAGTGCGGACTGGCAGCGGAGATGAGTGGGAAGGGGCAGCTCCCAGCCAGCAGGCACCGCCTGGCCCTGTGGTGGGACACAATCAGGTCCCCCTCGGAGCCTGCTTTTCCTGCCCGGCTCCCCCACCCCCACAGATCCTGCCCTGTTTGTGTGCTCTCCTGGGGCAATGTGAGAGTGGGGGCAGCAGTTGCTGACATTTGTTTACCTCGTTCTTCAGCCCCTCTGAATAACTTTACAGCTAACACCTTTTTTTAGAGTTTTATTTTTGTTTTGGCTCAGCAAAATCATTCTGGAAATCCTCCTTCCTGAGGGACAGAAGCTCCTTGCACACAGAGGGGCTGCCAGGCTGCTCCTCACAGCCCCAGCAAAAGCCTGAGATGGAGAAGGCGCACAGAGAGCAGGGACACGGCCTCTGAGCCAGGGGAAGGGCCAGGGGGGTTTCCAGCCCTCTTCATCCCCACACATGGCAGGTGTGGGGGAGCGCTGTGCATCCCAGCAGCCCTCATAGTCTGTGGGGGCTGCTGCCCGTGGGGAGGGATCCCCCAACGGACAAGCTGAGGCTTTCTCAGGCTCGTCCCCACTCCATCCCGGCCCGTAGGAGCGACGCAGGGGGCTTGGCTGGACCCCGGGACTGGTGCATTGAACTCCGAGGGCCCCCGTCTGCCTTGGAGCCATGTGCACTGGTTCCTTGGGGCAGCCCGCTTGTCCCTGGTAGTCTGGAGTTGCACTTTGACTCTTGGGGGTAGGTCTTGGAGGGGTTTAACACTAAGTTAAGCTGGGTCATTGATTAACAAGTCCACTCTGAGACCTCCTCTCCAGATTATGATTTTCAAATTGTACAGGAGGGCTTCCATCTCTTATGGGGTTTGGGGGGGGGGGCAGGGCTCAGCTGCCCCAAGCTCCCCCATAATTTGGACCCTGGTCTGGAGGAAGGTAGGAGCCCTCTTATGCAAGGGTGCAGGGTGAGTTGCCCTGGGCCCCAGGCTCCACTTGCTCTGCCCTGCTTGGTTGCTGGCAGGGCAGGCAGGCTGGAGTAGAGGCTCCCTTGTTACCCCAGCCACCTGGCCCCCCAAGCCAGGAGGTCTCTCCCTTCAGTGGGAGTTTTGCTCTCTCATGGGGAGACCTGGGGATGATGCCCAACCATTGCAGCTCCGGGGAGCCAAGCTGCTGAGGGGGGAGCTGGGCAGAGCAGCCCCATACCACTTCCCCCAGCACCCTTCTGCCCGAAGCCCTCAGGTGCAGCATGTGTGCGGCGAGGGGCTGTCATCTCCCTGGAGTCCAGCTGTCTCCTCCTGTGCCCCACACTTGCTCCCAGAGCTGCCCTCTCCCACCCACAAGCCAGCAAAGTAAAGCCCCCCACTTTCTGGGCCCTGCAACCCCAGCAGGGAAATAAAGTGGCTGGAGGACTTTCCTAGCTCATCTGAAACTCAGGACATTTAAGAGAGCGGGGGTGATACCCCACCAATGCCTTGGTGGAGGGGCAGGGGTGGCAAAATCTGGCTGGGGCATCCACAAACCCAGGGGAAGGAACTTGACATGAGAATCCCAGCCCTGCTCTCTCCAGAAAGTGAAACAAATAAAGTCCGCCAGCAGGACATCAATCTGGCGGATAGGAGCGATATTGACTTGCCAGGCCCAACTTTTCTTTCTCCTGATATATGAACTTCCCCGCTTAAAAGATTACAGTAATCACAGGAGGACAGTGTAAATCGAATCTGATAGCAATAACTTTTGGAGAAGGTCAGGCTCAAGTGAAATGTTACCAAGCAACAGGCATTTTGTTTGCAAAATACAATCAAAGAGCATTGATGAGAAATTCTTCCGTGCCAGCCAGTCAGCACTTTCTGCTAACAGCTTTACAGGGGGAAAAGGAGTAAATCTTCATAAATCAAACAGCCCACTGTACTCCCAGCCCCTTCCCTTCATGTTGCACTTCTTCGTGGAAGGGAAGGAGGGTTTGGCCCATCTTCACTCTGGCTGCCTTCCTGCATGCAGGGATATACTCTTCATTAGCTTGTTCGTAGTCCAAGTTGCAATTCACTGTGTTCCTGAGAAAGAGGAAATGGACAGTGAGGCCGATATACCTCATACCACAGAATCATGCACTGCAGAGAAAGCAGCCTTCCCTGTGTAGTTGAATGAACAGGGTTTTTCTTAATTTACAATGAAATCGGAGAGCATAGATAGTTTTGTGATCACTTTTCCCTAATAGAGGATGGTGTCTGTAGAGCGCACCATACTGAGAGCAAGGTAATTGGGCCAGGGATTGTTTCCCAGTAAGTCCAGGCTTATATACATTTATAATTTTTTTATATAAAGTTTATA
>NW_017728950.1:61331001-61369395 GCF_001723895.1 Crocodylus porosus | reverse complement strand
TATAGGTTTTATAGTTGGTCTAATAAAAGGTATCATTTCTGAACCAAGGGTTCTAGAGTTTTGCATTTCTTTTGGTCTCAGACCAACACGGCTACCAAATACATCCCTTGTCCAGGCTTATGTTTTTGGTGCTTAAGTCCACATTTCTAATTCTATGGCCCCGTTACTGAGTCTTGAGTACCTCCCAATCTTTTCTTATCCTTCTGACCTCCTGTTATAAATGGGGAAGTGAGGTGCAAAGGTAGTGTCTTGGCCAGTTGTATAGGATGCCGAAGCCCAAGGAGGAATTGGCACTTGGTTTCCCAAGAACCACCTGCAAATTTTACCCTTTGAAGACTAGTCCAGGAATAGGGAGCTTTTCCTGATTTAGAGCCCTTCCTTTGAGCAGGCTTACTTCTGAAATGGTCCTGATCTCTTTACTGGAAACTCTTTTTTGAATAAAGTTGTACCCAGTGTGAGCCAGGGTGTTGGAATCTGACACTGACTATAGGTATCTTAATTTCTCCCTGTTTCCTTACATGTCTGTATGTTACCCTAAACAGTTACTTTTCCATTTCATATTTTTACCTTTCACATAAATGGCAAGTATAATGTTCCCACTTCTTATTAGTAGTTACAAGTGTATGTAAAAACAGCACTAAAGAGGCATGTGAGATCTTCAGTTATTTCCCTCCCAAGTTTCCTTTAGTACTCACAGCATAACATTGTCCAAGGGGGAAATTATGAGCAGTGTGCAATGTAGTGGGTTTCATTTCTTTAACTCGATGCAAGTTTTACACGTCTTTAGTTTCATGACTCTCCCTCTGATATTTTAAGTGTCAGTTCATTACAATAATAGAAATGGGGATAAAAGCAGATATGTGTGGGACCGGCATAAATTTGGTTTACAGGAAGATCTCTCTTAATTGTGGTACAGTTTAGAGCTATTTGCACAAAGGTCATCAGTGGAACCATTAAGCAGAGAGGTACTTTGTCCAAAGTATTAAACAAGTTTCCAGTAAATGAACAAATTAAAGAGAGAGTTTTTTCTCTTTCTGAGATACTTTCAGAATATAAGTATAAATCTCCTTAAACCATTGTCATAGCATTTGAGCACCTTGCCATCTTTAATATGAAATGTTTAAAGGAAAGCTATGCTATATTATCTCCCTCAGAATTTACAATACTTATTTTCATGCATGTATACATGAAATATTAAAATTAAATATATATGCTTATGCATAGAGAGAGCTATATTTTTATTCATTTTTATCTATTCTTGTATTTATTTATAAAGTTTGTGTATGTGATATGTTATAGCAGTTCACCATACATAGCATAAATGAAGAAACCAATTCTTTTTAATTTCCTCAAGGCTAGCAAAAAGTTCACTGAATGTGAGCCATAACCGCATTGTCAGAACCAGTATACATTTTATTTAAAATGTACTAAATGTTTGTCTGAGGCCAAGGTTTCTTACTATAAAGTTACTATAAAATTCTGACTACCTTTAGTTAGTAAGTATTACAGGAAGATACAGTGGTCTTAGAACAAAGAATACATTTATTTTTAACGAAATGTGTATTTCAATAGTGGAAGCTTGTGAAGTATTTGGAAGCAATGCAAAGTTGATGTGCTAAGTGTGGTGGCTCAGCAAGTCATATTTCTGCATTTTAGCATCCGGAATGTATTTGTATAGGTTTGTTTGGTTATTTGTCAGTTGTTATTCTCTGCTGATTGAAAGTTAGTGAAAATCTAACCTCAAAAAGGCAAAAATGTAGAAAGAGCCAACAGGACATTTTCTTTGCCTAGTCCCACCTGCACACCATTTACAGGGTGGCAGGGAAACTGGTGCTCAGATGAGTTGCACAAAATAAACAAATATTCTTCCCGGCAAGAAATCCAAGCGATCTTGCCGGGACTTTGGGGTAGGTGAGTTGGTGTATGCCATCCAGTTCAGTTCAGCAGGAAAAGAGGTTTCCAACTGACATCCAGGCAGAGACAAATGTTATTATTAAGATTCGGCCAGCTTTGCTATATATTATTTTCTAAATATTTACTAAGTTTAAATAGGGTCACAGGGCTCTAGTGCCAACAAGGAGCTAATCTATCCCTAGTTAATTTACATTATCAAAATCCACTTTTGTTGATCTTGTGAGATGCATGTGTATCCTTCCTGCCCCACTCCCCAACAGACATACACACACATAATGTATTGGATGTTTTAGTAATCATTAGCTTACATATCTAGTTAAGAGTGAGGATTATATAGGGAAGTGGGTTGTGGCAGTATCCTGATGTTCTTGAAGTCGGTGTGTGTGTGCGCGTGTGTGTGAACTTTTGGCTCTTTTAAATATGCTTATCTTTTTAGAATTTAAATGTCTAGAATTTAAAAATAATTTTTAGCCAAATTTATAAAGGCAGGTATTAACAAATGTTATTTCAAAAAAGAAATGTAATAAAACCCTGAAAGTAATATTTTTTTTCAGGACAGAGGCCATATTTCCTTGATTTAGGAGATGCAATGTATTATGCTTTTTTATGTCTATTTGCTATGTTACACAGTGCCTTGTGCTAAATGGAAACAGCAGTAAATATATTTTGGAAACAAATATTTCTGAAATATATGTACTCGCATATCAGTTACCTGGTAATACTGGGCACCATAGCATGATCAGTTCATGTTCAAGTGCTTCCCCACAGGAAATTACTGTGGAATGGCTACAGTTGCAGTTGCTTCTTAACCTTCAGACTAGAGTCCGGCAGTCCTTTCACATGTGAAGCTTCCAGTGACTTCAACAGAAGCTGCACATGCAGCCTTTAGGATCAGAACCCTAAATAGGTGCATTGCAGCTGTGTGCTAGGCATGAGGCAGGGCAGGATTGAGAGTAGAAAGTCTTCTTCCATAGTAATTAATGGCTAGTCTACATATAGTTTCTTCGAACAAACTTATGTCAATTTAAAAATATTTATAGGGGTTTGGCTTGTTGGAGTATATTTACTCATGGAAACATTTTCTGTCCCCCACCTTCCCCTTTTACTACTATAGTGGGAATGACATGCTGAGAGCATGGAGGAAATGCACAGACATTGTTTCCTGAATGATATAACGGTACATACAACTATTACTTCTCATAGAGTGTCATAGAGCAAAATACGGTAAAGCCCTGGCCTGATATTGCTTTTTAATATCTGTTTTACAACCTTTAAAAATAGTCATACTCTTCTTGGGGTTTCCCCATATGCTGGATTTTTCTGAAGGAATGAGTAGGGGGGATGAAATCTCCACAATGGCTTTTCCATTGTTGAATTCCTTTTGAGTTATACTTTGTAGGGCATTGGTCCTCTGCAGAATGAATGATGCAGATCTCAGGAGCTTTAGGAAAGCTAGGAGGACTGATGATACTTAGCAAGCTGCAGCATGTGGGTCTCAGGCCTGGCTCTGGAGACCCAGAGTCTCTTGTTATGTCTGTTCATAGAACCCTGAAAAACGAGGCTTTCTCAGAGCAGATGAGCCTGTGTGCAAGATTGCATTGACAAGATTGATGCAAAGATTGATGACAAAACATAATATAGCTGCAACTCTGGGGGTATCCTTAAGCCAACTGAGGGTCATTGTGAATCCCAAGAATCTCCCCCCTTCCTGACAGTATACTCCCAAGGATATAACTTAGGCTCTGTTTCCTTATCTAGGGATGTAGGAAGGCAGAGGATGATACCTCTGCCCCTCTTCTGAGTGGATGAGAACTGCGTGTGCATCTCAGGTGTTGAGCTGGCTGATAAAACACTTAATCAGCACCCTGGCAAAATTAACTTTCCTTGTCCAGATGACTACTAGGGAAGACATGCTATGCAGTGTGCAGTGGGACACTCCTACTTGTTTATCTCAGATCTGTTTAAGTAGTTCATAGTTCTGAATTAATGCTTAGTAGTATACTTTTGCAGCTCCAGTGCATTTCACTGTCTCTGTGCTGCTTCCTGTTCTAAGAGGGCTGATAAGTGAGTTGGCCTGGTTAAAATGAGGCCTCAGAACAAAATGTTTTAGTGCTCTGCATAGTGTTTATTTAAAAAATGATAATGGGAATCAGATTCCATGCGCCTCACCCTGAGCAACAGCAATATGCTTAAAACACAGTCCCAATTAAATCCATGGAGCTCTGCAGAGAGTCGAGTTCTGTTCTGCAGGCCTGTCTACACGTGCCTGTTAATCTGCAGGAATAAGCTCTTGGCTTCCTCCTCTGCAGGATACAATGGCAAGCTTATAAATCACAGCCTAACTAGAGCCCCCAAAACCTATGGGACCAATCCTACCCCTCCCCACCACAGAGAGAGTGGGAATTGCATGGTCTACTGCCTGGGGGCGAGGACATTGATGTCAGAGAGCCAATGCAGGGGATCTAGATAGATTGCCATAGAAGAGTGCCACTAATGTAGTTTGGCTTGGTGGAGCTGACTTGACCTGCTGGGTCCCCTCTTCAACACTCAGTCCAGTCACTAAGGACAAGATTCAGTTCAAAAAATTACTTACAAAGAAGTTGAATCTAATATCCAGCAGCAGTTTAGTCTACTATACCCATTCTCTGGCTATGTATTGTAGAAAGACTATTTACAAGAAGGTGTAATTTGCACAGTGGACACCAACTGTCTCCATTAAAGAATTCTGCATCAGTTTGAGTACTAGTATTTTATCATGGCACGGCACGGCAGAAGAAGATGGGTTTAGGTACAGATTCATAAAGTTGGCATAACAAAAACCTTGGTGATTCTTACCTTTGCTAGATTCCTAGATTCCTGCTTCATTCGTGTAATGCATGTAAAGAGGTTTGCTCTAGCTGAATGGACTAATTCAACTGCCTTCTGCTTTACAGATGTGGGTGAGGAACGCTTGGGGGACACGAGCGGAACAGACAATGCTGAAACCTACAGTGACAAAGACACGGACCAAAGGAGTTCCCCAGATGCGACAAAAGTGAAAAACTGCTTCACTCCTGAAAGCCCTGAAACAGTGTCAGTAGATGAAGGAGGTTATGCAGTACAGAAAAACGGTGGCAGCACAGAGAGCAGGCCAGACAGTCCCAAATATCACGCAGAACAGAATCATCTCCTGATAGAAGGTCCATCGGGGACAGTTTCTCTGCCTTTCAGTTTGAAGGCCAACAGACCTCCACTTGAAGTGTTAAAAAAAATCTTCCCCAACCAAAAGCCGACTGTGCTTGAATTAATCTTGAAGGGCTGTGGGGGCGATCTGGTGAGTGCTGTTGAAGTCCTTTTGTCCAGCCGATCGTCAGTAGCCGGTGGGGACAGAACTTCTGCGGAATCTGATGGTCTTGTTTTGCCTTCCAATGGGCACATTTTTGAACACACACTGAGTTCATATCCTATTTCCTCTTCCAAGTGGTCTGTAGGATCAGCCTTTAGAGTTCCAGACACACTGAGATTTTCCACCGATTCTAGTAATGTTGTGCCAAATCCTTTGGCTGTACCTTTACAGCACCCTTTCCCACAACCACCCCGATACCCACTGATGTTGAGGAATACTTTGGCAAGAAACCAGTCCAGTCCTTTTCTACCTAATGATGTCACTTTGTGGAACACCATGACACTGCAGCAGCAGTACCAGCTGAGGTCCCAGTACGTCAGCCCTTTCTCTAGTAATTCTACCAGTGTCTTCCGAAGTTCGCCTGTCCTTCCTTCACGCTCATCAGAAGATCCTAGGATTTCAATCCCTGATGATGGATGTCCAATTGTGTCTAAACAACCTATTTATACAGAAGATGACTATGATGAAAGATCTGATTCTTCAGACTCTAGAATACTCAATACATCATCTTAGAATGACAGTCGATATGTGATAACTAAATGATATTTGCAAAGCAGCTGAACTACTGGGCATCAAGAAGAGGGAGGCATTCCCTATGAACTTCTTGCAATTAAATAAAAAAATGACTTTGCTTGGTATTGTACTTTAGCAATAAAGACATAACTTATTTAATTTCTTGCACTTCACTGGATAATGCCAAATAGCTATACTTTAGTGCTGAATGTTCATTACAAAGGAAGACTCTTATGCTAAGAATAGTTGTGGGACTATGGAACATTTATAATGGAATCTAAAACTGATGGTCTGCCTTGCTCCTTAACTCAGACAACTGGGAATGTTAAAATAGAATACTTGAATGCTGTTTTATAAGAGAGGATTCCTCAGGACACAAGAAATCAAACAAAAGTAGTTCAGTTGCAAATGGACTAAAACAGGGACCTTATATTCCTATGACAATAATCATCCGTGCATTCAAAAAGACTTACTGCACATGAGATTAGTGTGAACTGCTTCTGTGCTGTTTAAGCTTGGACACTTTTTAGAGACAAATAATATTAAGAATTATTCTTTTCACATGGATAGGTCAAAACGTGTAATGTCAGTGTAAAACCAATTACAGCTGTGAATTGCATGAAATGTATTGTGAAATGAACACAAGATTAAACATTGTCAGGTTAATGTAGCATGCTAAGGACTCTAGAAAAATAAACTAAGAAGATTATCTTGGTCTGTCATTCATACTTGGGAAAAGAACCTTTCTGAAGATAGAAGGCCAGATACTTTGCTGGCATAAATGTGTCTAGCTTCACCAATGCCAGGGGAAGTAGGCCATTTTGTACATGTGGAGGATCTCTCCCGCTATGTTGAAGCCAGTGAATGAATATGACAATGAATAAAAATCTATAAAGGTGTTGTGTCTTGAAGATATGTGTAATAGGGTTGTGAGGGCTCGGCAGAGTAAAACAGAGTTTGTTATTTTAGAGAGAAGCAGAAATAAAGGATGTTACTGCATAGCTCCTTTTTTTCCTCTGCTTGAGTGGCATGGAGGAGAGGTCATATGACAATAGAAGACATTAAAGCAACTTGTAACTTACAAATATTTATTGGTTTCAGATTCAAGAATGATTTATTGCACGTGTGCATGGTATTAATTCAGTCCCTTTCATGAGCATGGCAAAGCAGCACTAAGCACCATCTCCAATGCTATACTAATTAAAACACTATAGCAATTGCGCTTCTTTTAAAGTATGCTTTAGATTTCCAGCACAACTTTTAAGCCTTTCGCTAAAGACCACCTATGCTTGTCAGCTCATTGGTAGTACTGTAACCCATATTTCAGTGTAGGTAAAATATAATGGGGTGTTCATTATGTCCCCCATCAAAACAATTCCAGTGCTAGCACAGCAGGCCCTGAAGCTGAATGGATGCAGCTCTAATACAAATCAGACATATTAATATCAATTTTGTTGCAGATCAGTGGCACTTCTGTTCTATCCCATACTTTCATACTTGGCCATACCATGTTACAGGTTCACCTGAAATTTTTTTTTTTTTTTTACCATTTTCTTAACTGCCAGTGAACTGAAAAATCAGTTATTTACACAACTCTATTTTAGGCCAGCAGAGTGAGAGAATATCACTGTTTATACTTACCGTGTAGCAAGAATTCCAGATGTATCAGAATGATTTACCTCTCCTCCTTCCTGAACAGGGGGAGGGTCATTTCTTACCTTTGGCCTAACACTAAAAATAGTTGCTCAGATTCTTAGATGGAAGGACCTGCTCATTCCCATTTCACTCTCAGTGTAAACCAGACATAACTCCTTCAGTTGACAATGCTATTACACTACTGGTATTTTAAAAAGCACTCTAGGAGTGGAATTAGGCCCAGAGGAGGGATTTTAGCTCATTCTTTTCACTGTCTCTGCATTTATTTTCTGGCATGACTGACAAAAGCCAACCCTCTGTTTTTCTTTTATTCTCTAAAAGTTAGTAATTGTGAAAATCAGGGTGTCATAGTACTGATAAGAACCTGACAAAGAAAGCCCGCACCGTACAAATTTCCCCACATAGCTCTGCCAATGCATATCTGCAAATGCAACAGTGGTATTCACCCAGTCAGTCTCAGACCGCTCAATTCATTGCGTGACCAAGAAGGAAGGGCCAGGACCAGAAAAGATCCTAGCAGTTGTGCAACATTGTGGGGAGACCTTTTAGTGTGGACAATGGATCCCTATGGATTGCTGCTACTATAATAATTTCACTCTTGAATTAAGTCACATTTGAATCCAGCTTTCCACAGGCTGAGCTCTAACAGGATAATGCTGGCTGCCATCTGTTTCTGCAGCTTCAGTGATTTGTCACAGCAGTATTGTGAGTCAACAGTTTTCTCCCCATTTCAGTAGCTTTTTCTTCACAGTTGTGATAAATTATATTTACACTAAGTGGCTCTGTTCCTATTAAAATCAATAGGGATATGTGTGCTATTGGATTAAATGGAAACAGATGAGACATAGATGGTCTTATTTCTTGGTAGAATTGTTGCTCGTGACTAGTTAAATTGCTTCAGGTATGATAGTTATCTCTGTAGGTACATTGGCATTTTCCAACTCCATCCTGTGGATTGATTTTGGATTTAGTAAACTTAACATTTCTAAACTGGAGCAAGTATTTCTGCTTTTGAAGACCAGAGCTGTATAAATAAAAACTAGGAGTAACCTAGGAGCTATTGACCAGCCACCCAAAAACAAAACTAAGAATGGAAAACCCCGTGCAAATCCAAGGGAAGATGTTTTTGACAGTAGGGTGGTGTGCAGTAGGGCGAAGTCTAGCAACCAGCTAGTGCTGTTGGGTTTTTAAATTACTGCTGTCATTGTTAACGTTCCATAATTTTATGTGGGGTGAAGGGAAAATGGTAGTAAAATACTCATTTCTCCTTTATGAGCCTGACCCAGCAACTTCCATTCACTTGATAACTCTAGAAATGAGAGGAAGTTTAATGGTTAATTAAGAATTTGGACCCCATGGGTTAATTCCTAATTCTGCTACAGGCTGCCCTTGTGACCCAAGGCATGTCACTTAATCAAATTTTCTACCTGTGAATATGAGGATACTAACTATGGTTCTTCATTCTATTAGTAACAATTAGTAACCATTGTGGAGTGCTTACAATCCAGCAGTGATTATCAAAGTAGGGAGAGGGAGGGAGGGAGGTTGGCTGCTACTTGGAGTCAGGAATGTTTGTGAACAAACCTCACAGAATTGATACAGCCCAGCCTTCTTTATTGGCTGTCTCAAATATGCTTGTGGTTCCTCCTGCAGGGACCTACACTTGCCCACGTTAGAGGTCTGAAGGGGCATCTCTAGAACATTTGTTGGGTGCATGGTAAACAGGCTCAGCTCACATTTGTGCTGACATATTTGAAAAATGAGTTTGATTCTCTCAGTATACTGTTTCAGTGATTCATTCTTTATGTGCATTTACTCAGCGGACATGAGTGGGGAAATAAGATTGATGCTAAATTTATATGTTAATTTTAATATTGAAGCTATCCTGTATTTGACGAATAAGATCAATTCTTCAATTTCATTTCTTATATGGTACTGCATATTGTCATTACTGGAAAATAAAATTATTTCTGAAAGCACACTACCCAAACTCCAATTCTAGTGGACATATAACTCTCTGAGGCATCATTCTTCTCTCTTCCTGATAATGAAGTCATTCAGTACAGTATTTAAACATTCTCAGAGTACAATTTTTGACTGGATGATAACAAAGAAAAATCTTTTCACTTTAAGTGGTAATTATTTGTTAATTTGTTCCAGGTGACATTTTGTAACGGTGAGCCCAGATGTGGTCCACAGTTCATTACCTCTCTGTGGGACTACGGCATATACAATTCAGAAATATCTTGGATTAAGATCCACTGTTGGTGTTATTAGAAATTAATGACAGTAATTTTCAAGTAGCTTTGGTGGTTGGTAGCTATTGTCACTGCTTATAGTCTGACCCTGAAGGGCTTATGGCTTGATTTTTGACTCCATTGGGAATGCTCAGGACTTGTCAATATCCAGCCCTTAGATTGCTGCCAGCTAAATGAATGTTTAGAGAAATGTGTACTCTGTAGAAAGCATCCTGCAATCCAAAACCAGGCTGTACTGAACCTGCTGCAGAGAGTCTACCTACAACTCCTTGCTGATGTGATCATCTGCAATTTCCCTCTGAAGTGGGAGGGAACAGTAAGTATTTGGTACTTCATAGGACTTGGGCTGTTATATTTTCTTCTTTTTTATATTAGGGGGGCACTAGACTGCTCTCTAGTGAATTGAGCAAAGGTCTCAGAGGCATAGCATCTTGCACTTGAAACCTTGTTCTGCCAGTTGACTTGGTGTGTGACCTGGGAAAATCATTTCACTGCCTGCCTCAGCTTCCTTCTTTGTAAAATAGGGAGCACATTCCCTCCCACTTCATAGGAACGTTATGAGGAGTGAGTCATAAAGAGTTTTGCAAATGTAAAGTGCCTTGTAATCCAATCTTATTAGATTGGCCTTGAATTTCCACAAACATGACTTGGAATCATTTCCTTTCCATACCTTTTAAATATTGTATATATAGCAAAGGATCCTCTGTTCAGCAGAGGAACTTAAAGCAGAATTCCCAGCTTCAAGCATTCCAGTCATGAGACAGCCTTCCTCTTTCCTCCTGCCTCAACATAATGAAATTGGCTAGAAACCATGCGATTTTTTTTTTTTCCAGTTGTCCTCATTCGCCTTCTGGGTTATGAGCCTATAGGCTTCGGGTCTTCAAACTCTTTTCTTCAACAGTGAAAGCTCAGGCTCTCAAATGATGACCTGATTCCACAGGATAGCACTTTCATTTTAGTTAGAGAATTGCAATGGACTCACAAGACTTATGATAAACTTGTACCATTTGACTCCTTTCTCTTTTCCTTTACAAAGGTGATAAAGAAGGAAATAATAAAATGAGGACCCCTGCCCCAAGTAGAGGTTCAGCAATAGCGCCAAGATCCCTTCCTTCTCCCAAGTTTATAAGCAAAGGGGCTTCTTTTTCCAGGTACTGCAGTGTTTGAAAGAAGGTCTGGGAGAAGCAGTTCTATTCAGGGTGGTTTGCTCTGAAACAGGTACATGGAGGAACTGATGTTTCTCCCAGCAGTAGGAATTTTCAGTTCATGGTCGCAGCCCTCTCTCATCCCCCAGGAAAGAGGATATTTTGCTAATGAGGGCAGGGAAGTCTGTGGGAAGATGGCTTCTGAGAAAATACTGCTGAGTCAAGGAAGATAATTATTTCAGAGGTCTGTGTTTGGAGATGCTCCCACTCTTGTCTCTGAAAATGACTAAAACTTCTCTACCCTAAAACGAATAGTAACTGGGAATAGTTTTCCATCCATTGACTCCTCTGTGAAATCCTATGAAATATGAATGTTCATTTCTACCCAGGAGAAATTTTACAATCTTTTCTCCAATGCCTGATGATGGGGGTTTGGGCCCGAAAGCTTGCAATTAAAAAAATTTTTTTGCAAAAATCTTATTGGTCTAATAAAAGATTTTATCTCTACTACAAGTCCTGATTGCCTTAATCATTGCACATTTAGTTTAGTACTTCTAATAAGAGGTACTAACTGATCATGCAGTAACTAGAGTTACTGTGCAGTAGTGCCAGTGCATGGTTTTTTAGGGATACTTATTGTGGATTGGCCTTATAACACTGCTCAGTAGGTGGTTAGCTTGTTTAATAACCATTATGCTGCTGCGCAGTGTTATTAGACTAATGCACAGTAAGCTTCTTGTGTAAATGTGTCCATACACTTGTTCCCCTGTGTGACTTGGAGGTGTATGCTATCTAGGCCTGGTGAAATCAGTGAAAAACTTTCCATTGATCTTAGTAGACTTTTGAATAGGCCCATAGCAAATGTACTAACAGCAATAGAAAAACACCTTCCTTACCTAAGGCCTTGCTTACATTTTGCATTTCAAGGAGGTTTGCAAAGAGGGCTAATTAGTGCTGTCTCTTGGAACATCTGGACAATCAATGTTCAGTCAAGGGCTCCAAAAGGAAAAGGAAAAGATTTGTTGTTTAGCAAGGGCAAAGTAGGTCTGGACTGTTTCTCTATTTTAGAACTAGAAAAGTAACTGACTTCATGGAAACATCAGCTACTTCTTCAGACTAATATAAACACGTACTTGTAATGTCAGACCTGAGACATCTTTCATGTGTAGGGTTACATTAAAACCAACAGTTTGACAAGAGATGCACAGTCACACCCAGCAATGACCTGTATTGGGAAGGACTGTAACTCTGATTACTGAAATCAACAGTAAAACCTCAACTGACTTCAACAGGAGCAGAGCTGAGCTAGCTGTGAGATATGTATGTGTAACCTAAGGGTCATATGGATAGAAATAAGAGAAGAACTTAGTCTTGTATTTTTAATTTATTGTAAAGCCCTTCCTAGCTATTCATAATTAACTATGCAGAGTTAGAATGATTGATAGAAAATGGTAATAGTACTTTTTTAATTTTTAAAAAAGTGCATTTTGATTTTTTTTTTGGTCCAATAACAGCAACACAATTTTTTAAACATGCATGCTAATATTTCAAAGGGTTGGGTTTCCATTGTCTTCCACTTGCATTTCTCATTCATACCTTTATAAAGTGAGTATATATTAGTAATCTTCCCTAAACTGAGTAAGTGGAGAATGATGACTAGCAATAATCTTACATACCTTTTCCACCCATGTAACTGTTTATAGAAAGGTGAGAGTCAGTAGAATACAGTATAAATAAGTTCAGGGAGTGAAATCTTATGGGGCCAAACCTTGCACCATTGAAGCCAATGAAAATGTTACTGTTGGCTTTAGAGGGAACAGAGAGAGTCATAGCCTGAGACATTAGGCAGTGTTTCCCTACATGCAGGGGCGTGTGGTTGCCATGGCAAAAATAGCAGTCACACAAATTTGTGCCACTGCTTTTTGCCACTGTGCATGCCCCTGCACATGGAGGGGGGAGGCAAATTGTGCTGGCCACCTGTGCTGGCCCTAGCACTCTTACCTGGGGTCCTGGGGTAGCATCTTGATTGCAAAACACCACTTAATCTTGGTGTTCTGGATTCCTGACTCCTACTCCCCCAGGAACACTAGCTGTTCTAAGGATTTACTTGGCATATAGGCACAGAGGAGGCACGCCTGCATGTTCATCAATGCACTGTATTTACAGTGCATTAAGTTTCATATCTGTAATAACAGGTAATTGACACTACTGCGCATTAGTGCAGATGAACACTTTTTGTGTGATGTTTAATGCCCATTGGATTAATCTACTACACATTCATGTATTTAGCACAGTTTTTGCCAGCCACACAAATGCGCACTAGAATTAGTCCAATGGGCATTAAGTGTCTTGTGTAGATGTGCCCACAAGCTCTTAGAGTTACTTCCAAGATGATTTTAAAACCATAAATCCCTGCAAACATCCTGCTGAATTATTTTAATTCCTGTGGCTGCTGATTTGCCCATCACAACTGGCTGCAGTTGGAACAACTTCTCCCTTTCTCTGGTGTGCAATAGTTGTTCTGTTAAGCTGGGGAGAGGCAATGCAACTGTGCTCTTGGGATGTAGCAAGAGATAGCACAACCCTTTAAATATCTCTATTATTTAATCTGATTTGTTTTTTAAATCTAATTTATAGAGCAGTTTATTGAACCCACTTTTAGGTTACGAAACACATTACTGTGCATAGTTACTGGAACCTACTTTCAATTAAATGCTAACTGATTAAATTTTGCCACTTCAGGGAACTTTAATTGTAAACAAAAATCACTAGTGCTAAAGATCTGCTTTCTGACTCAAATACCAGCTCTTTAGCTCAAAATTTGGCCAAGTATATGCTTGGCTGGACATAAACTATCTATTCAAGATGTTCGAGAGCTGTCTGGAAAACATTTTTTTTTTTCTTCCAACTGTCTGGAATTTCGGCTATCTTTGACTGTTACTACTGGCTACTGAAAGTAAGGCAAGAATTTCCTACAGTGATATCTTTTATTGGACCAACTATGTAGTTGGAGTACAGTTAGACAAGCATGAAACCTGACAAAGAATGTCTTGCATTCAAAAGTTTGTCTAACTTTATCCCAACGGCATAGTTGGTCCAATAAAAAAAGGTCACCCTAAAAAATCCTTGCCTTTCTGAAAACTTTAGGGACATACTTTTGAAAAATTGCCATTTAGTCAAATTTAGCAAAGAAAGAAGTTGTCATAAATGGCTATAACATGCATTAGTCAAACACATGGCTAAAGTACATTTCACTTTGTATAGATTATATAAACTTGATGCATACATCAAAGACATAGCCTTATCTTCGTTGCAAGTGAGGTTCAGCAGAAATCTGAATGGATTTATAAATGCCAAAGAGCTATTTCATTTGAAAAGGTAACAGGACAGAAAAGAAAGTCAAGACCTTTATTTTCCAAGTCTACATGTCTGTTCTTTAGACAATGGCTCCATCTAGTGTCTGTGTAATTGCAACACTGATCTCTGGTACTGTAGTCATTGTGACAGAATTATATAACCCTAATCTCCTTATCTTTTGCCAATGAAAAAATGTTGGACATAATTTTAAGGTGATTGCCTCATCTGTGTAAACGATCCCCCTGGTCCTAACACACAACAATTGCTTACATCTCACTACAGAAACATTATTTATTTTTTAGATGAGAGTCCCATAGATCAGATTCATCCAGCTGCCAGGGCCAGCACCTGGCAGAGAGGAAGGGGCTCTGTGTTAGAGTTAAGGATGCAAGTGGGAGGCTTCACAGTAGTAAGGTAAATGGTGGGGCTTGTAGGTCAACTCCATGTATCCTTCAGATTATGGCTGCTTGCCTTGGGCTAAATTAGGGTTGACATTAGGGTCACAACTATATTTATATTCTCTACTGGAGCTACACCAGAGATGGATTTAGCCCTAGATGTTATCAAATTATATTAAGGGAAAAACACAAGAAGGAAAATGTGAAAGGAAATTGTTTCTAGAGTTCCATGTTGCTTTTCTGCAGAGAGATACTATCTGAAGAAGACTGACCTTGTCGCACCCAGGGCATTGGTGGTTCAGAGCAATGCTAAGATCAAGGTTAACTTTGGGAGTCTGAGATGCAATCAAATCCACAATACGATCCAATGGCCAGTAGTGGAACACCCTGCCAGATTTAGGGAACTGGGAACAAGGCTAGGCAGGAACCACGGGAGGCTAAGCATCAAGATCCAAAGTCAAGAAATGAGTGCTCAGGAACAAGATTGCAAACACAGTGAATGCATTTGTGTTGAACAGCCTGAACTGTGACTAAAGATGAGAAGAATTGTGAAGGTTCCCATAGGCACCTCTGAAGATCAAGCTACTTTTACTGAGGTGCCATAACATGGAATTTAAGTGACTAATTTTAGGTACTGTAAGAGTGATGTACCCATGATAGCCCAGTAATTACACAAGAGGCAAGAATATCTTATGGTGATATCTTTTATGAGATCAGCTATGTAGCTGGGATGACATTAGACAAGCGTGAGCCCTGATGAAGAATGTCTTGCATTTGAAAGCTTGTCTAACATTATCCCAACTACATAGCTGGTCCCATAAAAGATATCCCCCTAAGAAATCCTTGCTTCCTTTAGAGGCACACTTTTGAAAATGTTGGCCTAAAAGATATGCCCATATTTGGAGGTTATGTGGGGTCTTTGGGTATTTTAGACCTGTTAGTAATATTGTGGCATACACACTGCAAATTTCTCCGTATGCCTTTGCTGTGAGTTCTTCCAGACTTAACACTTAATCACTTAACAGACTGATTTTCTTTCTCCACTTGAAATTAAAATGACTTCCTTCATAATTTACTCTTCTACACAATTCTTTATTGAAGTTCAAATTCTTTCACAGCTTTCTTTAGACAACCAAAGCAATAGAAATCATGAATAAACCCTCTGGCCACCTAGTGCCAGACAGAGAGATGCAGTTTGATAGGAAAGTATACTACTGTCTTGAAGGAAGAACCTCCTCAAATATGAGACATAAATCTAGAAGGGTCTTTTGAAATGTTATAGCCTTTCTTTCCTTATGGGAAACTTCTGTTCAAAGAACATGTAACTAAAGTTACAGCTCATCTGGACCTTGTTATCCCTAACATATTAGATTGGATATTAGAATTACATGGGAGGCTGGAAGCTGCCAAAACCAACCATTGAATATCTCGATTATACAATATGCCCCTTCAAAAAATTTTTTTAAAACCTCTTCCAGGTGCACAGATGTATAGCTCTTCCCCCTCACACACACCTTTTTAAATTTAGTGGCTGGAAAATATTGGTGATTAATGAGAATCATAGAGTACTATCTTGGCCAGGCATCACTTTCAAGGTCTTTGTAGCAGGATAACCTGACCCCCTCCCCCCAGAAAAATGGAAATACCACTGATGATGTAGAGGGAAGATTGTGGTTGAAAGGGATAGACTGTTCAGACTAGGGCAGATTTTCCTTTGGGTGCAGACTGTCCACTATACTTTCTGCCTAAGCCAGTATATATCAAAGGGGAAATAGAGCTTTGCTAAGTTCCTAGGTCTGAGCCCGATAACCAGCTTTACATTAAAAGGCCATCAAAACCCAAGACACACGCACTGCTCAACATTCAGGATTTGAATTTGAATCTGAATATTGGGAAAATTCTAGTTCAGGTTCTTTGGAGTCAGCATTGATTTTGCAGCACTATAGTGAAAAGAGCGAGCTCGGATGGATGTAAGACCAGACCCCAATACAAGTTTCTGATCCAGTCCATCTGTTATAATACTTTCAGAACTTCCATCTACTACACAATTCCTATGTTGCAACATAGATCCTTAGTTGGTATAAATTTTCCTACCTCCATTCACGTCAATGGAGCTGTATCAATTTATATCAGCTCTGACTCAGGTTCAGTGCAGCTTAGCTCTGGGGTAGGCAACCCCAGGCACAGGTCCCTCAGCCGCTCCTCTGAAGTCATGTGCCCCAGCCCCCTAACCACTTTCATTGCCCTCCGCTGGACTCTCTCCAATTTGTCCACATCCTTTCTGTAGTGGGGGGCCCAAAACAAGACATAGTATCCAGATGTGGCCTCACCAGTGCCAAATAGATGGAATAATAATTTACCTTGATCTGTTGGCAATGCTACTACTAATGCAGCCCAGCATACTGTTAACTTTCTTTGCAATGGGGCACACTGCTGGCTCATATTCAGCTTACTGCCCACTGTAAACCCCAGGGCCTTTTCTGAAGAGCTGCTGCTTAGCCAGTTGGTCCCCAGCCTGTACCGGTTTTCATGGGACATGGGATTGTTCCATTCTAAGTGCAGGATTTTGCATTTGTCCTTACTGATGTCACTTAGACTCTTTTGATAATTTTATTCCTTGGTTTATTTTATGCATATATTAAATACTATTGAAATGTGTTAGTGCATGCATTGTTTTACAGTTCAGCTAGCTATACTCACATGACATCTTTTGAGCATAGGGGAGCATTTCTGGTTTTGAGATACAAACACAAATATGGATTTGCACTGTAAACAGAAAGTGATTGTGTTGAGAATTTCAGGGAAACACTGGAACATGTTAGAATATGGAAAAGAAAATTATGGACAATGTAATTGAAGTCATATCCCTGGTTTTCATTGGAATTGTTTTTCATGTTATTTTCTGGCCAATACTTCTTAGCAGGAGTCCCTGAAGGAAGACACAATGTCTCTACAAACTCTACATGTGTCTTTGTAAGACTCCACAGTCTGTACTGGGAGTATACATCTGTTTTATTGGATTTGGTGAATCACTAGGCCTTGCCCTCTGCTTGCTAGGGACTTCAACATTACTACCTCATTACTGAAGTCCAAAACAATGAAGGTCCAGATCAAAACATACCCCTTTAAGCTCCTCAAATGCAACTTACGTATAGCTTAGGCACCCAAATCCAAGAGTGCAATTTACAGAAATCTTGCCTAACTAGATACATATCTGAGAAGCTCTAGGCATGGACAGATTGTCAGAAAAGTTTTTAAGTGCCTCAAGTTCAGCTACTGCACATGCCTATAAGTACTGCCCTTTTGGCTGAGTTGAGCATTTTTAGCACCTATCCCATGCTAAAGACTGGCATAGGCACAAACCAGTGCTGGGAATGAGACAGATGCTGAGATCCTCAGCTCAGTGGAGATGTCTGCACTCTGAGCAAGTGCAGTAATGGAACTCTGGGTGCCTAAGTAACTTAACCAGAGAGATGTTTGGTGCACTTAGGTACTGAGGAAATTCAGTGGCTTTTTGTAGATTGATTGCAGCCTTTTAAATTCTACTCAAGTTCTATTTTTAGAGCCTAAATGCCTATTCCACACAGAGTTAATGACTAAAGAAGGGTCACTGTTTATCTAGTCATTCCAAGTACATTTGTAGATCCCAGAACTGTTTTTGAATGCCAATCTTCGTTCTCAGCACATCTCTTTTTCATTATAGGAGAAAATAGCTTCTGACTGAGCAAATTAAACTGAAAATTGCATCACCCCACATTCAGCCAGATGCACAATTAGATGTTCATGAACTTTCATGAACATTTGAGCAAGGGGAGTGAAAGACAGCTACAGAGAAAGGTACTGAAGTTGTCAAACTCCATCTAGTGGGAGAAAAGCAGAAGAGAAAGTAGTAACAGTATCTTCCCCCACTTTCACTTACACATAGGACAGCAAACTTTGCCTTCCTTCGACTTTTATCAGTAACTTTAGAACTTAAAGAAAAATATTCTGTTTGTTGTATTTCAGTTTGGAAGGCGGTCAGATAAGATAAAGACAAGATAATTCATGCTGTACTATACTGGACTTCTTGAGCATAATTTTGATATAGTTCTTTGAGATAACAAAACCATATTGAAATCTCACAGATGCTTTAGCCTTGGGCTGGACTAATTTGCGATCTGAAGTTACATAGACCTTCTATCCATGAGATTACTTCAGATTTCATACATTTTCAACCAGAGGTAATTCAACTTATTATTAGTGATCCAACATAAAAAAATATACAGATGACTATACTTTATATTTCTTTCCCTTAACTTACTTCCTTATGTCTAGTGGTAGATCTCAAGGTAGTTTCAAATTTGAGTATATGTTACTGCCACCATTTTATAAAATGTAACAGCTGACACTGCATGTGATGTATCCAAAATCACAAAATGAATTAGCAAAAGAATAAAGAGCAGAACATGTAAGGGCTCTCAACCCTCATTTATTTGTTCAGCCTACTTATGCTTGGCTGCTCCAAGTGAAATGATGCAAATGTCACTTAAGTATCACATGGAAAAACGGGTAGAGGTATTGTGAATATTTTGGATCTTTCTTGGATTTAGAGTTATAAACCTTCGGAGCTGGTGAAAGCCAGCAGAGAAGCACTAGATCCATAATTAAAGACTGTTCCCATAAAGGAAGTAGATTGCTGTATTACCGTCACTGTAAAAGCATCAGTTAAAGCTGATAAACTGTGCAGCCATCTTCAGGGTATAATCTTCACAGTTCTGATTAAGGCTATTGATGTGATAAAGGAGCTCAGCATAGATGATTGCCTTTGCTCACCATAATCTGGTCAATCTAGGTCGGTCTATGGACCTGGGTAAAGCACAGCATAGAGATGAATAGAACTGGTAGGTGACTGCTTGCTGGTGAAGGATAAAGATCAGGTGTCCATGCTGATATTTCTGTCTACAAAGTAAATACATTGACCTTCAGGACATGCAGGATGACTCACCTTTCTACTTGGCCTTTGATGAGGTTTGGGATTTGTAGTTCTGGAGAAATACTGATGGCTTATGTGCTGTTTGATGTCTCTGGTGGATGATTTTGAAAAAGATACTGTTTCTTTAGCTTTCATGGTATTTTTCAATGCTATATCAAAGGTATCTAGCCCAGGATAAATTCTGGTCTTTTCCCCACACTACAGTTGTAGCTCAAAATAAACAAAAAGCCATCTGCTCCAACATGGAGGGGCACAAGTGTGATCCCTGGTAGACACTGGATGCAGGTCATGGATTGTTTTAACTAGCACAATTGCTTATTCCAGTTTAAATAGGATACAAACAATTGTTCCGGGGCACAGATGTGTTATCAGCTATGCTTACAGTAAAATATAACTATCAGCCAAATATTTAGTTTGTCTTCACTAGAATTTACAATTGTATTAATGAACAATGAACATTAAAGTATAGACAAGTCCAACAGTTGCCATAGAAGGTGGTGTGTGGAAGCCATCAAGGGATTCAGAAATTCCCAAGGGGAGTAAATGACTACGTACAGGAAAATTGTAAACCTATTGGCTTGGGACAGACGTTACACATAAACCAGTTTTAGTGATCTGAAACTGGTTTAAACCTGTAACAGAGCAGATGTTCAGTGCACATAAACCAGTTTGAAATTAACCTAGTTGAATGTAGTATCAGACTTAACTGATTTGGCTCAAACCGCAATGTCTGTCCCAGACCCCTTACTGATTTAAGATAAACCAGACACCCCTAGCATCCTGGCATGCTCTCTGGGCTGGGCAGGGCTCTCTGCTCCACAGCAGGGCTGGCCCCTCCCCTCTGTTCCCTGACCAGAGCTCCGGTAGAGACTGGCGGTACAGTAGGGTTTGCTGGGCTTCCCCCTGCCCTACCCCACCCCTCACTGCTAAAGCAGGGATCCCCCACTCCCTTCCTCCTCCCATCTCCCACAGCATAGACTCCAGCCCCATGGATCTTAGGCATGTGGTATGCTAGCTAATGCTGAGAGGTGTCTGTGTGTGTGTGTGTGTCTCCCATTTCACTGGGACAGGCAGACAAAACAGTGACAATTTAGGGCTTTTTGGAACTAATCAACAGGTCAGTTGGTAAGCTGTTTAAGAAGAGTTTGAACTAATGGAGAGAGGGTATTGTTTTGCTAATGGGGTGATAAATGTTATCAGCTCCCTGCTGGCTTGCTCGCCTGTCAGTTTGCTGCAGACAATATAAAGAAGCAGGGAGAAGGAGAATTGAAAAGCTCTGTATCATCAACGGATGCATGCACTGCACACCCCACCTTGCCTCAGGGGGCTAGGGCCTGGTAACACTCCTACTCCTTGAGCAGTCAGCAGTGAAAATCCTGGGATGGTGCAGGCAGACCTCCCTAATCAGAGGTCCTGCCTGGCCTGGCCATACCCGCCTCAGCTTAGCACTGTGTGAAAGGAAGGTGGGGGGAGGGCTGCTCTAAAACCCTCTAGCTTCTAGACTGAGCCACTGCAGGCATGTGCCTGCATTTCCTCAGTCCAGAGAAAATGGATATCCAGTTACAAACCGGTTCAGCCTAGCCAGGTTAGACTAACCTGCAAAGATTAAATCAATTCAGGCTCATGTAAGCAAGAAATTTTGTTTCATTGCTTACATTTCATTTCTAGCTTACATTTCAAGCAAGAAATAAAATATTTGCCATGGCTGTATATGCTGCTATTGGAGAAATTATTTTAGTTTTACCTTAAAGAGCTATTGTGATACAAGATTTATTTCTACATCCTTTCAAAATGGTTCCCAATTTTCAGTTAATCCTTCTAGTTGCCGACCTCCCCATTTGAGGAATGCAGGCAGTACCTGCTATTGATACCAGTCTGTTCTTTCATACAGTACATGTGAATGCGTAGACCCAAATTCTAGATATAGAAGAACAAGATGCAGTCTGCTTTTTAGACTCGGCTGTTAGGAATAGATGATAGATCTCTATACAACCTATTTTTAAAGAACACTTAGACCATTTTTTCACTGTAAAGGTGCACATGGCAAATTTAGAAAATCCCAGGTTAATTTAATAATATTGGATTGCATTTCTGTAAAGTGAATTTAAAAAGTAATACACTAGCTAGAGCTTATACAATGGGATCAAACGCAGGGGCAATAAGACCTTGGATACAACCTCGAGTTAATTTCCTTACTGATTTCTCTACTGAGTGTAGTGTTTTCTGATATTCCCATTAACAGTAAAGCTACTTGGAACCCATCCTTTCTTTCCCATTCAGTAATTATATTGCACTAAGTCACAACACAGAAACTGCAATTTATTTTAACAAAAATCATTCCTCTACATGTGTTACAGTAGGTGAATACTGTTTTGAGGATTTAGAGTGGGAATTCAGTGCAGATGACTTTACCACAAGAAGCTTTTCCTAATTTTTTTTCATGCTACACAAACTATTTCTATTCACACAAAATAAATCCCTGTAACTGTAAGTGAATACTTTACTTATAAAAAGGGACTGTCTTTCCTCAGTCCTAATTCCTGACTAGCTTTCACCTTACTTTCATGAAATCACTGGTTGATAATGCTCAAGCTACTTTAAAAGGACATGGCTGTGTTTATGACTGGTGAAGTTTGCATTGGTAAAAGTTACTAGTGCTTTGTCAGAGCTAACTTAAAATAAAATACTGCAAAATGTAATAAGGAGATGTTCTGTTCTTATAGTTTGTTCAGCATGGATCTCACAATTGTCCCTTTCTTCGTATCATCAAGGATTTTTTTTATTAGATATCTGCCAAATGAGGCAGAGGGTAATTTAAGCCTTTTTAGTTTTGTCTTCGCCCTTTACAGGTGAGAAACAGGAAATGGAAATCCATTCCAGTTTCTTGTGGGAGTTTATGATTATGCTTGCTTCCCTGTAGCGGTTTGAGATGTTGTGCTAGGTGGGCACATGTACACTTTCATTAATGCACCTTAGATACTTGCTTAATATAGTATGAACTAAATGCACAATAACTAGAGTTACTGCGCAGTAGCGCTGGCACACAGTTTTTTCCTGACACTTATTGCACATTAGCCTAATAACACTACACAGTAGGCCAATAGCATGGCTTTTAACTGCCACACTACTGCGCAGTGTTATTAGGCTAATGCACAGTACGCATCTGGGGGAAGATGTGCCTGGCACTGTACAAAGAAATAAAACCACTGCGGTCCCTTAAAGTAACGGAAACAAGAACACCTGATATCACTGTTCCTCCATAGAAACAGATTTGAAGTGTTATTTATCCAATTGTGAAGAAGGGTTATTCCTCATGGTGGAATCTTGTGAACATTATTAGTCATCACGGTATCTCTATGTCTGATCATTCTTCATGGCAGTGTCAGTAGGACTGTGGTGTGATCTGCAGCATTAAAATGCCTAGCCACATGCTGATCCACCTTCTTTCTAACAATAACATGAAATACCCATATGAGCACATCTGACTTGTCCTGCATATGTTATTTATGACAGTCCAGATGTGAACATGGTATAACAGCTGAGGGAGGAAGATATGCAAGGATGGCCTGCTATATATTATAAGCCTTGTCAACTGATAAAGCCTTTAAAAGTGTCTTTTTAATGACCACAAATAGCCTGTCTTCTTTGAATCATGGCTGCAAGAGTCAGTAAATGTTAGCAGTCTGGTTTCATTCACTACATACATACAGAAAAGAAAAGAAGAAAAATTGAAGTATGATGAACTCTTTCTTCTTAAAGTGTGGCAGTTACAGGAATGTGACTTTGAAATTAACACATTAACAATTCTTTGCCATAACAACCCACAGTATGGCCTTGCTCATATCAGTGGAAAAGCAAACGTTTTCTAACCTCCAGCATAGGGACATCAGCTCAGTAGGTGAGAAGACATACTGCATTTCTTCTTTATGCAGTATTAGCCGCAATTTGGATTCTGCTGGACTGGGTTGAAACATTGGGTAGAACAGAATGAAGGTTTCTTCCCTCAAGCTATGGGACAGCTCTACCAAGTCAGCTGTGGAAAACTTGGTGTTTTCTACATACTAAATAGACATGGCTTGAAAGACCTAAGCAGCCAGATTAAACCCACTGATGCATCTGTTTAACCCAAATGTCTTCCATTGAATTACAGAGGTGGAATTGAAGATGAAATTTGACTGAGTAATGCAGTGACAATAGAAATAGGTAGAAAAATAAATTAATAGATGAATGTTGACAACTGTTTTCTGATCAGAAGCTGTAATTCTAACTCAGATTTTAAGTGGTATAACAGATAGGTTATAACATGAGACAAACTCAAGTTGCTGTAGTTGCATCATCTTACAGTGGTAACAGATTTAGCCACCTGAACGTCTACCTGTGTCTAGCTATTACAGGTTGAATTGAAATCCAACTCCCCCACCTAAAAAAACAAACAAGCCCCGCATCCCCCAACCCCCCACAACACACACACACACACACACACACACACACACACACACACACACACAGAGCCAGGCAAATCACTTGCAGCTAAATTGGCAATGGCTTTTTCAAGTCTCTTCTTAGGTATTAGTTTAGCAAATGGATGTGCAATGTTGAACTATAATGCTACACAGGCAGGCAGGACACAGAAGCCTTGTAGTGCATCCTCCCAATCCAAGGAAAACCATGGCATGAATGAGACTTTTAATCTTAGAACTAAGGTTGGGTGCTTCTCAATGTAACTCTTGGGTAAGTAATTAATTTGCTGGTAGACCACAGTGTTGTATGATTTTATGTTATTTTTATCATCACCGATGAAGGGGTAGTTTTTGTGTCGGCAGTCATATCTCTCCATGGCATTTTTTGAGTCTGCTATAGAGAAGGATCTAGAGGTCATTAGCACTGTGGACTGAAAGAAAGAAAGAAATAGTAGAGAGACAAGTAACCTGAGACTGTTTATATAAGGATGCTCATTTCTATGGAGAAGGGCTGAATCCCTTATGTTATTTTGTATATTGGGATGTCCCTGGGCCTGGC
This sequence comes from Crocodylus porosus, assembly GCF_001723895.1. Classification (NCBI taxonomy): domain Eukaryota; kingdom Metazoa; phylum Chordata; order Crocodylia; family Crocodylidae; genus Crocodylus; species Crocodylus porosus. The sequence goes on along the minus strand of NW_017728950.1, from coordinate 61,344,778 downwards.
TGGAGGAGGAAAAGATATTCAATCTCTCCTGCTACTGTTTGATCTCTGTAGCTACTCCAGCGCATTTCCTGGAATTTCAGAAGTTTATTCACAAAATGTCATGTTTCTGCCAATGATGCCAATTTGCTGAAGTTTCAATATTGCCCTTAGCAATGTTGATTTTCAACACAGAGGCAGTAAGATGGCTTCCCCACCTGGTGGCTGGCTTGAAAGAAAGAAGAGCTCTGGGGTACTGTGGAGAATGTATGGTTGGATCATGAGAGAAAGCAAATACTTTATATCCAAACCCTGCACTTCCTCCCAGGCAAGATAAGAGAAACTTTAGTGAGACAGTCTCTAAGAGATGCTGTAGTCTGAATTCCCTCCTCCCACACTTTTATAAGAGGGAGTCATGCTTGTCTGTATTGGTGTTACTTCACCTGTCCGAACATCAGAGTTCAAACCAGGAGTGACTGGGATCAGGAGGTTTCAGAGCAGGGCATGTCAGGGTTGGGGTACTCTCTGTTCAGCAATGAATGCAATTTTTTTCTCTCTTAATCTGTGTGCTGTGCAGCACCAGTAACTATGGTGTCCTTCTTGATTGTCTGTACCAAGAAAGAATTGGAAAGTTTCATTCTTGTAAGTGATACTTTTTTGAGTAAACATCCCCTGGGTTCCTGTGACGTGTAACTAATGGAGTGCTAAACTCTCAGGACTGGTTTAGAACTCAGAAAGTACACGTGTTGCCAATCCATCATGTTCCTAAAACTAATTAACATAGCAGGGACACAATAAAGCTCCAGAACCTACACACATTACTCATCTTAAATTACCATTTTATAACAATCTCTTTATTGACCTAACAAAAGTACAGATTGGGAAAATGAGAAGAAGAGAATATATCTCAACTAGACTTAACCAAAAGGAAAAGATGCTGAAAGACATTTGTTATTATTCATTATTATTATGTCATAGAATGTAATTTTAAGTCATCCAGAGCCATTTTTAGATTCAGCAGATATGTATCCCAAAAAGCATTCATGTATATTCAACCTTGCAGGGCTTGAATCTGAAGTCTGAGTAGAAGCACAAAATGTCATTAACTTCCATGGAAGGTTTGGTTACTTTTAAGGGTCTGATTCTGTTTCCCAGGTGGTCAGGAAACTTTGAACACTGAGTTCAGTTCACAGACCCAAGTCCTGAGACCGCAGGACTGGATCCACAGTAGTGGTGTTACTAGGACAGGCTGACCAGGGCAGCTGCCCTGGGTACTGACTTGTGGGGGCCAGAAGAAAATAGTTGCCATTGGAGCCACACAGTCATACCAGTGGCAAACAGAACTTGCTGCCCCTATGTGTGGCAGCTGCTCCAGGTGCCCAGCTGCATTGTTACACCTCTGTTCCACAGTACTATTCAATGATACTACTCAATGATCATTGTCTTTGGCATCTCTTGAGTTCTCTTTGTAATCAGTTTTAAAATAACCAGGGAGTGGACAATCAAAACTGTTTACTGGATGGCTGAGAATTTATAATAGATGCAGTATCTCTAAGATTAATATTTAATGTTGGGGATTATGATATAATTATTTTATTGACCTAAGTCACTATTGTGAGCATTGATTTCAAGAATTACAATGACATAAGCCTAGAGTAAAGCAGTAGGCAGTCAGGCCACACAATATTTGCATGGTTTCATTGTAACGATGCACAAATGGGTAAAATTATGGTCCCATGGAAGACTAAGAGCAGTAGCCTCAAGTTGCAGCAGGGGAATATTAGGCTGGAGATTAGGAGGAACTTTTTGACTGCGAGGGCGGCAACATTCTGTCTGAAATGCTGCTGTTTTGACATCTTGAAATGGATGGAAAGAGTACTGTGTACTCTGGGACGTTTGAGTAGCTACCCAGATAAAGACTGGTCAAGAAAAAACTAATCTATAAATTCAAATAACAGTGGAAATCAGAGTGATGATTGATCACACTTTGATTTGGTTTGACCATATATATTTCTAAGCTTGCAGATTCCTCACTCTTAGCCTACTTAGTGAAGTGAGCAACAATAGATGACTCCTCAAGCTTCCTCTGAACAACCTGGTGTTACCTTGGACAAACAGCATGGTAAAGCACACTCTACAAAGCATCACTCCGTAAAAAGTTAAAAAGCATTACCCATAGACTCTATCTAATTCCCACTTGAATCTAAAGAGGACTTTCTATTTACTTTATTGACACAATGGAGCTGAACCAAACCTTGTCACCCCCAAATTGATTAATTTTGTGCCTTGTTGGAGTAGTTAGACATTGGTGTAGTTGAAATCAAGTTGCATGGACAAAGACTGCAAATTATGCGAGTATCATAAATAATCAGTCACTTAGTAGACGGTAACTGTCTAACCTAATGGTTACGACACTACCACCTAGACAGAGGAAATCTCTACCCCAGTGATTATTTAAGGATTTCATACCAAGTGGAACGTATTCAACAGAGAGGACTTGGAGAATCCCTTTCCTTTCTAACCCAGAATCGCCCATGGCCTGGTGGGTAGAGTATTTCCCTGGAAGGGGGGGTCATATTTCCTCGTGGCACAGAAGGAAACTGAACCCCTAACTACTCATAACTGTGGAGCTACCAGATAAAAGGGGATGCCCCCCCTTTCTAGCCTTGCTTTGAAAGTACTGACTCAGGTTCCTGCCTTCAGGAGAGCGATCACAGTTGTGAATCCAAAGTTGAAATGGGCCCCTTCCTCCTGATCAGAGCATGGAGTTAGGTGCCCAAGTCCATAAAAGGGGGATGGCCTACACCCTGTTATTGACATTTCTTAATACCTTGTTTAAGCAGCTTCCCACTCAACATGCTGGCCTCCTTGGAGCCTGTTCTTAGGTGAATATTTTCCCTCATACCTTGTATATGGGGCATAGGCATGTGACTCTGGGTTATGAAGTGCAGTAGGCAGTAGGCTGCCTAAAAGCAAGGGGATTCAATGCCCTAAGTTCCCCTTGGGAATCCAGCAATAAGAGCCTACAAGGTGGGGGGCAAGATAGCACTGAGGCATTGGTGATGGGTAGGGGGTGCATGCAGTTGCACGTGTATCCCCTGAGATTGGCTGCTGCCAGCAAGTTCTGTGGGTAGTTGCTGCTCATGCTCCCTCCTCCCCTCACCCCCCATGCTGCTGGCAGTGTCTGCAGGCGGTTGCAGATCTCTGCTCGGTGCTCGCCACCCCCCCCACCACCGAGACCACTGTGGCTGCCTGTGTGAGATCCCCACCTGGCCTGCCCTTGCTGCCAATGTCACCGTGGCTGCCTATGGGCGGTCCGCGCTCACTGCCGCCATGCCCTCGCTGCCGACACTGCTGCCTCTGCCTGTGGGTGGTCACCGTGCCCCGCTGCCTCAGAAGGCACGAGGCATTCATGCACTGAAGTCATTGCTCCAACCTACCTCCATTGGCCAGTTGAACTTGCTGGGCATGTCAATGGAGAGTATAGTGCATACTCCTCCATAGGAATGTAGTGTGCACCACCCAGGAGCCCCTGAAGGAGATTTTGTCTGTCTCTGTCTTCTGCACACCTGCTCCATATGGTCCTTGTTGGTAAATCCAGCCTTGTTTTGAAAGAAAAAAGGCACCTGAAAGGAACTGCAACGTGGATGAATGAATGAATTTGTTCAGTGGCACTACAGTAGGGATTAACTTTGCTTTTAGATATGAAAATCCTCAGAAGGGAAGATTACAGCATGCTTATGAAACGTTCAGTCAAAAATTAATTGTAGATACCATTAGCTATGCTTTCCTAAACTAACTAATATCCTGCTTTTAACATTTCTTCTGATGTAGCCTCCAACAGCATACAATCAACCAACTACATTTGTATATATTACAGTGAACTGTTTGGGGGCAGACTCTGATAACCTTACTCATGTAGAATATCACGATACTCTGTGAATGATCCCATTGGCTTCAATGTAAACTGGCCCTTAGGGAGGACTGAATTTCTGTATAGAGACAAGCCTTAGTCTGCCTACCTTATTTTAAGTAGTACCTTACTCTGTGCCAGGTTTTGATGCCATTACTCATGTTGACTAATACCATGCGTCTCCAGTGGCCCTATTGACTTTAGAGCATGCTACAACTTGATATATAAAGGGGGCCAGATTTGTCTATATTAATGGAGTCATTTTGCTGTAACATAGCTATATTAATGCTTACTCAGTTTTGCAGCTTCCCTAGTGACATCTCAAATATTTTGAATTTGATAAAAATGTATCCTTAGGAAAAAATTAAGAAAAATTGTCTTTTAGTTTATTCTCTGTGACAGAGAATGAGCCCTCAGTATCCAGGACTATTAACTCTCCTTCCCCCTCCCCTTCCCCCCCCCCAACCCAGCACCTTCAGCATCTGGTTGACATTTGAATAAAACTGCCAAAGTGCAAACAAGTTTTGAGACAACATCTACAGTGAACTCTGCATGCAGTGACTCTAAAAATATTTTTGGCTGAGTTATTTTTTAATGCCATATGTTCGGAAAAAAAAAGGCTTCACTAAAATTTATTGCAATAGAGATTTGCCAAACTACTTAAGACATTTGGGAAGATTATAGGGAACTACATTAGTTGCTGACTTGACAATTTGCTATGCTCCCACTTGTATATTGGATTTTGATATTCATGCTGAGAGTTGATCCAACTTTCTAGTACACTTTAGAAAAAGACCTGCCAAAAGTCTACAGATTTATTAAATACTGGCAAACCAAAGGTCAGCTCTGTTTATGAGCCACAGGAAAGTTGCCACTGATGGCACTTGCCCTTCTAATGGCAGCCTTCCTTTAAATTCAAAGTCCTAATACCTCATATTAAGGCTTACTTTAATTTGGAGTCTCTCTTTTACTCTTTCTTTATGTACCATGACTGAAAATTTCAGGGATTTAGAAGAGCAGCAGCTATTTCAACCGAATAATATTGTTATTCTAACTATAAACATATTTCTTTGGGCCTATGAACTGTATTACAATTACAGTGCAATAATACTCAGTTCCAAAATGGGTGTTCCAGTACAGCTCTAGCTAGGGGCTGAATCCTTTAGGAAGGGAAGTCTGTTTTTTATTCCACGGTGGGTCAGCTGTGCTGGGAGCCATGGCCCTTCCCCCTCCATGACTGTTTGGAATGGGTTGCACCCCAGGATCCTAACAAGAAATAGCTCCTGTCCATAGTAGAGGAAAACAGGTGCACTCTGCATAATGCAGGGCTTATTTCAAATCCACTGATAAAAATGACAGACTTTTCACTGACTTCAGTCAACTTGGAAGCAACCTGTTAGTGCACAACTGCAACATAGAAAGGGAATGAGGCAGTGGACTGATCCTTTCACTTTAATGGTGTAGTCTGGTTTTTACCAGCCTGTTATGGAAATCTTAACATGAGGCTAAATATCGCTCATCTTTCTTATGCAAACATTCAGTGAAGTCATTGGCAATGTCAAAAACTGGAACTGGCAAGTCTGGCAGTAGGATGTAGCATAGGCAATAAGATTTACACAACGAGCCATGTGACAGTCTTAGTTTTGAAAACATTCAGCTATGCATTTCCTGAATGTTTACTTCATGTTACGTTACACTTTATTTAATGAAAAAGAAAGAGTCGAGCACTGATACTCTGATGCTATAAAAATAGTTGCTTATGAGTAAAACAAACACTGGAGTCATTTAAAATTTATTAACTTATATTTAACTATTAAGTAGTAATGTAACTATTAAATAATAATTTACCTGTAGAATTATTCATTTAAGGAAGACATAAAATTCTCAGGAAGGAAATCGCATTCTCAATTCAATGACCTGCTTAGAAAGCCTAAGTGAAAAAAAAATACTGCTGGCTGCTAATTTCTTGTAAAAGTTGTTCCCTGTGGAACACTGATTTTAAAATATTAACAAGTACACTTTACAATAAGAAATAATAAATACTCATTGAACAAAACAACAGAAAGGGCAAACATCAGGGATTAACAAAAGTTGTTTGTAAGGGATTAACAAAAGTTTCATAATAGCAATCCATTAGTCAACTATTTTTATAGGATCAGAGCATCAGATTTTCTTCCTTTTTCATGAATATAAATCAATGCATCTATTTATGTTAATAAATAGAGATTAGCCTAATCTTTTAGCACAATTCAGATTCCCAGCTAATGTGTATTCAGACAGTTCCTTGAGCAATTAATCCCAGGGTTCCACTCTTTACTTCTATGGAAAAGGAGTAATAAGTAGATCATATGGGAGAAGGCAAAAGGCAAGAAACATCTCTTATTTTTGCAGATACAACTGAAAGCAAGCCAGTATTTGAATAAAAAGGGACTATACCCACCAAAATCTCATTTCTTATGGGCACTGAGCAGGTACAGAGGGTGTAAAGGGCTCTGAAGTTGAACAGCATGTGAGGAGGAATGGCTCTGATCCCGCCAGGATGAGCGTACTTTGGGCATGTGTCTCCCTAACCCAAAATGTCCATCCCTTGCTAAGAGGAACAGCTGACTGACGTGGGCAGGGATTCAGCTTTGGATGAAAAAGCAGAAGCCCTAACCCAAGTGCCATCCCCAGAGGACTTCACAGAGGAGGGAGCTGGGGGAGTGGGGGGACAATTTGTTTCAGATTAACTGGTAGCCTCTCTGACAAAACAAGCTGCAGGGATCGCAGGCGTTTGGCAATGTAATCTGCGCTAGACAGTGAGAGGAGAGGGCAGGATCAAAGCATTCTTCCAGGGGAAATTGCACCCGGGGTTGCCGTTTAGTTAGCCTCCCCTAACCTTGCCAATAAATTTTCTGGGAACGAGAAGAGGCGGGGGACTGGGGAGGGGGGGTAGTGAAGGGGACAGCAGCTCCTGCACCTGCAGCTCTGCCATTTCCACACATGTTAGATCAATGCAAAGCAAGTCCCCTCTGCACTGCTCCCCTCAACCCCAAACACCACCCTCCAGGGTCAGCCTTTCAAAGAAGAGTTTTCCCACTGGAGTCCTTACACAGACTCTTTTATCTTAAGAGCACTAACCCCATCCCTTTGACAGGCAAGGCCCAGGGCCCAGGTACACAGGGGCATCTCTCCACTGTCCCCTCTTTGCCCCTACCCCAAGTTCTTTTTAAGCTACTAAACTATGTTGCCCCACTTGCTCTGAAGGGCCTTTGGGGTGAGTCAGCCTCTCACTGCCCTCTCTGCATTGCAGTGCCTCTGCTTGCCCCCAGGAAGAAGGGAAACCAGAGAGTTTTCTACCTCGGCTTCAGCTTACTTCAACCTTGGAATGGACAGGACTGGGTGCAGAATGACACAGCTCTTCTCTGGGATCTCAGCAGTCAGTGCCTTGGACTGTCTTTAAGGACCATCAGCTCATAACTAAAAGAAGACAGACATCAGTCTGATAATGAGAGTGCCCTCAGAGCAGGAAGGTGCTATGCGGGCAGTAGAATTATAGAGAAGTAGGGCTGGAAGGGACCTCTAGAGGTCATCATTTTCAATCCCTTCCTGTTAACCCACTACAAGGGACTTGGTAGGTTAGGAGTGGGCTCCCAGATTGCAGAAGCCACTACAGGCACAGAGTAGGTACAGAGGGTATTAAGGGCTCTGAAGCTGAACAGCGCTTGAGGAGAGCTGGATCTGATCCCACCAGGACGAATGTACTTTGGGCCCAATTTAGATTGGGACCAATTTGTCCCCCGTGGGAGAGAAGAACGGTGGGGTGGGCAGAGGTGGTGCATCAGAGTGGTTGTTTATGGACAGTAGGTATCACTGTTGGTGGCCCTTGTCTTGCTGATACTCTCCCCCACCCGCCTCTACCCACCAAGCAGAGGATGAGCCTCAACCTCAACCTACGTTCCCAAGTGTTGGCGTAAGTGTTTGGGGGGGAGGTACTCATGAATCTGCAGGACCCCGCTTATCTATGACCTATTCAGCACACATTTAATCCAACGGGGACAGGCAGGTCCTGCTAGGAGCAGGGGGTCGGACTAGAGGACCTCCTGAGGTCCCTTCCAAACCAGTTCAAGCAGATGGGGGCTGGGCTGGAGCTGCTAGTTCCTGCCTCGGGGCTCTCTTGCACAGTGGTTCTCAACCTTTTTTGTACTAGGACCCATCTGTAAACTTTGATGACCGTGGGCAACTGGTGCCTCCTGAGTTTGGAGGGGCGTGACCTGGAGGAGGGGTCCCCCCAGCAGCAAGCTGGTTCCCCCAGTGGCCAGTGGCTGAGCATGCCAGTGGCACAGCACCGATGGAAGTGTTGACACTTCCATGTGCAGCATGGCAGTGGAACCAATTACAGGGGGTTCACTAGCGCTCTCCATGCCCCTTACCAGTCAGAGTGCTCTCACTGTCAGGGGGACACCAGCACTCTCAGGGGGGGCATGTGTTCCCCTCTGCTCCCCCTATGCATTGCCTATGTTGATGACCAGTCTCCACTGACTGCCCCTCACTCCGGACTTGCTGCCTCCCCCCTCCAGGCCTCAGCCCTTCAGTGTGTGAGGCAGGGGGTGGGTGTGTGGGGTAGGGTGTGTGTTTGGGGAGGGGGCAGGAAGGGTCCAAAGGAACCCCTTGGAAGCTGGGACTCTGACATCTTGCAAGGGAAAAGCCAGTATTTCCCATGTTTTTCTCCTTTAAAGGAGAAAACATTTTTAAAAGTTGTCCATCCATTTTTAAAGTTTATTTGCCACCCTTTCATATATTCTTGTCACCCACTTCTGGGTCGCAACCCACATGTTGAGCAACGCTGCCTTGCAGACCCAGCCTTGCTCACCAGGAGGGTAGTAAAGCACAACAGGCTTCTCAGAGTGGCCATGCTCTTGCCCAGCACAGGCAAAGCCCTGGATTGGGGGGTGGGGGAACAGCATCCATCCAGGAAGAGCACATACCAACTGCAGATGCTTCCTCAGCCTGGGGAAGGGTATTGAAAGCTCACAAAGAATTTTTCCCCCCAACTATTTGAGCTGGTTTAATGAAACATATCAGATTTACCCAAAGAGCCGTGAGTGCCGGGGGAAGCAGCAGCCCCTCCGCAAGGTGGTTCCCACTAACCCAGGCGCAGGATCGCGCGGAGGGCGGGTGCTGGCCGGGCTGCAGGCTCCCCGGCGGGCCGCGGGTTTGTAATCGAGGCAGGGGACGCGCCGGCCCGCGCTGTGTACTTCGGGATCGCCTTACCTGCCTCCTCCCCCCGCCGGCCCCGTGTCACGCCCGGCTCTTTTAAGAGGCACCCCGAGCGGGAAAGGCAAATTCCTCGGGTCTTTTGCCTTTTAGTCATGCTTCCAAGTCAAACAGTAGCCAGCCTCTCTTTTGGGACGAAGAAGCCCCCGCCATGGGGGGAAGCTCCCCCCTCCGAGGTGCTGCGGGTCAAGGAGGACAAATGTGCGGCGCGTTTGATGTGCTGGGAAGTGGAAGTGATGCGGCCACCGCCCGCCCGGAGGGGCCAAGCGAGCCCCCGCCCCGGCCTGAGCAGTGCCGGGTGCCCGCAAGGACCTGGCACTGACTCCTTAATTCCAGCTCCGGATTCCGTGCCAGGTCCTTGATCATTCTTTGGTTGTATTTATTTTTATGTCTGATGACACTGGGACGCTTTCGCGTGCCTAATTCGTTACCTTTGAACCCGGGAATCGGGAGCTGGGGGGAAAGGATTTGGTGATGCCCCTTGGGCACATGCCCCGCACCAGCGCCAGGCCGGGTTGCGCCGGCGCCCCCTGGGCGGGTCGGAGCAATCCGTGCCAAACCAAGTGATTCCAGCTGTCCTTGTGACGTCACAAGTGAAGAGCGCGGTGACGTCACCCGGAGTAGTCTGAAGGCAGCCGCAGGGCAGAGGGCACCCCGAGTTCCCCCCTGGAGACTCAGAGTGCCCCTCCCGGCTCTGGGGACAAATCCTGGCCTCTTTGACCGAGGGGGATTTGATAGCCGCCCTCCGCTGCCCGCCGGGCGGCTCCGGGGGATGGAGCCGGGCTGTTCTCGGTGGCGGCAGGTGACCGAGCAAGGGGCGCAAGGGGCAGCGGGGGAAGTTTAGGTTGGGTGTTAGCGGAAACTGGCTCACTAGGAGGGTAGTAAAGCACAACAGGCTTCCCGTAGAGGCACAGGAGTCTCCATCCTTCGAGATTTTTGAAGACCCGGCTAGACAAAGCCTTGGCTGGGATGATCTGGCTGGGGACGGCCGCGCTCGGGGCAGGGCGTTGGCCGCGATGCCCTCCCGAGGTCCCGTCCAGCCTCACGCCCTGTGATTGCAGCCGGGCTGGGGGAGGATGGGGAAGACGTTGCTGCTCTGGGATCCGAAACGCAAAGCTGGTGCTGGGCGGCCCCCCGGGCGGCGCGGGCGGCGCTGCTGTGCGCGGGGCAGGCGTTTACAGTACACAGCCTCGCAGCCACGGGAACTGTTTCCACTTGAGATAGCGATCTCGGCGAGCCGGGAGCTGCCGCTCTGTATTTGTTTGCTATGAGTTTATACAACAGCCTCTGGGTTTGTCCCTCCCGCCCCTTCCCTCCCCATGCAGCGGGCTGGGCTCACGGGCGTGCGGGCACGGCTCGGGCAAGGGCACGCTCCGCACTGACCGCGGCTCCCGAGGCGGCCCGCGCGCTCAGGTGCCGCTGAGCCGAGGCAGCGGCGCCAGGGAAATCCAGAGGGCAGGAAGAAAGACCCGGCTGGGCAGCCTCTCTGGCAAGCAGCTCCTGTACACACTGCCCACATGCTGCCGCACGCCCGAAATGAAAGCACCGGGTTATTTCTAAGTGCTCCCAGTGTGTCCATCCTGGCCAGACAGCCGTATGGAGATGCAGGCGTCAGGCTGGTCTGCTAAAACAGGTGAGGCCAGCCCAGCGCAGACTGGACGGGGTGTGACTGATCTGGACACAGGGCATGTCGTGGTCCGGACATGTTTAACAGTGCCAGCTGGAAAGCTCGGGGACAAAGGAGAAGATCTAGGATACAAACCCGGCTGACAGCCTTCATTAAGCTCTCCAAGTCAAAGACACTGACCTGCCTGCTGCAGGTAACTTATACATACATGTATGTATACATGTATAGAGAGTAACTGTACACAGCTATGTAGAGAGGGTAACTATACATATACATATATGCATATGTGCGTATATACACATATATATAGTTATATATAAAATAGTTATATATCGTTATATACTTATTATATAAACGTATAGAATACACATTTCTATATACATAAAACAACCATAAATATAAATAGACTCTAGTCTGTTGATAGACAGACAGACAGACAGATAGATTATAGTCTATGCACTTCCGAGAGACGTGTTATAAACTATTCACACAATCGTATCCACGCACATATACACACATCCTGCTTTGAGCAAGGGATTGGACTAGATGACCTCCTGAGGTCCCTCTCAACGCTCATCTTCTATGATTTTATGTTACAGGGAGAGAATTATCTTTCCCCCTTATCTACATGAAATATACCGCATTTTTTTTTCGATCAGCGAATGACTGGCGAGTTTGCTTCCCTACGATTTCCAACCCCTGGTCACCTTTGAGGATAGGCTACCTCCCAGGACAGACGTAACTTTTGCAGGCTGTCTTCCCTGAGCAGGCTCCAACTTGTACTTTCGGGAGCAACTCGCTTGCAAAATGTTCCTGCTATGAAGGAAACATCAGGGATCCGACTGCGATGGCCCCTTGCTATCATGATACACGTGTCCCCCGGGGCCGGGATGTAGGCAGGAGCTCACGAGCACGGTATTTTGTGACAAGGAAGGGAGGCAGACATTTGAAAAGTAATAGATAACGTGGCCACCTGCATCCAGATCCCGTTTCCTTTTCTGCTCGTTAGAGCCGCACATTGGGGCACTGAAGAAGCCAGACACTGCAACAGCAAACGGAAAACGAGACTCCGTTTGGATGGCTTGGAGTGAGGATCCACACGGGGCCACATGCAATGCTTGAGCTGTCTTTTCGTTTATTTCTGGCGTATTTATCCTCATACTCTCTACGTTTCCCTTAGACTCACAGAAAATGAGGGTTGGAAGGGGTCTTAGGAGGTCGTCTAGTGCAACCTCCTGCTCAAAGCAGGACCAGCCCCGCCTAGATCATCCCAGCCGAAGGTTTATCTAGCTGGATCTTAAAAACTTCCAAGGATGGAGCTTCCACCACCTCTCCGGGGGACCTGGTCCAGTGTTTTACCACCCTCCTAGCTAGAAAATCCTTCCAATACCCAACCTAAATTCCCCTTGCTGCAACTTGTGACCATTGCTCCTTGTCCTGTCATTTGCCACGGCTGAGAACAGTCTGGCTCCGTCTTTGCAACTCCCTCTCTTTTTTTTTTCCTTTTGACCTCAGCGTCAGCATAGCCATCGCCTGGCGTGTTTACAGTATAGCCTGTAATCCCCGTGTTTTCAGGTCTGGAGGCTAAACAGTGGCTTTCCCACCGATGCCGGCAGAGGTGACCCTCCCGCGGTGGGGGAAATCAGACACACTGCTGCGGGCCGGCTTACACCGGGGGAGGCGGGGACTCACGGCAGAGCGTGGCAGCCAATCAGAGCGCTCAACCGCCCCGCGACGGACCAATCCGCGGCCCGGGCGCCCAGCAGCCGGAGCTGATAATGCGGCGGAGCGCGTCCGGCAAGGCACTGCGCCGCGGGGAGGGAGCGGCGGGGCTGCCGGGGGCGGCAAGTGCCCTGTGGGGCCAGAAGCCGCTGCGGGTCCCCAGCCCGTGCAGCGGGGCAAGGCGCCCCGGGGGGATGCGGGGCTGGTGAAGAGCCGGCTCCGGGCTCGCCTTTGCCAGCGGGGGGAAGCGCCTCCTGAGCACCCCGCGGGGCTGGATGCTGCCTGCTGCGGCCGCCCGGCCCGGGCGCCTCGCTTCGGTAAGTGGAGCCGGGGGCTGCGCTGGGACCCGGCTTCCTCCGCCGGGCGGGAGTCACCCGCTCGAGCCGATGAGCACCCCAGCGCGGCCGGCCTGCGCGGGGGCTGCATTTGGGCCGCTGCCCTGTGTATTGCTCCATTTCTAAGGCGGCAGGAGCGGGGCTGGGGGTCAGCACAGCTCTTCGGTCTTCCCTTGCGCTCACAAAGCGGCTGGGCGCTGACAGCACCTGGCAGCGGGCGCCGAGAGCCTGGGGGCCGCCTGTCGGGCAGGAGTGTAGGCCACGGGGGCTGGGCAGTGCCGGGTGATGACACGCTGAGGCCCTAAGCTATGTCCAGTTTCAGAGGCCCCATACCATAAAAAGAATCCCCAAAACCAGATTTTCAGGAAATTTTAAGATGAATTATTCTTATTTCTGCACAAATGCATGGACTCAAGATGAACAATAACTGTGGAGTCATGTATATGTATATTGTTGTCATCTTTTTTTCTTATTTAGAGGCCCCTCATCTTATGCGGCCATAAACCAGGGATTTTGTACCTTTTTGGATCAGTGTACCCCCAGCCACTGGATGCGGGAAGTTGGCGGGGGGCGGGGACAGCTGAACGCTGAGCCACCTTGTGCGAGCTTCCCCTGCCCCCTGCATCTGCCTGGGTGGGTGGTGCAGCGTGGGATGGTGCGTGGTGGCGCTTTGTCCCCGCCTGCCTGTGTGTACCCACTTAGGCTTCCCTTGGGGTATGCATACCCTGGTTGGCAACCCCTGCTCTAAGCTGTAGCTTAAGTTAGGTGGTTTAAGCCTGAATCCAACACTGGGGCTGGGAGGGCCCTGCCAGCCCTCTAGCCTGGCCTGTCTCAACTGGTGGGTCATGACCCAAAAGTGGCTGCAAGATTATATGTTCACATCCCTTTCATGCATTAAAAATGGAGCACCAGACTTTAAAAAATGGATTTTCCTTTTAAAGGAGGAAA
>NW_017728950.1:61307619-61330990 GCF_001723895.1 Crocodylus porosus | reverse complement strand
AGTCATTGGCAATGTCAAAAACTGGAACTGGCAAGTCTGGCAGTAGGATGTAGCATAGGCAATAAGATTTACACAACGAGCCATGTGACAGTCTTAGTTTTGAAAACATTCAGCTATGCATTTCCTGAATGTTTACTTCATGTTACGTTACACTTTATTTAATGAAAAAGGAAGAGTCGAGCACTGATACTCTGATGCTATAAAAATAGTTGCTTATGAGTAAAACAAACACTGGAGTCATTTAAAATTTATTAACTTATATTTAACTATTAAGTAGTAATGTAACTATTAAATAATAATTTACCTGTAGAATTATTCATTTAAGGAAGACATAAAATTCTCAGGAAGGAAATCGCATTCTCAATTCAATGACCTGCTTAGAAAGCCTAAGTGAAAAAAAAATACTGCTGGCTGCTAATTTCTTGTAAAAGTTGTTCCCTGTGGAACACTGATTTTAAAATATTAACAAGTACACTTTACAATAAGAAATAATAAATACTCATTGAACAAAACAACAGAAAGGGCAAACATCAGGGATTAACAAAAGTTGTTTGTAAGGGATTAACAAAAGTTTCATAATAGCAATCCATTAGTCAACTATTTTTATAGGATCAGAGCATCAGATTTTCTTCCTTTTTCATGAATATAAATCAATGCATCTATTTATGTTAATAAATAGAGATTAGCCTAATCTTTTAGCACAATTCAGATTCCCAGCTAATGTGTATTCAGACAGTTCCTTGAGCAATTAATCCCAGGGTTCCACTCTTTACTTCTATGGAAAAGGAGTAATAAGTAGATCATATGGGAGAAGGCAAAAGGCAAGAAACATCTCTTATTTTTGCAGATACAACTGAAAGCAAGCCAGTATTTGAATAAAAAGGGACTATACCCACCAAAATCTCATTTCTTATGGGCACTGAGCAGGTACAGAGGGTGTAAAGGGCTCTGAAGTTGAACAGCATGTGAGGAGGAATGGCTCTGATCCCGCCAGGATGAGCGTACTTTGGGCATGTGTCTCCCTAACCCAAAATGTCCATCCCTTGCTAAGAGGAACAGCTGACTGACGTGGGCAGGGATTCAGCTTTGGATGAAAAAGCAGAAGCCCTAACCCAAGTGCCATCCCCAGAGGACTTCACAGAGGAGGGAGCTGGGGGAGTGGGGGGACAATTTGTTTCAGATTAACTGGTAGCCTCTCTGACAAAACAAGCTGCAGGGATCGCAGGCGTTTGGCAATGTAATCTGCGCTAGACAGTGAGAGGAGAGGGCAGGATCAAAGCATTCTTCCAGGGGAAATTGCACCCGGGGTTGCCGTTTAGTTAGCCTCCCCTAACCTTGCCAATAAATTTTCTGGGAACGAGAAGAGGCGGGGGACTGGGGAGGGGGGGTAGTGAAGGGGACAGCAGCTCCTGCACCTGCAGCTCTGCCATTTCCACACATGTTAGATCAATGCAAAGCAAGTCCCCTCTGCACTGCTCCCCTCAACCCCAAACACCACCCTCCAGGGTCAGCCTTTCAAAGAAGAGTTTTCCCACTGGAGTCCTTACACAGACTCTTTTATCTTAAGAGCACTAACCCCATCCCTTTGACAGGCAAGGCCCAGGGCCCAGGTACACAGGGGCATCTCTCCACTGTCCCCTCTTTGCCCCTACCCCAAGTTCTTTTTAAGCTACTAAACTATGTTGCCCCACTTGCTCTGAAGGGCCTTTGGGGTGAGTCAGCCTCTCACTGCCCTCTCTGCATTGCAGTGCCTCTGCTTGCCCCCAGGAAGAAGGGAAACCAGAGAGTTTTCTACCTCGGCTTCAGCTTACTTCAACCTTGGAATGGACAGGACTGGGTGCAGAATGACACAGCTCTTCTCTGGGATCTCAGCAGTCAGTGCCTTGGACTGTCTTTAAGGACCATCAGCTCATAACTAAAAGAAGACAGACATCAGTCTGATAATGAGAGTGCCCTCAGAGCAGGAAGGTGCTATGCGGGCAGTAGAATTATAGAGAAGTAGGGCTGGAAGGGACCTCTAGAGGTCATCATTTTCAATCCCTTCCTGTTAACCCACTACAAGGGACTTGGTAGGTTAGGAGTGGGCTCCCAGATTGCAGAAGCCACTACAGGCACAGAGTAGGTACAGAGGGTATTAAGGGCTCTGAAGCTGAACAGCGCTTGAGGAGAGCTGGATCTGATCCCACCAGGACGAATGTACTTTGGGCCCAATTTAGATTGGGACCAATTTGTCCCCCGTGGGAGAGAAGAACGGTGGGGTGGGCAGAGGTGGTGCATCAGAGTGGTTGTTTATGGACAGTAGGTATCACTGTTGGTGGCCCTTGTCTTGCTGATACTCTCCCCCACCCGCCTCTACCCACCAAGCAGAGGATGAGCCTCAACCTCAACCTACGTTCCCAAGTGTTGGCGTAAGTGTTTGGGGGGGAGGTACTCATGAATCTGCAGGACCCCGCTTATCTATGACCTATTCAGCACACATTTAATCCAACGGGGACAGGCAGGTCCTGCTAGGAGCAGGGGGTCGGACTAGAGGACCTCCTGAGGTCCCTTCCAAACCAGTTCAAGCAGATGGGGGCTGGGCTGGAGCTGCTAGTTCCTGCCTCGGGGCTCTCTTGCACAGTGGTTCTCAACCTTTTTTGTACTAGGACCCATCTGTAAACTTTGATGACCGTGGGCAACTGGTGCCTCCTGAGTTTGGAGGGGCGTGACCTGGAGGAGGGGTCCCCCCAGCAGCAAGCTGGTTCCCCCAGTGGCCAGTGGCTGAGCATGCCAGTGGCACAGCACCGATGGAAGTGTTGACACTTCCATGTGCAGCATGGCAGTGGAACCAATTACAGGGGGTTCACTAGCGCTCTCCATGCCCCTTACCAGTCAGAGTGCTCTCACTGTCAGGGGGACACCAGCACTCTCAGGGGGGGCATGTGTTCCCCTCTGCTCCCCCTATGCATTGCCTATGTTGATGACCAGTCTCCACTGACTGCCCCTCACTCCGGACTTGCTGCCTCCCCCCTCCAGGCCTCAGCCCTTCAGTGTGTGAGGCAGGGGGTGGGTGTGTGGGGTAGGGTGTGTGTTTGGGGAGGGGGCAGGAAGGGTCCAAAGGAACCCCTTGGAAGCTGGGACTCTGACATCTTGCAAGGGAAAAGCCAGTATTTCCCATGTTTTTCTCCTTTAAAGGAGAAAACATTTTTAAAAGTTGTCCATCCATTTTTAAAGTTTATTTGCCACCCTTTCATATATTCTTGTCACCCACTTCTGGGTCGCAACCCACATGTTGAGCAACGCTGCCTTGCAGACCCAGCCTTGCTCACCAGGAGGGTAGTAAAGCACAACAGGCTTCTCAGAGTGGCCATGCTCTTGCCCAGCACAGGCAAAGCCCTGGATTGGGGGGTGGGGGAACAGCATCCATCCAGGAAGAGCACATACCAACTGCAGATGCTTCCTCAGCCTGGGGAAGGGTATTGAAAGCTCACAAAGAATTTTTCCCCCCAACTATTTGAGCTGGTTTAATGAAACATATCAGATTTACCCAAAGAGCCGTGAGTGCCGGGGGAAGCAGCAGCCCCTCCGCAAGGTGGTTCCCACTAACCCAGGCGCAGGATCGCGCGGAGGGCGGGTGCTGGCCGGGCTGCAGGCTCCCCGGCGGGCCGCGGGTTTGTAATCGAGGCAGGGGACGCGCCGGCCCGCGCTGTGTACTTCGGGATCGCCTTACCTGCCTCCTCCCCCCGCCGGCCCCGTGTCACGCCCGGCTCTTTTAAGAGGCACCCCGAGCGGGAAAGGCAAATTCCTCGGGTCTTTTGCCTTTTAGTCATGCTTCCAAGTCAAACAGTAGCCAGCCTCTCTTTTGGGACGAAGAAGCCCCCGCCATGGGGGGAAGCTCCCCCCTCCGAGGTGCTGCGGGTCAAGGAGGACAAATGTGCGGCGCGTTTGATGTGCTGGGAAGTGGAAGTGATGCGGCCACCGCCCGCCCGGAGGGGCCAAGCGAGCCCCCGCCCCGGCCTGAGCAGTGCCGGGTGCCCGCAAGGACCTGGCACTGACTCCTTAATTCCAGCTCCGGATTCCGTGCCAGGTCCTTGATCATTCTTTGGTTGTATTTATTTTTATGTCTGATGACACTGGGACGCTTTCGCGTGCCTAATTCGTTACCTTTGAACCCGGGAATCGGGAGCTGGGGGGAAAGGATTTGGTGATGCCCCTTGGGCACATGCCCCGCACCAGCGCCAGGCCGGGTTGCGCCGGCGCCCCCTGGGCGGGTCGGAGCAATCCGTGCCAAACCAAGTGATTCCAGCTGTCCTTGTGACGTCACAAGTGAAGAGCGCGGTGACGTCACCCGGAGTAGTCTGAAGGCAGCCGCAGGGCAGAGGGCACCCCGAGTTCCCCCCTGGAGACTCAGAGTGCCCCTCCCGGCTCTGGGGACAAATCCTGGCCTCTTTGACCGAGGGGGATTTGATAGCCGCCCTCCGCTGCCCGCCGGGCGGCTCCGGGGGATGGAGCCGGGCTGTTCTCGGTGGCGGCAGGTGACCGAGCAAGGGGCGCAAGGGGCAGCGGGGGAAGTTTAGGTTGGGTGTTAGCGGAAACTGGCTCACTAGGAGGGTAGTAAAGCACAACAGGCTTCCCGTAGAGGCACAGGAGTCTCCATCCTTCGAGATTTTTGAAGACCCGGCTAGACAAAGCCTTGGCTGGGATGATCTGGCTGGGGACGGCCGCGCTCGGGGCAGGGCGTTGGCCGCGATGCCCTCCCGAGGTCCCGTCCAGCCTCACGCCCTGTGATTGCAGCCGGGCTGGGGGAGGATGGGGAAGACGTTGCTGCTCTGGGATCCGAAACGCAAAGCTGGTGCTGGGCGGCCCCCCGGGCGGCGCGGGCGGCGCTGCTGTGCGCGGGGCAGGCGTTTACAGTACACAGCCTCGCAGCCACGGGAACTGTTTCCACTTGAGATAGCGATCTCGGCGAGCCGGGAGCTGCCGCTCTGTATTTGTTTGCTATGAGTTTATACAACAGCCTCTGGGTTTGTCCCTCCCGCCCCTTCCCTCCCCATGCAGCGGGCTGGGCTCACGGGCGTGCGGGCACGGCTCGGGCAAGGGCACGCTCCGCACTGACCGCGGCTCCCGAGGCGGCCCGCGCGCTCAGGTGCCGCTGAGCCGAGGCAGCGGCGCCAGGGAAATCCAGAGGGCAGGAAGAAAGACCCGGCTGGGCAGCCTCTCTGGCAAGCAGCTCCTGTACACACTGCCCACATGCTGCCGCACGCCCGAAATGAAAGCACCGGGTTATTTCTAAGTGCTCCCAGTGTGTCCATCCTGGCCAGACAGCCGTATGGAGATGCAGGCGTCAGGCTGGTCTGCTAAAACAGGTGAGGCCAGCCCAGCGCAGACTGGACGGGGTGTGACTGATCTGGACACAGGGCATGTCGTGGTCCGGACATGTTTAACAGTGCCAGCTGGAAAGCTCGGGGACAAAGGAGAAGATCTAGGATACAAACCCGGCTGACAGCCTTCATTAAGCTCTCCAAGTCAAAGACACTGACCTGCCTGCTGCAGGTAACTTATACATACATGTATGTATACATGTATAGAGAGTAACTGTACACAGCTATGTAGAGAGGGTAACTATACATATACATATATGCATATGTGCGTATATACACATATATATAGTTATATATAAAATAGTTATATATCGTTATATACTTATTATATAAACGTATAGAATACACATTTCTATATACATAAAACAACCATAAATATAAATAGACTCTAGTCTGTTGATAGACAGACAGACAGACAGATAGATTATAGTCTATGCACTTCCGAGAGACGTGTTATAAACTATTCACACAATCGTATCCACGCACATATACACACATCCTGCTTTGAGCAAGGGATTGGACTAGATGACCTCCTGAGGTCCCTCTCAACGCTCATCTTCTATGATTTTATGTTACAGGGAGAGAATTATCTTTCCCCCTTATCTACATGAAATATACCGCATTTTTTTTTCGATCAGCGAATGACTGGCGAGTTTGCTTCCCTACGATTTCCAACCCCTGGTCACCTTTGAGGATAGGCTACCTCCCAGGACAGACGTAACTTTTGCAGGCTGTCTTCCCTGAGCAGGCTCCAACTTGTACTTTCGGGAGCAACTCGCTTGCAAAATGTTCCTGCTATGAAGGAAACATCAGGGATCCGACTGCGATGGCCCCTTGCTATCATGATACACGTGTCCCCCGGGGCCGGGATGTAGGCAGGAGCTCACGAGCACGGTATTTTGTGACAAGGAAGGGAGGCAGACATTTGAAAAGTAATAGATAACGTGGCCACCTGCATCCAGATCCCGTTTCCTTTTCTGCTCGTTAGAGCCGCACATTGGGGCACTGAAGAAGCCAGACACTGCAACAGCAAACGGAAAACGAGACTCCGTTTGGATGGCTTGGAGTGAGGATCCACACGGGGCCACATGCAATGCTTGAGCTGTCTTTTCGTTTATTTCTGGCGTATTTATCCTCATACTCTCTACGTTTCCCTTAGACTCACAGAAAATGAGGGTTGGAAGGGGTCTTAGGAGGTCGTCTAGTGCAACCTCCTGCTCAAAGCAGGACCAGCCCCGCCTAGATCATCCCAGCCGAAGGTTTATCTAGCTGGATCTTAAAAACTTCCAAGGATGGAGCTTCCACCACCTCTCCGGGGGACCTGGTCCAGTGTTTTACCACCCTCCTAGCTAGAAAATCCTTCCAATACCCAACCTAAATTCCCCTTGCTGCAACTTGTGACCATTGCTCCTTGTCCTGTCATTTGCCACGGCTGAGAACAGTCTGGCTCCGTCTTTGCAACTCCCTCTCTTTTTTTTTTCCTTTTGACCTCAGCGTCAGCATAGCCATCGCCTGGCGTGTTTACAGTATAGCCTGTAATCCCCGTGTTTTCAGGTCTGGAGGCTAAACAGTGGCTTTCCCACCGATGCCGGCAGAGGTGACCCTCCCGCGGTGGGGGAAATCAGACACACTGCTGCGGGCCGGCTTACACCGGGGGAGGCGGGGACTCACGGCAGAGCGTGGCAGCCAATCAGAGCGCTCAACCGCCCCGCGACGGACCAATCCGCGGCCCGGGCGCCCAGCAGCCGGAGCTGATAATGCGGCGGAGCGCGTCCGGCAAGGCACTGCGCCGCGGGGAGGGAGCGGCGGGGCTGCCGGGGGCGGCAAGTGCCCTGTGGGGCCAGAAGCCGCTGCGGGTCCCCAGCCCGTGCAGCGGGGCAAGGCGCCCCGGGGGGATGCGGGGCTGGTGAAGAGCCGGCTCCGGGCTCGCCTTTGCCAGCGGGGGGAAGCGCCTCCTGAGCACCCCGCGGGGCTGGATGCTGCCTGCTGCGGCCGCCCGGCCCGGGCGCCTCGCTTCGGTAAGTGGAGCCGGGGGCTGCGCTGGGACCCGGCTTCCTCCGCCGGGCGGGAGTCACCCGCTCGAGCCGATGAGCACCCCAGCGCGGCCGGCCTGCGCGGGGGCTGCATTTGGGCCGCTGCCCTGTGTATTGCTCCATTTCTAAGGCGGCAGGAGCGGGGCTGGGGGTCAGCACAGCTCTTCGGTCTTCCCTTGCGCTCACAAAGCGGCTGGGCGCTGACAGCACCTGGCAGCGGGCGCCGAGAGCCTGGGGGCCGCCTGTCGGGCAGGAGTGTAGGCCACGGGGGCTGGGCAGTGCCGGGTGATGACACGCTGAGGCCCTAAGCTATGTCCAGTTTCAGAGGCCCCATACCATAAAAAGAATCCCCAAAACCAGATTTTCAGGAAATTTTAAGATGAATTATTCTTATTTCTGCACAAATGCATGGACTCAAGATGAACAATAACTGTGGAGTCATGTATATGTATATTGTTGTCATCTTTTTTTCTTATTTAGAGGCCCCTCATCTTATGCGGCCATAAACCAGGGATTTTGTACCTTTTTGGATCAGTGTACCCCCAGCCACTGGATGCGGGAAGTTGGCGGGGGGCGGGGACAGCTGAACGCTGAGCCACCTTGTGCGAGCTTCCCCTGCCCCCTGCATCTGCCTGGGTGGGTGGTGCAGCGTGGGATGGTGCGTGGTGGCGCTTTGTCCCCGCCTGCCTGTGTGTACCCACTTAGGCTTCCCTTGGGGTATGCATACCCTGGTTGGCAACCCCTGCTCTAAGCTGTAGCTTAAGTTAGGTGGTTTAAGCCTGAATCCAACACTGGGGCTGGGAGGGCCCTGCCAGCCCTCTAGCCTGGCCTGTCTCAACTGGTGGGTCATGACCCAAAAGTGGCTGCAAGATTATACGCTCACATCCCTTTCATGCATTAAAAATGGAGCAACAGACTTTAAAAAATGGATTTTCCTTTTAAAGGAGGAAAATCTGGGGAATAGTGGCTTTTTTCCTTGCAGGCTGGTGGAGCTGCAGCCTACCAGGGGCTGCTTGCCACCTTCCCCACCCCCGCCCCACTTCCCCACGCTGGAGGGCTGGTGCCTGAGGGCAGTGGGTCAGGAGTGAGGGGCACTGGGTTGGGACTGGCCACAGATGGGTCCTGGTACACACAAGGTTGAGAAGCACTGGTTTAGCTCGACCCCTCTGCTCAGAGCAGGACTGTCCCCAAGTAGATCCTCCCAGCCAAGGCTTTGTCTACCAGGGTCTTCACAACCTCCAAGGATGGAGGCTCCATGGCCTGTCTGGGTGACCTGCTCCAGTGCTCGAGTACCCTCCTAGTGAGAGAGTTTTCCCTAATATCCAGCCTAAATTTCCCTTGCTGCAACTTGAGCCCTATCAGGAGAACCCAAATGCTGCGGTCTCCTGCGTGGCACAGGGGCATAGAGTGGAGCCAGAACTGGGTCTGAATAGTAGTTTTTCCACTGTGCCCCTCTCACTTGCATGGAGGGCCTCAGGCGTTGTCGATTTCTCTCTCTCTTGTCTTTAGAGCAGTGCTTCCCAACCTGTTCCAGCCCAAGGCACGCTTACATTGAGAAAAGTTTTCCGTGGCACACCTGTTAAGGCGTTCCCCATCCTCAGACCTATTGTAGCCCATTGCCCTGGCAAAATTCTGCAGCATGCCTGTTAATATCTGACCGTGCCGTAGCACACTGGTTGGGAAATGCTGCTTTAGAGTAAGCCGGGCGTGTGCAGCCCCCGAGCTCCGCGAGGCAGGGCTGGATGAGTGCACAGGCAAACTAGGGCCCTAGATGAGGAAGGGGCTCAGCTGGGCTTATTTTCCAGGCGAGGGCCAACGAGCTCGTTCGCTTGGGGCCCACTAGCGGGTTGATGCGGTCCTGCCCCCAGGCCGAAAAAACAGAGAGAGGAGCGAAGGGGAAAGGGAGGCGGGTGATGCTGGGCCCGGGGGGGGAGCAGGGCCGGGCACCCCGGAGCGCGCTGCCTTGTGTGTTGCAGTGCTGAGCCCAGCAGCCATGGCCGAGGGGCCGGCGCCGCCCGCGGGCCAGGGGCAGGACTGGGACATCGACGTGGAGAGCCTGGAGCTGGACGAGGCGGAGCAGCGCCCCGCGCCCGGCGGCGGGGAGCCCCTGGAGGAGGAGGACGAGGAGGAGGAGGACGAGGAGGAGGACGAGGAGGAGGGCGAGGCCCCGGCGCGGCCCGAGCCGCCGCCCGCGGAGCAGCGCAAGCTGAGCCGCACGCCCAAGTGCGCGCGGTGCCGCAACCACGGCGTCGTGTCCTGCCTCAAGGGCCACAAGCGCTTCTGCCGCTGGCGGGACTGCCAGTGCGCCAACTGCCTGCTCGTGGTGGAGCGGCAGCGCGTCATGGCCGCGCAGGTGGCGCTGCGCCGGCAGCAGGCCACCGAGGTGAGCCCCGCGCCCCGCCCGCGGCCCTGGCGCCCCGCGCCCTCGCGCCGCCGCCGCTCAGCGCCCCGCGCTCTCTGCTTTCCCTTGGCAGGACAAGAAGGGGCTGGCGGGGAAGGCGACCCACTTCGAGCGCAAGGCCGTCTACCAGCGGCACGTGCGGCCGCCCAGCCTGCTGGCCAAGAGCATCCTCGAAGGTAACGCCGCTGCGCGCCGGAGGCGCTGCCCCGAGCCCACATCAGCGGGCAGGTTTCAATGCACAGAAAAAATAGTGTGTGTGTGTGTCTGTGGATGCATGTGTGTGCGTGTATATGTGTATACATACAGTGTGTGTGTATGTATATCTGCGGTGTGTGTGCACGTATGTATATACACATGTAGGGGTGTTGGTTGTAGTTATGTTGATCTAAGGACATAGGCAGACAAGGGTCTTTGGGTAGATGTGATATTTTTTTATTAGACCAACTAAATAGTTGTTGGAAAAATTCAAGCTTTCCTGGACAAAGCCTTCAGATGCTCCCTGTGCCTGAAGAACAGTGTTTATGCCCAAAAGCTTGAAAAGAACAATTTTTCCAACTATTTAGTTGGTCTAATAAGATGTCACATTTACCCAAAGAACCTTGTCTGCCTAGATATACATGTGTATATAATGTATCTATCTCTCTCACACACACAAGTGTATATATACCATACACATATACATATATGTGTATATAGACAGAAAAAAGTGTGTGTATCTGTATATGTATATATGTGTGTGTGTATATATAAACATATTTAATATAATGTATTATATAATCTAAATTAGATTTATATAATACAAATTATTATAGCTATAATATAATGTATGATATAATAGTATATTACAATATATGATATTATGTAGTTTATAATATTTAAAATACCTATTATATATTATTATTATTATTATATATATTTGATGACCTGATCCATCGAAGGCTCAACTTCTGAAATCAAATCAGGGCTTCCCCACTTCCTGTCATGGAAAACTGGCCTGGTTCATGGCACATGCTGTTTCTTCTGCATTTCATAGCTAACAGTGAGCTTTCCTAGCTTATTGCAGAGTGAAAGGGAAAAGCACTGGCTGCTTTACAGCAGATTGGAAAGATCTGGGCTCACTGCCCAACTAGTTACCAAAGTCAGCGTAGGGGAGAAAAACTCAAGACCACAAATACATTCTTTTCTCTCCTGTGCAGCTGTACATGCAAATGGTATGTACAGATCGCATGTGATCAGAGACATGTTGAAGGATGTCATTGGGAAACCTGTCTAACTTCATTCTCCCAACTGTACCATGAAAGATCTCATCCTAAGAAAGCCTTGCCTTTCGCATCATTTCTGTGCCATTGTGAATACACAACCATTTCTGTAGACTGTTAAGCAGACAATGCAATCCCAGTACATTAGGAATAGATTTTGGATTCTGGCAAGGGATTATTTTAGAGCACAGAACTGTATGTGACTTCACCCCCCGCCCCAAGTACACCTATAGAATCACAGAGAAGTCAGGCTGGAAGGGACCTCCAGAAGTCACCTAGTCCAACCCAGTGCCTGAGGCAGGATCATAAGTTTCTTGTGTTTTGTTTGGAGTGGAAGGGGAGGAAATGTGTTAGCACTGTTTGTTAGGAAACAATGTGGTGCCAAAGAACGTTAGAAACAGCAACTTGAGATTTAGGGTCATAATTGGTGCAAAAAGAAGTGGAGGTGAACACCTACCTGGCAGTTACTTGTCGTGCAGAAGCAGTTGGTCTAATTTTGTTTTACTTGCA
The DNA here is from genome assembly GCF_001723895.1 of Crocodylus porosus. NCBI lineage: Eukaryota > Metazoa > Chordata > Crocodylia > Crocodylidae > Crocodylus > Crocodylus porosus. The sequence continues at coordinate 61,319,427 of NW_017728950.1, read as the reverse complement.
ATTGAATGCAGTGAATAGGACACTTAGTAAATTCAAATGTACACTGGAATAGATTCTTCAAATGTATCCAATAGCGTGCACACAAGAAATTGATAAAATGCATTTTGTTCTGCCACAAATGTTATTTATAGAAATTGACTTTTGAAACAGCAGGCTTCAATTAACTGAAAAATATTTTAAAGAACTAATTCTTGCTTTTTTCAATATCTGAGTCTATGTCCAAAATTGTTTACAGAGTTGTTTTGGTTGTTCTCCAAAGTTAGAATTGGGGAAAAAAAAAAAAAAAAGAAACAATGAAATCCAATCTATGAAATGACACTTTCTCTTAGCCTATATGATCTTGATTGTAATTCTGGCCAGACACTAACATGATTTTAGCCAAATCATTAACTCTTTCAGGTTACTTTCTTCTTCAATTCATTCTTTAAAAAAATCTTTCATATTCTTTTTCCTAATTTATCTTAACTTTCTTTTTCTTTTCTCCTAGTTCTCCTTGGATTTTTCTACCATCTGTAACAATGTGTACATAATGATTCAACTTTAGAAAATAGAAATGGCATCAGCTATAGGTATAGCTATATTTTTTGGCAATGGGAAAATAGTGTAAGATGCATGGGAATGAAAGCAGGCAAAATCCTTTTCTCCTTACTCGCCAAGTAGCTCCATTAAATTCACTGGGATTTTGTATTTTGTATAGAGCAAACTGGATCAGGCTCTATATATTTTATAGTAAGTGAACTTAATGAATGTAGTCCCCTAATGGAATATACCATAATTTCATGTATTTTATATTTTCACTTATTTACTTCTGAGAAATGAAAATAATCTGAGTATTTTAGACATTAATTTGTGTTTTTTAAAAAAATATAATTTAAACTGTGCCAGTGTATAAATAATATATAGGAGTAAACTCTTCTCCCTTCAGGCCCAGCCCAACTGTTGTTGGTACCAATGAGAGTTGTATCCAAGCTTCTGTGTAATTAGTTTTGGTGCAGTTCATTTGCATAAATGACCTGATGAAAAATTATTTATATGAGTAAAAAGAGCAGGATTTGGCCTTTTTGTGTTGGAAGCCTCTGTTACTGTCATGTGAAAAGTACTGAACACTTCCAAAAAGGTGATGCCGTGGGGAGCTGAGGGTATTCAGGATCTTATAGGAATAGTTCCAAATTAGCATTTTCTGTCCTTTTTGTAAGCTTACTTTAATTTATTGATAAAAATACTTTATTATTTTTAGGTTATCGCCCCATTCCAGCAGATCCCTACCTAGGAGGGAATTCACCCTTACCAGCACCTGTCAGCGACCGGATGAGAAAAAGACGGGCTTTTGCTGATAAAGAGCTGGAGAACATTATGCTAGAAAGAGAGTATAAAGAAAGGGAGATGATAGAAGCTACTCAAGCTGCTACCCTTTTTCTGCCTAACCATATGATGCATGGAACTGAATACAATTCCTACAAAACTGCCTTTAATCCCTCTCAAATTGAAGCTCCCAATAAGGAATTTTGCAATTTCTTACCAACCTGCCTTGATCTAACCATGCAGTATTCAGGATCTGGGAACATGGAACTGATTTCTTCAAATGTCAGTGTAGCCACTACCTACAGACAGTATCCCTTATCTTCCAGGTTCTTGGTGTGGCCAAAATGTAGCCCCATCAGTGATGCTCTTCTCTATCAGCAATGTTTATTAAATGCTACCACTGTCCAGACTCTCAAACCGGGGGCAGGCTGGGACTCCAAAGTTTCACAAAGTCAGGATTGTCTAAACTTGGAGCATGATATGATGTCACCAAAAATTGAAAGCTCACTTGTCTTTTCTCACCCTCGAGAAACTCGGCAGTCTCAAAGCGATGTTCAAAGTGCCTCCCGAGATGCCCGGGAGAGGTCAGCTTTCTCCCCTCCGAAAAGAGCTTTCTCACAAATTTCTGATAAAGATTCTCTGGCTACACAAGAGCATGTCTTAAGCAAGATTAGCAAAGAGAGTACCAAGTACCCTGCCTCACTCAAGTACAGTCCATTTCACTCGCTTCTCCAGCAAACATTTCATGATAAATCAAGCTCTGAGTTAAGACCATCATTTGTAAAAGAGACCTCTGAAGAGGCTTCTAAGAAGTACAGAGAATGCTCCATCAAAGAGAACCAAAAGTATAAATTTACAATAGACGGATACGCAAAAGACTTTTTTGGGGCCAAACAAGCTGCAACAAAACTCTCAGCAAGTGAGCCTCTGTCATTTTCAGTTGAATCAATCCTTAAAAGGCCCTCTTCTGCAGTCAGCAATGTCTCTCAGTAGACTGCATATTCAAAGTCAAGTTTAAAAGCTTGTCCTCAGCAACTGTTGCCATTGTTTGCCTTTTCTCTCCAAAATTTTATACAGAGGAATTTGTGATGTAAATGGTGATTTTTTTTTAAATATGTACATAATTATGCATGTTCTCTCTCATGAAAATAAATATATTTAAATTTTTAAAGTGAAAACTGTGAATGTGCAGATTGTAAAGCACTATGCTTTATACAGCTTTCCAAACACTACAGCTCTAAAGGGAGGTTCATTGTGAGTCCAATCCAATACTACTAGCAGGGCAAAGACTAGGCATCATTTCTGCCGTGTGTCTCTATTCCCTCCCCAGCAGTGCAGGGATGAAATCACTTGCAGAACATACATATTGTATTATTTGCTGTGATATCTATACTAGCTGTATTATATCTATAGATTTGCTAAATGTATACAAGGGACTAATATAATATCTCTGCTAATTATTTGCTATGCTGGAGTAACCCATCATTTCATGGAACAGGTTATGTGCCAGTGTGCCCATGTTAATCTTTCCATTGACTGCAGTGGGCTTTGAATTTGAATTCTGAGCATGATTGTCATTCTGAAAGGATAACTTTCAGGCTAGTTTATCCTAAGAGAACTAGCTTATTTTTGGCCTCGCTTTTGAAATCTTCCTCTTTCAAGCAAGAATGTTACTTGGTCAATTATGAAGTGTGGAATTAGGGATGAGGATAGGAAAGATGGAAAAGAAAATTCCAGTGATATTTTATTTTGTAAGTTCTCTCTGCCTACCTCCCCAGATAAAGGTCTTTTCTTCTGTCCAAAGAGTCATTAAAATTCTTCTCAGGTTCTTCACTAACTTTAATATTTCATTTCCTAAACTGGTCACTTTTGCTAATGCAATCAGGTTAGATAGGTGTGTTGTCCTAATTGAAACGCACTTTATGTGGTTAAAAAATTGCATAGGATGAATGCTAAAGAATTTAAAAAATGCTATAAAAGGTAAAATTTAAAGTATAATAATTATTTTATAAAAGGTAAAAAATAAGTATCTTTAAGCAATAAAATGAGGGCAATTGGTAGAAACCACCAGGTCATAAAGCCTCCTTCAGAAAGTAGAAATCTTTATTTTTTGGATTCTATGGTTGATACACTTACTACATTTCTTGAAACTGTTAGGTTTTTCTTTTAACATTTTGAAGTCACCAGACCTTCCCCCCCACTGCTTTCCTTATACACCCTAACATTAATCCTATCAAGTGTGTTTGTTTAGTCATATTTGTTTTACAGTCATAAGGTTTTAGTAGAGCAGGATGAACAAATATCAGTGGAAGATAAAAGTCAGACTGTGAGCAGAATTATTGTTGTGTCAATTTATTCCCTATTCAAATGGGTTCAATGACCTTTATTCATAAACAAATATCAGCCTATTGATTGGCAGTACCGGGAATATTTCTTCAAGTGTTTGATATCTGAGTTGGCTGAGTAGAATTACCTGAGTATCATGAGGGTGTTCTTTTCCCTGACTGAGTGATGTGACTTTTATGAGCTGCTTTTATCTCTCTCTCAGGGGTTTTATACTGTTGCTCATCACTGGAGAATCTGAGTACTTTCTATGTAAAATCCCCGCCCATGGCAGGGGGTCGGACATGATGATCTGCTCAGGCCCCTTCCAACCCTACCAACTGTGAAACCAGTGGTAGTGAAGTCTGGCTTTTGCCTAAAAACTAGTTTCATTTAGTAGTAATAAAAACAAATGTTTATAAATTTAGCAAATCCTAGCCACAGGCTCAAAATTCAAATGGAATAAACATTAATACAAACGGGACTGTACTTGTACAAACATTAAAATTATGCTCTCAATGTTGCTTCCATTGTGTTCACACCACTTTTTAAAGTCCCTGAGAAAATTTGAGTTCCTTTTTCCAGCTTTGTCCCTGAGCCATCTCCCATTATGGTCAATGGAAAGACTACTAATTAACTAGGAGGTAAATCAGGCCTTATTTGCATAGCTCTAGATGGTAGCTAACCGTGAATTCACATTCACTGTGAATCGCAACACTCTACTAGCTTTTGCCTTTTCATATCTCATGGTTTCGTTACCATGGCTTTGTTCTTTGGTTGTGAAATGCTAACAAAGTATTTTAATTTAAAATGTTATTTGTTTCTCAAGCTGTTGGCGTAAACTGTGATGAGAGATGAAAGGAAACTAAACATCCAGCCAATGGATCAGTATTATGCTTTGGGAATCAGTCCTACACAAATATCTTTTTGTCTGACAATGGACGTAACTAACTTTATTCAATGTAAAATCAGAAATCAATTTCCTAGAGAAGGATAATCTTAATGTATGTCTGAAATAAATGCAGTAACTCATGACCTCTTTTAAAGAGCCAATTGAGATAAGCACACACACATTCTGGGGCAATTCCAACTTTCTTAAATTTATATTCCAGGTAATTTTTTTTCAAAGCACAATAATTGGAAGGGGAGTGACATTTCTATTATTACTCCTCCCTAGAAATGTGCCCCTTGAGAAGAAATGGGGCCAAATCCTGTTGGTTTTACTGCGCAAGTAGTCCCAGCACAGTCGAGATTTAGTCTGCTCTGTCTTGTCACTGTCTCACTCATTCATTACTGTAGGTTTTTATGATTTATTTCTCTTGGTACTTACTTTTCTTTCTTTTTATAACCCAGGGGTTCTCATGAAACTGTAAATATCTTTCATGTAGTTTAATAACTCATCACTCCCAGTTCTGTTTTCTTTTCTTCCTTGAAAACATTTGTGTATCCAATTAGCGTTCAGGGAAAGGAAAGATGAATAATCTGAGTCGGGTATCATGCATATAAAACGCTGTGTGAGCTTCCTCACAGCTTTCTGCCTCATCTACAGCATTGCTGCTCTTTCTCCTCAAACTTCTCTTTGGCAGAAGTTGTCAGTAGTGTCCAATGGCACAATTGTTTGGTGACATGACTAGAAGAGACCACAACTATTATTTTCAGTTTTGAGGTTTTGAACCCAGCTCACTTGCTGTAACTGACTAATGCAGTGATTTTTCTACCTTTCTTTCATCGGTGGACCCCTGAAATTTTTTGAATGGAGGTTCAGACCCCTTTGCATTGTTAAGTGTGGGTATTCACATACTTTTTTTTTTTATGGACCCCTATAGTCCACAGACCACAGGCTGAACACCAATGTCTAATGCATTATTTAGGAGCCATACCTATCTTCTCCCTATCCCCACTATTTTGTTTTGTCTTGTGATGGGTCATCTGTTGAATCAACTTTATACCACTAATTTTTTGTATATCATTTTTTATACTATTTCCCTTAGGTATATGAAATGTGAGCCCAGGTCTGTTTCTTCTGTAGGTATCCAGTACTCTTCCTGCAGTTTTAGTCATGCCTCATTTATACTTCATTCAGCTTCTTTTGTTTACCCCTCTGATTTACCCTATGCTAACCTGAGTCTTTCCTGTGCAACTGTGTATTCTGATCAATCATCTGTTCATTTTAAACATAAAAATGGTGCTTATCATAGCAAAGGGCAAAGCATGATCGTTTGCTCTGCTTGCACGATAACAGGAACTTTGTGGATGCAGTTGCCAGAGGATGCAAAACCAGCTGTAATTACTGTGCATTTTGTGTGCAAGAGGAGCTGTCTCTTCATTTCTAACAATGTGGAGGGGGTGGGGGGCCTAAGGAGACAAGAAATTCTGAGAGTATGCCTGGCTCAACACCTCTAGCTTGCTTGTCTGATGTACAGGCCCAGGAATGTGTTAGAGTTTTTGGCTCAACACTTGTGAATTTCTGACCCTGTGTCAATATAGTGACCTCTTTGAGGTCACTAGGCCAGCATTTCTAGAGTCCCATAACATTTAAGCTTATGTGAAAGCCAGAATTTCTCTAAGGTCTCTGTTTCTAGTCAGCTGGGCTGACATCAAGGCATAGACCTATGTGAGGTGATTGGCTAATCAGTCACCATTTTATCAGCTGAGGTCAAGGTTAAAGACCTCTGACAAGCCACTAGCTAAATATTTTGGATGTTCTGGGCCTCTGTGAGATGACTATTTCACTACCTTTTTCTGGCTGAGGGTACCAAGACTTAGCAGCCCTGGGTTATCAAGGTACTGTGACAGCACAGGTCTCTTTGAGGTTACTGTAGCCACCGTTCATTAGCACTTAGTTGCAGCTTGTCTTGAACTCACTCAGAACTGTTTCCTTATTTTAACCACAGCACAACTTATGTTTTCATTTTGATTTGTCAGCTTGTTTTGATAAAATGATTCAGCTCTCACACTGAGTGCTTTCCATTCATCTGACCTTGATGTGAGAGATAACTACTTGGAATCCTCGCTCTATGATGGATATGATCCTCACTTGTATCATCAAGTTCCTTTCCCATTGAATCTTTGCCAGCTGAGTAGAATACAGTAAATATGATATCTCCTTTCCAATCAGATAAGTATTGGCCATTTCTCATTTGATTGTACTAAAACCAAGGCAAACTACTTGAGCAAGCTTGGCCAATGGTAAGGCACATTTTGGCAGGTGGTTTATCTGTGGAACGAGTATAAGCATAATGAGGGGCCAGGGTCAAGCTGGCCAGGGTCAAGTTTAATATGTAAGAAAAACATATAAATGGAAAAAAGTGTTTATTTACTGGAACCTTTATTAGAGTATTTATTAGCACCCTGGCCCCCACTCTGCTTTTCTCCAGTGAAATTGGGGTGATTCTGCTGTTTTGGTGTGTGGGACAGAAATAAGGCATGCGGGGCTCAGCCTACATCATGTAGAGCATCCAAAACAGGTGGTGTGCTGCAGGAGTTACAGGAACGTCCAGCAGGTTTGTTACCACTCAGATTTGCCAGTTCAGCTCCCCTGCTTGGTGAGAGATGGGGCTCAGCTACTGCAGGTAAAACTGGCTGTAGTAGTATCTATGGCGCTGCTACGGCGGTGTAGCAAGTGGGTAGAATTCCATCACTAGACTTAGTGTAGAGGCAAGAGCACTCAGATCTGTGCAATGAAAATTTAGAAGTTGACTGTACAATCAGGGTTGTACTGATTGTACTAGCTCCTCCCAGCAATTAAAGGCCCCTTTAGTAACCGATGGGGAAAGAGTGATTTCCCGTATTCCATCATCTTAAAACACTGCATCTTTCCTAACTATTTTAAAACTGATTAAAGGATGAGACACATGCCCTAACATGCACACAACTCTCCTATTCTTACATTGCTAAACCTTTCATATCAATATACACCCACATTCTGGGCAGCTAATGTCAGAACTTGGTGAAGTGTGGACCAATTAGAAGTCTTCAAATCCCCTACCATCTTAAAAGGGAGGAGGGCTTCGTGCCTGAGGGAATCCTTACTACGTAGCTGAGCACTGCTAGGTTAGAGGCCCTATGCATCTCCTGCCTCTCCTCTCACTGTACTCTGCCAAACCTAGGCAAGAAATGATGCAAATATTCTTCGCTTACTAGCTGTCTACACTAACAGCCCAGTCAAGCAGGAGACAAAGCAACCTCAGCCATAAGTTGACTTATAATCAGGGGTCCTGTTTTTCTCGGTTTAAAATTTGAAAATTCTCTGATTAAAAACATTGCAGATTCTTTGATTTAAACCCCCAAATCCACATTTTTCTGTGTTTAAAATGATATGCCCCTATACACACACACACATATAATATATGTATTGGTTGAACACAATGTTTTATTATTATATTTACAATTTTAAAGCAATTTTGAAGCCTACCAGTGCCTCAATTACTATAATAAAATAAATTATAAATACCTATACATTTGGGTGTTTGATTTTGGGTTTTTTATCATGGAAAATCAAAGCTCCCCCTGCCCCCTTCGCTCACCAGGATGTGGGTCCAGCTGTGGCTGTCTCTCCCGCCCCCTAACTGGTTTATGGTGCTGAGCAGCCCTGATTTGCTGGTGGCCTGCCCATGCCATTGCCCTTCAATTTCAAGCCACAGCCCCCCAGCCCTGCTGGTGCCCCTCACTCCAGGCCCACAGTTCCCTGACCCTGCTGGCACCCATCACTCCCCACCCCAGCCCCCTGGGCCCCAAGCCCCATGCACCACTGTGGCTGGGCAGCAGTCCCAACCCTGCCCAACTCCTTCCCTCCCTCCTTCACTATGGGGGCCTCAATTCCCCCTGCCCCCCAGACTTACCCTGCAGGGAGCTGCGGGAACTGCTCTCATGCTGCCTGATTGCCATGTGTATGTGGACATGCGCATATGCATGTGTCACCTCCTGCCTGATCGCCCTCTTCCTGCTCCCTCCAGCTCCTTGCTGCCTGGAACTCTGCCACCCTCCAAGGGGAAGCCTGCTGTTTCCTGCATTTTTCTCCTTAAAAAGAGAAAATCCAGGTTTTTCTCCTTAAAAATGAGGAAATTCATGTTTTATTGCATTTTTCTGTGGTGAACAGAAAACCTGAATCCCTGCTTATAACATACATGCTATAGAGTGTTTATATGGCCCTTGGTAGTTGATATTCAAAGCTAGTAGCTTTGAATGCACCTTGCTTGCATTTCCAGATTTGCACTTTTCCTACATAGATAGGTTACCATAACATACCTGAAGTAGTCAGTTATCATTTGACTAAGACAGCCAGAATTCAGATGGACATTGTGAGTGGAGCAGGACCTGGGATACTCCACCTTTACAGGTGATTTGCTTGATTTTGGGCCATATATATGCATGCAAGGCATGTAAGGATCGGGCCCTCGCCTGTAAAAGGGGCTAGAAAGAGTCATTCAGTTGTCGCAACTTGTGAATGCTGTAGCTGTCTCTAACTAATGCTAATAAAAACCATTATACCACTAAACACCAAGATGCATTGCATAGTAAATGCAAACTAATTAACATTATCTGACATTAAGGCTGCAAGATCAAGCGCTAAAAAGAAAATAAAACTTCCTGAAGTTAAAGGTGTCCCAACTGTTTGAACTCAGGCATACTGCAAATTTAATTAACCCTAAAAACTTTGAATTCTATCTTGCATCTCACCAAGTGCAAAATACATCAGTAGAGTTTTAGCCATAGGAGTTAAAGCTTAATGAGACTGAACTTTTCCCTGCCATACATTGTACCTTCTGAGTCATCATTTGCTGTGCTTTCCATTAGCATTTCCTTAAAATAAGACTAAGGGAACACAAATCCATCAGTGTAGATTAAAGATCAGCAAATTCTGGCTCTGATAATCTGAGCCAGAATGCGAATTCAAGATCCCAGGACCTCTTACGGAGAAGACCTTGCCACCAACCTTCCACCAGTCCATACAAGAAAGGTACATTTAGTTGGAGCACTGTGAACAATCTCAACTGCCACAGTATCTAATGGTGAGAGAGGACCAAAACAATGCAGGCTAAACTTTCATCCAAATTCAACTGAAAGTCACCATTAACTGGAGAATATTTATAATCCCTATGTACAAAACTGATTGCTGTTACGAGTCAGGCATCCATGTTCTTTGCTACCTGCAATTTATGAGCAGTTTCTAGATGTGGTGACAAGGCTGCGGGTAATGTTTCTTGTTGCCTGGAAAAAGATCTAGGAAGAAGCTCTAAAGTGAAGCAGAGGGAAAGAAACAAAGTAAGAATTCAGGGATTTTATTCCATTCGTAGTTGATTCCATTAAAGTTCCTTGTTCAGTGTTAGAAGAAAAAAGATTCTTTTGGTGTTTCTCCATTGTCATGTGCCAATAACTCCTGTGGAAAGAGAATGTGTTCAGAACTGATATGTGTGTTTATGGAAAGAATAAGGCATGGGTGTCAAACATATAGCCTGCTGGCCATATCGAGCCCACGCTGCCCCATTATCTGGCCCCCATGCTGCCCTTGGGTCTGAATTGACCCACACCAGCCATATGAATTTGAAAGAAGATAGAGGATGCTGGAAGGGAAATCTCTAGGGTATGCTGTCATCAGTTCTCTGATATGGAAAGACATAGCGTTTGATTACCACATGCCCCCAGTCATTGCACATCAGCTCATGCAGGTGTGGGCAAAACACGGCCCATGGGCCGGATCCGGCCTGCGGGGCCCCTAAAAAATTTAGAAAATTAATATCTATCTGCCCTTGGTTCCTGTCAAAAATGACAGGAACCAGGGGCATGTAGCAGGGCACTAGGGTGCCTGCTACTGACAGTAGGAATAAGGGCTGCTGAAGCTCCCTAAGGCAGCACAGGTGTTTGTTGCCGGAGCAACCAGGCTGGTCATATGACCGGAAGGGGGCAGGGCCAGGCCTTTATAAACAGCCCAGGCCAAAGCCTAGCAGCAGTTCCCTTCTGGTAGTTTGAGATGTAGGAGCTCTGCAGAAGAGCCCAGCAGAGTGGAGATGAGCGGTGCTGCCTGAGCACCTAAGGGACTGCACCATGGTGAGGGTGAAGAGAACCCTGATTGAGACACCTTTGCAAGAGGGCCAGTTTGGGCCTGGACCCTTATGTTATAGCCAGTAGGCTTATTTTGAGTTAGAGCTGGTGGGCTGGTAGCTTTGCTTTGCGGTAGGGCTGTTTGTGTGAATACCGGAAGACCAGGTGAGGCTGTAGGGGTGTGAGGAGGCCTCATGGGAGATCCCCAATAACCCGGGGGTTCCTGGTGCCCCAGTGGGCACTGCAAATGGTGCTGGGTGGGCACAGCTGTTTGCGCTGGTGGGGCGTGTGTTGGGGGGGTTGACCCTGACTGGAGGACTGGGTGAGGCTGTAGGGGGTGCAAGGAGGCCTCACAGGAGCTCCCCGTAACCTGGGGGTTCCTGGTGCCCGGGGGGCACAGTGATTAGTGCCGGAGTCAGCACTGCGAGTGAGCACTGGAGAGGCGTGGTGTGGGGGGATGTTGAGACCCCAGCCCGTGAGGGTGGTGTTTGCCCAGTAGGGTGTACGACCCAGAAAAGGGTTAGGGGGTCAGGCATGGCCATGGGCCACCTGAGCACGGGAGGCGTGCGAGCTAGGCCTGAGAAGGCGGGTCTGGGGGGCAGGCAGGGCTAGGGCCACCTGAGCTCAAACTTGGGAAGCCCCAGAGAGGGCAGGGAAGCATGACACCGGCCCCAGGGAGGGGCAGATGTGCAGATAGGGACGTAATGGAGATGAACGCGTGACTAGGAGCCTGGATAGGGCTGAATGCGCGGTTAGAAGCCGCGTACAGGGCTGAACGCACGAGCAGGGCTGCGTGTATGGTTGACCGGCCCAGAGAGGGGCGCATATATCAGAGAGGCCCCGGGAGACAGGTGCTTGTATTGGGAAAAACTCCGAGAGGGAGTTTATAGGAGAGAGGCCCAGGAAGGGCGAGAGGGGAACAGAAGCCTGGGAGGGGCGAGTATACGACACAAGAACGTCTGGTACAGCTGCAAGGCTTGGGGCGTGCTAAAGGGGAGGTTGGAGGCACGCGTGGCCCATAAGGCTGGGGCGCACCAGGGTGGTACCCCCAGGACAGGGGATGGGAGACACTTGGGCACCGTGTCCAAGAGGACAATTAGGCAGCCTCCCATAGAGAACCATTTAAGATCAAAGACGTGGCGG
>NW_017728950.1:61296737-61307519 GCF_001723895.1 Crocodylus porosus | reverse complement strand
GAGCGCTGGCCATGGGGCAGGAAAGGGGGTGCTTTTCCCCACGCTCAGCACCAGTTTCTTCCCTGCCGGTACGAAGGGGGTCAGGGCTGTGCACTGCCCCCTGCCTGTACTGGGGGGCACTGGGAGTGAGCAGGTGTGGGAGCCAGCAGGACTGTGGGGCCCGCACCAGTGTCCTGGGCCCAGGGCCGGCAGATCCCAGCTGGCAGGGGCTCTATGGAGCTGGGCCGGCTCCCCAGTCTCCCTGCTGGTGCAGCACAGCCTAGTTCCACAGACCCCTGCCAGCCTGTGCCCCACTTTGGGCCCTACCGGTGCTGGCCCTGAGACATTGGTCCCAAGACATTGGGACATTGGTCCCAAGATAGTGACCAGGGGGTGGGGCACTTATCAAGGGGCAGGGCTACCCATGTGGCCCTCGACAGCCTGCCAAAACTGGCTAAGTGGCCCTCTGCCCAAAATAATTGCCCGTCCCTGAGTTTATGCATCACACTGACATTTGCACAATGATATGGTAAAGATGCCCTTCACATTCCAGCCAGTTATATCTGGGCTCCCCGTGATCCAAGAACCCCTGCAGTAGCAGATTTAGCTACGTTTTCTGACCCTTTCACACGTGACACTAAAAAATCCTTTACCTTTGCATATAGTGAAGGTCTGAAATGACTTGTAGGCTTACACAGGTGTTTGCAGGGTCTGGCCTTTATGTTTTAATCATCTCAAGTCTGGGTTCTGTCTTTCAAGAGTTTTCTATAAAGCAACCAACCCAGCAGGCTTATGTGGAGGTTACAAAATAATCATAATATATCTCTCACAGATGGGAAATGCCACATATGGATGAGTATAATCCATTCATTAGTTTATGAACACAAAGTCCCACCAGAGAGCATCATAAATCCATGTGATATTCCTGAGTGCTGGATTTTGCATTTGGGTCTGTGCGTTAGCTGGAAGATGTGTAAAATGAAAATCACATGTATTCAGAAAGTGCTCTATAGCAGCGGAAGCTGGTGACATCTGAAAGTGAGTAGGCAAATCTGACACACAAAGATGTGCACAGAGCCAGTTTACAGCAAAGGGTAAAGCTCATACTGTATCTGACTTGAAACAGGGTAGGCATTGCTCCCTCATGATTATATATCCAAAGAGTCTCTTGTGTGCTGACTGTGCCACAAATGTTTGGAGCATATTACAGTTATGGACATGCTTCTGATATGCTAGGTTCAGAAAAGAGTGTGTGTGAATATTGTGAAGTGTGTAGGCTCAAACTTTCTGTGTAGTTGTAAGTAACCCTATTTTTATTGTTGTCAAGCAAAGGTGCACTAGCGATGCATCTCGCCTCTAACACAATTGTAAGAAGAAAGCAGTGTCTTGATGGAACAACAATTTTATGCACAAACCACTGCAAGCTTTTTTTAAAGTATTCCACTTTTAGGTCCCAGTTTTGGGATAAGAGTCTTGAAGGCTAGAGCATCTAAATCGTGCCATAACAGGTGAGTCATGCAGCATAAGTGTTGCAAATCTTGTATTTGTACAAACAAAACTAGGTAAAGGAGTAGTATCTTACATTTTACATGAACTAATGGAAGAAGTTGCCTGTGTGGGAATTTTGCTCAAGGCTTTGAAAATTTCCTCTGTATGTATAAATAAGAGGAAAAACATTAATTCAGTACTGGATACCAGTGGTATCTAGGTTGGGGCAAATGGGGCAACTTCCTTGGGCATTGACTTGGTGGGGAGTGGGCCGTGTGTGTGGAAAAAACAGGCTGCTGGTGACAGCTGGATAAGTGCAATTGCCATTGCATGGCCCGGGCACCTGGCTGAGTCCCTGCACTGCTGCTGGATATCATTAAGTTCTTATGTTATTAAGAACATAACTAAAATCTTTCTGTTGTTTTCCAGTGTTTTGTTCCAACAGCAATGATTTCCATTTATACTTGTGTTAAGTTAATATAGTAAAACTAGCTAATTGCCTGTCAAGAATGACTGGGGTGATGGGGGAAGGGAGTGGGCAGGGATGGAGCCCTGTGCCCCCCTCTCCCTTCTGGGCCTGCTCCCCCTTTCCCTCCTGCTGCTTGGGGTCCTGGCCCCCTCCAGCAGTGGCGGGGAGAGGGCAGGAGTGGGCCTGGGACCAATACAGGGGAGGACTGGGCCTGAGGGTGGGGAGAAATCGGGCTGCCGCAGCAGGAAGAGGGCGAGCAGCAGGCCTGGGCTGACCCAGTGGCAACTGGGGGACAGAAGGAGTAGGCTTAGGGCTGACGTGGGGGAGGGGAGTGGGCCTGGGCCTGAGGTGGGGAGAAGACCTGCTTCTCCCCTCCCCTAGCACCTGCCAGGCCTGCTGCTTCTCGTCGCAGTGGGCCTGCTCCCCCTCCCTGTCCTCCATGTCAGGCCCACTCCCCACTGTGTTGGGCCTGGTTGCCACTGTGGTGCACCCAATTCTTCCCCCCACATCGGGCCTGCTTCTCCCCCCACCACCACTGGGTCCGCCCTGCAGGCGACCATGACAGAAGAGGGAAGGGGTGGGCCAAGGTCAGCACTGGTGGCCTCACCCCCCTGCGGTGTCCTGATCTCACTTCCCCCCGCCCCCCCCGACGCTACTGCTGCTGTCACCTCCAAGAAGCAAGGGTGGGTGAGGCTAGCTCCGGTGGCCTTGTCCCCCCACCACTCCATCGTAGCCACCTGCAGGGAGCAGGGCGGGGGGGTGAAGCCAGTGCTGCTGGCCTTGCCTCCCCGTTCTGTCTGCTCCATTGCCGTTGCTGTTACCTCCAGGGAGCAAGGCAGGGGGTGAGGATAGCTGGCCTCACCCCCCCACCCCCCCGGTCCATCCTGTGTCCCCGCCATCATGGCACATTGCCACCTGTCCAAACACTTCTTTGCACTCTGATTGGCTGTTTGTCAGCTAATCAGAGCGTGAATAAAGCGTTACAGATAGACAGACAGATGGACAGACAGATTAAGGCTTTTATAATATTAGATAGGTCCAGATCTCTGCAGCTGTTATGCAGAAAACCTGAGGTGTGTATGCAGCACTGGACTGTAGGAAAAAGGGAAAGTGGAATGTTTCCATTCTGCATGAGCGCTGCTTTTAGTAAAGACTTTTAAGTACGTATTGAGCTAAGGTCAACTAAATAGTTGGGCTCAAGTTTAGACCAAAAAAGGAATGCTGGAAATAATTAAATGCTGCTTACTCAGTATATCCCAGGTGATTGCCTTACTCTCAAAGTGAAAATCAAATGACTTAAGCCATAGCTGCAATGATCCTTGTACAAATCATCTTCAGAACAAATTGACCCTACAAATCCTCTTTCTGGTGATTTTATTCTGTTTTTTAGAGGCTGCTTTGAAATGAGTTGATGGTCTAAAAACATCATCATTTTGATGCTGCTTGGCAGCCTATTGTCTCATTAAGGGGGCCTGGGACTGCATGGATATAGAACTGAATGTGGACCATCTGCTCCTCAAAACCAGGCAAAAGAGCTACAAAGACATTGGCGATGGTATCTGGTGTCCTCAGCCAACTGAAATGAATCCAAAGAGATGGGGCTGGGTGAAGTGAAACATCCAACGTGGTCATATAGCTAATCCCAGAGAAGACAATGGGAGCCTCAGAAGAGTTCTTTTTACCTCGGAGATGGCCTGAATCTTGGAAAGTAGTTCAGTTCCAACAGCATCTGGTGAGGCTTGGTTGTACAAGTTGGCAAAGATATGGCTTGTGTAGTTCAGTCCAGTTGCACAGCATGGGAGAGGGCAGCAGGTAGTGATCTAGTGCGGGGGATGTTCTTTCCTGTACATCAAATAGCCCAGGTCCATAGGCCCTGTGCCATAAATCACTGGGAGATTTGAATGGAAGTGTATACTCATTCAGAGAAAAGGATGGCCCCACTGAAGTGCTCCAACAACAAGGCTAAGGAAGAGGTGGGCTCTAATCCTGGATGGTGATTCTTGTGTCAGCTGGGGCCAGCCACTTAAGGCTCTGTCTTAACTTCAGTGGAGGCAATGGCAAAACCTGAGTATTAGTATTAGAGGGAGGCTCCTAGTCCATCAGTTTCACATCTGTAAGTAATGTTTCCTTTTTCTGTCATTTTACAATGTAGGGCAGGGCCTGTTTCTTGTAGGACTGTGCCTAGCACCACAGGGCTTTCATTTTGTGTGCCAAATCTTGATGGTATAGCAATTCAAAAGGCCCAGTCCAGCCCATAACTATGGGGGATAGGGAGAGCTGGTAAAATAGCATCACAGAGTGGCTCCATTGCTACAGGACAAGCTTGAAACAGGATTCTTCCTTGCTTGATCTCTTCTGGTCACGAGCCCCTTAATTTGGGCAGCACACTGAGAATAGGATTTATACACTACAACTTGCTTTGTAGGGCAAAACAGTGGTGGGATAATCCCCACCACATCTTATGCTTGTTAGATGTTGCTTTGAAAAATAATATATAAGTAATTTTTTAAATTACTGTTGTTACGGCCACATAATCATGCTGGCAGCATAGTAGCAGCTGGAAGTGCAGCTGCCTCTGTGTCCTGCCAGTCTGGGTGCCCTGCTGCTTTGCTATGCCTCTCTGTTTTATTAGGCAATGATCGATGAAGGAAAATGCAGTTGTCATCCAGACCTACACAACTTTCCTGATCATCATCAGAGAGTTTACCTGGTGTGTGTTTCAGGGCCCAAACTGAGAGGGAAATGTAAACTTTTGGGTGGGGGGGTAGGGAGCGTTGTTAAAAGAGTCAGGTCTTCAATACAGAGTGAGAAAACATGTTTATCGGTCAGTCCCTGTTGCCAGGTTCCATTTTTTAGCCATGAGAAAGTTGGACCAAATGAAGTACAGCCACTAGTTTTAGTAAGGTTATTTTTGTGTTTGCTTAGCTATTTTTACTTGAACAGCTCCAAGCACTTTTTAAAGATTAATTTAGTTTCACAATGGCCCTTCATGAAGAAAGGGTATAATGCCACTCATTTACTCAAGTGCCAGTGGTGAGTATTTACTCACAAGAGCAACCTGTTAGAATCAGTTAGACCAGAGCAGGTCATGTCAGAAGGGAGAGCTCACCAATTTTGGAAGATGTTTTCATGGGCCTTGAGCTGATAGGCTGATTGTCATTGACTTTTGTAGGAATACTCCTGCAGGTGAGTGTTCATTAGCAGTTCATATGGTAGTCCTGAGTGACTTGCCCAATGTAAGACAGGAAATCGGAGGCAAACCCTGAAATTGAACACAGAAGTCTTGATTCTTCTTGAACCACTATCCCACATGCTCTCTGTATGTGGTAACATTACTTTAACCAAACACAGTAAAAGCAAATCTCCACACGCTGTGATCACTAGACATGTGTCCTCCCCAAATGAGACATGCATACAAGAGGGTGAACGACAAGTCAAGGATATGAGTGGAGCCAGGCAAAATTACTTTAGCATGTGGATGCTAACACCCAAATCCTCAACATTTACTGGGCAATGTTTGGTAATGCAGTTTGGTCTTCAAATAGCTTTCAGAGTTAACACAAGGACAAGCAGACCCCCAGCAAGATGCCTGGCATGGTGTTGATTGAAATGTGCTGCAGAGTGTGCATAGTTCAGTTAAATATTTTTATTGCTCTGATTTAAAAAAATGTGCTCAGTGGGGAACCTTACCTGAACCTTTCTAAGTGTTTACTTCAATGTAATCAAGTGACTGGAATAAATATATCTGTCATCAGATCACCGCAACAAAAGCTGGCTAGATGCTCACAAGACACTTTGGGAAGGACTTGTAATTTACACACTACTTTTGAAATATGGATCCTGATGTTCTAGTACCATACATCTGTTCTCCTGACTTTTTAACCATGGAGTGCTAGTTTATTGCTGAGCTTAAGGATAAAAGAAGCAAGAAATGAAAGTTTAAAAAAAAGTTTCCTCTCCACTAAGTACATTCAGATGTCTGCCTCTGAGAGCCTTACACTGTGCTTCAGTTGGAGCATATTTTACCTTCCTGTTATTTCATTAAGAAATGGGCTTTATCACAATAGGGCAGTGACTGTGGGATGGGGAAAACTGTTTATACGTATTCCAATCACAGTGATTAACCGCCCCCCATCAGTTGTTGATACCATGACATTAAAACTGATGTAAGAACACATTTGTAAGATGAAATTGCTTTGTTGCAGAGCCACTGCTCTTTCGTGTTTAGTTGCGTCATCCTAATCTAGTGCAACGCTGAGGAAGGGAGGCTCAGTGCAAGTCTCACTCCATGAGTATCCACATTCTATAAACAACTCTGCTCCTAAGTAGCACTTCCATTGTCAGATGTTATTTGGAGGAATCCCAGAAATGAAGTAACTAGAGCTGGCTAGGGGACAACTACTCCAGGTTGCATGACCTTCTAAATTAATTTTCATTCTGGACTCAAGTGAAAAGAAAAACCTCCAAAGATTCTTGTGAAAATGGAGTTGTATGAAAATGTCCGCTTTTGCATCAAACCTCAACTCTTCATTTTGGAAATGGGCATGTGGAAGGGAATGGGAAAAGAGGTCACTGGTCTGCAGTTGGGAACTTCCCAGATTTACTTTCTCATGCTCAGTCATTCTGGATGAGGATTTGAACATGAATTTCCCAAGTTTCAGGCCAGAGTCCTAACTGCTAGGATAGAGAGTATGAAAACATGAGATTTTAGACAATATTTTAATTGATGCTGATGTGTCTCCACTAAGCTTAGACAGAGCAGCATATTCTGACCAGATTTCATTTGATTAAAAACAGATCTGACCTCAGATGACTTCTACATCCCCTGTACATGTATGGCAATATATGTAAGCTTGTGCATTACACTGCTTTGCACATTTACATTGTGGTCCCTTGATTTCCTAGCTTAGGGGTGGCCAATGGGAGGCACACATGCCACAAGTGGCACAGGCAGCCCTGTGTGAGGTTCATAGCAGATCAAGGAGGGGGCAAGCAGCCCAGGGGCAGAAAACAGAGCAGCAAATGTGGCAGGGAGTACAGGGAAGGGAGCAGAAAGCAGAGCAGCATATTGGGTAGGGTGTCTAGGGAAGTAGGCAGAAAGCAGAGCAGGAGATTAGGCAGGGGAAGGAAATTGGAGTGGCAGAGCTAATTTGTGGCATGCCTGCCACTATCATAACTGGCTGGAAAATCTGCATGTGGCAGAGCATCAAGGCATTTGGTCTCTTTTACTGAGACTTTGCAAATCGCAAGAAAAACTTCATAAGATTCCTGGAAAGCATGGTGATAACAACAACTGTTTGACTAATAAGCAGAGGTAGATCACTATTAAAGGGATGTTGATTTGCATATGGCCTGTGTTATTCTTTAGCACTTGTATAACCTTCTCTGCTCTTTACAGCTGTTGATCAAGTCTCTCAGTACCTCTGTGAGTTGTGGAAAGGTGGTAGAATAAGCCATCTGGCTCATCATAGGAAAAAGTCTCTCACTAAGCACATGTTGATCTTCAGATTTGCAGTTTGGAGTACATAGGTTACAACAAAAGGAGTCTGCACAAGCCAGGCTACAAACCAACCTGATTTCTCCCTTCATCCCAACCCTCCTTTCCTCTTTGATTCCCAGAAAGCAGCTTCTGTCTATCCTATGGACTTCTGTGTCTAGCTGGACTTCTTTCCTCCCTGGTGTACACCTGTGGTAGACCTAGCAGTGAATTACTTCCTTGCTTAGTTCAGTTCATGTAAAAACTCTGCATTTTGTTGCTATGGTGATTGATGATGTATTATTCAGGTCAGCTGGAGCCAGGAGGCACTGTGAAATCTCATGGCTCTGTGGGGCAATGCAGAGGTACAAAACCAGTTTGCACAGTTCAGGAGATCAAACACCCATGTTTATGAGGCCCTGTTGGGTAGGAGGAGCAAAAGAGGGCACTCCTAGACAGCGCACCAGTGCTGTGTGAAGAGCAAGGCCTTGCAGGCACAGTGGGAGGTTGTGACCAGCCACAACTGTTGGTCTGGTCATGCCCACAAGACCATGCCCGTTATGTGGGAACTGAGCCAGATTTTAGTGCCCTGGTACTCGGGCCACAACCTGGCAGTGTACACCAACAGGGGCGGCCTGGCTGAGCCTCTGCCCCAGCCCAACCCCTTCAGCATTGACACCTTGCTGGAGGGGGGTGGTGGGGCTGAGGTGTTCATTACCCTGCCTTGCCCACCTCCCTGGCTGCTGCACCCACTGGCAGCGCACCCACTGGCAGCTCAGGGAGCCCTGGCCAGCAACTGCCTCATCTGCTCTGCACTCCCAGCCCCTGCCACAAGGAGTGGTCATCCAGGACACCACCAGCCACTGCCAGTGTCAGCCCCTCCTTTGGGGGAGCCCCTGGCCGGGTGCTGGCCCATTGCAGACTGTGGACTGTAGACACCGGGTGCAGCCGGTCACCATCACTGAGCCGCCCTGGACACCAGGTAAGTTCTGCACTGTGGGGAGGACCCTTGCAGTCCCTGCCCTGCCCCTGTCCTTATTCTTGGCACACGCCCATGCCTCTGCCACCCTCCATCCCCCACCACCCAGCCCTCCTGCGCTTCCCTGGTCCTGGATTCCTGCCCCCACCCCTCCCACCACAGCATGCAGAGGGCAGGACATAGGTCAACACTTTATTGAGCAGCCCGTGCCCCTGCAGGTGCATGGGCACAGGCCTCTCACATGCTGAGGAAGGTGTCAATGTCTAAGGTGATGTCCTCCTCAGTAGCAGGGGCAGGGACATATAGCACTATAACAGGTAGCTCTCCAGATGGTGGCGGAGGTTGCAGGGCAGGCTGGGCATGCCTCCTGCATGACTGTGGCTCAGGGTCCTGAACCAGGAACGCAGATGTTCCTGAGAGACTAGGAGGGCACTCACCCTGCAAAAACAGCTGATCTTGCTTTGCCTGTGGCACACATAGCAGGGGCACACTCATATGTAGCAGTGTTGGGGATCAGCCCTAGGTTGCTTCCCTGGAGAGGCCCCCTGTGGGGAGGGCAGGAGCACACCCTACCCCTTGCCCCAGTTGTCCAGGAGTCCCATGTGCCCCAAGCCCAGGCGCCGTGGGTTGGGTGGCAGCATGGCAGAGCGGCTGGCCTGAAGGGAGATGGGGGCGGGGAGCAGGATCTGGAGCTGTGGCAGCAGCCTGGCTTGTCCTGCCCTGGGAAGGGGACAGGGGAGGCAGGCTGCTGCACCCAGCAGGCCACAGGCCCCAAGGGAGTACATGGGGACAGGGGGCTTGGCCGGTGGCTGCCTGGGCCTAGCCCTGCTTGGCCAGCTTACCATGGTCCCTGAGTACCCATGCACAGCCAACCCCCAATCTGAGGCCAGGCAGCTCATGGTCCCTGGTGAAGAGCGTCTTATCTCTGAAATTTCATAGACCATTGGGTCCAGCCCCCTTCCTCCCCTGACATAGGTGGGAAGTCAGCTGGGAACAAGTGATCCCAGCAAGAAATAGAGTGAGTTGTTTTTTGAAGGAATCCAGAGTAGGTGCTTGCATCATCTCTGGGGGGAGCTTGTTCCAGACCCAAGACGCATGCATAGTAAAGAACGTTTTTCTAATATCCAGTCTAAATCGGCCTTCCTGGAGTTTACGGCCATTAGACCTTATTATCACTTGGGGAGCTCTGGGGAACAGATGTTCTCCCAGGTCATGATGTGCCCCTTTTATGAAGGTGTAGGCTGCCACCAAGTCCCCCCTGAGTCTTCTCTTCTCCAGACTAAAGAGTCCCAAGTCCTCAGCCTTTCCTCATACGGCCTTCCCTCCAGGCCTTGGATCATATGAGTGGCTGTCCTCTGGACTCTCTCAAGCTTCTCCACGTCCTTCCTGAAGTGGGGGGACCAATACTGGATGCAGTACTCCAGCTGCAGTCTCACTGAGTAAAGTGGGAGGATGATTTCCCTGGTTTTGCTTGAGATGCATTGGTGGATGCACGCCAAAATTTGGTTAGCTTTGCCTGCCACCGCATCACGTTGGTGGCTCATATTCATCTTGTGGTCAGTCAGGAACCCCCAAGTCCCTTTCGGTCATGGTGCTAGCAAGTGTAGCACTGCTGAGCCTGTAAGAATGCTGAGAGTTCTTCGTACCGCGGTGCAGCACCTTGCACTTCTCTGTATTAAAGGCCATCTGGTTTTGGACAGCCCACCTTGAAAGTGTGTCCAAGTTGGCCTGTATCCCCAGCCGGTCCTGCAGTGTGACGGCCTTCCCCCGTAATTCGGTATCATCTGTGAACTTGGCCAGTTCACATCTGACTCCCGAATCTATATCATTGATGAAAATGTTAAAGAGTACTGGTCCGAGTACCAAGCCCTGAGGGACTCCACTGGTAACACTGCGCCACATTGATTTGCTCCCTTCAACTAGTACTCTTTGGGTCCAACTCTGTAGCCAGTTGCCTAGCCATCGGACCATATGATGATCTAGGCCACAGTTCCCCAGCTTAACCATGAGGACATCATGGGGAACTAGGTCAAAGGCCTTCTTGAAGTTGAGATAAATGACTTCCACATCATCTCCCTTGTCTAGGGCATATGTTACCTGGTCATAGAAGGAGATGAGTTTGGTCAGGCAAGACCTGCCAGTCACACAGCCATGTTGGCTGGCATTCAGAAGCTTGCCCTCTGTTAGTCTGGGATTACTGGATCCCTTGACAATTTTCTCCAGAATTTTTCCAGTGGCGGACACCAGACTGACTGGTCTATAGTTCCCTGGCTTATCCCTCCACCTTTTCTTGTAGTTTCATAGTTTCACAGTTTCTAGGGTTTGAAGGGACCTGAGTAGATCATCTAGTCTGACTCCCTGCCATGGCAGGAAAGAGTACTGGGGTCAAAC
>NW_017728950.1:61267745-61296082 GCF_001723895.1 Crocodylus porosus | reverse complement strand
CGGGCCCTGCAGAACCCCACTGCCCACGTCCTTCCAGGTTGAGAAGGACCCATCCACTACCACCCTCTGGGTGCGGCCCTCCGGCCAGTTGGTGACCCATTTGATTGTGTGGGTGTCGACACCACAGTCCCCCAGTTTCTTAATGAGAATGGGGTGAGAGACAGTGTTGAAGGACTTCTGGAAGTCCAGGAAGACTATGTCCACTGCTACCCCTGCATCTAATGATTTGGTGATCAGGGATAGGGATCTATTTGTAGATAGGGAACATGTTGGCTCTTCTCCGTCATCCAGGACTTTGCCTGAGCACCACAATTTTTCAAATATCCCTGCCCAGGGGGAAGCAATGATGTCTGCCAGCTGTTCCAAGACCCTCGGGTACATTCCATCTGGTCCTGTGGACTTGTGACTATCCAGTTTCTCAAGGTGTTCCCTCACTTGATCAGTATCAATTTTTGGCTCATCACCCACTCCTGAATTGATTTGTGCCATTCCTGGCAGTGTGATCCTCATGGGAGGGTGAAAAACTGATGCAAAAAAGTCATTTAGGGGATTGGCCCTGCCTTGGGCATCTGATGTCAGTTGCCCCATTAGATCTCTCAGGGGCCCAATACTGTCCTTGTTCTTTTTCCTACTTCCCACATATCTAAAGAAGGACTTTTTGTTGTCCTTGATCTCCGTAGCAAGCCTAAGTTCAGTTTGTGCCTTGGCTTTTCTCAACTGCTCTCTGCAGGTGCAGGTGAGTGCCTCTTTGGTAATACTTCCTGTTTTCCAGCTGGTATAGGCTACTCTTTTAAGCTTAGGGAGGTCCAACAGTTCCTTGTTTAGCCATAGGGGGTTCCTTGCTTGTTGACTGCATTTCTTGTGAGAAGGAATGGCTTTGCCCTGTGCTTCAAGGGTTATGTTTTTGAGCAATGACCATTTCTCATGTACTCCCTTGTCTGAGGGTGGGGAGGTGGTATGGCCTCTCATTGCCTGACTGACCAGTTCTCTCAGTTTGCAAAAGTTGGCCTTCCCAAAGTTAAGGACTTCTGTTTTACTGAGGGGTTTGCCTGCTATTTGGTGACCAACTCATGGTTGCTGTCACCAAGCTTCCCCTCAGTCTGCAGACTCAAGGGGAAATGTTGCAAACTCTCACAAAAGCCTTCTGTCTCTTGCCTCTGCAGGGCCAAATTCTGGATGTGGGGGAGAGCCCTCTAGCCCCACCAGGGATGCTGCATCAGGGTCACCTCTACCTACTTCTGGAGCTGCCCAGATGCACCACCTGTACCAGCAGTACATGAAAGATTGGACTCTGCTGCTTTAGTGCCTGCTGCTGCTGCTGGTGGTGAAGGAGCAGGAGGAGTGGGATCAGGTGCATGTGCAGGTGTGAGAGCAGGCCTGGAGGGAGGAGGACATTGTCTGGGCAGAGGCACAGGACCAGGTGCTGAGGGAGCGCTGAGCATGAGTGGAGGCCCTGGAATAGCAGTGGCTGGAGCAGCTCTGGCTGTGGAGGGATGCCAACCGCCAAGCCATCCACACCCTCCTGGCCCTGGTGGCAGTGTCCATGTCTACTACAGCCTGGCCCCTGCCTGCAGCCCTGCAGTAAGCCCCCACCTAGCCCTGGGAAGAGGCCCTCTAGTGCCTTCTGGCTGCTGCAGCCCCTAGCTCAACCCCCAGCCCAGTTCTGCCTCTACCCACCTGGGCCCAGCCCCACCGCTTACCCTGAGACCATGCACATGAACACCAGGAGGTGTCAGGCATGGCACTGCAAGGACACGCTAGCTCTGCACTGGGGTAGGCAGAGGGGGAGCCACACACTGTGGAGGCGCACTGTCCAGCATTACTTAGGGATGAGCCTGCTGGCCACTGTGGTCACCACAGTCCCTGGACCCACGGGGGAAGAGGCCAAGGCCAGAGTGCTAGGCACCTGCCCCTAGGTATCCCCACCAATGGCCCCCAACTCTGAGACTCACATACAGAGACTGAGATTCTTGTAAATAGTTTGACACTGGGGAGAGGGTTTTTAATTGGTGGTGGGTGGAGAGGGTGGTGGAGGGGCACTGTGTGTTGGGAAAAAAGGGAGGAAGGGGCTTTATGTGTAGAGGGGCAAAGGTGTTTCTGTTTGACTATGTGTGTGTGTGTGTGTGTGTCCTAAAATTGTGTGGGCAGTGGGGCAAGTGGGCTGCAGCAGGGAGTGCTGGAGAAGGGGGTTGGCCAGGGCCTCTTGCAGCCAGTGCCATAGCCCCTGCTGGTGTGTGCTGTTCTGGGGCTTGTGAGTGGGAGAAGGGCGGGGGGGAAGGGTGTTGCTGGGGCCAGCAGGGTCAGCACCATGGCCAGCAGAAGCATGGGCTGCTGCCCATTGCCGGCAGAGGCTGGCGTGGAGCAACAGGGTGCTGGGTGCTGCAGGCAGGGGCAGGGGCAGCCCTGACATAGGGAGGCAGGGTGGGCAAGGAGGGAGCTGCTGCATGCTTCTTCCTGCACTGGGCATGTGGCTCATGGGCAGGGAAGGGGCTTGTAAGCTATCGAAGCTTCCAAGATGGCTGCTGGCAGCTGGTTCTGGCTCTGGCTTCAACATGGCTGCCAAGTGCTGGCAGCCATGTGTCTAGAGGCTGGAGCTCCCCTCAATGGCCACAGGGGCACATGGCAGGGCTGGAGTGACTTGGGACTAAAGTTAGTTCCAAGTCCCACCATGTGTAGACATCTGCCAAATAGTTTAATGCGCATTACCTTAATGAACATTAAATTTAAGCCTGCTCAAATTCACATGTAGACAGACCCACTGGCTGTCACACAACACGGAGAACTTGTAGAGGCACTTAAATGAGTAATTTAACAGGATCAGATCTTTGTATGAATGCAGTCTCTTGACTGAGAAATTGTGCAGGGTACTAGCCCTCATACTTCAGAGTGTAACAGGCCAAGTGAGGGAAGAATGTCTCTTGTTAAAGTATTTAGGGATGCTAAAGCATTCCTAATGGGATACCTTAAATGGGAAAGAAGAGCTCACCAATTTTTGGAGGTTGTTGTAATGGGTATTGATGTAAAGCAATGATCAAGTTATCATTTATATTAAAGCTTTGTGTTGTAGCAGTAGTACAGTATAAAATCTGCTATTATAATTTGGCAAACAAACAGAGACTAGTATGCAAACTACCCCAAAGGCACCATGTTGTATTACTTATTGTAACAGCAGACTGAAGAAAAGGGAAATAAAATGGGTCAAAAAGAGTTCATGTCCTTCAGCTCAGCCCATAGGCAGCCAAACAGAAGAGGAAGGAAGAAATAGTATATCTAGGTAGGGGCATACCTCTGCTGCTCCCCCACCTTTCCCATTTCTAGTACAATGAACATTATGCTGATCTTGTCCCAAGTCATTTCTCTGAGATTGTGTAGTTCTTCTTTCTCTAGTTCCCAGAGATTTTCTCAAATCCCTAAGATCTTTTCAACAATCCTTTGTGTAGGTCTGTCCTTTTTCTCTTTGTCTTCAGTCTTTCTCCTGGGCCCTAAATCATCCAATCTTTCCTTTACTTGCAGGGGTCACTGCACCCTCTGACAGTGTGCAATTATTGGGGAAACCCACTCCCAGCCACCCCCCTGGGCTCTCTAAATAATTGTACTTTTTGTCCATAATCCAAACCCACCGATTTTCTTTCCACGGCCACCTCCTATACACCTCCCTTCCTGGTTGAGCCTTCCAATTCTTGATTTTTAAATATTGACCCTCTCAGATTTAAATATTCCCCCCTTCATTTATTCACAGGCTGCTCTCATCTCCCAGCAGGCCTACTTTAGTAACATGACCCTCAGCACACACTAACCCTTCATTCTTTTCACCTGGAGAGATTAGTAATGTCTAGCACAGATGCAGCTCAGCCTCAAACCTCCGCAGAAGGCCAGCTCTCCCTGTGACACTCACCTGACATAGCTCTACATTTTTTTCCTATGAGGTAATATTATCATGGCTGGAGTTTAGTTTTACAAATGGCTCATATAAACCAGAGTAGCTTAATTAGCTCTGCAGTAAATATCTTGGTGTTTACACATGCTGGGCTATTAAGCTGGAGTAAACTAATAAACTCCATAGCAGGATAGTATTTGTAAATACAAATACTATCCTGCTGTGCTGTTTTTTACCCCACAGCACCTCATGTGTAGATGCTGACACAGCTGGCTGGGATATGAGGGTGCTTCAGTGTGGGGGCTGCCTACCAGGTCACACTGCACTGGAGCACCCTCGTGACCCAGCCAGCCCCTCTGCAGCTTGTTGAGTCAGGGTGGAGCAGCCACAGGCTGGCAGGCTGACCCCCAGGGCCTGTGCCAGCCAGGGCTGCTCTGACATGGCTCAATGTGCTGCAGTCCCAGGTACACATATAAATGTAGTGCTGAGAGAAATAAACTCCAGTGTGATAAACGCCAGAGTTTACTGTGTTGCATTAATATGCACATGTAGATGTGTCCACTATAAAACTTCTGGTCATGATACTCATAATAGGAATATAAGCTTCTGAACCCAGATGTGAAGCTGGTATCAATGAGTATCTCATGCAACAGGCCACTCCCATCCCTTCTCCTGCAAATTTTCACACTGATTAATACTATTGTGACCTCTCCTTGCTGCTGGTACAAATATGAGATATATGTAACTGTACAGGCAGTAGATACGTTCTGATGAAAAGCAAGAATTGAAGGTGTAGCTTCCACTGTTTTGTAAAGAAATTTGGCTATGTATCTGAAATGTTGCCATGCTATAGAACCATGTCACTGCTTTGAAAAATAGTACTCAAATGTTAATATGCTTTAATTAAACAACAGCAGAAATTTATGTTGAAGATTAATAATTAGTCAAATGCAAACTAATTGGTTCTTTATGTTGCATAAAAATGAGCTTTGAAATAAATTATAAACTGTACTTCAAAAAGTGACATCTAGTCTATCTGATCATTCTTTCACAGGATTTTTGCCTCTTCTGAATTAATTTGCTTTTTATAGCTAATAATAACTGACACTGAATAGTCAATCCATAATAAGCCTGAGATAGAGCTACACGGTCTTTGTCAAAACAGATGGCTCAAATGTGTAACTTGGGCCTTCTCTTGCAGCCATTTAAATCAGTAGGAATTTTGACACTGATCTGAGTGCAAGAAGGACAGAGCCTGTGATGTGAAGTATATTTAAAATCACATCTTACGTTTAAAGGCTACTGATGCAGTAGAATATTTATGAAATCAAGCACCTATAAGTGCTTGTAACACATGGAACCTTAGAGACTGTTTCAGAGAGGCATAAGCTTTTGTAGGTGACAGCCTGCTTCATCAGATGCTGTGTAAGAATGTGAAACTGCCCATGCTTAATGCATAGGAATGACTGATGTAGCCATTTCCATGAGTTTCACATAATATAGAGAGAACAGTGTGTAAAACTGATAAAGAAACTTTTTAGAAGAGTTTGAGGGGAAAGATGCCCCTGTGATTAAAAGTTTTAGATCCACCCTCAAGTGATCAGGGTTCAAGTCCTGACTGATAATGACTCCCTTTCACTTTTCATTGATCTTGATAGGTTTTGGATCAAGGCCTTAATAATATGGAGATATTAGTACTGTCTTTTTCCCACCTTTGGTCTGATTTGTCCTCTGTGGTCCTGATTTAGCACAAAGCAGTTGAGCATATTCTTAATTCTAAGATCATGTGCTTGAAGTTAGGCCTGTCCTCAAGTGCCCTGCTGAATAGGGCTGGATCCAGAACATATTTAAATGCCTCATGCAATTTTTGCCTTAAATTGCAAGATGTCTGCATCTATACAGTGCCTAGGAGAGAGAAACTCCATGGAGCCATACTGGTAGGAAATGATAATCCTAGCACAGGGTTGGGAAGTGTTGTTTGCCTTTTGCCTGACAAGAAGCAGAAAACAAAATCTTGCTGGTCATTTGATACAGAATGGGATTTAAATCAGGAGTCCCATTGTTGATAGCCTCAGGACAACGCATAAAGGAAGACTAAGAATAGGAGACCTGAACATTATGAGGAGGCTCAAGGAAAAGGAGGAACTTGAACTTGTTGAATGAAACTTTACCATAGAAATGCTATGGTATAGTCTTCCTCCAGCTGTGACTGAAAATTAGAAGTAATCAGAAAATAACACAATGATTAGATATCTGGGAAAAAACCCTGCACCCGGGGGTTTTTCCAACTTGCTATTACCTATATATGATATATTTTTCTTCTTTCCTTTACATGGGGTCAATTTGATTTCTGCCAGCATAATAATAATGATAGCACTTAGGAGCCCAGTGATGGACAAGGATCTCATTGTGTAAAATGCTGCACAAACATTGAATAAAAAAGATTGTCCCGTTCCCAGAAACTTATAAGGCAAGAGAGAACAGGCAGGTATAGAAAGAGAGGCACTGAAACAAAAATAGCGTCAAACTGGAAGAAAAGAAAAAGAGGAGAGGGTGACACAACACAATTAACACCCCATCACTGGGTTTCCTTCTGTGCAGCTGCATGGACTGCCACAGAGGTGTGCAGTCATACTTGAAAGAAAGTTAGAACAACCCACACAGCCTGCCTGTCTGGGGCATTCCTGTAGTTATGGTCCTCTGTGAATTTATTTCAAGGCCACTTTATTTAAGATGTTTTGATGGACTCAGGCCAGAGCAATATCCATACAATAGGGGTGAACGTGGATTTGTGCCTGGGCTCCTGAAACTGTCACCCATATGTCCATACATTAAGGTCATATCAAGTGATATTGGATTGAAGTGTTATTTATAGACTTTAATAAATACACAAAACAGGAGGAACACAAACTGGAATATGCACATAATACATTCATATTAAGAAATGCTCTGTTTAGATCGTCACGGTAGACCTGTGTTCTATGAATTTCTCTCACAAAAGATAATGCTTTTGTAATTTCACAGACATATGCTAAAAAGACTGTTTTTGAAGCTAACTTATTCTCAGTCTTAGTGCAAGCTCTAGAGAAAACTGCCTCGCTCTGATCCATACCATTTGAATTAGAAAAATGTAACACAGTTTGGCTGAAACTTCCAGGAAATCTTTGTGGAATGTGGCTGGGCTACAACGCAGCTGTGGGACTGGCTTGTGCTCACTGCTCTCTTTAAGTTTGTTGCAAAATGGAATTGCTTGCATGTGTGCAAATCTCTTGCTTAGCTCTTGTCAGTCAGCAATGCAGTGTTATTCTGTATTCCTTCCAATGTCCGCTAGGTGGAGCCTGTGCTTAGGTCCTCGTACACCTAAACCTGGAAGGTTCATTTTTAATTTCCCAATTTGTATGCATGTCTGTGCATGTGTATGTATGTATGGTCTTAGGAGGCACTGGAGGCATGCAAGAGACTGAAATATATAATAATCATAATGTTCATGTGATTAAAGAGAAAATTCCCCTAATGCTTGTTCTGACATAACTATTTGCACGTCAGTGTGTGGATATATATTATTGCTGATTCCTTTGTATAACAAAAAATGTTGACCCAAAAAATACAAGCACTCTTGGTCATGATTTTGGGCACATACAATTTTAAGATCTGCACCATGACCTGCAGGTGAAGTGAGGGAGCAAGAGTGTCTTTCAAGGGAGGGAATATGGTCTGATATAGCATCCAGTAGTTTACTAGCATTCCAAGTTCTAAGAGCATCACCATTGCATATCCTGTAGATGCATTCAGGAATAAATGAACCTGTGAAATTATCCCCCAGTAGAGCTTTTTAACTGAGGTAGGTACAGGTTGCTCCACCTTTTGTAGGTTCAAACCAAAGGTGAGAGAATGCATAAGGTGTAGAATAGTAAAGGACCTTTCTTTCTCCTTATTCATGTTTATTTAGGTGGCATGTTTAGACCTATAAAATCAAGAAATGATTTTGTTTTAAAATTACACAGTACTAGTTAAGATGAATGGCACCAAAGAACATAGAACTAGGTTGTGTAGCCATTTGTGTCAAGATCTAGCAAGTTCATTTACTTAAATCATTGCAACTGTTTTGCAATAGGCAAATACAATTTCCTTTCAATAGAGCAGGTGCTCCTGTTTTATTTGGTCACTTAAATATTTAAAGCAACACTGCCAACATTGGTTGGGGTGAAAAAACTGTCTGTAATATGTAACGCATATCCCAATGATAACTATATTCTATTTTAATTAATCAAAACCTAAAGCTGTGACTCCATTGATTTGAAAAAAATAGGGTTTGCAGTGGTTGTAATACAGTTCTGCTGTACTAAATCCGACAGTGTTTATTTCTATGAAAAAAGAGAGATTTCCATTCAAAACTGGGTTTGTCCTCTCTGTTCTTGTAAGCCAATGGTACATGGAAACTTACAGTGATGCTGGCTTCATGTGATAATATTGTTAACTTTGATACACTTCCTGGTCTATATTGAGGAGTAGGCAAGTTTGAAAGATGGGATGTGGTTTTAGGAGAACACTAGGACCCATGATCCTAAACAGAAGTAGAAAATGTGTTATCTTGAGTCCTTTCACAGAGATTATTTACCAAACTTTTTTTTTAAAAAAGGTCTTGTATAGCTTTTTGCTTATTTGTGTATTAAGATGACATGAAAGTCTTTTAAAAATAAATTTCTGTTTACTTTTTTTTTACCTTGGAAATACCAGAATGATCAAGTGTCAGAAATATCAGAATTACCCTTACTTTCCTGGAAATCTTCTTGGATTATTCGGACATATGAATTGGGAACTTTCTCTGCCATTAATTGAAGGGCAAGCATGTTGAATCTTTAACAAAGACATCTTTTCTCCTGGGCAGATGTAAATCGCATAAAACGCCCAAAGTTTTAAACAGTCTCACTTAATCAGGTTTCACCTTCTTTATTATCTGTGATCCCACCAGTTTTCCAGTTGTTCGAAGAATCTTCTAGAGCGTGCAAAAGTTGAATTGCTAATGTAAAAAACAACCAGGCCATCCCTCACTGCTTTAAAAGACAGAAATAGTCAGCCTTCCTCTGTACACCAGAAAGAAGTAAAACTGGGCACAATTCCAATGTTTTTCCTTTCCAGATAATCTTTAAGGGATATATCCGAGATACTCAGGTTCTCCCCAGATATTATCAGAAACACAAGGTAGTCATGACCCCTGTATTACTAGTGCAGAGAGGATCCTACTTCAGTTCTAGCTACAAAGCAGTAAGCAAGCTATGGGACACATTCCTATCCTTGTCCTAGACCCTAAAGGAAGTCCTCTGCATAGTCAGACACCCATAACAGGGCAGAAAGGAGATTGCTGGAACACGACCAGGCAGGGATCTTTAGCTCTGCAGAAAAGTCCTCTGAAGGAGACATGGGAATATCACATAGATGTTGCTGACTCCCCATTGAGACAGACTGACCATATGCACAGAAAATGCAAAATACTATACTTAACCCTTCATTTGTTAAAAAATGCTGCTAGCTTTTCTTTCACAGTGTATTTTCCTGGTATACATAGAATTTATAAGCAAGTTAATACGAGTGGTTTCCTCTGTATCTAAACTAGATCAATTCATATTGTAGAGCAGATAGCATCCCTGTCCCGTACCCTGTGTTGTACCTGTTCTATGGGAGCTACTCTTCCCTTCTCTTTTTCAGTTTTCTGAGTTGTTCACACCTCTATATCTTTCAATCTGGCACTAAAATGTGGTCAATTAAGAAGATGGTTGTTTTAATACTCAGATTTGGGCTCCAGCAAAAGTGGAAACAGGGATATTTTCTTCCTTCTGCTTCCAACACAAGGACAGTGTTTGTACTTCCTTTGTCTGGCCTGTGAAGGGTGATGGTGAGCAAGTGACACTACAAAGAAACACTCATCCCACTGTGACAAAAGTTAAGGATTCGGTGTGTTGGGTCTGTAGCAGTGAAATGACAACTGATTACAAACCCTCCACCAAGTTGTTTGTCTGTCTTTCTCATTATATGCATGTGCCACAAGCTCAGTTCAAAGACCGAGCAAAGGAAAAGAAAACATGTGCAGGCCAGAGGTGATGCTGGTCAAGATTTTATTGGGCTTTAGGGTGAATCAGGAGTAGCCATCCTGAAGTCAGTGGAGTTTTGTGGTATGAAACCAGATCAGAATCAGGACCAGATGAAAGGAGGATTAATTCTGTCTTGGGATGACTTGTTAGGGAAAGCAGGATGTGGTGTGACCATGGCAAGGAAGTTTATTATTCACTTCCCTTGTCCCAGTTTTCTGAGTTGGTCGTATTTTTTTCTGTTGCTCATAAGAGCTTGGTTTCCATAAGAAACCTGCCCTTCCTCTTAGCTAGTCCTCTTCATAACACATAAGCCTTCTAAATCCCAGATTCATATCACCACTCAGTTTACTCATGAGGTTGTAATAGAAACATTGATTCCCTGTCCACTGCTATGGACACTACAGCCCATCTCTCAGATAAAGTCCGTGAAATCTTATTCAATAGAACTTTGATGTTGCTCTCTGTTTCCAATTTTAGGACAATAACTTTCTATCTTCCCACCAAATTGATAAAGAAGATTAGGGGCCTTTATTTGGCTGCCTTTGGCCCCATTGCTCAGTATTTTGTCATATTTATAGTCCTACTGAGACCAATAGGGGTGCTTCTTTTAGTGTATTATTCAGCATGTTACTAGGGTGGTAAAATCTGGCCTTTCGCAAATAAGGAGGGGGAGGATTTTGATTATGTGCAGGCTGCAGTGGAGAGTACACATCTCCATCATTCAGTCACTTCAAGAATCCTGCTCTAAGCATGCATCATACCTCATCAGATGTTCGAAACATGGTCAAAACTGATGCTAGTTTGAACAAAGAGGTTAAGAAATGATGGTGGCATATGCTTTTACACACAGTAGCTGTTGACCTGTCAGGACTGGGCAGATCTTTTCTACTTCCTGGGCTGCAGTACAGTATTTCTCCCTTTTTGTGCATAAAGCAAAGCACAAGAATCTACCTGTGTTTTACAAAGAAAAATGCCTCGTAGTATTTACACAGGTGGGATAGGTATGGGGGTGTGAAGAATGTAGGCAGCTGTGCAAAATGCAAATACAAGACTATGACAACAAGCCTATTTTCAGGGTTGGATTATTTAAAATACACATTTTTAAATGTAGTTAATTGAATATAGTGCTGGTGAAAGGTAAATATAGCGCGAGGCTGACAGCCCTGCACACAGCAATTCTCTGCTCACAGAGCAAGATCATCACAGGCCACAGCAGTTCAAACCTCCCTGCACCAGCAACAGCCACCAGGCTTCCAATCTGGGCTGGAGGGATCACCTCTGAGGGTGAGAGTTGAGTTTTCTTTCCACGTCCTTTTAATCCTTGAACCCTCTAGTGAGAGTGCTGGTTTTGAGGGGGGCTGAACAGCTGTTGAGTCATAATAGGAATAATATTCTGGAGGAATTCAAATCAGTGACTTAGCTAGGGAGGGGTCTGATCCCCTGCAGGCATTATTAGAAACTAATAGTCGTGAGACGAACTGCCTCTTCGTGGAATCCATTTACAGTGTAAATCAAAAGAGGGCAGCCATACGTGGCAAGCAAAGAACTGGCAAATTTTGAATTATTCATCCTGGCATTGGATCCTGTAAATCCGTGAGTGGGAAAACTAAGTCATATTACCCTACCTCAAGGCTGAGTGGAGGCAACCTATAGGCACAAGGAAGATTAACAGTAAATGTTGTCCTCAACATTAAGTAGAAGTAACTCTCACATGCCCACCTGTTTATTTCCAAGGATACAGGGCAGAAGGGCGGTGGGAGAGGCTGGGTTTACCTGCAAGGCATGGTATAAATTGGTCTCACACTATGGAAATAAAATATTTTCTTACATGCTCCTCCTCCTCTTTGGGCTGTGCTCTGGATACAGGACAGAAAGAGCTCGATGGACTTAACAGCAGCCTTTTTGTTAATGCAGAACTGGTTTCCTTTACATTCACTCTTTTGCTCATGACCTTTTTACATGAACTTGATACACAAAGGCCACCCCCCAGGCAGGTTCAGTGCTGATAACAGCACATTGCACCATACATGCTCCTCTTCCAGACTTAAAATAAGTTTTTTTTTCCACGAATTGAGCACTTATAATGAAACATCAATTATTGCCATGTGTAGATTAAGGCTAAACTGGGCTCAGGTCCACCAAAACTTGGATAGGCCTCGGAGAGAGATCTATTTCTTCTTTGCCCTCCTCAGAGTTTCATGAATTTTTCTCTTCGCTATTCCTGGATCTTTCTCCCTAAACAGGAGGCCGAGCCCATACCAGCAGTACGCAGTGACGTGGTGTTGCCATCTGCTGCTTGCCTTTGATTTAATATTGACTACAAATTATTCATTCCTCTCTAGTGAACTAGTTTTTTATGTGAAGATGGGCAAACTTGGATAGTGGGGTTAAGTGATTTGGCCAAAGCCATAGAGACAGTCAGTATCAGAGTTGGGATTAGCATGTAGTGTTCTCTGGTCTCAGTTGTGGGTGTAGGTCATAAGAGGTGTTCCTATACCAAGGCCACAGAGTGCTCAGTCACATCTGTGAGGAAATAACCCCTCCCATCTACTCCTATTCTGCATATTAATCCCAGAAATGAGGCAGTAACGATGCTCTGGGAGTTGTGTTAGGCATATCAGAAACTCAAGTTTCAAGCATGGTGCTGGAGGCATCCCAAATATGTCCTTACCATCTTCTTCCTGAATCCACTGTGTGTGAAGCAGATGTGGGTCAGTCAGTCCCGAGGCCACACTGACCATTGGGGCACCTTTGGGCATTTTTATGTCTGCTTTGGGAGTGGAGTGGTGAGACACTTTAATTAGAGTGGCTCTGAAAGCCGCTCTAATTAAAGTGCCTGGAGCATCTCATGTATTAGCATCCCTACACTTAAAAATGGGGATGGGGTGGGGGCTTTATCTACAACTCAGTGAACAAGCTCCAGATACAGCGCCCCTGCCACCATTTTTAAATGCAGGGACATAGATACATAAGAGGTTGGAAGCTGCTGGAGCGTGGTAATTACCACACTCCAGCAGACTTGGTAAATAAGTCTGCTCTGACATGGTTTCTGCTCATGTATCTTTGATGCAGCAGTTATCTTTCCTCCATTCTTCCTGGTCTTTTTTCAATCTCTGTACAATCAGTCAGTTTTAATCCCATCCTGTCTTTGATGTTGGTGGTCCAGCTCATTTTAGGTCTTCCTCTGTCCATTCACAGAACCCTCCAGGATGGTATTGGCAAAGGTGCCAGGCCTTCTTGTTACATATCCAAACCACTGCTGGGCCTCCTTGTTACACATCCCAAGTATGCCCTCACAATCCTCTTTCTGAACCTGTCATCTCCTCGGTGGGGTGACCAAGCATGCAGCCACCACAGTGTGGATGTATGCTGACACACTTTTCATGCACTCTCAGGTGGACCATCAGGCTCTTTTCAGCAAGGGGAGTTTAAGGTAGCGAAAACAGCCTTTGCGCTCAGACTCCTTGTCTTACTTTGGTTCATTCAAGTCACCTTTTTAAGATCTTGCCAAATAAAGTCCATTTACTTGTTGCAGAAGCTAAGGCCCAGATTCTTGTCTGAGGGTGAAAGGAATTTAAGAAATCTCATTCAGCATGGGGCCAGTTGAATAGGAGGAGGCATTCATGTCTGATGACCCATGCTCAAAGCTCCTTAGGGTGCTTTACACAGCTATCTATAGCAGCTAAGGCTTCTTGAGAGAATAATGAAGGTCTTAGTTATTTTGCCCTGGCATTACGTGTCTTACCATTTTTGGTGCTGCTTTGGTTGGCTTTTGCCTCTGATGGAGGGTGAGTTGACAGATATCTCGAAATACTGTGCCTTTTCCAGCTGGACTTTCCATCACCAGCTGTCTGCAGGATGAGCTCTATTGGTGTAATAGGTAAATCTGATTTCCTTTCTCAGGAGGGTGGGAAGTGAGGTGAGGTAAACACTGCAATCCAGCATTCATTGTGAACTCAATATTTTAAGAGAAACACACACAAGTATAATCTCCTGGTGGAATTCTTTAAACATTTTCCTTTTTGAAGTTTGCTACATGCACTGGCTAACTGTGTTTTAGCTGGTTAGAATCATGGGCTGTATTTGTGCCAACTTTGATACCTTTATAGGCACAGCCACTTAGTTAACAAAAAGTTTGTAAAGGAATAGGATATGAAACACATAAATAAAAGTATCAAATATCTCTTAAACATGTGTGGATTAAGCTGGTGAAAAGGTGAAATTTCTTTTCCTCATGAGTTAATGTCATATTTTTCTTGGAAACTATACTCTGAAGGGTTTTTTTCCCCTGAAGTGATAAAAGACATGCTTTTTCTTTTTTATCTGAATGCAATGGCATCTTAAAAGGCTCTCTTTGTTGTATCTAAACTTCCATGTCAACAATTATACCTGTAATACAATTTTCTCTATATTTGCTTAATATTACCCTACCGTGTGTTGATATAAAACTAGACAGCATACTTTTAACTTCTCAGTACTTTTGTTGGACAAGAATCTTTACAATGCCAGACTAATCTTTCATGACTGACGGTGTATTGGTATGGCATGACAGTTTAAATCCATGCTGGAATATGTTAATCCATCACCTGGCATTATGATACATATTTTACATTTGGCTTTGAGCAGATGTAATTTGGAACTCTTTTTTTTTATACTGACTAGAGGTGGGTGTCACAGTTTGCAACCATTTTTGCAAGTGTGTACCAAAACAATTTGCTTGTACCTATAGGGAAACCATTCCCAAAGAAATGCAAAAATCACTGGGCCTGATTTCATTATCTAACTCACAGTGCATAGAAATGTACTCTGTAAACAGCTTCATTGAAATCAGCAGGTTTACTCATTGTGAGTGAACGTAGCAGAATCAGGCCTTTTGAAAGTGAGATTTTTAATTTTGCTACAAACTCAAAAATGAGCCTTTTTTTTTAAGACAAAAATGCTGCTGAGATCCATATTTTGAAGCAAAAATATGAGGAAATACATATCTTCCAAAGTTGCTTTGAGCTGGAGAAACAAATCTTCATTGTTGCAAAAGCTAAAGTGGGTTTTGTGACTTTTTTTTCAAAATGTTTTTAAGCAAAGCAATTGATTCTACCTCTCTCTTTACCATCAGAAAACTTTGTTTTTGTTAAATAAGCACTTTTCACTGTTGAAAAAGCTCTGCCAAAATATTCCTGACCAGTTTTACTTATTACCTTGAATCATCTAGTCACTAATATGATAGGCCCATGAAGCCACTGAATCTGTCCTGTGGAGCTGGCAGAATTAGCCTCTGTCTTTATCTATACCTGAGCCAGGGCTGAATAGTAAGGAGCTGCCCTGGGGCTGGGCAACTTCTAGCTGTGCCCATGCTGCTTGCTGCTGCTTCTCCCTGCCCCTGTCTATCCTCACAAGGTTGTGGTATGAGGGGAGCTTCCAGCCAAGGAGGATCTCCCTGCTGCCTGCCTCTGGTATTGTGGGGAAGGTCTTGCACTGCTGATGCATCACCAAAACCACCTGGCTTGCATGGGACCAGAGCTGGGTTGTTTCAGCCTCTGGTTTGTAAAGATAGATGGCCACTGGCATAGGTGAATCAGCTCCAACATTATAGGGGTGTAGGTTGTAGCCGTGTTGGTCTAAGGACATAGACAGACAAGGTTCTTGCGGTACACCTGATACCTTTTATTAGACCATCTCAAACTGAGTTGTTCTAATAAAAGATATTAGATTTACCCCAAGAACCTTGTCAGCTCCAGCGGAATAAAGAAGGGGATGGGACACTTATTCCATATTGAAATGAATGACATACATTAGTTCAGAAGTAGATCCTGTGACATATACATTAAATGACCCATCGTGTCATTAAAGCACAACTTTAGAGTATGGACTGGTATGAAGCCAGTCTCTAGAAGCACTGGCAAAGTGATTCTCAGACTTCTTAGGTGTGCAGAGGGAACACACGTGCTAATACACCACTTTATAGGACATAGCTTAAGTCAAGCTCTGCAGTTGCACTTCAAAGGCCAGGGCAGAATGAGAGCCTCATGGGTGGATCTGGGATTTTGAAAGGAGGGTTGCAGATGGGATGATGCATCATCACACATAACACAACATATTTTTCTCTGTTTAAAAAGAAGCTAGAAGCTTTACTAACATGCTAGGGGCCTCGGGCTACATTATTCAATATCAGATTGAAGCAAAAACAAATATAACTTTATTGGAATGTGCATTAATTTTCTATATCATATATTACGTAGAAACACAACAAACTAGGGAGAAATAATCAACAGATGTTGTCCCACTAGTCCTGTCATCATTAGAATTAAATGTACATTTATTTTGCAGAGTCTTAAAACAAAATCTATCCTTTGTGCATCTTGGGATTGCATCCAATGCTTCACTGAAAGTTATTTTCACACCTCAGTTAATGTTCACCTAAGTTAATATATCCACACACTTTAGTCAATGTTTTAGCTAGAGTTAAAAGTAGTCTGCAGGAATGTGAAATAGGAACTACATTGCCAGGTGCAGCTAACAGGAAACAGAATTGCAGAAGAAAGGATGGCTTGATTAGTGGAACATCATTTAAAAGAAGTGCAGGTTGTTAATACCTATGGAATGAAGGCTTTAGAAAGTATTAAGTAGATTATAATAAGCTATGAAGTCAATTGACTTCTTTGCTGATGCCTGAATACAAATGCTGCTACTACTGCCAGGCAGTTGGTTTTAAACTTTGGGTGGGACAGGAATCAAAGCAGGGTACAACTATACCACGGCATGCTCCCTGGATCCATTGCTGTACAGTCCTGCTCTTTCCTGTGACTCACCCTCATGGCACTGTGAGTGAGAAATCTGTGTTCCCTGAAGCATGGGGACTACAGTTTTCACTGCCATTAACAGGCAGCATGAAGGGAGAGGGAGTTGTGAGCCCTGTGCTGTTAGAACATAAAATGGTTTGATATGGACTGCCTGAAGATTTGAAGGATTATTAGGCAAGTGAAAAGTCATAATTATGAGTTACAAGTTTTTTCTCCAGAGATGACACCATACAGAATCACATTACTAAAAAGGAAGATGTATCTAAAATACATACTGGTCATGACTACACGTTGCACTACAGTGATGCTGTTACTGCGCTGTGCTTTAGTTCTTCCTTTTGGAGTACTAAACCACAGTGCAGTAACTGCCTATATTGCACAGTATGTGTGACACACGGTTATTTTAAATTGCTACTTCATTGTAGCGGCATACTGTAAGGGGGAGAGCATGCCACTATGGCAACATAGCTGCTGGTCATGTGTAGACCCACATGATCGCTACATTGCTGTAGCATGTTGCTATGGTACTGCAGTGTGTCACTAGGGCAATGCGGTGTGATGTGTAGATGCGCTCATTGAGTCGGATGGAGGAAGTCATAGGTAACATGGCTGGTTCCAGAGGCAAACAAAGGCAAACACTCAGGGAAAGTTACCAGGGAATAGAGCTAAAAAAGAACAATTATAGCACAGCCATTCAGGGACATTTCCAGGTGAGTGTCTGTGTTGTAGTGTAGGCTATCTAAGAATGTAGCTGGGGGAATCTCATTAGGGTAGAACCTTGCTCTGAATTGGATACAATATGACTGTTACTCATTAATGTAAATTGTCTCTGAGAATAATCTTGTGTTACTCTTACCAGTCCATTTCAGAGCTTACTAGATCACATTTGGTCAGTCTATTCTGTGGTTCTTTCTAGAAGAATTAACAAGAGGACAAAACCTTTAATCATACCAGCTATGGTCATGTTGGAAAACGATTGCCAAGAGTAGCTAAGCACAATTGCTATCCCAGTAAAAGCCATAGGAATTAAAAAAATACTCCATTATATGCCAAGCTTTACAGTGTGGGTTTTGGCTCCCTTTAATGACTGGTCCACAGAAGTGGTTAATGTATGTAAGTAGGGGGCTTAGTCTTCCTGCTGAAGCATAAGTGTTCTTGTTTTAGTCTGAGTGATCCTAGGTTTAAAGCTGATCAGTGGGACAAGAAAGGTCAGTTATATACATGGTGAACATATCAGTTATATTAGTAAAGTTGAATCCCACATCTGTTAAAAAAGGATGCTGATTTCTTATAGACTGAGAGCAAAATCAGCAACCGTTGTGTAAACACAAATAGGAGAAAAAGACATGGAAAGGAAGTGGACAGAGGGCAGGGATTAATTAATGTGGACTTAAACATCATATAGTAAATTCTGTGGAAATAAAATGAGGCCAGAAATAACATGCGAGGATTACAATTTTAGATTACAAGGATCACTGAAACCCTCCTCTTGGAAATGCAGTGCCATGACTGGGGACAGAGGTATAACAGGGCAGCTCCATGTCCTGTGCATGGGGCAGCACTGGCTACTGTAGTATTAGTGGCAGTACAACTAGCTGCCAGTTGCAGCAGTGGCTATTTTTGCCCTCCCACCCTCTCCCCATTTACACAACTGACTGGGGACACAGTAGACATTCACCCAGCACACCATGAGTTTAGTTAGCTGTTGCAAAGCTCTCTCTCTGAGTGGCCACCGACACTTGCAAGACTGGCTTCAATAGCCTCAGTTTTCCTTGCCTGTCAGTCTCTGAGGGCAGGTAACAGGCCACTCATTATGGCAGTGGATTAACTTGAGATGAAAAATGTATCATTCTTATTCTTCTTTCCTTGCCATGGCCTGTTAAACATGTTTATTCAAGCAAATTTTATTCATTCTTATTTCTGCTGAGTAAGTACAAGTTCACCTTCACAGTGTGTAAATGTTGCCAACATACTGAACGCTTACAATGAAATGCATATTGTCAACAATATTTGAATGAATGTTTGCTTTACAAGTATAATGCCAGACACAGCAGGGCAAACACACCAAGTTGTGGCAGTGGTCTTCCAGGAAACAAGTTTAAGTGTCTTGGTAGCCACTGTAGACTCCACATTCCTCCTCAGCAGCTATTTGTGATATAGGGGCACTGATCTTTCAATTAGCCTCAATGCAAGTGACCACCCAACTAAAAATCCACTTTCATAAGGAGCCTTAAAACTGTGTCCAGAAGACTGGCAATATTTCCATGGGAACTTTGATTTCCTGTGAAATGTTTTTCATTCCTTGCTTCAAAAGGGATGAAAAGATTGTGTTGATAGAAGGAGATTACTTGACTTCAGTGGATATTGCAAAAGAGCATGACACTGGCCAATTCATTGTCTGAAATGAAAATTAGAAACAAATTCAATACATCAGTAGGGCACAGTGAAAAATACACAGTTCCAATGTCTTTTGTTTGGAGGTTTTTCCTAGTTTTCCTTCTCTGGTTCAGATTGTGCAAGAACACCTGCTTCTATCCTGTTGATGCTGAGGTCAGAGATTTTAGATTAAATGGGTGCTAGTTATGGGCTAACATTTATTCATACCCAAGACCAAAATCATAGTTAATTTAGAGACCACATTACCCTTTAGACAATGCTAATATGTTACAGTTTTTTAAAAAATCTCTAAATATAAGGCATTCATGCAGTTTGCAGTTAAAGCTTCAACACCATCTTTATTTGCTCTGGAAGTCACAACCTTTCATAGCTACATTTCCATTATGTTTTGTAGGTTACTGTTATCTCTACCTACTCTGTTCACACTGAAAAATTAGCTACTTATCCACCCATGTAAAAGAGTGGCGTCATGATAATTTTATGTCCTTCATACTGTCTGCCTAACTTCCTAGTGGTTTATCACAATAACTGTATAGGGGAAGAAGAGGACTAGTTATTCAGCTTTCTCTGTAAAAGATGGGAGAGCAATCAATTCAATTGTCATTATTATTTGAGGTCCATCAATGCAAAATATATTCATTATATATTAATATATTATTATATTATATCTTACAGGTATTATATAATACCTTCTCTTTGTATTTTAGGGCAGGAAGGAACTCTGAATTATGATGTTATATGTAAGTAATGTTGGTATGCAGAAAATAACAAGGAAACAATCTAAGGAAAACAGGGAAAAAGAAAAAACTAAACAATGCATTCAAGGTAACTATTATGATTACATTGTTATTGAGTGTTTTAACTAATACAGTTACTATGGAGTTGACAACTGAGAATACAAATGATAGTCTAATCTCCAACACAATTAGAATTATTCCTCTTTTTTGTCCATGATACTAAAAAATTATCTGATCTAATGAAATCTGTATATATTTGCAGATGAGGACAAAAGTTTACGATACCATGAGTTTCTGGGTCTTTTCATGTCTGAACATGCATTTAAGAAGTTGGATGCAGAAACCCCCATGAAGAATTAAAAAACAGAAAACAGATCAACCAAGCTCCCAACTTATATCTGGCATGAAGTAAAGCATATTTGAGGCCTTGAGGAAGTTTTAAGTTTCATTGGTCTAATCAGGAAAGGTTGCAATAAACATGAGCCACATTTTTTAGGTCTTACTAAGGTAATGAGCTCTATTAACATACCTCTTGGAGACCTTGTGTATAACAAGCTTTCCTGGATTGGTGCTAACAGGGTTTATAACTTTCTGGCGGAGAACACATAGGACTGTAGACTTCATGATCATTTGTCCTACGTGTATATAAAGAGAGCCAGTGCGGTAGGAGAAGTTTGGCTGGTAGAAGTTCTGAAGGTTAGCAGTTTTGCTAGCTGTGTGCCCTCTTTTTCCTTTATTTATCCTAGTTAGGTTGCAAGCCTTACTCCTTTGGATTGCCTTCTCTTGGGTCACTATGCTTCATTACTCTCATGACTACTACCAATACTCAGAGGTCTGAATCCAGGGTCCTATCCTTTTCCCACTCCAGTTTCAGCTGTGGGTTGAACCAGCTTTTTTGCAGTCTGTAGCTACTCTACTCTCCAGGCATCCTGATGATTTCTTAGAGTTCATTGTATTAATCCTTTCAAGGAGTTATGCTGCTCTCCTTTCTAGGAGGGTATGTAAAACAGAACAATTCTTC
Organism: Crocodylus porosus; assembly: GCF_001723895.1. Lineage (NCBI taxonomy): Eukaryota > Metazoa > Chordata > Crocodylia > Crocodylidae > Crocodylus > Crocodylus porosus. Next base: position 61,275,164 of record NW_017728950.1, on the reverse strand, counting down.
AGAAAGCAAAAAGGAAGAAAAGAGAAAAGGAGCTTGATTTCTGGAACTCCCAGACCAAGGAGCCTAGAGGTTAGGAGACAAGACAGGATACCTTTCCTTGAGGAAAAGCATGGCTTTTCTTTCAGAGAGAGTGCTCAGTTGAGCCTGCATTTCCAAATGGCCTGAGTCAGCCTGCTTGGGCTCTTTCCACTCTGGCAGGGGGCTATGACAACACTTAAACCGTTGTTGGAGAAGCTGGCAGTGTGGGTGAGGTTTACAACTCATCAGCTTTTCCTCAGAGAGGAACAGTGGGATGAGTAGTCTCTGCATTCAAGGGGTGTGGGGGAGGGCTGGTTTGGTACAACTGACATTTGTGGAAAGATAATTATACAGTGCCTTTATTAAAAATGAGCCAGGAAACTGTTTTTTATTGCTACTGTACAAAGATTTGTATTGCTTAGGTACACCTGATACCACACATACAACTGAAACAATGAGGAACTGTAAGGAGCATTATCAAGACATTCTCAGGTGGTTGATATTCTGACAAAAAAACACATCAACCATCTGCAATCTTTGGACTTTTTTGAATACTTTTAACTTTTGAGGTATGGGGAGCATACGTGATGTGCTTTAAAACAAAAACTACTCCAACCCCACCCCCCCCCAACTTGGAAGACAAAAATATTCTTGAGTCCATATGATAGTATGATGACTTGAGATGAGGTGGCAATGAGGAAAGCTTTGGCCAATATCCTTGTTGGTACATGTGCATTTCTCTGAAACAATTGTCTGTCTTAGGCTGGGTATCCTAGTTGTTAGGATTATGGTGTTGCAAAGGTACAAAAGTTGAAGGTTCACTAATGCCCTCTGACTTTCCCTCCAGAGGGGCAAAAAAGGATAGAGGATTGAATAGTGAATATTTATTTGCATGTTAATAAGCAGAGTTGCACCATACTATTTCCATCTCATTAAAGTCCATGCTGAGTAAAACTTTTCTGTGGATGATTGATTAAAACATTCCATCAACATCAATAAGACTTCTTGGTCTTGGCTCTTTATCTGATACCATAAAAAGTCAGTCAGCTTATCTTGAGATTTTTTCCTCCAGATTTGCACTGAAGCAGAACCTTGTCAGCAATGAGTTTACATCATTAGCACTGGTGTTTGGTTTCCTTAAACACCGGAGAAAGCAGTATCATATTGGGAGGGCAGAGGAGGGGGTTACATGCTTTGCTAAAATAGGAATGCAAACATGAGCCGGCAAAGTCTACACTCCAGAAAGTACATGTTTATTTTTGTCCAAAATCAACTGGTTGGTGATTGGGTCTAACATTTTTCTACCTAGGTCAAAATGTACTGAGAAAGTGACTGAAGGGGGTATGGGGATGCAGCTGCTACTTGACAGTATGTGGTTTGTGCTTGTCCATCCTGCCTTTGAGGATTTTAATGGGAAAAATAGTCGGTTCTGGCAAAAGGCATTGACCTTCAACTATTTTGTACAGTACCCTATAGTAAAAAACCCCCAAAAACATACTTCTACAAAAGGTGTTTTTAGAGCTTGGTATTCCTTATGCTGGCATTCAGTTCCCCTCCAAAGGCTACATTTGCAGCTGCTGTAGATCAACATAGCCCAGTTGAAGACATATCAATTTACATTCGGTAACAATATGACCCCAAAGTCTTGATGTTTCTCCACCATGAATATTAGTGCCCAGACACAATGGCTGCTGGATCATTAAGCAATACAGATGTTTTTATCAGGTCCATTCTGATTTGCTTGTTTGGTATAGCATCTAACAGCTTGCCCAACACTATAGTATTTCCTGGGAGAAGCTGCAAACAAGATGGTGGATGCTGAAAATCGTTAATGTTTTCTTTGTTTTCTACCTGGAGTAAATGACTAAATGTTCAAGCATCTCCTACTCTTAACATGAACCTATGAAATAGCAATCAGTAAGGAGGACTGACATATACGAGCGAAATTTTGCCCCGCGTTTCGTTTCGAAACTGTTTCGATGTGTTTTGAGCTTGAAACAGTGAAATTCGAAATGAAACAAAAGGCTTCAAAACAGTGTTGAAATGAAATGAAGGCACTTGAAACATTTCAAAACTTTTGAAATGTTTCGCATTTCGAAGCTGGGCTTGCTTGCAGCTAAACAGAAACTAAGGAGAGGGAGGGAGAAGAGAGGGGAAGGACTGCTCTCATATTGACATCTAGCTCCCTGTTTGATTCCCCAGCTCTCTGATTGCTGCCCCCAGCTCTTGGATCATTTCTCCAGCCTTTCCTGGGGGGTGAGGGCCCCCAATCTGTGCGTGGGGTTTCAGCAGGTGCTGACACTCCAGTGGCAGCCTGCTGAAACTCAGTGCACAGATCCAGGGGCCTGTGGGAAGAGCTGAGGAAATGATCAGAGAGCTGGGGGAAACAATCAGAGAGCTAGGGAATCAGACAGGGGGCTGGGGAATTGAATCTGGAGCTTGGGGAATATTCAGGTTCCTGAACCCCAGCTGGATTCCCCAGCTCCCCGATCTTTCCCCCAGCTCTTTGATCATTTCCTCCAGCTCTTCCCAGGAGATGTGGGCCCCTGGAGGATGCGGGATGACAGCAGGCTGCCACTGCCAGCTGGTGATGGTGCTGGCTCTGGGCTATTTCCCCAGCCAGCAACAGCAGCCAGCTTAAAGTCCAACAGCAGCCTGCTGAACTTTTTGCCCCCTGGGAGGGCTGCAGGACTGTGCCAGATTCCTTCCAGGGGGTGCAGGCTCCCAGATCTGATTGCGGGATGACAGCATGTTGCCACTGCCAGCTGGGGCCAGCAGCAGCACCAGTCTTGTCAGCACTTGGCACAGGCTGCACCAGCCCCAGCTGGCAGTGGCAACCTGCTGTCATTCTGTGTGCAGATCTGGTGCCCGCACCCCCAGGGAGGAGTCCAGCATAGCTCCACAGCTCCACAACCCTCCTGGGGGGCGCAGGCCCCCAGATCTGCATGCGGGATGACAACAGGCTGCCGCTGCTTGTAAATGGTAAGAGTTTTGCTTTGAACAGTTTAAGGTGCAGCTTCCCATAAACCCCTGCACCTATCTCCTTTAAACTTGCCAGGCTTCATGCCCTCAGAACAGGATACCACCCCCGCAATGTTCATCTGAATCAGGCAAGAAATGACAAAGTTATAGGCATTTTTGTGATTTCCCCATTATAGCCTGTGGGCAAAATGTCGAAACAGCAAAACAGTTTTGATGAAACGAAATGGAACAGTGCTTCAAAACAGCGAAACGAAACACTGTCCCTTTAAAACGGCGAAATGGAAGTTGAAACAAAACAGTGCTGTTTTGCACAGCTCTAAAGCTGGGCATCTGTGAACAAACAGATGTTATATATTGGAATTTAGAGTTTGTTTTATCTTCTTAGCTGGGTAAGTGCTACAAAAAGTTCTTTCAAGATGCCACAATTTGAAATGGGTGAATTGGCTTTAGCCATACTTATCCCTTTACCCTTATGTAAGTAATTCTCACGAATAGTCTGGTCATTGAATTTTAATGGTATCACTGTTTGCGTAAAGCAAGTTGTATAAATTACTTGCAGAAGATGAATTTTAAATTCACAGTCATAAGTATTTGGATTGGAGGCACTTGGTTATTCATCCAGTAAGGGAAAGGAACAGTAACAATAGGTCAGAGCTTTAGGAGTGGCTTTTTGGCATTCAGTGCAGTTCCAAGGAAGCAGGTGTTTGCAGTGGTGGCTCTTGGCCAGTTTTTTCAGCTCCTTTATGCTCAGGCCATAGGATGTTTGCATAGCTCTGAGAAACAACAAATATCGCATTATTGGATCTTTGAATCAACCTGTCTCTGAAGTCCTTCACATTTTTTCTGCTTCAATCAAATCAGCTGACTAAGAAAATACATGAGTGTGCTCTCTGAACTCAAGCTGTCTGCTGTTGTCCAGTTTCACCACTAGACATTGTCTATTTTGGCATGTGCTTTGCTCACTGGAAGCTGGTCACATAAAAAACCCCATGAGCTTTATCTTCTGAGGGTAACTATTTTGGTTGGTAAAGTTTAAATACAATCCCACACTTGCCTTCCAGGACATTTTATTACTATGAAGAGTTTTCTTTTCTAAGGTGAGGACTCTTTGAAAAGATTAAGCTCATATTTTGTCCATTAGCCTATAAAAGTAAAGATACTGGAGGCTTGTGATTTGTTTTTTTTAAAATTGCATAAACTGAAACCCCACAAGGCTATTAAAGTAAATGTAATGCAAGGATATATTTTGTCTTGTTTGAAAAATGCATTGCACTTATTTATACTGAAACCACAGCATATTCCTCTGCCTGTCATGACCCATTTTTTGCTTAAGATAAAACTGCCATATTGTTTCATGTGCAGTAGTTACTGATACTGCAACTAACATTTAGGGTATTGGTTTAGGCTTGTTCTGCAATAATTGATTTACTGCCTTGGGTTAAAAACCACATGGAGCAGTGTCTGAGAATAAGTATGACCAATTGCACCTGTACTCCTCAAAGCAAACACTACCAAAATCTCAACTCAGCATAATTCTACTCTCAGTTGTACTTAAAAAGAATAAATCACAGAACTACTCCATGGAAAGTATTATTTTTTAGGGGAATCAACATTTTTCATCTACTCCTCCATAGTTTAGAGAAATAATGGAGCCAAGAAACTAAAGAGCCCTTGTGAGGCAGTAGATTTGTGCTATGCTGCTTAATTTGTCTCACTATGGTCACACCTCAGTTGCTCAGAGGAGAGCTTGGAAGTGTAACAGGACCAGCCTTGAAAGTGTAAATTCTATAGTGTTGAAATGGTGAAGACATGTTAAAAGGTAATTTTTCCTCTGACCCTCCTTTTTTAAGGTTTTGAATTACAAGGCAACTCATACTATTTTTCAGTCTGAGACTTCATCTTTACATACATTTTGGGACCACATGATAGTCTAATAGCTGTAGTTTAAGGATTTAAAAAAATGGTAAGATCAAGATGTGACATAATGTATTTGTGTATAATTAAAAAAAATCTGTGTAAATTGAAGAAACGCCTCAGTTCTCTTTTTAAAGAAATAAATAAAAATAAAGGAATGGTTTCAGCAGCCCAGCATTCATAATTAGAGCTGGTTAAAAAACAAACAAACTATCGACACACTTTTCATGGAAAATGGCTTTCCCTTGAGACAGTAATTTACATAAGAATATTTCTTTTTTGAGAAACCAAAAAACTCCAAATCCTTTTTCCCTGTGTGTTCACTTTTCACACTAAAACCCTTGTAACAAAAATGAAAACAAAATATTTGTATTGAAATTATTCATGGGGGAAAAATGTAATGATCTGAGCAGCCAAATTTATCAACTTATGATAATAAATTAACATTTGCCAGCAAGCAAAGAAAAACATCTCAGTTATTAAACATATTTTTGTTTCAAGCTTCCAAAGAATTATTGTACACAACATTAAGGACGTGCGTGACATAAATATATATTAGAGTTATTGAATCATAGAAAAATAAGGCTGGCAGGGAACTCCAGATGTCATCCAGTCCAACCCCCTGCTTGAGGCAGGATCATCCCTTTCTAAATCATTCTATACAAGTCCCCGTCTAACCTATTCCTGAAACTACATCATCAGCCCCTGTTGCACAATTACAAGGCATATTGCCAACCACTGTATTGGTAGGGGGGGAAGGGGGAGTGAGAGGAAGGAAGACTTACCTTCAGACTACTGCTGCCATTGCTGTGGCAGCATCAGCTCTGCTCCAGAAGCAGCAGCCCCATGACTGGGAGCTGACCCTGGAGTCCCATTTGCTTCCTCCCTGATACATATATATTGGGCGCAGGGCTGTGTTTGCTCTGGCAAAGGCTCCCGGGGGAGCGCGCCTTTCCGCTTGTTCCACCCACACCCTGCCCCTGAGATACACTGCCTGGTACAGTGCTGCCCTGCCCAGCTCATTTGGGCAGGCATGGGCTCCTCCTGTCGTGGCAAAGACCCCTGGGGGGTGATTCTAGAGTCCGCTCATACTTAGCACCTGGGTCTGGTGCCCTGCTCATCCTGCTCTAGTTATGCTACTGCTTGAGAGATAGAGGGCCATCCTCTCCACTTCATAAGAAGATAACCCTTCCCCGCTACACAGCAGGTTCCCCCAACCTCCCCACTAACCCACTTGCTAATTGGTGGAGGGGTCATGCTTGCAGTTTGCTCCTTGGCAGGGAAGCAGAGCCATGGCTTTAAACTTGCTGCTGTTTTTGATGCCCCTCCTCCCCTCCCCCGCAGGACAACATATTTTGCTGTTTTGATTGGTGGAACCCATCCACCAACCAGGAGGCAGCAAGGGAAGTGAAGTCACGCCCCTTTCCTGAGGGGAGGGGGAGAGGAACTCCCTTGGACCTGATTGAAGACTGCAACACTGTCAGGTCTGGAAGACTTCAGGGACAGAGCCATGGTGAGTATAAAAGGAGCTGCATGCCCAGCATGAGGGAGATGCGTTGGGGATGGAGAAGAGAGAGGAGCGCGGCTTAAGCTGAGGAGAGTTGCTCAGCAGGGCAAAGCAGTAGCCTGGAAGAGCTCCTGAAGACTTCTATTGGTGGGGAGCTGTGGACAACTCCAGCGGTTAGGCTCTTGGTGTGCAGCATGGCGCATGGCGTCCAGACCCTGGGAGCTGTGTGAGGTGGCTTGGTTCTGCAACCTTTGGTCTGCAGCTAGAGACACAGTGCACAGGCCGGTGCATGGAGCAGGATCTTTGGAGCTGCTTGGGCGGCTCAGGTCCCCAACCTCTGCACGAAGCTGGGAGCTCAGTGCAGAGGAGGTGCTGCATGGAGGGTGAGAGACCCTGGGAGCCACTTGAGGTGGCTCAGGTTTACAGCTGCTGGCATGAGGCAGCAGCTTAGTGCTGACAATACTATACAGAGGGTCCGGGAACAAACTGAACCCCAAGGCCTCCAACCCCTATCACAAGGCGAAGGGTCCACTACACACAGCGGTGCACGTGGCCCTAAGCCGGGCTGGCGGCAGTAGAGTCGGGCAGCAGGAAAGCCTGGCAGGGAACAGAGCTCGACCTGGAGAAAGACTCTCCAGGACTGTGAAGTTGTAAGTTACTCTAGAGAGAGGGACCCCCAGGGTTGTGAAGGAGCATCATGTGGGCCGCTCCTGGGTGATGGGGGTCGGGGGGCTTAGGAGCCTTTGCGGTGTCCCTTTTCTTTTCTTTCCCTTTCCTGTAGTGGTACCTTGAGAGTGGGGCGCCTGCCCTGGAGGGCACTCAGGTAGTCTACGGATTGCTTGTTATATTTGTAGACTGTGCCTTATAGCTTGTGAATAAGTTATAGTTTGTATATTTATAGAGTTATAAGGTTCATAGATTTCATAGACATTAGGGCTGGAAGGGACCTCGGGAGATCATTGAGTCCAGCCCCCTGCCCAAAGGGCAGGAAGTCAGCT
>NW_017728950.1:61255237-61267734 GCF_001723895.1 Crocodylus porosus | reverse complement strand
TGGCATTAGTGTACAGGCAGGCAAGTGTGCCCTTGGGGGCTCTTGCCTTGCCCACAGATTGTACCAAGGCTGGGGCAGGGGTGGGCTCCCTTAAGTGCCCCTTTAAGTGCCTTGGTCTGCTGGCTTTGCAAGGGCCGTTCAGCGGTTGCCCAATCAATATCCTTTGTTCTGGGTGTTTTATTGTTCACTTGTATTTTTGAATAATAATTGGGCTCATAGTTTCATAGATTCATAGCTTCATAGAAGTAGGGTTGGAGGGGATCTGAGGGGACCTGAGCAGACCTACTCTCAATCAACTTATGGCCGTTGTTCCTTGTTACTCCAGGAGGTGCTCGGGGGAACAGGGTCTCACCCAATCCCCTCTGGTCCCCCCTGGTAAGTTTATATATGGCCACTAGTTCCCCTCTCAGCCTTCTCTTGTGAAGGCTGAACAGGTTCAGGTCCCTAAGTCTCTCCTCATAAGGCCTGCCCTGCTGCCCCCCGATCATGCAAGTGGCTCTCCTCTGGACCTTCTCAATGCTGGCCTCATCCCTCCTGAAGTGCAGAGACCAGAACTGGACACAGTACTTCAGCTGCGGCCCAACCAGTGTTGCATACAGGGGGAGGATCACCTCCTTGGACCTGCTGATGATGCATCTGTGGATACATGACAAGGCGCGGTTAGCCTTGCTGACTGCGTCATCACATTGGCAGCCCATGTTCATTTTGGAAACGATAATAACTCCAAGATCTGTGTGTGTGTGTATATGTATATATATATATATATATATATATGGTATAGGGTTTATTGTTTTGTAAATTTATACATATACATAATCTATGTCCTTACCCTTTAATGGCTTTGTTGTAATAATAAATTTGTATATAGTTAAGTAATTTGACTGGGCCTGACTCATAGAGGACAGAGGCGGCTGCAGGCTGCCATATCCCTCCACAGCACGCTGCCCTGCCAATAATTCCCTCAATTGGAGAGGGGAGTACAAACCCGTGTACACCTGGGTTACATATGACTAGATGAGCACTGATCTTTTCTAATGAACATACTTAAGGCCGAGGTTCAAATTTGCTTCCTGATGTTTTCTAATATTGACCTCAAATCAAGTATCTCCACAAACAGTCTGTCTGCAGATCTGGTTTGCTGCCATATTAACAGAATCCAAACAGAGAAGTGACACAAAAAAGCCACTGTAAATTCAATTTTTTAATTCAAGGGAATGGTCCCATCTGCATTTTGGAAATGTTGTAGCCTTGCTCTCCCCATGAGACTTGTTACTAATATGGACTATAATGCAAAATGTGTTTTAAAGTGAGAAAGTCAGTGCTGTAAACTCCAGCAGGAAAACCATTCAACACTATAGCAGTATGACTTTTCCTTGGTAATTCCTGTAAAAAACGTAATATAGAATTGTCATCCTTACTAAGCAAACCATTGTGGGGCCTACTAAGCAGCAGTATCCTGAATTGCTGAGAAGAAATATTCTGGTGATCATTTCCCACAAACTCTAGGTGAACCTTGTAAAATATTAGCCACTCTACATGGTGCAGTAGATGAATGTGACCTCTATTTATCTTTCATTTTATAAATATTTTTGGTGATTTAAAGCCTTCATTGCTTCCTTTTACTGTCAAGGAACTGAAGGAAATACACTTCAGTAGCACTTTACAGCATCTACTTATCTTTAGTCATTGCTGTAAATATGCAGTGATCATATTCTCACTGAGCAAAATAAATCAAAATGTTTTGCCAGTTAGTTCACTCGTGTCCAAACTTAAGTTACAACTAGTGTTGATTTTTCCCCCAGTTATAAAATGCAGAGATATATCACCATGTTTTTAGCCATTTGAAGATTAGTGGTGAAGTACTGGAATAATATTGAATCCTTTTTTGTGTAGTGTATTTAGTTTTCTAGGAATTGTATAATAAAATAAACAATTAATAAATAATAGTTGAATGACTCCATGCTTCAGAATGGTGCATAGGGTTTGTACCATAGAATAAATGGATTATTATAAAATACCACTCTCTCCCAATTTAAAAAATATAGAGATAACTCAGATAAGGAAGTCTGTGGGGAGGAAGGAAGGGCAGTTTAAAACAGGAGAGGGGGAAAAAAAAACATGTAGCGTGAGAACTGGTGATTATGAAAAGAATTTAACAAAAAAATAGCTTTCAAGAATTTTTAGAAGTGGGGAAGGATGAAAAAAGCTTGATAGGATGGGATGCAAAACATTCCACACCATAAAGCTCACTATAGCAAACCCACAATTGTACATGTTACAGTATTTGATTGTAGCTTTTAGACGTTATAATATTTGATTTGCTATATAAGATAGGGTGCCTATAATATGGAGATGTGTGTGTGTGTATTCTCTTTGACTTCAGCACTTCTAGCTTGCTAGAATGATGTCAAGAATAGGCCAGTTTAATGCCACTGGTTAATTTTTTTTAACTAGTTAATCTGTTTTGATTAGCATGCCCTTGTGACAACAGTGACTTGCTTTCTAGCCAGCTGGGCTGATGTTAAGGGGCAAAACTCTGACATCATTGACTCAAGAGCTGTTAGTTTCCTTCTTTTTTGTCAAAGTACAGGCCTTTTATAGTTATTTATCTCAACACTTCTGACTAGCTGGGTTTATTCAAAGGCCCTGGTTTCTGTGAGGTCTCTGGCTCAGGGCCTTTAGCTTACTGGGATGAAGCCAAAGCATAGGTCTTTCTGAGGTTACTGGCTCAGCAGTCCTAAGTTGATATGAGCAGTCCTAAGTTGGTCCTAAGTACTGGGTTGGTATGAGAGTATATAGTAGGTCTCAGTGAGGTTGCTGGCTCAGCACTAGTGGTTAAAATAGATCAAAGTAGGATGCAGAGTTCACCAGCTCTGGTGGTTGTGTGTGGTCGTCAGGTGATGATGAGACACTGTGCTGGGGTAGGTATGAAAAAGGAAATGGGGATGAGGGAATAGGGTGTTTGAAAATTCATTGCTTCCAGCAGGTCCATACATTAGGGCAGTGGTCACCAACCAGTGGATCTCGATCCACCAGTAGATCTCAGAGCCTCTTGCAGTAGATCTTGGAGTCTTTTGGAGTTGATCCATGGCTGGGGTAGGGGGGCTGAGTGCCCATGTGTAAGCAAGTTCACTCCCCATCCCAGTAGAGCTGTGAGAAATTTTGCTGGCTGTTTCATTTTGACACTGTTTTGACTTGTGAAATCAAAATGAAATGAAGGGCTTTGAAACAGCATTGAAATGAAACAAGGACAGTTGAAACGTTTCAAAAGTTTTGAAATGTTTCAAGTTTCAGAGCTCAAGCTGGGGTTGCTTGCAGAGAAACAGAAAGTAAGGAGAGGGAGGGAGAAGAGGGGGGGAAGGACTGCTCTCATATTGACCTGTGTAGCTGGCCAGTGACTGTGATCCTTCCCTGAAGTCTCTTCCAACCCCAGTGCTCTGGGGGAGGGATGGAAAAACAGCATAAAAGGCAGCATTGTTTGAACTGGCCTGCTTTCTGCTTTGGGGTCTGACTGTTACTGGGCTAGCTCAGGAGCATTAGACAACAGACTACTACTAGCATTCATTTGAATGATTTCCTACTTCCTAGCCTAGCAAGTGGGATTCCACAATACCTTTTGCTTTCTTCTAGACCCTTTTATTTTATTACTATATTCATTGATTTATTATTTTCATTTTTATAAAGATATTGGATGTTATACTATAGAATTTATATAGGAAGGGAGATACATTTATATTTTATTTCTATACATTTATACCTTGCGGCATATACTACATACCATATAGAATTTATATAGAAACGCAGATACATCTATGCCTTGTGGCATATACTACATAAGCAGATATATTTATATATTTATATATAAAAACAAGACACTATGAAACACATCATGAAGTGTGGTGGGAAGGCATCTGGCAAGCCTTCAGGGAGGGGTGGAAGAGTGGGTAGAGGGAGAGGTGTAAGTTCCCCGCATGCCTGAACTGAGACAGTCTCTTTCCTCCAACTAGCAGGTATGAGGCTTCTAGAAGCAGCAAGGAGAGGGAAGCAGTGCCAGTGCCTGTGCCTGAGACTGCATCCCTTCCAAAAGCTCCAGAAATAACACCCTCCCCCCCAGCATGACAACAGGCAGCAGGTCTAGCACAAGCATGCCAATCTCCTCCACCCCCATTTCACTTCCCATGCTGAGCCTTCCAGTGCCAGAGAGAGAGCAGGAGATGGATCTGGATCTGAGTGCCATAGCAAGGGAAATTGGGGGAATTGGGGAAGGAGGGGGAATCAGCTGAGTTTGTGCTCTGTATCTTTCAAGTTTCCCTTACAGCCAGGTCTCCTTCCCCAGAAAGCACTTTAGAGGAGTCTGAGGTAGAAGTTGTGGAGGCAATCAGCTCAGCTGAGTCTGCTCCTCCTGTTGCTGTGCATCTGCCTGCTGAGGAGAGGGAAAGTACAGCATCCACATATGCACGCACACCCCAGAAGCGAGCGGGTAGTGCGGTCTGGGATCATTTTGAGTTGGCAGATGATCCCACATATGATATCTGCCTGCACTGCTTAGCCTAAACCAGCTGGGGCAAGGGAACGAAACACATAAGCACCACATCTCCACAGGCACCACTCCCTTGTCTTTACTCCTCCTCCAAAGTCCCCGTCCCCCCAAAGCGGAGGCAGGCCACCCTGAAACAGTAGGGGAAGGATGGATAGAAAGGGGTGGGGGACATTGCAAGGTGAGTAATATCACTCAGAGCACTGGGGAGATGCTTGCTGTCCATGGCCAACCCTTCTCCTTAGGTGAGCAGCCAGGGTTCAGGTGGCTTATAGTGCTTGTGGCCACATCCTACCAAGTATCCACATGCACCACCTTCAGCAGGATGGTGATGTCCACCCTGAGGCATACAGGGAGTACTTGAGGGAGGAGCTGCTCAAGGCAGGTCCACAGGTGGCCTTACACTTCATCTCGGACACCTGGAGTAGCCAGGGTGGAGATCACACCTACCTCTGCCTCACAGGCCACTGGTGTGACCAGTCAGGCCATCAATGGGCTCTCCTTCAAGCTGAGGTGATGGATGAGTCCCACACGGCAACCAAAATCATGGGGATCATGAACCGCTTGGTGCAGGGGTGGCTCATTGGGAAGGGCAAGCTCACCTGTGGGTTCATGGTCACTAACAATGGGGCCAATATGGTCAAGGTGGTGTGTGATGCCAACTTTGTTGGCATCTGCTGTGTGGCACACAAGTTCCATCTCACTGTCAGGGATGCCTTGTGGGGGGACAGGGCTGCCAGTGACAGTGCCAGCATCACCAGCAAACTCATTTTAAAATGCAGGAAGATGGAAAGCTACTTCCACTGGAGCATCAAGGGGGGCAAGATGCTGAGGGACAAACAAGCAGAGCTGAACATCCTGCAGTACAAAATCATGCAGGATGTGAAGAGTCAGTAGAATTCCACATACCTGATGCTCAAGAGGCTGGGGAGCAACAGAAGGCCATCCATGAGATGGCCTTTCTTGGGGAGATTGGGATCAGCAGCCCTCTTAACAGAGCTGAGTGGGATACCATCGCCCAGATCTTGGTGGTTCTCAAGCCCTTCCTCGAGGCCACTGAGACCCTCAGCACTGGCAATGCCCTCCTTAGCCAGGTGATCCCTGTAGTGAGGGAACTTCAGAGCCAAGTGGAGAGCATCCAGGGGGTCAATGTTCCCGGCTGGGGCAAGCTGCTGTCACCATATGTGCAGGCACTGATGAGGCGGCTGAAGGAGGGCATCAGGAAATGGCTCGATGCCTTGCAGTCCAGTACGGTCCATGTGCTGGCTGCCGTGTGTGACCTGAGTGTGAAGGGCAGTGTATGCAGCAGCCAAAGCCTGAATCAGTGGGCAGAGGTTCTGGTGAAGACAGTCAGGAAGGCAGAATGGCGGAGGCTGGGGGACATGGAAGAGGGGAATCCATTGTCTCATACCAACATGCCAGCATGCCATCTACCAGCCAGTCTCCTCCTCCACCGCAAGCACTGCCATTGGCAATGTGTCAGGGGTGCATGCGGGTCCATGTGCACCCTCTGAGATCAACCGTGCACCCCCTGGAAATGCCAGCCGTGAAACCAGAAGTGCCAGCTGAAGTGCATTTCCAGTTTCGCTGCTGGTTCAGTGATCAGCCACTTAGGGACCCCTCCCCCCCATTGGCGATCTGGTCCCCCCCCCCCAGACTCAGGAGGAACCAGTTACCCGTGGGCACTGATAATGTGGGCCAAGGTCATGGCTTCCATGGTGGGGTCCAGAGGCATCAGACCCCACCATCAGGCAGGGAGCGTTCAGGCCTTGGTGGCTGAGGACATGGGGCTGCTGCTGTGTGACTCTTTGGCTTACTGGGCAAGCCGCAGCCAGATGTGGCTGGATCTGGCCATGGTTGCCCATGAACACCTGTCCTGTCTACCAACCAGCATTCCAAGCAAGAAGGTGTTCAGCATTGCTGGGAATGTAGTGACACCGCATCACACCTGCTTGGATCCTGGTTTGGTGGAGCAGCTGGTGTTCCTCAAAGTGAACCTCCTGCCGCTGGGATTCCCCAGGCTCCACGTGCAGACAGAGTGAACGCCACCTTTCTCACTCCATCTGCACCTATTTCCTTTTTTCATTTTGTAAAAGCCATTTAAGACCCCACTCTCAGAGCTCGAGGGGGCACTCACTTCATTACCATCTGGCAGGGGAAGAACATGTCCTTGCTGAGCTTCAATGCCAGGATGAACTTGGAGGTACAGGCTGGGATTATGAGGAAGGAAGAGGACCTAGGTCCTGGGCATGACAAATAAAACTGCACTCTGCCAGGGTCAGGGAGGTCTGGCGAGATTGCTGGCAGCACAGCAAACTCAGGAAATGCCAGGACTGAGGATCCCCCTGGTGAAAGGCAGATAGGAGGCGCCATAACCTCCAGCTACCACAAGCACACATACAGTCCTGGCTGGGAAAAGCCCAGACCCACCACGTCTTTGACAGGCCTGAGGCTTGCTGGTTGCAGTGGAGCTGTGAGGCTCCAGATGAGCTCAGCTGAGCTGCCTGGGATGCTAGCTTTTGGGTTGAAAAACTCTTTGTCAGCCTGAGGAAGCACCTGCAGTGGGTGTGTGTGTGTGCTGTTCCTGGATGGAAGGAATAGTAAATAAGCCAGAGGCTGGCATGCAATGCAGGCAAGGGAGCTAGTCAGTGAAAATGGAAATGGAGGGATCGAGGTATGAGGGACAGGTTGGAGGGGGGGGATGTACCAACACAGGTAAAAGTGGAGAGGTACCTGGGGAGTCAGGTGTCTGGCAGGTTGTAGTGTGTCATAAATCCAATGTCTATATTGAGTCTATGAGTTTCTGTACCTTATACCTAGGAGGTTGGTGAAGTTTATAGGTCCGGCTGTGAAAAGTGTTTTGTAAATTCCCTTTCAGGATCAGGCCTGAGAGACTGGAGACTGGGGGGTGTGTGTTTTGAGCTGTAGAAACTTGGCTTCTGGTTATGAGGTTAGGTTAACAAGATTCCGTACTTGCTTGAATTTACAAACCACTTTTCAGAGCTGGACCTATGAACTTCAACCTCCAGTACAGAAAGTAATGGACTCAATATAAACATTGGATTTATGACACACTACAACTTGCTGGACATCTGACTCCCCAGGTACTTCTCCATTTCTACCTGTGCTGATGCATCCCCCTTCCCCTGCCCCCCTAGCCTGTTCCTCATGCCCTGATGCCCTATTTCCATTTTCACTGCCTGGATTTCTTGCCTGCACTGCATGTCAGCCTCTGGCTTCTTTACTATTCCTTCCATCCAGGAACAGCACACACACACACCAACTGCAGGTGCTTCCTCAGCCTGACAAAGGGTTTTTCAACCCGAAATCTTGCTAAGACATATAGTTCTGTAACTAACTATTCAGTTGGTCTGCTAAAACATACCAGATTAGATTGATCCAAAGGAAAGGACCTTGTCTGCCAGTGCCATGTCCTTAGAAAAACACCCCTAGCACTTGCCTGGAAGGACACAGGGCCCTAGGCAGTGGGCTCATCTAAGCCCCAGGACTGGGGCTGGCAGGGAGAATTCTTGGGAAGTTGCTGGAGAAAAAGCTTCTGCAGGAGAGGAAAGAAAGGCTCTGTCACAGTTTGGCTGCCTGAGATGCTGCTCCTGCTACTGTGCTAGTGCTCACTAAATTATTTTATTACCAGTTGTCATTTAAAGTGGTGGACCAGACTGAGGCTGTAGGGGAGGACACCTCATTAGGGCACACTACCATGTTGCGTAGAGGATCCAGTGCCAGTGAGGGTGCGCTTTAACACACACACAGTGTCACCCATGTCACGAGTTTTGCTTGTCAGCAGCCAGAGGCGCAGTTTCCCAGAAACCCCTGCATCTATCTCCTTGAAAGCTGGCAGGCTTCATGGCCTCAGCAGGGGATAGCATCTCTGCAAGTTTCATGCACATCGGGCAATAAATGACAATGTTATAGGCAGTTTTGTGCTTCCCCATTATAGCCTATGGGCAAAATATTGATACAGCATCAAAACAGCAAAACAGTTTCAATGAACTGAAACAGTGGTTTCAAAATGAAACAAAACTCAAAACGAAAAGCTTTCCTGTCAAAACATTGAAACAGAAGTCAAAACAGAACAGTGCTGTTTCGCACAGCCATAGAGGTCAGTCCGTGGGGGAGGGAAGGGGCGGGGGCTAGATCGAGGCCCCCGCAGTGAGAGACAGTGCTGCAGAGGCAGGAGCAGGGGTAAGTTGAGCGGGACCCTGGCCAGGGAGGCGTGCCCCTAAATAATTTTTTCTTCCACTGCCTTGATCTGCCCTTCCCTTCCCTTCCCACAGACTTACCTGCTGGGCGGGGGAGGGGGCAGGGGGTGGCAGTGGTGCATGGTAGATCTTGGGTTGCTTTTAAAGGCCAAAGGTGACCTCCTACTTAAAAAGGCTGGAGACCACTGCAGTGGGGTAACAACGTGGTTGGGGTGGGGGGGGGCAGGAATTGGGGCCTGGAGTGCTGACCTGGGGAGGGACACAAAAATAAGCAGTGGACATGCTGTCTAGGGCACAAAACTGCCCAGTTATGCTCCTTGATCCATAAGTCTAAGCAGCTGAAGGGATATCTGTCTATGTTTCGGAGAGAATGAGAGCAAAGTTCAGAGGTGTAAAGAGGAGTAAGTGTAGAGGATACCCTAAAAGCTGAAAAAAGGGAACATGTAACCCCCAACTTTTTAGAACAATTTTTAAGCCATTCACCTGTTTTTAGGGGGCTGGAATGCTTGGGGTTGACAATTGTTTTCCTCCCTGATGCATCCTCATGACCCTAGCCAGTGAATAGCCAGGATGGAGGAGGAGTGGACAGTGCTAATCATTTGGATGTGTCCGAAAGCTTGCAGTGAAAGGAATTTTTTAGCTATTATTTAGTTGGTCTAATAAAAGTAATCGCTTCTGACCCAAGAGCTTCGTGTATCTCTCTTCCTCAGATCAACATGGCTGCAACATAGATCCCTGAAACATGGAAGGTATCATATTTTAGCTGTTTGGCAAAGTAAACTTCATTGCTAACTAAGGAGGAAGGATTTTCCACCTCCCTGTTTGACTCTGACATTAGACACCTCCAGAGAAGAAGCCAGCCGAATCTGCACATCACAGAAGAATACTCTCACAAAAGGACTTTGAGATACCCAGGGGAATAAACATCTACCCTCTACCTCCCCTGTGCAAAATGAAGTTTCTTTTCTACCTAGGAGGACTTTTACAATCTTTGAATTCTCCTCAGCATGATGAAGGGTGTATGTACCTAAAAACTTGCAAAAAATGGATTTTTTTTGCTACTGTTTATTTGTTCTAATGAAAGATATCACCTCTGGCTTAAGAACTTTGTGTATCTCTTTTTCTCAGACCAACACGGCTACAACATTGATCCCTGAAATAATTTGCTATTTATCTGTGAAAGGCAGCAACTTCTTCCCAACACCCTTATCCTTTAAACTTCACATCTTTTTCTCTCCTTGCCTCTCGTTTATCTTTGGACAAGTCTACATGATGAAATAATACCAGCATGGCTTGGATAATGATGTAAAAAAATTCAAGCCCCAAACAATATAGTGATGATGACAAAGCCTCCTGTGTCAACACAGCTTATAGCAACAAAAGGATTCTTTTGTGGATGTCATTTATGTTGTTTGGAGAAGTTGTTTAAAAGAGCTTCATTGGCCAGTGGAAGCTGCATCTCTGTGAGGGGCTCTGTCAGGAAATTTTTGCCCCTCTTGCTTTTGTTCACCTATATGGGGTCTTTAGCTTTTTAGCCCATCAGCGCTCTCTCTCCTCCCTTTCTTTTTTTAAATACATCCTTTTTCCTCTTCAAACTCCCTCAAAGCCCAGCCTAAGAGATAAAAAGATTAATTGGCCGAAACCCATTTGCCCTTTCTCCCACTCAAAAGTTTTCCTAAGATGGAGGAGCCAAAAGATTTCACTTTCCTCCTCACCACCCATGGCCAAGGTCCTATAAACACCTGTTTCCCTCCTCAGACCACCAGGGTTGAGTGGGCCAGCAGTTCTGTTCTCCCTTATGCAGTAAGTATCATTGCTGGTGTGTTGAACTGAGCATAGGCAGATGATCTTAATCCATTCCATTTTACTGGAAGCATTGTTGTGTGCAAACACAGAATGCATTGTACTATTTGGTTGCTCTGATGAGGGACTGGCTTGAAAAATGGCCTTCTCTCCTCCTTTGTAACTTCTATGTTCTGAAAACTTGACCTGGAAAATGTGTGTTGACTTGACTGATTGGTGTACCGCCGGTATAAGTGGGTTTAGACTTCATCCCAAAGTATTCAGTCCTAGTCACAATCCTTCATATTGTATTGAAGTTGTACTTCTGTCTGGAATGTGACAGCAGAGCAATTGAAATACCTTGCAACAGGGCCAGAGATGTGTAGTTCTGGCTTGCTTTAGATGTGTCAAGTTGACCTTTTTGTAAATGAGGTCCCTGTTCTTCCATCTGGGGAGTCAAATCTGGTTGAACATGATGCTAGACACATTTTTCCCTTGTGTGCCATAGCCATGTTAATGCAATGGGCTGTTTAGGTTCAGTATGGACTGCTTATTTTGTATCAATGTGTGCGTTGTACCTGCTGTACATAAAAAAACAGGGCTGTCAACCTGACACCTGTTACTAACATTAAATGCACTCCTATTGAAGAAGGAAATAGCAAGGAAGAGTAGTAATATAGTTGAGAATTAATTGTTACTACACATTGCCAGTGGACATCTCAAATGCTTTTGGGCTAGATTTAGGTAAAGTGATTCTGTCACTCTTACTTTTCTAATTCACCCCAATAAACTAACTAGGCCAATTCTGCCTGCATCTATTCTTCCTTATTTCGGGGGGTGGGGTGAGGTGGGGTGGTTAAAGGGTTGTTTGTTAGTTTAAAGAAGATAGTACATTAAAGATAAATTTGTGTAATTTGTGTCCCACTGCCTGCAGAGGATTCAGGATTGAGAGTACGGTTGGAAGTAGAAAGGTAAGAAAGGTTTATTGACTTAACAAAAACATGACTACGCATAGTATAATAAGACAGACAATGACAGACGATAATAATTCATGTCGGCAACTTATTGGTAGTCCCCTCTGATGCCTGATGTATGACAAGTTTCTCTTCTGCAAAGCTCAGAGCTGTCCAAGGGGTACTGGGAAGGACCCTGGTATTCAGTCCTTGGGCTCCTCAAGATCCACAGGCCCACCAAATCCAGGCCACCAGCTAATCTTAAATCAGGAGCTTCTTTTACAGAGCTGCATCTTCCTTCTAAATGACTTCCAGATGTACCAGCCAATTTATAACTTCTGAGCAAACACTGATAAATTACAGCCATTCAGATTCTCTTTACTTCAGTTGTCCTTAGACTGTCCAATAGCAGTACAAGCCTTGCATTCTTCTGATAAGGTTAATTTTAACTACGCCACAGGGCCTACTTCTACAAGGCCTTGCTAAATTTACTAGGCCTCATTACATACAAGGCCTCACTACATCTTTGACTTTAATTGGCTTTTAACAACAACATATAGCTTAATATCTGAACAAATGACATAAAAACACTTGGTTTAATCTTCATAGAGCCGTCAGCAAGCACTTACTACTCGGACATAATTTTCAGCTGTCACAAATTTGAAAGGGAATTAAACTTCTATTATTTTTTGAATAAAACAGCAAAACTTGGAAGAGGACAAAAAGCCATTGGGGAATGGCCAGGGTACTATATGTGTAGGACCCCCCACCAGGCCCTTTTCTCTTTATCTTCCTAACCTCATGGAAGGGCTCCACACATAGCTCAGGGCAAAATGAATGTAGCCTAGGTAACTCGGGTATATACTCCCCTTTTCCAGTTGAAGGGAATTGTTAGGCCAGGACAGTCACGGGACTTAACTATATACAAATTTATTTATATTAACTTATCACAAGGAAAAGAAACATGGATATAAACAATGTACAATATATATACATATATATACA
>NW_017728950.1:61215587-61254937 GCF_001723895.1 Crocodylus porosus | reverse complement strand
CAGCTAATTACGCATGCTCAGAAAGCTCTCTAGGTTACTAAGAGTTGAAATCCCCCCCTTTCAAGGACACAGTCAGTTGAATTCCAGCTTCTGTAATCTGCATGAGAAAGTCAGGGGGAGTGTGTGGGGGTAGAGAGTAATTTAGTATTAGAAAAGCTAGCAATGGCCAAGGGGGAGAAAGAAAGGGAGTGATTCTTAGCACAAAAGGTCCTTGGTAGTGTTGCTTGTTATCAGGTACGAGATGCAAACTGTGCAGTTCTAACAACACTCTATTCATTATGCATTCCTAATAATATTTCTAACAGGTGAACAATAAATAAGCCACAAATAAATATGAATAAGCAGTAGGTGAAATAATAGCAAAAAGGGTGTCCCAGCAGAGCCCTAGAACTCTAATCAGCTGCTAATTTACAAATATGAGAGTTCACAAAATACCAGGCACAACATCATACCACTCATGGCACAAGAGCCTCAAAGATAAGCTTAATCCCGAGGGGAAACTCCAATGCCCTTGGGCTTTTTCCAAAGCCCTTCAAGGAAGTTGGTAACTTTAGGGGGGCCCTCCCAGTGGGACCTCCACTTTCAGGAGCCCTTAACTAACTGGGGGGGACTCCTCCTCCCCTGTGGGAATCCTCTTTTCCCTACAACTCATGGCTTGCAGGCCTGGAGGATGGTCCTCGTCCTCTGCGCCAAACTGCTCTCTCACCTTCAGTGGGCTTCAGGGGGTGACTGTCCCCTGGAACAGGGCTCTGCTCCGCAAGGCTTCTGGGGCCCCCAGCTTGGCTCTGTCTGCTGGCTCAGTATCTCGAGCACCGTCTGGCTCCCTGGACTCAACCTTTTGCTATGAGTTGGAGGCCTGGGACACCTTGTGTAGCACCAGGCTCAGTCTACTCCTGGACCCTCTGCACAGCACCTCCTGCACCGAGCTCCCAGCCTCGGGCCACGGGGTAGGGACATGAGCTGCCCAAGCTCTCCAAAGATCCTGCTCTGTGCACTGGCCTGTGCACTGCGTCTCTGGCCTCACACCAGAGGTTGTGGACACCAAGCTGCCTCACGCAACTCCCAGGGCCTGAAGGCCATGCTGCATACCGAGAGCCTAGGTGCTAGAGCCCACCGCTATTCCCCGCTGACAGAAGTCTTCAGGAGCACTTCTGGCCCACTGTTTCACCCTGCTGAGCATCTCTCCTCAGCTCTTCTAAGCCCCTCTCTTTTCTTTTCTCTGTCCCAGATGCATCTTCCTCATGTTGGGCACGCAGCTCCTTTTATACACTCCAGGGCTCCACCCCTGAAGTTTTCTGTGCCTAAGTATTGCAATTTACAATCAGGTCTGGGGGTGCGGTGGGGGGGAAGGGAGCTCTTCTCCCTCTCCCCTCAGGAAAGGGGTGTGACTTGACTCCTCTTGCTGCCTCCTGATTGGTGGATGGGCTCCACCAATCAAAACAGCAAAATCTCACGCCTGGGACTTAACCCAAGCTCTGAAAGGCAAGCCTGCTACATGAAGAAAGAGGACTAAGTCTGAAGGGTGTGGGAAGCAAGTCATGAAGAGAAGGCACTTGGGATGCTAAAGGGGGATAATTACTTGATCCTTCTTATCAAAGGGGTCTGTGGAAACATCACTGAACTGTGGAACAGCCAAATGAATCACCATTCCTCTGGGTTCTTGGGAGAAGATGCTAACATTGTGGTGAAGGCTGGCCTCCTAGAGAGAACCTGATATCCTCAGAGAACAGGACTGCAAAGGATAATGCCAATTACATGAAGACAGTTAGCTCCAGGTTGGTGACTGTGAGGCAGGAGCAAATGCAGTGGTTATGGCTTGTGTCTCCAAGCCATTGAAAAAGTGATAGTTGGGTGGCAGGAAGTACATGTATATCAAGAAGGATCCAGGGCCATCTATTTTACACTGGCCCTGTTAATGCTGCATAAGCACAATGCTTCCCTTCAGAGGAAGAAACTTTAACAAAAAAAGATAAAACAATTAATGGTGAAACGAACAAAACACTAAGTGTTTCCCTCTTCATTTTCACCTTCTGAACCTTCCAAAAGGACAACAACCTACTAGGCCCTTACATACTAGGCTCTGCTAAAATATATAGGGAGCGCCCCGAAGAGCTCAAAATTTAAATAGGTGAGAAAAAAAAAGGACTAAGCAGGATTTGAAGTATGAATGAGATTCAGTGGCACACCCAAACTTACACAAAAAGTGTATTGCAAGGATAGTACTCAGGTCTCCTGAATCTCAGTGCAACACCTTGGCCACAAGATTGTTCTTCATTTTGTCACACTGTTCTCAATGCTAGCAGTATGCATCATGGCTTAAGATAAGTGTCATTTCCATTGTAAAAGGTGAATAATGAGTAATAAGTAATAGCTAACCTCACTAGGAAGAGTGATAGGTAAGGGTGTGCTTGACTATAGGGTTAAACTAAGGACAGATTTAGCTGTTTACAGTTAAAGGCTGCTGTAAGTGAATTGTGTAAAATCCTTTTATCAATTAATCTCTTTCTATGTTTTTGTTTTTTAATAGTATTACAAGAATATCTTATTATTATGGAACAACATCTGGGCAAAGTAAATGTAGAATGCATGGTTTTATAATGGAGACTGCTCATGTTCTGACTCTAAATTCAGCAAGACCTAGTGCTTTAAAAAGAAGCTATGGACCTTCATATAATTTGGAGTTTTTGTCACTGCACAATCCCAGAGAGAGAACCAGGGTACAACCTCGGAATTTTACATTTCAAGAGGAATAAAATCAATTTCAGCAAGTTATAGATGGAACTGCTGGTGCAGAAAGTCACTAAATCAGCTTATCGATGGCAGCAGAGGGTTGAAAAATCTAACAAAAAAAGAGTAGCTGCAGACATATATTCAGCATTCCATCAGTGCTCTGACCTCCTGTGGAAAGGAATGGAGAGAATTTAGACTTCAGGTGAAGACTGGAATTTTCTACAATAAATGCATATATCGAATACTAAGCACAACTGAAATATGAACAAGTAGGTACCAGTATGTTCTGGATGCTAAGGGCATGTTTGTGTCTGAAGTGCTGAAGAAATTGTTCTAGCACAATTCATCCTTGTGTGCATATTACCCCACTGATGCTGGCAAACTTTGTTTCAATTTAGTTTTCCAGCTGTGGAATATTAAAGCGTTTGAGAGACACCTGGATTTTTTCAATGTCTGAGATTTTGTATTTGAGGCTGAATGGTGAATCAAAACTGAATTTGAAGCTTGTTTTCTTTCAAAACAGGAGTGGGGGGGGAAGTGCTTTGGCTTTTATATTTTTGAAATTTCAAAAATATCAATTCTGCCTTATTCCTCTGGAGGTCCTGAACTGCAACAGCAAACATGGTTATAAAGTGACAATTAATTCTGAACCCGGGTAACTATAGGCTAGTTAGTCTCACCTTGGTCCTTAGGAAGACCTTTGAGAAAATTATCAAAGAGCACATCTGTGGGGGCCCAGCATGGGAGGTAATGCTCAGGGGCAACAAATATGGGTTCACTGTGGGTAGATCCTGCCTGACTAACCTTGTTTCCTTTTATGACCAGGTCACAAAGTCCTTGGATGTGGGCTTTGAGGTGGATGTCATCTACCTGGACTTCAAGAAGGCCTTTGACACCGTTTTTCACCCCATTCTCATAAAAAAACTAGGCAACTGTGGCATTGATGCCTACACAGTCAGATGGGTGGCAAATTGGCTCAATGGTTGCAGCCAGAGAGTGGTGGTGAATAGATCATTTTTGACCTGGAGGAATGTGGGCAATGAAGTTCCCCAGAGCTCGGTCCTTGGGCCTGTGCTATTCAGCAACTTGGGCCTGTATTTATCAGCAACTTGGAGGTGGGCATGGAAAGCACGCTGCCCAAATTCGCTGATGACATGAAGATGTGGGGAGAAGTGGGCACACTGGAGGGAAGGGACAGAATCCAACTAGATCTAGACAGGTTACAGAGGTGGGCAATGAGAATAGGATGGAATTCAACACAGACAAGTGCAAGGTGCTGCATCTAGGGAGAAGGAACCTGCAACATATCTATAGGCTGGGGAGCACCCTTCTCAACAACCCAATGGCTGAAAGGGATTATGGAGTCATTGTTAACTCCAGGATGGACATGAGCCACCAATGCGAGGAAGCGGTCAGTAAGGCTAACCTCACCTTTTTGTGTATCTATAGATGCATCACAAGCAGGTCCAGGGGTGTGATCCTTCCCCTCTATGTGGCACTGATCAGGTTGCGGTTGGAGTAATGCATCCAGTTCTGGGTGCCGCACGTCAAGAAGGATGTGGCTAAGCTTGAGGGGGTCCAGAGGAGGGCCACTTGCATGATCAGGGGGCAGGCCCTATGAAGATAGATTAAAGGGCCTGAATCTATTCAGCTTCCACAAGAGAAGACTGAGAAGGGATCTGGTGGCCGTCTATAAACTCACCGGGGGAGGGGAGGGGAGGGACAGCAGAAAATAGGTGAGGCTGTTCCCCTGGGCACCATCTGGGAGAACAAGGAATAATGGGTCACAAATTGATTGAGAGCAGGTTCAGGCTTGATATCAGGAGGCATTACTTTACAGTTAGGGCTGCCAGGCTCTGGAATGGGCTCCCAAGTGAGGTGGTGCTCTCCCCTACCTTAAGGGTCTTCAAGAAGAGGTTGGATAGATATCTGGCTGGGGTATTATGGTCCCAGCACTTGTTCCTGCCCAGGGCAGGGGGTTGGACTTGAACTGTTCAGGTCCCTTCCAACCCTAGACACTATGAAACTATGAAACAATTAACTTAATTAATTCTGTACCAATATGATCAGGGGAGAGGAAAAGCAGCAGCTCAGTTTGGTGTCTTCAACTGCTGTTCAAGTTTATCAAAAATCTGTAAAAAGGCCTTCAAGCAGAGAGAAGATGCTAAGGTCTTGAAACAGCTAAGGTAATGAACAAAAACCACTTCCGACACACCTTTTTGTCTGGGGGACAAACGGTGTATGATGGGCAGACAATGAGTCCGTTTTTCTCTCCCCACAATCTTTTCTAGCTATGATTTGTCAGTTCAATTTCAGGAATAGCTTTATTCATTTGGGAGGGTTCCTCCCTTTCTTGACTGCTGTATGCAGGGTTCAGAGGCTAAGCATTCTTTCATACTAAGCTAATCCATTTATTTTCAGATGTGCATTTCCCAGCTTCCCCTCAACATAGTGACTAGTGAGTTCGAGCTCATTGTGTAACATAACAAATTTCTGTATCATGACTCTTTGGGTGCAGACAGAAGTGCAGCTCTGCACTGTAACTCAGACCACTTTGCAGGAAACATTCCAAGTTACAATGATCTTCCCGGCCAAATAGAAGTTCACTGTTGGTTCCAGGGCAGAGGGGAATTGAGCTGCTGGCTTTGAGTCTGAAGCTGGTTTCCCCTTGCAACAGCCCCTCCTTCCTGCCAGCCCAAGGAGGGGAGAAAGAGAGCAGAGGGAGCTCATTCTAGGGTTTCCCAGCTGGTGCTGGAGGGTGGGGTGGGGGAAACAGAGCTCTCTTCCAACTCAGGAGGGCTACAATGTACCCACCCCACCCTCCAGTGGGGGCTGAACAAACCCCAGACAGAACTCCCTCCATTCCCTTCCCCACTCCCATTCTGAAAACAGCTTGGAGGCTGGAAGGCAGCGCATACAGAAGTTACAGAAGATGCTGTTTTGAAACATCTTCATCTGACATGCAATAAGGGTTCAGATTTTCACCTAATCTGACATTTTTGAAGTGGTCTGCAGCCATTTACTTGTGTTTGGTCATTGCTATAGACCACTTCCTGTGGCCAGAATGGGCAAAAATTGTCACTTCTGTCTGTGCCCCCATGTGTTCATAATAATGCCCTAATAAAGACCCTGTTCAAATAATTCTGTTGCATAGTGGGAAATCCAGGTAAGAGAATAGATACCCCTCTTGAGCCAACATCTTCAAACACTCTACTCACATGTTTGCCTCTGACTGCTTCCTAATTCCAGACTATCCCAATGGACATACCAAATGCCAGTATATTGAAGTCATGATAATTTTCAGAATTAATATTGCTTGCTTACCATAACAAAGTTTATCAGCCAGGAGGTGACCATAAGATCTCTATATGTAAACCTTCAATTGTTTCTTTAATCTCTGCTGTTCCATCCATCACTTGCTTCATGCTACAGATAAAATCAGAATGATATTGCCTGCTTGGGCACTTTTTGCACAGAATTTCTTTCAGCACTAGTTTCACCATTTTCATTTCAAATATGTGAAAATTTGTACTTGCTGTCTGGAGGCTGTTGTAAATCCCACACAGAATAAAGCCTAAATGGTAGCTCAGCTGTACTTTTCACAGGAAATGACAAAGCTTGCATTAGGAGCAGATACCTGTCTTTAAAAGGGTCAATGGCAAGTCATGACTATTGACGACACCAGAAGCACGTTGGATAAAATGCATTTCACATTATGAAAAAGATAAATAAGAAGCATAATGCATGTGAAGACAGATAGCTTTTAGTTCCCCAAAATATCTATTGCCTCTGGACAAACCTCCTTCACTAAAGAAAATCCTAGATTTAACCCGTGGGCTCATGTTACATTTAAAAGGAAAAATAAACTCTGGAAAGGAACACAAAACACACTCTAATCAAAACTATTTCAACACGGTCAAACAACTCAAATTGGTTAACAAAAGCTTTTCATTTTGTCTAATCATGACATGAAGTAGGACTTAGAAAGCTATGTCTCTTTCTTGTGGAGGTAGAGGCTAACTAGCAAAAACCACAGCTGAGACAGGAAGTGTGTCAAAGCCAAGTTGGGAATTGTTTTATGAACTGTTCTGAGCAGGACTTTAATCATCTGAGTCACAGATTGGCCCTAAAGGCTCTGTTGTGTCCAAGCATATTTTCCAATAGGAGATTAAAGTCTGAATTTCTTTTAGCTTTACATTTAAGGACAGGCTATTTTCTCCAGAGCAACTCCAGCATATTAACTGGAAAACCTTTGTGGATCTACTGCCTTCAGTGATAAGTGTTCTATATTCAGTGTTCAAGCATAGAAAGGAGGGAGAGTCAAAACAGTTAATCATTCAGGTTTTATTTCTACCTTCATATATATCATCTTTTCTAATCAAGCACTTCCTCCAGTTCCTGGACATAAGCACAATGCCTCCCCTCCCACTAGCTGGGAAACCATCTATCCTATGATCCCTTTTATCATATTTATTCAAGATAGCAAAATTACACATGGATACCATAATCCATGTACATATTTAACATTCTCTTATAGCCCTTAAAATAACACAACTTAATATCAACCCTCTTTTTCTCTCTGTCTCTTTCCTAACCCTTAACTTGTTTTGGAATTAAACTGCTTTCCTCTGCACTGGAGAGGGTAGGTTTTAATTTTTTCCTCATACTTTATACCATATTTTCTCACATACAACACACCCTGAAATATAATATGCACCTTGTTTTTAAAAGGCAGAATGGAGGAGAAAAGATTTCTCCAGAGTGCTTGCATTGAGCAGGGACAGAGCCTAATCTTCAGCTGACTCCTCTTATTTTTCCTTCTTAGGCTGTAAAACAGGACAAGAGACCAGGAAAGGCTAGCAGACAGAAAAATTTCCTTATGAAATGTTATCTTGATTAGTGGAACATAATAACAGAAGCTTAGGGCTCCTGTTACCTTAAGAGAGGGAAACAACTGCATGGTGAGCCTCAGATGAGGAAGGCTTCTCATTAGGAGCTTTACAAGACCAGGTTCCCAGGGGCTTCTAAGCTATGAATTGCCTTTTTTTTTTTTTTTTTTTTTTTTTTTTTGCACCGGTCCTGGAAGCACTGCAATACCAGGTCAATGCATGGAGTGGATGGAGCACGCTCCGGTTCCACCACCCAATACCAAAAAGAATCTGCTCAATATAGACCTCCTATGGAGGACATATCAGAGACAATTAATTACCCTGGGGAGCTCGCCTACGTGGTCACGCTGCTTCCCCTGCCAGGTCAAGTTAACTGCTCAGCTGGGTAGAGACCTTCATGGGAAGTGAGACACTGGAGCAGCAGCTGGGCAACAGCAGTAAGCTGCCCCAGGGTGAAGCCAGCAAGCCCAATTAAAGAACACCTGTATTCAACTCTACAAGTCATCTGACCAGAAATGGGCACTGCCTGGGAGACATATGAACCCTGGACTGGAGTCAGGGCAGGCATTTAGGCCCTGAAGGTTGCCAGGGAAGGAGCCCTGGATCAAAATAGCTGTGGCTGGAGCTACTGATTTGAGATCCTACAGCAATGGGGACTGTAAGGGGCTGAAAGCTTACAAGGATCTAAGCCCCAAGACAAGAAGTGTTTTGGTTATGCTGCCAATATGCTTAGAGTTTTTGTTCTAGCCAGTGGGCTGATTCTTTTCTTGTGGTTATCACTGGTGGTTTGGGTTTGGGACTAGCAGGGGAGGAGGTTGGAGATTGTGCCTGAGGGGCATGTGGATGTGGTTGAGCCCTGGCTGGGGGACCAAGAACAAGTCACAGGCTGGCAGCAGCTGGGAAGGCCAAAGCCAGGTGATGGCAGTAGCCTGATGCCAGGAAGGCTAAGACACAAGGCCCGAGCAGGGTGGAGTTAGGGCTAGAGGCCCATTGCCAGAAAGAGGTGGAGCCAAGGTAGCCCAAGAGAGGTGAGGACCAGGGTAGGGGCCTGTAGGCCAAGAGGGGCAAGTGCAGAGCCCCAAAGGGGTGAGAACTAGGGCCAGAGGCCCACAGCCCTAGAAGGCTGAGACCAGTGCACTAGAGAGGTGAGAGGGCATCTAGAGCCCAGAAGCCAGGTCTGGCATGATGTACTTAGACGGGCCCAGTCAGAGCAAAGGGGTGGAGGCCAAAAAGCCCAATGTCCCTGCACCCGCCGGGCCTCGATCACACAGTTCCTCGCTGCCTTGCCCAGAGGCCTGGTGGTAACCTTTCGCTCCGTCTCTTAAGGGAGTGGCCCATGATCTCCCGTTTCAGGCGGTCTTCCCCCTCTTTATCCCGCCTGCCACGACTTCAATGGTATTTCAGTGATGGAGGGGTCCAATTGCCTGATGCCGGCTGCCTCCCCAAGGCCGAAGTGTGATGTTCTTTGCGAGGCTCCAACCTCCCCTGTACCTCACCCTAGACCCAGCCTCAGCGGTGTGCTATCGTGGTTGCCGACAGCCGACCCTTCCCTGGAAGGGAACCTAGCTGGTTCCTCTGAGTTCCAGCTAGGCTCATGCAGGGGGCCAGGAAGCCCTGGTTCCTTCTTGGCTAGTCTGGCCTTTAGGGATCTTGGCTCCTTCTAATTTTAGAGCCCCAGACAATTATAATAAAGAAAATAACCCTCACATACAAGCGGCGTTAGTGGTGACAAAAATAATAAACTAATCACAAGGCTATAGAAACCCCTCCAGGTCCCTTCACAACCTTTCCTAGGCCAATGTTTAGGTATGCCTATTACGGTGCTATCTCCCTTAACCTAAGTGCCCTTCCTCTTGTAGGGTGCCGGGCAATACCGCAGATTCCCCCACCTCGTGAGACCTGCTAAGCCCCCCTAGCAGAGGAATATTCCTTCCACGAGTTTTGGTCAGGATCCTTGTCCCGGACGTGGAGTCTCAGTCCATCCTCCTGTAAGGATCCCCTCTTACTTCTTATGTCCGTTGCCTTCCACCTGAGATGACAAAGCCTTTAGCCTCGGTTCTCCACATGCCCCCAGGTTTACATACAGTCGGGACACCTGGGTCTTGTCAGGTCCGACGGCAGTGTCTTCCCCTGGGCACAATTCAGATTCCTCCTGTGAGTAGGAGGCAACATTCCCTAGCTCCTCCACCTTCCTAGTGCACTCGGGAGCTCTTCTTCCCCGGCTCTCTTGCCGCCTCTCCTCCTCTTCTATCCACTCCCTCTCCCTTCTTACCTCCCTGAGCTGGTTCTCCTCCCACGCTTCTCCAGCTGTTTCCCCTTTAAACAAACCGCAGCTAATGAGCTGCGCGGGTCCCGCCGCCGCTTTCTGCTCTGCCGCGACTCCTGCCGCCGCTTCCAGCCCTGCCGCGATTCCTGCCACCGGTGAGTTGTTTTTGTTTATTCTTTCTTCCTCTTTCCTTTCCCCGTGGTGTGTTGCCCCCCAGGGTCCCCCTGGGATCCTTCAGGGTTCGTTCCTTTGCCACGCCCCGGGACAGTGCCAACAAAGGACAAAAGGGCCTAGAGGGGCCTGTTATGGAACTGGGAATAAGTGTTAACACCTGCAAGACATGGGCATGGCTGTAGGGGAGGTCAGAGCCATGAATAGTCGTTAAAGCAATTAGTGTCCTAGAAGGTGTGGACAGGCCAGGAAGTGTTGACAGGCCAGAATGAGCATTTGAAGGCAGAACAGAGGCAGGTGAGGTTTGTAAGGAACCTGTAGACTAGAGCAAGAATGAAGTCTCACTTTGGGACCCACAGGCAGCCTCCCTTACTCCCAAATTAGATAATAATAGCAAGGCATGGCAGACAAGAGTGAGAAAAGGGAGGGCACTAGAGGAGAGCCAGAATAGGCAGGAGTAGGCGGTCATATATAAAGACCATTATAAAGGAGACATTGTTAACACCTGTGGAGTGAAGAACAGTGAGCTATTAAGTCAATTGACTCCCTCAGTTACCTGAATAGTAGTTGCTGCATTGTGGAGTTCCTGCATTGTGGAGCAGGAATCAAAGCAGAGTGCTTCTATCTGAGGCAGAAGTTCAGCTTCCCTGTGTAGCATGTGCTGCAATTTTATGGTGCTGATTTTTGGGGAAAATATTGAATTTTGTAAGTGAAAAAATACTGTATTATATAAGACTTTGTACATACTTTGCAGGAAGGTTGATGTTGGAGTGAGTGCAGGTTTTTCTTGTGACAACAGGTTATGACTTTACTTGTGGTTCTTCTGGTAGTATGCTGTCTTAAGGTGGTCTATTGTGATAGCTATGGATTGCCCAAGGGCCTATTTCTTCCACTTTGACATCCTTCTCATCTCAGTGAAGTTCTGTAATGGGTGAAAGCATTTGTAGTTTTGATGAAATATATGCCCATTCATCACAGCTTCATATGAACAATGATTTTTCTGTTCAGCATATGTAGATCTGCTTCCAAGTCTTGAGGAAATAATGTGATCTTTATCAGGTTTTAGTCCTAAGTGGTCTTTGTCAGCATAGGAGATTTTGAACTTTCCACGTCTCTCTAAATTTCCGTCCATTATGCCTTCCATCCCTGCTGTTGTAGCAAAGCTGAGTCTATAGGCACCAAGGTATATGTTTTGATCAAGCATTGTATTAGGATGTTATAAAGGCTGTCTGTGGGAGTATTTCTTCATTCAGGAGTGGCTTTCCATATATATATTTTGCTTTTTTTAAAGGTTTCTTTAAAAAGAGCATTAGGAGTTTTTAACCGCTCTTTTTGGCTTTCACATTTGACTAGGTGTGGTAGAAAGATGATGTGATGTGAATGATTTCCCATTTCCAACTCAGTGTCACGCTCATGGCAAGCGATCAGAAATCTGGGACTGCTGTCTCAGGCCACACAGTTTGGGATACCATGCCTGCTGAAATGCTTCTTTGCTTTCCTTTCTCTATGATGATGGTTCCTGGCAGTTCATTTGGTTCCCAAAAGTTTGGATAGTAGTCTACCATAATGAGGTAATTTGTGCTGGAAGGCTTATTTCTATGTTGATCCCAAATCTGATTGGTGCTGTGTATTTTTCTCTCTTTGCTGCTTGACCTGCATTTCACCACATATACCTCAGCTGCTTAGAACTGCTCGTGTTTGGCCAGCATCTCTGGCTTTCTGGATACAGGCATTTCTTCTAAAATGTCTCTGTAGTATTTTTGAGAGTTTCTGTTCTCAATGATCTGGGTATTATGAGTCAATTGTTTTTCTATATATTATGCTATCTTGTACACCCAGCTCCTTTCCATAGTTCCAATAGTCTTAAGAGGCAGATGGGCCTTGTTCCCTGGCATTGGGTCTTAACTAGCAGCAGTGAGCACTTATAAGCCTGTTTTGTGTAGTTTGCTCTTGGATTTCATCTCTTCTGTTTTTGCTTTCATGCATTTGTTTTTTTCCCCATAACTTTTGGTGTCTCTTCCCCTTTCTGTATGTTATGCAGTAAATTATTTATGTGTATATCCCCAAATAATTGAATCCATAAAAATAAATGTACATATAAATTAATCTACAGTAATAAATAAACAAATAATGCTCTGCCTTTAGGTGTGTGTTTGCTCATACATCTAGCTTGAGCTCCCAGAGCATTTTTGTTTGAGTTCCCACATCTTTCATCCCCTTACTACATTGTCATGGATTAGTGCATCTTCTAAGATTTGTTAATTACATGAGTCAATCCTTTTGTGTTGTTTGCCAAAAGATCCTTGATAATACCTGTTGTAAAGACACCTTCCTCCACGGTGCC
This sequence comes from Crocodylus porosus, assembly GCF_001723895.1. Taxonomy (NCBI): domain Eukaryota; kingdom Metazoa; phylum Chordata; order Crocodylia; family Crocodylidae; genus Crocodylus; species Crocodylus porosus. The sequence continues at coordinate 61,242,537 of NW_017728950.1, read as the reverse complement.
ATTTGTGAGTTGAAAATACGCTGGAGTTCTTTAGAATTTTACGTGCAGCCTTGTGATCTGCTGCTGACACATCCCACTGCTATATAAACTTGTGGTGGCCTCTGCCTATTACCTTTTATCCAACTGCATGGTTTATCCCATTGTGATATAAAGGACAGCTAAATGGAAACCCTCGCATGACCACTAGCTCGAGGTCAGGGATCTCCTGTGATGACTTCATTTTTTTTTCCTTTGAGATTTTTGTTGGTTTTGATGTTTCATTTCTCCCAAATGTGCTCAGATTCTGATTTTGGGCCTTGTTATGTGGTAATTTTGGGCAGATGCTCCTAGAGCTCTTAACCCCTGGATTGTCCATACATTAATGCCCGAAACTAATTTTAATCACTCATTATGCAACTCAAAGTTATGCCACTCCAGGGCAGGTTTATCTCCGAACTGTGTTATCCAGGCTGTGGCCACTCTAGGCTACACCTTAGTGTAAACACCCCACTACCTTCCCCACTGACCCAAACTTAGGCCCACTGCCCTTTGCCCATCCCTCCCATCCCTCCCACTTCCTTGTGGCCAGATGAGTGGCACAGAGCCAGTTTGTGAACTACACTGGACCCCATGCCACTCCTGTCTGACCCCATGCACTGGGATCAGGCATCATGCTGTCATGTGTGCCTGCTTCAGCACTCAGCCTGTCCCTGAGCTGGCCCTATCTGGCCAGTGGGGCTCTGCATGCATCTGGAAATTTGGCAGCAGGGGAGCAGTGCCACTGCTCTCTCATCACCACATTTTCAGGAGCCCCATTAGGCTGGAAGAGATGGGGCTGGGGGCTAGATCTAACCTGTGGTTTAGAGACAAGCACCCCTGGTCTATGTGAAATGAGTTTAGTTGGCTCAGGGCAGTTTCCAATGAACAGATGTGAATGTTCAAGTCACAAACAACACAGTTAACAGCAAATGGTATCCTCTATGCAGCATCAGCAGAGACACTGGATTAAGTACATGGCCATGGAGAGTAAGCTATATTTACTTACTTACACCATACAGCTCAAAGCTGAGGTACACACTGGGACCAGTACATTTTTTTTACACCACTGTGCTTTCAGAAACACACCACCAACTTTTGCTTAGGCTGAAATTTAGCTTTTGTTTTAAAATAAAGCAAACATGATTAGAAGGCATCATGAATGCTATTTTTTTCTTTCCAATTTAAACCTTGATGTGTTTTCCCCCTTGAAGTGTTTGCAGCCCAAACACAAAAGCCACATTACAAAAAAATAAGGCTAGGGCGAGGCCCCTGTGTTAACCCTGCTTTCTCTGGAATAGCTATTTATTTCCAGATCTGTATTTTTTATTAGCCAACTATATCTAATAACTATCCTGCACAGTGTTTCAAGTATTTATCTGGCAGCATGACTAAAAGCACTTACAGTATAGCTGTTTAAGTCTCCAGAATGCTCAGCTGAAGACAGTTTCATGACCTATCTAGGCCATAGCTAGCTTTCTCCCAAAAGTTTAAACCCAATTAGGTTCAAGTCAATGGAAGTCTTGCTGTTGACTTGATTGAAAGCAGGAACCTAAGTCACAGGCTAAAAGGGGAAGCCACTTCAATTCAAGTGATCAGTGACAGACTAAGTTACATGACCCCAAATAACTGATTGAGCAAATAGTTGAGTGGCCACTTCCACTGCTAAAGGCCTTCATTCACATTACTGTATTGACTTCAATACAAGACAAGGTTTTTCCCCCCAGTCAGCATGGCTGAAAAAGCCCCTTGTCTTATGTCTTGCATTCACAAGGGAACTGCATTAACTACATTGTTGATCTTTGAACTGCTGCTAAAAGCAGCATATGCTCAGTAACAGAAGTGAGCTATAAAGTTGATTAAATGCAGCCAATGCTGAGCATGACTATAAAGCAGATGACCCATATTGGGGTATGATGCTAACTTTATCTATGTATTTATTTATTTATTGAATTTTGAATCTCAGGACAAATCAGACAAATTGGTTCCCAATTCTATCAGCTGAGCAGAGCTCAATCATTCAAGTCTATATGGTGCTACCACCAGCAAGTATTCTACCTCCCAGACTCTTTAGCCTGGGGCTTCTGATATCCCTATGTGAAAGCCCCAAACCCAGAGGCCTTAATGTTCACCTAGGTCTGGGGCAGACATTGCACAAAGTGGTTTGATCTAAATCAGTCTAGTCTGATACTACATTCCAACCAGGTTTATTTCAAACCAGTTTCAGCCATTTTCAAACTGGTTTATGTGCACTGAATGTCTGTTCTGCTATAGGTTTAAACCAGTTTCTAATCACTTAGACCAGTTTATGTGTAATGGCTGTCCTTAGCCCTAGTCTCACTTGCCCCTAGCTAAAAGACCCAAGGACGGAACCTACTACAAGGACAGGTTAATGCAAACCATCTGAATAGTACCCATTGAACACAGTCCCCTTCAGCACTGAAGTCATTGTGAGCCACTACATGGAATACATTTTTACTTCCTCTTCACTCCCACAGCTGAGCTCTGCCTTTCTTTCCTTTTTCCAATGATTCCTGTTTCTTTACCAGCCGTAAATGTCTGGCAAACATCACCAAACAGAGTCCCAAACAATTAATCCACAATCCCTCTGTCATTCCCCCTCACAGCCTGTCACATGTGATTAGGGTGGCCCTGCCCTCCATGAGATGGATCCAGACCAAGTTGCTTCATGTCTCATCTGCATATACAATTTTGGAGGATTCTATGACTCACGACAGGAACACCCAGTTCCAGTCATGAGTGTGGGGCTAATTAGCGCATGGATCCTAGGAGGTGTGGGGGGAAGGTGTCTGGAGTACACACACATACTGAGCAGTGCTTAGTTGTGCGGTCACCATGGCTTGAAATACTGTTGACTTTTTTGGGGCCAGTCCAATGAACTATACAGAAAAATATGAGCCTTTTGGCTCTGGATTAATATCATGCATAGTTTGCGCTGTATATAAGTAAGTGTCAAAGTGCTGCTTTGGAGTCCCTGTGCTAAAACTTGCAGCAGCTTCAAAAAAGGTAAAATGCATTAATTCTGGATGAACTAAGTCTATGGGTATTATTACCCATAATAATGCAAATTACTTCAGCAACATTTATTTCAAGGTTAGGTTTTTCACAATTGCTCCTCATTTCCATGTGCTCGGGGCAAGCAGGGTCTGACAGTAAGGAGCAGGGTAGGGAAGGGACTGCAAGGGGTAGAAAGTGGGGGACACATGGCAAAGGGGCCATCTGACCCTCCAGAGCTATTTTCTCTCCTGTAGCAGTGGGAGAGGGACAAATTCAAGACAAAGCCCCGATAATTAGGTTCTATACCTGGAAAATGATATCAAACTTCTAATTTTTCCATATAGAAACTAATTATGGGAGGGGGGGCATCTTTTATTTGAGTAAATATGGTACATCTCACAGGACAGATTCTCTCTGGTTGCTAAGCTTTTGAAAATACAAGGGCAGGTGTGAGGGGGAGTTACTGCTCCCTGATTCAGAAGGCTGATCTGCACTGGGTATTTACATGTTGCTCTAATTTACACTGGTCAAAGATTGGAGCAGAGGAATTGGCATAATACTTTATATTAGGGTGGGGCAATTGATAAATGGGTACCCCCATGAGGGAGATCTCTGAACAGCTGTAGCCAAAACCCGGCTCCTCTGTGCAACCTGAATAGTTCAAAGATGCTGAGTCTATTGCTACTAGAAATCAATGCATTGTATTAACAAAGAATTCAAAAACACTTCTACGGCTTCTGCCTTTGGCATCAGACAAATGACTGATGGAAGAGAGGAGAATAAAGAAGCAGAAGGGATGCAGTTTTTCTAAATCCTGTCAGGGATGATAGATACTGCGAGACTATTTTCATCTTTATTGCACATACTGAGCTAGTAGTTCTAGTTTCTGTTGCAGAGTGCACAGAAAACTGAAGTCATATATGCACTGTATATGCTTTTTTATATGCTGTCTGTACTTTGTGTCCAAGCAAAATTCTAGTGTCTATTAATAAATGCTGATTAATTGCTCTGATAGTACTTGTGATTTAAAAAAAGTGTGTTTTCTATAGTCAGGAGACCTGGGGGACTAGCTGTATTGGCTAGAATCGTGCATAAACAAATAATACATAAATAAGTATAACATTGCAAAACTTTTCATAATGTTTCTCCTTTTTCCAGCTTATACACTGACATTGCTCAAGGTGAAGAAAACAGAAGTTAGTTATCTCGGTCATCATTGTCTTATCCAGCAACCGTGTCCTCCTAAATTGGGGAAAATTCTATATCAATCTCTGATTTCTTTTTCAGTTGTCTGCATGCATGTATAATCTATGAAGGGTTAATACTTTCACCAAGCATGGAAGAAGAATACATGAGGCTATTACCCAGTTGGTCTTACTAGTAAATAGTATGGCTTCCCAGAATCCTGGCTTAGACGTGATGACAGAGGTGGATTGTGGGACTGATTCTATGCGTTCTTTATGCTATATGGAACCTCAGAGTGGCAAATATTTTGCCTAGATCATATTCCAATGAATTCCTTATCCCCTCATATACAGTTTGACAGATAATACGTATGTGGACACAAGTAAGTATTATTAGAAACACATTATTTGTAGCCCTTCTTTCTAACTGAATTTTGAGGGGATCTTTTTGTACAAATGTAGCACACCATTGGTTCTACTCTCCTGCAAGGAATTTCTACAGGTGTTGTGAGAAACTTACTTAAATGCAGTTTTTTTGGGGGGAAGTGTACCTTATACCTATGTACATGTTGAAATGTTGCACACTTTTACCAGTTCTGGGGGGAATAAATATATTAGTTGAATAACACTTTGCTTGAATATTAATGAGATATAATTCTGGATGTACTTTACCTGTAGAGTTAGAATCCCACAGGAATACCACCCCATGTTCAAGATATCTTCTTCCTACCCCATCCAACACATCTCACTAGATTCCTTGTTAAATGGCAGGATTGAATTTCATTGGGATTCTCAGCCTACCCTGACCTTTTTAAGCAGACCATAATAAAAAATACAACAAGAATCTGATAGCCTACGGCAACTTATTTAAGGCCAGCAGGTGACATTCTTTGATAGCTTTAGTCGCCATCAATCTAGCTTTGCTCAGAATTGAATACAGCAATAACACAGACATTAAAGGATTCTGCACAGAGTCAGTGTGAGGATTACATTGAGCATGTTTTATCTTTTCTGGTAAGTATGTACACTGTTTCTTTCAAATCTCCAAGACAGATCTCACCTCTCCTGCAGTCTCATTCTCTTAAGGTGTTAAATATACTGTTCGCTGCTAATCAATGACCAAAACCAACTTAGCATGAAGAACACAGGTTTCTGTTTTTGCTCCAGTGTCCTCTGAAGTGACTGGAAGTCTTCACTGATACTGAAGATGATGACACTTCAATTTAGTTCTGACAGTGCTCATGGGCTTATATTAGACCAGCTTCTATTTAAGTAAGTTTTTTCATTGATTTTAATGGGAGCAGAGCTAGGCTCTCTACATATTTAGTAAAAAAGCAAAAAAAGCTTCTTGAGTATATAGACCAAAGCATTCAATGGTAAATGATAGCAGATTCCTCATTGAGCTGGACACTTGAAATATAGCAGTCCACTTCTTTGAAAAGTTACAAAACCCACTGCCTATCATTCTCTTCAGATGATCCATTGCATGTGCTTGTCAGTTCATGTGCAACTTGAATCTCTTGACACAAGGGGAAGGTGAAATAAAATGCTCTGTAAAACCCACTGCGGACCTGCAACGTACCTAAATGTGATACTCCAGTTCAAAGAACCGTGTTTGAACCAGCCTACAGTTACTGACAAACACGTTATTAATGGTCAGCTATCAAATGCTTTTGATTAAGAAGAGAAATCCTGTAGCACTATAGAAAGCCATTCTTTTCCCCCCTCCTATTATACTGGATGTCCTTTAAGAAAGGTGAGCTGCTTTTATAAAAAAGATTAATTACACCTACACTATATTTTATCCTTTATGGACACCAGGAGAAAGGAGAAGTTGATTGCACCTCATAGTATTTTTTATCAATAGATAGCATTTTTTTTTAAAGTCCTAAGTCTTGGATGTAGGTGACTAATGTAAAATGCTGTCTGGGTCTATTGGGACTGTTTACCTTAATTTAAATTTTCAGCTGTGCCAAATGTGTTCATAGCGCAGGGCTATTTAAGTAATTGTTTTGTTGTTGCACAAAACCTAGTTTTAATCTGATTTGCTCTTCAGTAACAGAGAAAAAAAGTTTACTTTATACACATGAATGTAAGAAACACCAGAGAAATAGAGGCCACATTCTGAAAGGTTCACATCAGGGGTGTCAAACTCACCAGGCCCGGTGGGCCAGATGAATTACGCAGGGCTGGTCCAAAGGCCGGATTGGGCCCACAGGCCCCAACCTGTCCCCTCTGCCACATGCTGGATTCAGTGCTCATGGTGCCTACTCTGGGACCCACTTCAAGGAGAGGAGCGGAGAGTGCCCTTGAACCTGCCTTTGATTCCTGCTCCATCCAAAGTTTAAAACTAACTGCCTGGCAGCGGCAGCAGCATTTGTAGTCAAGTAGTGCTGAGGGAGTCAATTGATTTCATGGCTCATTGTAATGTACCAGATCCCTTCTAAACTCTTCATTACACAGGTGTTAATGACCCTCTCTTCTTTTTAATGGTCATAAGGTCCCACCAATCAAACTATCCTTTGTTCTGCCATTCAGCTGTCTGTTAGCTGCTCCTGGTAATGAAGCTCCTATTTCATAGCCCTGCCAGTTGTTTTTTACTAATTTGAATGAAGTTATATTTGTTTTTGCTTTGATTTTAAACTGAACAATACAGCCCGTGGCCCCTAGCATATTAGTAAAGCTTCCAGTTTAACTGGATAAAGATATACATTGTTTAATATTTCATGATGCACCTTACCATCTGCACCTTCCCTCCTCAAAATCCTAGATCTGCCCATGCCCAGGCCACACATGGTGCCCACCTCAGCTGGTTTGGGATTCATGCCATATTCAGAGCCCCTGCTCCCAGGCTGTTTTAGGACTGCATTGTATGTGGTGCCCACCAGTGCCACATGTAGTACAGGCCCAGGCCTGACTGGAGCATGTGCTGTGTATAGCACATGTCCTAGACTAGCTGGAATGGGTGCCACATGTAGTGTGGATCCCAGGTTGGCTGGACTGGGTGCCAAATGAAGTGCAAGCTTGCTGGGGCAAGTGCTACATGAAGTGTGGAGTCTTAACCAGCTGGAATAGGTGCCTCATGCAGTGCAGTGCAAGTCCTGAGTCTTGTGCACATGGCTAGTCTGGCGCATGTGGGTCAGCTCACACCCAGGGAACATAAGAGGCCAGGCTCCACACGTTGGATATAGCCCACAGGCTGCATCTTTGACACCCTTGGTTTATAGGCACCTAAAAATACAGAAACATGCTGACTGGGATTTTCAGAGGTACATATACAGATTTTTAGAGGTACTTATATTATACAGATACCTAAAAGCCATTCCAATAAATTGGACTTAGGCATCTATCACTCTTAAGGTACTTTAAGCATCTGGATAGGCACCTTTCTGCATCTTTAAAAGTGCCCAAATAACTTTCAAAATATGGTCAGGAATTCCTAACCCTTTCCATGTCAAGCCTTTACCTTGACATGGAAAGAAGCCACATAAGCATAACAGAGGGAAAAATAGTGTGTGAGTGGTGGAAAAAATGGAGTCAATTTTGGGTTTTACCCAAAAGTTTTGGAACAAAGAGATGGCTGCACATTTGCACAGATGGCTGCACATTTGGGCTCCTCTTTTAGTGTTCCCCTTGTACCCCATGTTTTACATTTATAGTGTATGTGAATCTACATCTATTGTATGAGCATGTGATGCAGCTTGGGCTTGCATGGATGTGACAGGTTCTGTGCATCCCTGAATACTGGGTCCTCCTTCAGAAATCTACTCCAGCACTTCATGTCCCCCCTCATTTTTGGTCCACTCCTTAGAAACACTTATGTCGCTCTTGGGTTTTGCCCACTGTGTTTCCCCACACCTGTACTTGGTCCCCCAAATGTTGTGTGCCCTTCCCCAGAGCTTTATCCCCTCCTCCAGTTCTATATTCCTCTGTCCCCACAGTGTCACCTCACCAACAAGGGCTTGTTGCAGAACAGAGGGAAGATGCATTGCAAATTCCAGCAGATGCAGCAGTTGTGGAAACTACAGAGACCTCTAGCAGCTAAGACCGGGACAGAAAAAGAGTTTGGTTCAAGAAAATATCGAGTGAACACTGTCAGTCACAGTAGGATGGGATATTTCAGCAGTCTTGGGGGAACCCCTTTCATTTTCTTCTTCTCAGCCACAAGGCAAAGATGAGTGGTAGATGTTACTGGGGAAAGGAAGAAAGATTTGGGAGGTGGAGGGGGCTGAAACATTTTCTCTGCTCTGCTCTCCCTGTGGTTACAACCGTTCAAACACTCATGAATAATAAAAGCTCCCATCATGCAAGGGGATCAATGGCTGCAGACTTCTGTACAGAGTTCAGGTGAAATCAGTACTTACTAGCCTTTACCAGTTGGCCTGGGGCAGGACAGGGGCTAAAGACAGTACATGCACATTGAATCTCTTTGTGTCAAGGATTTTGGTGATGACAGAAAATGGTGGAACAGTAAATCCAATGCGGCCAGTATATTTTATATGGAACAGGACACTGTTTAACACAGCAGGGGTCAGAGCTTGGCACTGAGCCAGCCTAATGAACCAGGCAGGGATACCTCTCTTTCATGCAAGAACTGACCCTTTATGTACTTGGGTTCTCATTCTGCCATCTGGTTCATGCAAGGAGGATGGAGGGATTGTGCAAAGCCCTAAACCAGTCAAAGGGACTCTCCATAGAAAGGAGCTGCCTGAGTGGAGCAGGTTTTAGGACAGTGGCTGAAAGCCAAAAAGCTAAACTGAATTCAAAATAAGATAGTGGAGTGGAAAAAAAATCTAATTTTTAAGATGACCTTGAAAACCCCTGGAGCCTGCCACATTCAAAATACAGTCACATGAGATTCATTTGTCAGTGGCTAGTTCAAAAAAAAATTTTTTTTTCAGAGTTTCCTTTCTTTTTGTGTAGCTTTACCTTTTAACTTGGATGGTATTCCCCAAACTGAAGACAAAGCTGCAATTAGAGAAGGCATTTTTCCCCTGCAAAATGGTTTGCAATTTTTCACTGCATTAAAGAGTTGTCTGCTACCCAGAGGTGGCTCCCAGAGAATATGATAAATTTGCAAAATATACTGTACTTAGAAGGAAAAAGATGGAAAAGTTCCTCCACGCTTATTTTTCCCCCCATTTATAATCATTAAACCTTAAATGCCCCATACATCTCTGTCGCTTAGATAAGAGGCATTGATTACTTAACTGCTGCTCAGACATTTCACACACCTGGTTTTAGATGACATTTCTGGGGTAGAAATAAAAGGAAGTACTGTAGAAATTATTCACAGTTTGCAGTGTCAAACTGTATTACTTAAAGCCATAAACAATCCCAATTAGCAGTAAGTACACTCATAGCCAGGCTTTTCAGCCCATTTCCAACTTCATTAAATGTTTCCTGCAGTGGAGCACGACATTGGGAAGCATAAACTGCACCCTGATTTATAATAAAGCTTAGCAATATTTTAGAGAAGCTTTGCCTTTCCTACAAATCGATTGTTTGTGATGGTCCAGCAAAGCCTCAGTAAGGGGTTAAGTAGGGCTCCAGAGGGACCACTTGACATCTGCTCACTTGTGACTTTTTGATCTTTTTTCTCTTGCTGCTGAGGGACTGGCCTATAGTAAAGGCCATGTGTACGTGTGTGTGTTTCCCAGAGATGGGTTGGGCTTGGGGTTACATGGGTGGGGGGCAAAGAAAACAGCTCCTTGATGACAGATCAAATGAAGGCAAAGAAGAGAAGAGGGGGATTACATGCTCCATAATCATGATAATGGAAAGGAAAACACTGGGGGTCTCATGTGTGAAAGCCTTTGTCCAAAGGAATGTAAATGCCAAGGATGTTTTGATATCATAAACCCAAACTTTACACAAATGTCAATGAGAACAAAATTACTTAACTTCAGCTTGTAGCATTTCAACCTGCCTAACTGGCTCTTGGCTTTAGCCCACCATGGCACTGTTCCCCCTTTTCTAACAATAAAATGAAATGAAATTGGTGAAAGCTGTCATACCTAACAGGACATTACATGGCTGGTGTAGCAACCAACTCTGGGCATTGCTATGTGTGGGATCCACATTCAGCTCTCAGGCCCCACATTGGAGTGTTGGGCCCAGGAAGCCTGAGATGGTGCATGTGCAAATCTATGAATATAGAGGAAAATCTCAGTCTTTACATTTTGAAAACAGTACATTTCCAGGCCATGTGGAGACAGCCTTGACAATGTAAATGGATATAAATAAACCTATCACTAGGGGGAAGTTTCTCACTCTGATTTTTCCTAAGGATAATTTTTCATGGCTTCGGGGCCTTCCCAAAGCTGCTTTTTGGGATGTGTGAAATCTATAGCTCTGGCTCCTTTGATTTTTGTTATTTTTGGAGAGCCCTGGTTACTTGGATGTTGTGTGGATGCTACCACCCAGACTGCTGCTGCTAGCACAAGGGCCTGTGCATACATCATCGCAGATGGCTAGTTACATCTGAGTCACTTCCCTTGCACAAGAACAGTAACATTGTAGGGACCTCTGGCCACAGTAAATTTATCTTAATAGCAGGAGAGGTAGCCTGATCTAGTGGACTGAGCAAGGACCCATGTGATTTGTGGTAAGTTTCTTAAAGGTCCAACCATAAGCAATGCGTGCCTCCTGAGGCTAGGGGGGCACAGCAACTGTCCGCAGGTGGCGGCAGTGTTGGCGGTGGGGATGTGTTGGTGGCAAGCGGGGACTGTCCGTAGGTGGCTGTGGCGGTGGCAGGGAGTGATCCCCCGATGGCTGATCACTGACCAGGGGGTCCCCTCATGGCTGGACACTGAGCCCAGAAGTGCCAGTGGCATGCCTGAAAGTGCCAGCAGCACTTCTCAGGAGGGCACCAGCACTCTACCTGTGCCCCCCTGCCCATCACCTAAGCCAGGAGCGCCTACTCTCGGGGTGGGGTGGGACACCAGTGCACAGGCACATCTATGCACCCCCTACACCATGGGCTACTGGTGCCGCCTTAGCGGGGGCATGTGCCCCCCCCCAGCAACCAGACATTGACTAGGGGGGTGGTTCCCCTGCAGCTGATCCCACCAATGGGTGTGGAGTCCCACTGTGGCCAATCACGAGACAGGCAATCACTGTGGCCGCTACTGAGAGCACCATGGCGCTCCACTCCTAGGCCGACACTTGCAGGGGGGGCACCGGCACTCCCGCCTGCTCCCCCGCCCATCTTCTAAGTGGCAAGCACTGTCTGTCAGGTGGTGCACTAGCACTCTCAAGGGGTGCACGTGCACCCCTGTGCACCCTCTCCATGTTGCCACTGCCCATGCATTACCTATGGGTCCAGCTATTGGAAATGGGGTAAATCCACAAAGAAATTACTGTATGTTCATCATCCTTCTGGTTGGAGAGAAAATCTTAAAAACATGCAACAAATGTATCCTAAAGGATCAGGAAAGCCAAGAGCCAAATAAAATTATCCCTACATTAATTATTTTAATGCCTTTTTTTTTAAAGTCTCATGATTTTTGGACCTTGGGCAAGTATTCAAAAATCTTGTGTCATAGCAACACTAAAGGTCAAGTGGTTCTAATCTAGGTTTTCAACACCAAACTTCCTTAGAGTCATATTAAAATCACCTGACTTTTTTTGCCTGTGTTTCCCCATCTATAAAAGGAAGATAATAAGACTTATGTACCTCAAAGGTATGTCGTCATGCTTGTTTACTTCATGTTTGTGAAGTGGATTAGCAGGTTTTTGCAGCCTGAATACAATTTTCTGAGCAGCCTTTAAAGATCTTGTGTGCATTACACACAACATATATACACAATCATGTTTAGAAAAAAAATACACTGACGTATGATTTGACATATAGGGGATTTTTAAATTGAATTTTGTATTACCGGTACCCGCTGAAAAATATATGGTATGTACAAACATGCATAGTCTTACTGACTTGAACTATCTGAGGAACAGAAGAGCACATTACCTCTTACCTTAGATGGCTGGAGATCACGTTTCCTCAGCAGGGCTGCGTTAATGACGCTATAATGTCAGCCATCACCACCTGTAACATCCTATTGCATGCCATGAGGCTGCTGAGCTGATTCATTGTAACATTTTGAGATTAGATGCCATATCTGATATTTTCTTTAATTACTGCCTCTCTTGCTTTTTCTTCCCTCCCCCTTTATCTTTGGTTTTGCCTTGTTCTCAATCTCACCCTTTTTCCTTTCCCTCTCCCAGTCTCTTTCTCCTACCCTCTCTAAGCTATTTTCTCCTTCCTCTGTTCTCCTAAGACAATTCAATAGATATAACACAAGTGATGTGGGTGAGGGACTGGTTTAAAGCTAAATCCAAGAGTCAAATCCCTTACAAATGTTATGAGAGATTTCTGGACAAAATCTGGATGTGATTGTGAATTGCTTAGTCCCCTGTCTCTCTCAAGAGCTCTGCCAAGGCCCCAGATCTGAACTTGTCCAAGTCCTGAGGTTTGATAGTCAGGTCAAATTTCCAACTCAGTGGCTTGAGTCCATCTCCAGTATGGGCATTAGGGTCCACAAAACAGGGAGGAACAAGGTTGAGTCTGTGAAAGAGGTGTGGCTGATCTCCTAAATGAGATCTCCACTTCTACCTTTGGATAAACCCCTTAGCCACTTTCTACAAGAGGAACCCCATGGTTTATTGTAATGTGGAATTTCCCAAAACCTCATCATTGCAGCTGTGATAAATACTCATTTGAAAGCGTCTGGTTGATGTGCAGCCATCTGGAAACTGCAGTGGGACAAACTATAACTAGAACTCATCCTGCTTTCATGTGCCGTGATTTCTACAAAGCTGGGTCTCCAGTGAGGACTTAAACTAATCTCACATATTTTATGAGTGAAAATCCATTTACAATGAGAATGACCCCCACTGACCAGAACTTTAAATAAATTCCCTCTCTACGTATTTCCGACAGTGGGAATCAAGTTCCATACACATGATGTAAGCAGGACTCAAACAAGCCTTTCACCTACACACGAAACAGAAATCATTTACAAAGAAAACAGAGATGACAGCCATATGCATGGGACTTTTTTATTTGCTATGGTGAGGCTTGCAGACCCCAAGTAGGAGGATCTTCTGATCCAAAGATGCAATTGAAAACAGGTGCCTACCACACGATACATAAAAATATATATACTGGCAGTTTGGGAACTCTGCTGAGACCTGTTCAATGGCTGAAAATATGGAGACCACTATCCACCCCTCAATCCTCTCCTTCCCCTCTCACTCCCTGCATCTCCCCAGAAATTGGGATAAACTGGGGGTGCTATGGTCATGCTGCCCAGTTCAGAAAGCGAAAACATGAGAAAAGGTTAAGGAGGATCTGTGAAACAGTCACACTGGTGCCGAACAGATGGGAAAGTAGCTTTTGCTCATGTCCCTGTCATGGAGACCTGAGTGACCTTGCTTTGTAAGTGAAAGTCTGTGACTGTGACTTGAATGCTTGCTTTGCTCAGCTCTTATTTAGAAAATAAACTAAATGTTCTGCCCATGTTTAGGGTAAATACCTTATTAGGTCCTTTAAAAAATTACAGCTGGATAATACAGGGAAGGATTAGGTTTCCTTTTTTTATTTGTTGTCATCAAATGCTCCTGATTGTTTCAAGCTCTGAGGCTTGTTAAATGGATGTTTTAAAATGGTGCAACAGACAACGCAGCTGTATTTCATTTGTAGATAATTGATGCAATACATGTAATAATCAAGCTGGATATGTTGACTCATGAGCTAATTTGGGTGTCAGTGTTACAGCACTTGTGCAGCTGGAAATGTTGCCATCACACAAATCAGTTGCAGATCAATGCAGTCAAGTCCTTGTCTTTATTAGGAAAAGATAAAAGACCACAGCTAGATATGGGAGCAACTTCTTAAGAGTCTGAACATTATCAGAGAGTAGTCTGCAAACCACAATATATCAGAGTAATATGAACCTGTGATTGTTTAACTCTGGAGATTATGGATATTTCATGTATGGTATATGCACGCTGGAAAAAACACTTGTACATGGGAGGAAGCATAATCTAATGAAACAAGGTGGCAAACATTTTGCTTGTTTTTCTGGATGTGACACTGACTTGATGTGGCAACCTTGAGAACATCACTTAGAAAGGAGATTTTTATTTTTCCCTCATTTACTTACTGCTGCTGAGAAAAATGGATAGGATCTAGTGAACAGAGTATGGGGCTGGGAGCAAGGAGCTCTAGTTTCTCTTTCAGCCTCTGCTCCCAACTTGTGTGACTTTTGGTCAAGTCACTTGATCTGCCTGTGGCTTATTTACCCCAGCTGTGAATAAAAGGCCTACACATTTTGAGATCTATGGCTGAAAAAGATGCTACTGAAATGTACTGTTACCTCTTTCATGAGCCTTCATAAAGTTAATACTTGTACTGTGCTTTGAGATCATGAGGTGAAAGGTGTTCTAGATACACAAGGCACATGCAAACATAAGTATTTATCTAGCTGGTAATGTTCAAATGGTTAACTCCCTGAGTATGGTAGAGATCAGTGAATTTGGTTTGAGTGATCACTGCTGGTAGTGAATCAACAGGACTTGCCAGAATTCATTTTTTATTTGCTCTGATGCAGCTGCCCTCCTGCTGATTCTGCTTATTTGAAATCAAATAATCATTTTTTTTAAGGAGTAGAGCAGAAATAGAATCAGTTTGGAAGGAATTCTCATGATTTTCTTTAAAGTTCTCAAATAGAGCAAATAATTTGGGTCTTTTTGAATGTTGCTTCACAACCCTCATGCCAAAGCTTGTCACAGCTTTGGCATGAGGGTTAGAACTGATCATGCCCTAGCTCTTGGTGATAAATTATCTAGCTGAAGTTTTTTCTTCCAAATAAAGATGTTGCCTCTGTGTTGGTGCCAGACTTGGTAAACTCATTTTATGGATTTAATCTAGTCTAGCCATGGTTTAGTGGTATGTGGCTTTTCTCACTGTGGTAACCCAGTACTGCACAAAAATAAAGAACATAAAAGACCAGAACAAAAATAAACTTTCCTCCTTTTCAATGGGTGTATTGATTTGGATGGTTCACAAGTCGCTATATGTTAGTTTATGTATGCTGAGATATACACATTGCAAGTAACCTGGTCAGCAATGCATAACTGTATAATATATGGGGGTTTATAGAATTTCCTGGATGACTTGATTTAACTTACTATGGGAATTAAAAATAGGAAAGCAACATAATAGAACTAGGTGAGGACACCCCAACACATACTTTATAGGCAATGCTGTACAAAATCTTGTCTCATTTCTCTACTAATTTGCAAGCCTTATCTTGCCAAAGCTAGGAGTCTAGAGACCAAAAGAACTTTAAATAATTGAAAAAAAAAGTTTCTTATAGAAATATGGAGGTAGGGGCACTTACTAGATGCTGTTTAGGGGTATGGGCAAATGAGCAATTTATCACAGACTGAAAGGACTTTACTGTGCATACATGGTAACTGCCTGTGTGCTTGTTCCCACCCTATGGTAAGGGGAGATAAACTGCAGTAGCTTGCTCTTCTTTTCATGGGGGGCTAAGCTATTGCAGTTTACTTTAAGTCTTTGCAGAACCTATGGTGCTAGGTTTGTAATAGGTAGAAAGTGACCAGGATGACTGACATTTTCAGCTTGGCTTCTCCTCTTGTGAACTCAGTTGGTGCTAACATAGTCAGGGACAGGCACAGAGACTTATTCCCCAGATTGGGTGTTTATAAATGCCCTGATTCTGCAAAGCTGTTCAAACGCGCTTAATTTTATGTATATAATCTGTTGGTTTTAAATGGGATTAATGACATGCCCTAAGGTAAATATAGATCTAAGTCTGTGACAGGATCAGGACCTGATATTACAATACCCTGGATCTTCATAAAATGAAACCTAGAAAAACAGGGGGAAATATAGGAAATTATTTAAAATACACACAAGAAAACACCAGTCAGTTTCCTATGACTTATTCCATCTCTCTGCTGCCCTCTTCAACTCTGAATCACACTATTTCATCCTTCTTTCTGGATGTTGCAGAAAAATGTTTTGAGCTGTTTAAGATACAAACAGCACACAGTCTGTGGAATAACTTACAAAACAGCTTTATGTCTATCCTTAAACACCTTCTTTGTCACTGAAACAAGAGCCACAGCTGTAAACAGTTTATGGTATGATTGCTTGATCAACAGCCACTGAAATGAAAGTATGATGAGCTCTCCTTTGTTGCTTTAGTAGTCTGCACCTTGGCTAAAAAATGCTTTTTAACTGGCTGCAGATGGGCTTCTTCACAAGTGTTTCTAATTCAGCTAAACATCTTGATAGGAAATTTCATAAATTATATGTATAGGCCTGTCAGTAGAATTTTTCAAAAGATGTAACATGAGTTCATATTGAAATAAAATGAGCACCTCAGACAAATTTCTGAGCCCATAAACTTTCAGCTTTATTTAGAATCCCACTCAGGAAGATGTTTTGGAAAACTTTGATGCTCCCATCTGAAGTATGAGTGAGAGAGAGATGAGACCATAATTTCCTTATATCTCAGACTCTATTTTATTGTACTTTCATAAGTAATTCCTCTTCCACTTTTCCAAAGTGATTAAGTGTGTTGCAAATGAACCCTAGTGTCTGTTTCCTGAGTTGTCCTCCCAGGCTACAACAAAAATCACTCTGTTCTTTGATTTTATTTTTCAAACCTAAAAGATTGTGAAGTATTTCAGGTCTGGATACTGAAAAAGTTAGACTTCTGTTTAACTTTATATTAGTAAGTATTGCTGTTGATGTCAGGAGGATCTTTTATGTATCTAAAATCAGTGAGATAGTGGATCAATGCATGCTTATTGGACAGGAACTATGGGATCAGAAGCTAAAATGAACTTTTCTGTTCTCAGTACTGCTTGACAGTAGCACAAAATTGTTTTTGTTGTTATAGTATTTAGCATAATATTCATCTGCATTCCACCTTCCTTACATGACCTTAGTTTGGTGTCTAATTCTACTATCTATTTTTCTTTGCCATTGCAAAACTTTTAATTTTATTTAATATAAAACTGGGCTGCTTTCAGTTTTAAATGTTGATGATTTTCAAGTATTCCATACCCATTTATATGAATTTTAAGCATAAGGCAAGGTAGAGATGCACCTTATGCTCCAGAAGTGATCCTAGGAACTACAGACCAATAAGTCTCACTTTAATTCCTGCAAGTAAATACAATCTATAATAAAGAATAAAATCAGCAGTTTCATGGAAAAATATGATCTGCTGGGGAAGTCAGCATGAATTTGTAAAGGGAAATCCTGCCTCACCAATCTGATGGAGTTTTTTGAGGGTGTTAACAAGCCTGTGGACAAAGGGGGTGTATATGGCATAATATATTCAGACTTTCAAAACGCTCTGGACAAGGTCCCTCACCAAAGGCTTGTAAATAAACTGAATTTCGCCAGGGCTGGAGGGAAAGTTCCTTTGTGGATTGAGAACTGGTTAAAAGATAGGAAGTAATGGGTAGGGGTAAATATCAGCTTTTTAAAATGGAGGGAGTTCAAAAGTGGGGTCCCAAAGGGATCTGTGCTGGGACTCATTTTGTTCAGCATTTTGAATGATCTGGAAATGGGAATGCACAGTGAACTCTCCAAGCTTGCAGATGATACCAAATTATTTTGGGTAATCAAATCCCAAGATGATGGAGAGGAGCTGCTGGAAGATCTCACCAAGTTGAGTAGGCAAAAAAATGGTAGATGAACTTAAATGTTGACAAGGGCAAGGTACTGCACTTGAGGAAAGATAACCTCAACTATATATTCACAATGCTGGGTTCTGAACCAGCTGTAATAACTCAGGAAACAGACCTTAGATTCATTGTAAATAGTTCTCTAAAAATATCAGCTGAATGCAGTGGCAAAAAAAAAAAAGCCAATAAAATGCCAGCCATAATTAAGAATGGAACTGAAAACAAAATGGGGATTATCTCCATGACATTACACAAATCCATGGTGCACCCACATCTTGGATACCATGTGCAGTTCTGCCCCCCCCCCATTTCAAAAAGGATGTAGTAGAATTAGAGAAAGGTGACCAAGATAATCAGGGGCATTGAGCAGTTCCCATACCAAGACAGACTAAAAAGACTAGGACTCTTCATTTTGGAAAGGAGAAGGCTGAGGGGGAATATGATAGAGGTCTATGAAATCATGAAGGGTGCAGACCAAGCTAACAGGGAACTGTTGTTTACCAAGTCCCAGAATACTAAGAAGTTGGGGGCACCCACTGAAATTAGTAGGAGACAGGTTTAAAACTAAAAAGAGAAAATACTTTTTATGCAGCGCATAGTTAACTTGTGGAATTCATTACCACAGGGAGTGGTAGAGGTAGATAGGTAACTATAAAGAAATCTAACTACCTCTTTATATTATTTTAGGTGGTTCTGGTCCACCTGGTGGGCTCTAAGCATATGGATGATGTCTAGTTCTGTTCAGTTCTTTTTTATTCTCTATGGATTTCCCCTTTCATCACCTCAGTGTCTGTTGCCCAACAGCAAGGCTGGAGATTTTCTGTCCATAGCCAAGCTTATAGTCTGGCAGTTAGGGCTAGTGGGAGATGTAGGTTTGAATCTCTTCAGGCTGAAGAGGCTTTATAACCCAGATCTCTCATTTTGGGGAGAGTGGTAGGCTGGCATTAACCACTAGGCCAGTGGTGTCAAACACCCAACCCATGGGCCAGATCTCGCTCATAGAACTCTATGATCCAGCTGGTGGGTCTTGGACTGACCCTGCCCACTGCATGAGACCTCTAGAGCTGGTTTGGTCCCTGGGCTGGACCCAGTGCAGCAGCACAGGGGATTGGTCCAGGGTGCATGCTGCATGTGGCACCTGTGCCAGACCAAATCTGACTCTCTAGGGCCAGACCAGATGAGCCAGGCTCCAGAGCCAAGGCTGGATGGGGCTGTGCTGGAGCCAGTGTGCAGGGCTGGTCTGATGGGGCACAGCATGAACCCTTGGTGCTGCATGCAGTGCAAGACCCAGGCTGGGCCACTGCCACCACATGTTGCATGTGGTGCATGGGGCTGGACTGGCTGTCTACACTGGACTGGATGCGTTTGACACCTGTGCACTAGGATAACCAGAATGAACTAGTTGTCTCCACCCAAAGGGAAAATGTAAGCAAGTAAGTGTGGGAGGGGATTTTAGGTATCTGAAGGCCTTGATACACGTGCAAGGGATTTATCTAAATAAGGATTCAACTGCATCTGATTTAGATGCATACCCATGTAGATGAGGGTGATATACGTTCATTTGATTGTGTGTGTTATGTACCTCGTAGCGCCACTGGATGGCACTTACATGCCATGATGTTTTTTACAGAGGAGATTCATGTAGTTTGAATTTTCATGCTTAAGGTGGTGCTGTTCCAGCCATAAAATGTATCTACTTATTTTTCATTTAGCTTTAATTTAAATACTTTGAAAGCTTAAATATTTA
This sequence comes from Crocodylus porosus, assembly GCF_001723895.1. NCBI lineage: Eukaryota > Metazoa > Chordata > Crocodylia > Crocodylidae > Crocodylus > Crocodylus porosus. The sequence goes on along the minus strand of NW_017728950.1, from coordinate 61,222,839 downwards.
ACCTTAAATAAATAAATAAATATTAAAAGCTTAAATATTTAAGATTTAAATAGTTAGCTTTAATAGCTTAGCTTTAATTTAGCTGTAATTAATAGTATTTATGTATGTATGTATGTAAAGTAAATTAAAGCTCTCCTTTCTGTAAAGAATAACATTTATTTGCTCAGTATTCTGAACCTGGTTTCTTTTTTGGGAGGGAGTGGGGGAGGGAGATGGCCATCCCACCATTGTTTGTGGTCAAGGGACTTCTTGACTTCACAATGGTAGCAATTACCAAGTTGATTGCTCACTAATTGCTTCTACTTGTTAGCCTTCCAGTTTCTATCCATTTGTTTGTGAAACTTAAAAGCTGTGCGGGCATTCTTATTTTGGCTATAGCAGCCTGTATTTCTTGTTATCATAAAGGTAAAATTACTGCAGGTTAGCATAAGGGTAAATTTATCAGGGCATAATGCATAGGACCATAAAATCTCAGCCACTTCCTCACTGTTGCTTATCTGAAAAAATGCTTCATGGTCTCAGGAGGTTGCACTAAAATTTAGGTGCTGCCTGTGAGGATTGAAGGGCCTGAAAGAGGGTAGGGGATCCCATGGCTCCAGTTCAAGGTCCCAGCCCCCAGTCGCCCTCCTGGATGCCAACATCCATGCTGTCCCCATAGGGTTCTGGAAGCTCGGTGGCAACTTGGTGCCTGGCAGCTCAGTGCCTGGCTCCCACCCTGGCTGTTAATCACACACCTCACCCACCATATCCCTCAAATATAGCTGTACAGAGTAAAGCTCAATGTTACTCATAAGTAGGGTTACCATACATCCAGGTTTTCCTAGACATGTCCTCTTTTTGAGCCCTCTGATGTCCGTTTGGGCAGCTGTGGAGGCCCGGGCTCCCTGCTGCCTCTGATCATCCTCCCTCTGGTCCCACCTCCAGAGCAAAGCAAAATCCTGGATCTTCGATGGGGGGGGGGAGGGAGAGGGGTTGCCTGCCCCTCCAGTGGGGGAAATGGGTGGGGAACCTTTGAGGGCAGTGGGGAACTCTGTGGCTGGCTGATAGCACAGGGACAGGTGCCTGTGCTCCCATGGGCTGAGTGGCCAGATGTTGCCTGGAGAGAGGAGGGGAGAGGAGGAAGGGAGAGGGAAAAGTGGGGAGGAGCGGCCATGGCCATGCTTTCAAATCCCTTGTATTTTGGACTTCTGGAGTGCATGTCATTGCTCTCTTTTATTAATTGAATCAGACCATAAAACAATAGAGACGAATTATGCAGACAGTCTGTATACTTTTCTTCCTTTCAAAATATTAATTCCACACACTGCACACTACACAAGACAGGTATTAAGACAAAATTCCTTCATTAGGAGTGTGAATGCTTCCAGCAACCTACATACTTTTTACCCTTCCAAAGAAAAAGAGAAGACAATCTTTTGCTGCAGTATAAAGGTAGGTCATACTATGATTGTTTCTTTACAGAGCTAAAAGCTTTTCTTTTTCTTACCTTAACACTTCCTTCACTGCACCTAACTTTTGTCTGACTTTGTTATTAGTAAAAAGAATGGAAGTTTTGCTCCTCCCATTGCTGAGATCATGATAGTTTTGAATTGTATCTGTATGCATACTTGAATTTTCAGTGTTGGCACAGTGATGATAGCAACAGAGCCATCATTATTTGGAGGATCTGAGTTTGCAGAACTTGCCATGATTCCTGGCAGAGAGCTAGCAGTTTCAATACATGGCACACTCTAGCTTAAGCTTGGCCTTTAAGCATACCAACGCCCATCCCCACCCCACTCCACCTCAAGGGTGATAGCCTGGAGGAAAAGATGGAAACCTAGAACAATGCATTGCCCATCATTGTGTATTGATGTTGTGCACACCCCAGTACACACATTGCCCACTACTGTGTATGTCAAGCAGTTACTTTCCATGTTGGCAAATAACTCCATCTCACATCTGTGTCTGAGCCCTGCACTGAGCATGCCCAATCTTAGCTCCCTTTCACACCTGTGTCTGAGCCCTGCACTGTGTGTGCCTGGTTTCAGCTCCATCTCACACTCGTGCCTCTGCCCTGCACTGAGCATGCCTGTTTTTAGTGCCCTCTCACACCCATGTCTGTGCCATTATAGCTGCAGGACAGTTCTGGATCCCACTTCTAAAACCTCCTAGCTCAAGTGGTGACTTAAATTTTCAGGTTGGCAAGGTGAAAATTGAGTACTATGCACTTCCAGCAGCAAAGCATGCTTTATCAATTCAACCTCACTCAAACCCACCCACAACAAGGAAGTGTGGAGATAAGAAGTTGCAGGCTATGGAGCTACACCTGGTGGACAAACTACTTAACTCTCAACGCAGACATACCCTAAATCACATGTGCATGATAGATGCTACAAAACCAGTCACAGAACCTGGTTCAACTACATCTGGTTCAGCTAAACTACATCCATCAAGCTTTAGATATCACACGATCATTGGGCCCCTAAATGAGATTTAACCCCATGCATGTGTATCATGTTACAGGTTGTAACACATTATTGGGTTGTAAAGTATAATGTCTGTTATGGTCTCTGGTGCCACACAGGTACCTAACTCTAACCTGCAGTTAAGTGCTTAAGTCCCAAAGAAGGGTGAGGCCTTGGATACACCCCTCTCCTTGACATTCCTTACTGGCTGGTTTGAGCACCTGCTGTGACACATGCAATGTGTTGTAAATCTCATTCTCTCTTTGGAAATCTCATGCACCTAACTCTCCATTTCCACTGTATAAGCACCTTCGGTGCCTAACTTGGATTTGTGAACGTTACTCCTGGAGCAGAATGTCTTTGGGACTCATGGCATCTAAGGCCTTTGTGGACTAGGTCACAGTTCTTTTGAATATGCCTCTACTGACAATTTAGTTGACTCAGTTGAATCATAAGGATTTAATATGTATAACTTTGGGATTAACACTTTTAACTCCCTAACTGTCTGTTTCTTTTTATCTTCTGAATGCACTTAAGAGATCATATTTATAGTAGATAGATTTAGAATGAATTTTTCTAAATAGTTGTCTCCCTATACATTTCTAAATACCAACTTGTATAGTGAAGAGGGATTTCAACCGTTGCTTTTATTGCACTCGGTGCAGCATAAAGTCATACTTGCTCACCTTGTATTCAAAACAGGGCATTTATATACACTATTATCACTTTCAAGACTAATTGTATGTATCTTTGTCTTACTCCTTGAAAACTTGCCTAAGTATTTCATTCTATTTGTGTAGGTCTCAGTCTAGCTAGATTATTGAGTGTATGGAATTAAGGCCTCTTCTATGGGAATTGCCCAGGAATACTTCAGGAGGACTGGAAGTGCTATGGGATAAGAGTCACTTTTGTTCTCTCTTTCTACAATGGCTGTCTCAGAAGGACCTTGCATTAAGACTGGGCTTTGGTGTTCCTGAAAAGCAAATAATAATACTGTAAGGGCTCATGTCAAATAATCTGGCACAGGTATTTGACTTTGGAGTTCAGTATACTCCAACATAGGAGACAGGAGCTTCAGCTACAGTTTTAGGTTTGGATTTTAAATGTCCCTGTGGCTTGGAGTCTTTAACTCTAGGAATAGACTTTGGCCATATCTTGTTTGACAAGTTGAATAATTGCTAAATATTATGACTAAATGTAGATGTTACTTTTGTGTATAAAATAATTACTGTAACTTTTCCTGGCCATACCACACCCCTGATACCACCTGATCTCTGTGAATGTGACCCTTTCCAGATCTAAGAAGACTTGACATGGCTCCCACAATTCTCCCACTATCAGAGTGAGCCTTGGGGTGCAGTTCCTGTGTATTAACTGTAATTATCTTTGTAAGTCTGGGTGATCACGTAGTTTTGGGGGCAATGGCAGTGGTAACCGTTTGCTCTTCCTTTGATCGAGGCATTTCTCAGAATGCAAACTTACAAAAAATACTTTAAAGTCTATAAAAATAAGCTGTATTCTAGCTTCCCCCTAAGAATTACCATTTATTGGCTATGGGAAGACCCAACTTCCTCAACATCCCTGTGCAGTCTCTCTCTTGCTGCAGCCTTTTCTTCCTAAGTCACGGGGCCAGAATATGAATGGGTTAGGAGCATAATTATAATCCAGTGAAGAGGGTACTTGCGTAGAAGGGAAGTGGAGAGGTGAGTCCTGGGTTCCGGTTCCTGCTCTAGGGGATCCTAATGCATTTTTTGACTAGTGTCATGGATAAAATGCATACACAATGTTGGGAGTGGCTGTTTCAACCAAAATCTGTCTAGAAGGTTGGTCTGTTATAGCACGGTTCTTTGCCATTTTCCTGTCCCATGGTTGTGTCCAGTGTAGTGCTTTATGTTCACCGAATCAGGCAAACTGCTTAGCATTTCCAAGCATCTTTAGAACTTAATTGATCCACAGAAAATCGGAATAGTTCCATATAATACAGCCTGGCTGTTGTGGTATCTCCTGCTGCATTGCTACTTGAGATTAATACTTTTTTACATTAGGTATGTAGCTCAGTTGGTTTTATTTCATTTGCATTTAAAAAAAAATCAAGCTTGGTACAGCTGATCTGAAACTTAAGTCTTTTGCAGATTTCTCAGGCCTTTAGAACTGCATCCAGAATCTCAGGACTACTTCTAAAATTATGTAGCAACTGGTATTGAAGGTTGAAGGCTTTCAACCATGAAAGTGACATCAAAAACAGTTGAGACAGGATATAGAGCCAGTTGCTTGTAGGGCAGGCTGCACACATGTTTTTTTATCCTTTGACTCTGCCTGTTGTAAGAGTTTATGTAAATGGCAATTTGTCTGAATTCAGGATTTGACTCATAGAATCATCTATTTAAATAGACTGGGTTGAGGTCATAGATGGGTTGAAGTCAAACATCTGATATCTCCTGTACCAAGGGATTATTTTCATTTTGTGCAGGGGTTATCCTGTATCTAAGAGTATTAAGATTCTGAACTGGGGCGGTAAGAGTCTTTGTGAATTAAAATGAGAAATATATACGCCAAAAAATTTCTAGTTTCCAGCAACAAGTATTTCAAAAATGAAAAATAAAACCCCACAGATAAAAAGCAGAAGAAAGCCATTGTGAAATAGAGATATCACTGGAATCTGTACTAACCTAAATCTTCTGTTGCTGTCTTATTAAGATACCTGTTCTAAGAACAAAACACATGGCAGATACCTCAGGATGGCTTGTTTCTTTAGTTTACTACCACCAGACATGTAAAATGCTCTCAATTTGTTCAGTAACATTTAGGGTGCTTCATTTAAGAGCAAACATTGTGATTTGTGAGGCACGACTAATTTGTCCCTGGAAAGCTCCAGCATGAAATGAAACTAGGTGCGAAAGCCTGTCAGATTCCAAAGAGGTATGATTTAAAGGGAAGTACTGTCTGAAAATTCAAGGATGAGTGTTACTAACTTAATCCATATGATATCTTCCCCCAAAATGTATGGTTGGATAGAAATGCATGAAACAGACATTAGTCATTGTCTACAGGTGATATTTCTCCTGAGGAAATTTACCAGCAAGTGTTGCCATGCTGTGTTCAAACATTTGTACAATAGATTAGTGCACAAAGATGAAAGCTAAAGGAGCCATCCTAAGTTTATTTATGGAAGTACCCAAACTTGGACGATCCATAGACATGGTGGATGCATTTAAAATAGTTATTATAGCTATGTAAACTAAGACAATGGCAAATCTAATAGTCAGAGATTATGTACTAGGGCTAATGCTAATTCTAAACTTGGGACAGCAAGGTGATGTCCTGGCACAGACAGTGCTGCATTACTGAGAAGGTGCACTGTAGAAACAGCGCTCATTGTTTCTGTTATGCTGAAGTCCCATGGGTTTAGATACAAATACATTTGAATCAAATATATTTAGGAATCTGCTAGGCTCATAGAGCTATATATGCTTGCTGTCTCCACAGAGACACATCCTCTAATGTAACAGTGTCATCCTTGTCTATTGATATTCATTTGTTTTATGTCAGTAGAATAATTTCATCTGACATGATTCAGAAGAACTGCAGTGATAATTTAAGCTGTGATAATTCCACATTTTAAGAGATCTGCCATCCACAGCTGTCATTGAACATATGGATTCCAAGTATGAAATGAATAAAAAGGTATGTTTCTTTTATCATATGTAACAATATGTAATGGGCAGGCCCCTCTTGGTGCTGATTTGATTTTGGTCCGCCCACCTGTTTCTGGGCCAACCGCCTGCCATGCCTTGTTGTTATCTAAGTAATGATCTTAATTAGTTGGGAGCTTGCCTATTTTCCTGCCCTGATGCCAGGGGGTGCTATCTGTGACTCAGTACCTCCCCTACACTGCAGCCCATGACTCGCCAGTTGTTAATGTAACTGGCTCCACACTCGGCCACAGAATCCTCCAATCAGGACCTCTCTAAGATCCCTCCATTAAGGTGGCCTACTCTGCCTTCATTCAGGCTGCCTAGCTTCCTGAAAACTATTTCCCCTCTTGGGCATGGTCCCCCCCAGGACCTTTGGCCACACAGGCCCTGGCCTCACCTCCAAGGCTAGTTGGAACCCTAGGCCCACAGCTCTGGGCATCCCTTGCTGTGGGCCCCTGCCCCTTTTGACTGTTCTGGCCCAGCATTGACCAGTTGAGGGTACTCTAGATATAGCCCCACTCTCTCTCTGAGATCTGTCTTCTGGCCCCTATTAGGGGGTAACCCACCCGGTTGTGGGAGATGGGCTTATTAAGGCATCCTGACCCACTTTTCACCGGGGTGGTAACTGGCCTGGCATTTTCTGAGGGCCTCTGTGCCACTGAGAGCCACCCATTCCTGGCAGGGTGCAGTTTTAGGTCATGCCCAGGACCAGAAGCCTCCTAGCCATCCCCTACAGCTCCTCCCTTACCTCCAGGGTGTTCCATGAAGCCTTGTAGCCAGGCAGTGTTGCTGCCTGGCCTGCCAGTAGGCAACTGATCTGTTTATATAGGCAGCCAGAGATCTAAAATGGCTGCTGCAATCAAGTACCTGCTGGCTGCTTGGCTCAGGTCTTAAAGTGGCAGGCACAAACAGCGTTCTGCCACACAATACTTCAGGGCCCTCAAGACTAAGGGATATTTTTTGCATGTAAAATGAAGAGGGCTGTGTCAAGGACAAGAAATATCCTTGTTACCTGAGCTCACAGGCAAAATAGGACATTTAAAGCATATAATTATTCATAGTTTCATAGTTTCTAGGGTCGGAAGGGACCTGAGCAGATCATCTAGTCCG
>NW_017728950.1:61199856-61215142 GCF_001723895.1 Crocodylus porosus | reverse complement strand
ATTTTAATAATTAAATATCCAGGAATATTTTCCACAAGAGAGTAGGTATAAACCCAGATGCTTAATGATATCCTGCTTCTAGGACCTAGAAATCTAATATAATTTTGGATGGATAAAATTCCTCTTTCTGTATGTCCAGTTGATGCGTACCATGCAAGATTACCAACCCCCACTCTAGAGGTGTATTATGCATGAATTATACTAGCAACTAACACTCCCCTCTTCTAATATGGATACTGCCTTAAAAATAGACCCTCTAACATAATGGGTCATTCATCTTTCTATTAAGGCTTTGTTCCTTTACCTTGCCTTATCTTCCTTATAATATTAACAGTAGTAAGTCTAGAGACCCCAGGGAAGAGACCCCAGTTCACATTAGCTGAGCCACTGCCCCTTACATTTACTAGCCATTGGATAAAATGGACAGAGAGCAGTGCTGCAGGGAAGAAAAAAACTCAGTTAGAACTGAGGACCTGTTCATTTCTAGGTTATCAGCCATCTCACTGAGCCACACATCCTCTGACTTAGTGCTAACCTCCTGGCCCTACATATCTTGCTCTCTTGGCTGCCTAGAGGGGCCAGGTGCAAAAGAAGTACTGGTGGGGAGAGAGGTAGTAGGGGGTCTAGATTAGGGTTGGCAAGCTGGTCAAATGACTAGTCAATTGACTGCATTTTTTTTTTGGGTGGAGAATCAGTGACTTGGCCATAGAGACAGCTTTAATTCTTTTTTCTACATACCTCAAGGTACCAGCACAGCTTGTGACTGCTGCAGTGATGGGGCAAATGGAGTGTCCCACAGGAGCATAGGGGGGCCTTTCACATGTTCGGTGGTGAACCCAGAAGTGGACCAGAATTACTTCCAATCCACTTCTGGGTCCACCAGGGGGCACACTGGAGGCCTCCCCCATGCTCCTCTGGCTCAGCAATTGGCCACAGGGGGACCCCGGGTGCCTCCCCGAGACCCAGGAGGTACTAGTCATTGAGCCAGGGATGCAGGCGTGGGGGCCCCCAGTGTGCTCCCTGGTGGACCCAGAAGTGGACCAGAAATGCTTCTGGTCCAATTCTAGGTCTGCCAAGCATGCTAGGGTTCCCCCTGCACTTCTGTGGGGCACTCCATGCACCCCAGCATCGCAGCATTCACCAGCTGCACTGGTACCTTGAGGTATGTAGAAAAAACAATTAAAGCTGTGTCTATGTCTGAATCTCTGAATCTTTCCGAATTGATTCAGAGGGTTCCGATTTTGATTCGGAGAGATTAAAGGGTCCTCTCATTCGATTTGGATTCGGAGATTCGGCCACCGAATTGGGCCGAATCTCTGCCAAATCGAATCAGGGACCGAAGCTTCGCACAGCCCTAATGGCCAGTGCTCAGGCTTGGTCTACATGTACTGCTCAGGTTCAGTCTACACATATGAGCTTACACAGCCACAGCATAAAGCTGGGGTAAAAAGGCCAGACGAACAGCTAGACACACAACAGTTTAGACACACAACAGGAAATAGAATTCTGCCTGAAATGACTTGCTCAGGGTCACACAGGAAGTTGTGGCAGAGCAGGGAACAGAATTGAGAGGAACATGAGCTTGCACCGCATGTTCACTCTGCATCCACTGACATCCTCAAGTTGTTCATGCTCTGAGGCTCAAAATTTTAAGGCGAAATGAGCCATTGAAACTCTAGGGCATCCTTCATTAGGGGCTCCTGTCCTCTCCAGCAGCAGGTGAATAACATCACATCACGTCACAACAAACTGGTAATAGATTCCATGTTGGCTTTCACTGAGCATTGATTGTTTTAGACTTCCTTCGATCTACTTTCTGGACTACATGAACAGTGTTTCTTGTGTGTGGTTAGTGTTTAAGGCCACATTGTGTACATGGCCTTGAAAGATATATTTTTATAGGTAGGCACCTCATAAAATATTTTTCTGAAGACATTTATCAAGAGAAACTTTGAAAAACTGTAAGGAGAGGGGAAAGAGAAGGAGGGGGAAGCACAACATGTGCGTTTCAGCTGCCACAAAACCCTGCAGCAGCAGTCTTCATGTGAGAGGCAGTGCTTTGCACATTACAACAGGGAATCAAAAGATTTATACTCAGCACTCCATATATATATATGACTCTCTACGGCACCATTTTGAAAGGGTGATTATTGGTTTGACATGAGGGAATATTTTATATTAAATGCTGAAAGTTCTCTATGTACATAGCAATAATCACCCTTGATGCTGCTTGTTCCTCACTGCATTGCTTTTAATAATAAATAATAATAATAATGATATTTTTGAGGACTTAACTATCCCATAAGTTTTGTAAACCTCCCTTGTGGCTGCTATTTATCATCTGATATTAGTGTTCTCCTTTCATTCTTCTGCATGTGAAAGAAGAACACAGTTACTGAATATTGCCTCCATCTATTTGATTGTGGCTCTGTTTGCTATCATTTTCCCAATGCTGTGCTACTCTTAGTTCAGTAGCAATACTTATTTAAGCAGATACCGTAGTTTCCTGGTTACAGAGTTCTTGCTGGTCTCCCACCACCTTCTGTCTAACAACCTCCTTCCAGTGGCATAGTGTTTAAACTTGAGATACTGATTCTGGAAAAGATGACAGACAACACCTCCAAATTCTTGTAGAAGTCAGGAGCACCCAGTGAGTTTAGACTGGAGGAGTCAATAAATGTGTTTTTATACCACTGTTTACAGGGCCATTTGGGTTAATTAGGATCTTTCAGCACTTGAAACAGGCAGAATATGGGAGTAGCAGCAAACAAGGCTACGGTTTATATGATGGTGTGAGGAGGAAATGATGTCTGTTATTTTACTGCATCCTGTGTCCTAGAGAAGGTGAAGTCTGAAATTAATTTTTTTTGTCCTGTCCAAAAAAAATGCCTTTCTTTTTTCCTTTGTTTAAGGTACAAGCCATAGAAAAAGATTGTGTCTTTACTACATCATCAATACAATTAATCAATATAATGAATTCATACAAATAATATAAAATAATTAATTCTGCTACTTGAGTTCTACAATCACTAGGAATCTTGACCTTCAGACTGAATTGACTAACAGAGTTGGAAAAGCAGCTAAGAATTTTGGGCTATTACAGACAGAAACGTGCATGGAATAACATCAAACTACCAACTAAAATGAAAATGTAAATCTACAAGACTTGTGTGCTGTCATCCCTGATTTGTGGTCCAGAAATGTAGATGACATATGCTAGGAACATCAGGAGACTGCACACTTTCCCCATGAGATGCCTGCACAAGATCTTGAAAATAAAGTGTGAAGACAAAATGCCAAACACAGAGGTGCTGGATTGCGCAGGTCTGACACACTTAGAAACTATTATCAAGAAGAGGAGGTTGCGATGGCTCAGCCACATCAGGAGAATGGGAGGAGACTGTATCTCCAAGAATATTTTGTACACTGAGATTTGAGATAGTTCTAGAAAGTGGATTCATATCATACCATGCCACGTGCAAAAATGATATGAAGATGTTCAATGCCCATGTAGAAAGCTGGGAGGAGTTTGCAGAATCCCATCCGATCTGGAGGGAGTATCAGGCACTGGCTGCATCTGCGCATGAAGCGGCTCTGATCCAAAGGATGGAAGCAAAGCGAGAATGAAGAAAGCAGTGTGCTGTAAACTCAGACAATACATGGATCTGTGAAACTTGCAACAAGCTCTGGCACTCTTGAATTGGGCTTGTGAGCCAAAAGTGGATTCATCAGGCACCTGACTAGACCTCTTATGTGTACTGCATGATCCAGAGATTCAACAGTTACCTATGTATAAGATAAGGGATACATGTTCTGGATAAAACAGGAGCTGGATTGGACCAGAACTTTTGCTAAGGATCAAAACTACTGCAGTAATTTTCTTCCAATATTTTACACTTTTTGTTTTTTAAAGTAACTAAATGAATAAAGTTATTTTATTCCTATAGGAGTCTTTGTTCCAATAAATAGTGTAGTGACTTCTTTGCTGTATTCATGTCCCACAGAAAGAAAAAAACCATGACTGTCCTACTACCCATCTTCCCCCAACACCACAGGATCAGTGGCTTTTCCATTGACTAACAATTCACACATGCGCCCCCCAACCTGCCCCATGCCTGCCACTGTTTGCCTCAATCAGCGTGTTGGCAGTCTTGCATCCTTAAGAAAACTTCCGCCAGATGGTAAGCTCGCACTTAGAATCATAGAAAGTTAGGGTTGGAAGGGGCACCAGGAGGTCATGTAGTTCAACCCCTTGCTCAAAGAAGGAACATCCCCAACTAGATCATCTCAGCCAAGTCTTTGTCTACCTGGGTCTTAAAAACATTCAAGGATGGAGACTCCACAACCTCTCTGGGTAACCTGTTTCAGTGTTTTACAACTCTTTTGGTGAGAGAATTTTTTCCTGATATCTAACCTAAACTTATCTTGCTGCAACTTGAGACCACTGCTCCTTGTTCTGTAACCTGCCACCACTGAGAACAGTCCAGCTCCATCCTTTTTGCAATCCCTTTCTGGTAGCTGAAGACTGCTACTCTTCCTCCCCCCGCCAGTCTTCTCTTCTCCACACTAAATAAGCTCAGGGCCCTCAGGCTCTTCTCAGAAGTCATGTGCCCCAGTCCCCTAACCATTTTCATTGCCCTCTTCTGGACTCTGTCTAATTTGTCTACATGCTTACTGTAGTGGCAGGCCCAAAATTGGACATAGTACTCCAGATGTGGCCTCACCAGTGCCGAATAGAGGGGAAGAATCATTTCCCTCAATCTGATGACAATACTCCGACTAATGCAGCCCAGTATGATGTTAGCCTTGTTTGCAACAAGGGCACACTGCTGGCTCATATTCAGCTTATTGTCCACTATAACCCCTAGGTCATTTTCTGCAGAGCTGCTGCTTAGTGCCAGTTGGTCCCTAGCCTGTAGCGGTACATGGGATTGTTCTGTACTAAGTGCAGGACTTTGCAAATGTCCTTATTGAACCTCACAAGATTTTTTGGGTACAATTCTCCAACTTGTTGAGGTCTCTCTGAATCCTATCCCTACCCTCCAGAGAACCTACTAATCCCCCAAGTTTGGTGTCATCTGCAGACCTTCTGAGGGTGCACTTCATTCCATCTTCCAGGTCACTGATGAACGTATTGAACAAAACTGGCTCCAGGACCAAGCCCTGGGGCACTTCACTTGATATCGGCTGCCAACTAAACTTGCAGCCATTGATTGCTGCTCTTTGAGGCTGATGATCAAGCCAGGTTTCTATCCACCTTACAGTTCATTCATCCAACCTGTATTTTTTTAGCTTGCTTGTAGGAATGTTGTGGGAGACTGTATCAAAAGCCCTGCTAAAGTCAAGCTATATCACATCCACTGTTCTCTCTCCATTCACAGGGCCAGTTATCTCATCATAGAAGGCACTCAGGCTGGTCAGGCATGACTTGCCCTCGATGAATCCATGCTGACTGTTCCTAATCTCCTCCTTTTCCTCTAATTGCTTAGAAATGGATTCCTTGAGAACCTGCTCCATGATTTTTCAAGGGACCGAGGTGAGACTGACTGTTCTGTAGTTCCCTGGATCTTCCTTCTTTCCTTTGTTAAAGATGGGCAGTATATTCCCCCTTTTCCAATCATTGGTGACCTCTCCTGATCACCACAAATTTTCAAAGATAATAACCAGCAGTTCTGCAATCACATCCACACCCACAGCACCCTTGGCTTCATTGCATCCAGTCCCATGGACCCATGGACACAGTCCCAAACAGGTTTGGGCACAAACAGGCCTGTGGGACATGAGGATGCCCAAAATGACTAAAGAGGATGATCCAGAGGCCTTTTTAGAAATTTTTGAAAGGACAGCCATAGCATCTGGACTGGAAAAGGCAAGATGGGCTGGACAATTAGGGATCCTGTTGATTGGACAGGCTCAGGTGGCCTATAGGGCCATGACCCGGTTAGACGCCCAGGACTATGATAAGGTGAAGGGCGAGATATTGCAAAGGCTTAATATAACCCCAGGAAGACACCGGCAGGCATTTAGAGGGAGGAAATGAAGGGAAGAAAAAGTACCCCAACTTCTGTGGCAAAGCCTTATAGATCTCATGAATAAATGGCTTAAACCCGAAGTCAATTCCAAAGAAGAAATTTGTGACCAAATACTGTTGGAACAGTTTATAGCGGACTTGGAGGAAGACACCCAGAGATGGGTGAGATGCCATTGCCCCAAGTCTTCCCAAGAAGCCCTGCAGTTGGCAGAACACTTTGATATGGCCCAAGGAGAAATGCGGTGGGATTGAGGTACAAGAGGGACAGGGACAGGCTATGGGCAAGAAGAAAACCGAAAAGGTGAAAAAGAGAATAAAGGAAACAAGAAAGGAAGTCCTACGGGGCTGGTCTGCTTCACCTGTGGAAGAAGGGGTCATATAGCCTGAAACTGTTCCCAGGGTTTACGGCCGTTACTAGGACCAAGAGAAACCGTGACAGAACCCGCAAACCATCATACAGGGCCAGGGGAAGCACAGGAGGCAGAACAGATGGATTGTGGTGTGGGGGACAGTTCAACAGGTATGGTACAACCCCTACCCGAGGTGACTGTGTGGGTGGAAGGCTGGCTGGTTCAGGCCGTGGTTGATACTGGGTGCGCCCAATCTCTGGTTCGCCCATTGTTGATCGCCTGTAAACAAGCCCCGAGATATGCCGGCATGCAGATGGTCTGCCTCCATAGACAAAAGGCATACTATGAAAGTTGTTTATTGCACATGCAGGTCAATCGGATCAGCAGAAGAATCCTGGTGGGATTGGAAGAAAAGATTTTGTACCCTATGATATTGGGTAGAGACTGGCCAGAAATTTTTCAAGTTTTAGCATCGCTCCATAACTCTGAGGGCACTAGGGAAGGACTAGTTGGGGCAGGTCCAGAGACGGAAGAAGAACTGGAGATAGAAGCACTGGCCAGTAGCAGTCGATTCTGTGAGGCCCAGGAGAGTGATGAAGAACTGAGGGCCTTCAGGGAAACCGAGCATGGACACAGTCCCAAACCTGTTCTTTTACCCTTGTTGGATACTCACCTTCTCCCCAAATTGTGATGCCAAATGCAGTAGTCTGGGAGCTGACCTTGCCTGTGAAGACTGAGGTGAAAAGGGCATTGACTACTTCAGCCTTTTCCTTATCTGTCACTATGTTGCCTCTCCCATTCAGTAAGGGACCCACACTTTCCCTGATTTTCCCCTTGTTACTGACATACTTATAGAAACCTTTCTTGTTACCCTTCACATTCCTTGCTAGCTGCAAATCTAATTACACTTTGGCTTTCCTGATTTCATCCATGCAAGCTCAAGCAATACTTTTGTGCTCCTCCCTAGTTGTTTGTCCAAGTTTCCACTTCTTGTAAGCTTCCCTTTTCTGTTTTATTTCACTGAAGAGTTCCCTGCTAAGCCTAGCTGGTCTTCTGCCATATTTGTTAGTCTTCCTGAACATCGAAATGGTTCATTTCTGTAACCTCAGTAAAGTTTCTTTAAAATACAACCAGCTCTCTTGGACTCCTTTCCTACTCGAGTTGGCTTTCCAGGGGATCCTGCCCACCAGTTCCCTGAGTGAAGTCTTCTTTCCTGAAGCCCAGGGTCCTTACCCTGATGCTCTCCTTCCTTTCTTTCCTAGATCCTGAACTCAGTCATCTTGTGGTCACTGCCAGCATTCCCTCTAAGCTGCACACTGTGCATTGCTGCGCAGGTGTGCTCATGACGCTCTGCCAGGCGTGCCTGCATGGCCGCACATGCCACATAGCTTAGAGGGAACACTGGTCACTGCTGCCCAAGTTGCCAACCACTTCTACATCCCCCACCAGTTCTTCCCTGTTTGTGAGCAGCAGGTCAAGAAGAGCATGGCCCCTAATTGGCCTCTCCAACATGGTTGGGATATGTGCAACAGTGAGGTCATTCTTCCATCTTACTCCTCCCTTCAGTAAAAATATTAATATGAGGATGATCAATTAAAATACTTAAAGCTATATCTATTGATATTTTGATTGCAAGCTCTGTGGAACAGGTACTTTCTCTTTTTTCTGAATTAGTACATTTCCCAGCACTGTGGGCTCCAGGGCCATGGGGCTATCAGAATACACATAATGAACAATAAACAATAAGGGGTAGTAATAAAATCCCAGTCTTGAGAGAAGCCATTTTTTGTATACTTGAGAGAGACATTAGACAAACTTTTGGGCATAAATTTGGGTCACTTAAGTGCCTGGTTTTTTTTTACACATAAAGCCAATACAAGCTACTGTTTATTTGGTATTTAGCTTAGGATGCACAATCTGTTTCCCCAGACCCGAAGAAGGGCACTTTGTGCCTGAAAGCTTGCCTAACATCTCTCCTAATCATAGTTGGTCCAATAAAAGACATCACCAAACAAACTAACAAACAAACCCAAAAAGAAAAAATGTGCTTCTCATGCATTTCCTGGACTACCATGGGTCTAACAACACTCCAACCAGTCTTGATAGCCATTCTTAAAATATTAGTGAGTAGACAGGTGTATGAAGAAATGCAACCTCTTTCTTTTTAATCTGATTTCATTGCACATGCTTTTTTTCCCTCACTTCCATTCTGTGCTTCATTTTTCATTATGTTTTCTCTTCCATTTATTTTCCCTTTTATCTATGGTACCTTATGTCTTTTGTTGCTTTCTTTTCATCTGCTTTTCTTGCCCTCCTCTTCCAAGGTCTTTGTACTGCATTCCTTTTCTCTGCACACTAACCTGTTTTGCCTCCTATCCATTGCTTTTCTATCCTCACAACTCCTTTCATTCTCCTTATTGTTATCAAGTTGAATAAGGGTATTCTTAGCTCAAGTCTGCCCTCTCTCTAGTCTTGTCCTCCTCACGATGGCAAAGCATTGGGGTTTCTGAGCAGTACTGAATAAGCCCTGTACTCAGTCAGTGCTCCACCACCTGATTTGAAGAGTATGCTGCCACCACCACGAGGGAGTAGATGTGACTGCTGTGCCTTTGAGATCTGTGATGGAGTCTTTTGCTAAAATGCCATTAGATACGGCAGCAGCGGCAGCTGTAACTCATGCAATTGTATTTTCATGTCTCTGCAGCCTCAGTTGGCTGCCTTCTGAGCCCACATCTAAGACAGCCATTAAAGGCAGAGAGCAGTATCCTGCTTTAATAAATCTACATAGTTGGGCAATTCAGTAATTTCTTTGGTGCTGGCTATATCAGGCGATTAAGAGCGAGCTTCATTGTGAGGTACTAAACGTGACAATCTCAGCAGAACATAGCTCATTCACACCTATTTTGACATAGTCCAGCTAGCATGATTCTGGAATTATAACATCCCAGCAGTGATGTGAGAGCCTCTTTGTCCAAGACTGCAGTCCAATTTACTGACCAAGGAGGTTGGGATACATTTGGATTAATTTCCAGGTCTGGCTGTTTATTTAATTCACAGCACGAAGTGTTTCAGGTTCACTTATGGCTAATTTACATACCAGTTTTAAGTTGCCAGAAAAGTGGTTTCTTTCCTTCTTTTACCAGAGTTAGCAAAATTGGGGCAATCATGAAACCCTGCTTGATGCCATTTTGAATGGCAGAGGGCTCTGTAGCAGAGAGATCCACTACACAGGATGGAGGCAGTCATTGGGTCATGAAGAAGTCTTAGGATGGTGATAAATTTCCCTGGGCAGCAAGACTTCGATAAGGTCTTCTATAGAGCCTCATGATTAACAGAATCAAAGGCTTTCATCAAATCAATAAATGTCATATATAATACTTGGTGTGCTGTTGTTCTCAGCATTTTTCCTGGATCTGCTGGAATACAAAAAACATATTCATGGTGCCTCTCTATGGTCTGAAGCCACATTGAGACCTGGGAAGGATTTCCTTGGCAAAAGCGAGCAGTCAGTTAAGCAGAATTCAAGCAAGGATCTTTCCAGCACTGAAGAGGAGGGCGATACCTTGTTAGTTTCCACAGTCAGACTTATCTCCCTTCTTAAAAATGGTGACAATATTGTCATTTCTTAGGTCAGCATCAAGCAGGGTTGCATGATCACACCAATTTTGTTTTTCATTTTTCTTGCAGTCATCAAGGTGCTCATCAGTGACCGTTTGCCACATGGCATCGGGATTGAGTACAGGATGGGTAGGAACCTTTAAAATCTCTCCTGCCTGCGAGCTAAAACCAAAGTTACTTTGGGCTAGATTGTGGAACTTCAGTATGCCAATGATTGTGTTGTTGTGGCAGATACAGGGAGTACCTACAGATGGCCTTTAACTGCTTCCCTCAAGCATACCAGTGCCTGGGATTGGCTCTTAACTTCAGAAAAACAAAATTGCTTCGCCAGCCTGCTCTGGGCCAGTCAACCCCCCTGGCAAAGATCCTCATTGATGGACAGGAGCTGGAGAATGTTGAACCCTTTGTATACCTCAGCAGCCATCTCCCAAAGAACACCAACATGGAGGAGGAGATCCAGTAAAGGATCCAGTGTGCCAGCTCTGCCCTCAGAAGACCGTATCATCATGTGTTCAACTATCTTGACATCAGGACTCGAACAATGCTCCTACTAAATAAGGCTGTGGTAATCCTGACTCCTTTATACAGCTGTGAAGCTTGGGTGACCTACAGTGATCACCTGAAAAGCCTGGAATGCCATCACCAGCACTACCCCTGAGAGATGCATGGCATAAAGTGGGAGGATCATCACATAAATGCCAGTGTCCTCACTGATGCTAACATCACCAATATGGAAGTATTGATTACTTAACATTAGCTGCAGTGGACAGAGCACTGTGTGTGCATGCCTGAGAAACAAGACTGAGAAATCTGTAGCTTGACCCTCCCTTTAACCACCACCTATGGCATTTGCCAGAGAGTCTGCGGCTCTAGGATTGGCCTCCTTATTCATTAACGGACTTAACCCTTTATTTGACTTGTGCAAGTGATCATGCTCGACTGTGAGGGATCACCACCGACAACTACCAGAGTTAACATTACTTACATACAATGTTAAGACAACACTTCAGGGTGTCCTGTTGTCTTGACAACTTACAGACTAGCCCTATTCCTGCTCTAGCAACAGGATTAGAGTGAGAAATGATTTGCTGGCTGTCCGCCCCTTTCCAGTAGTGGCACCAGGGGAATAAGCAAATCTCTGCCAGTCCCTTCCATCTGCACATGTCCTTAAAAATTGCCAGGCAGGTACTATTTTGAATACAGGGTATAGAACATAGTAGTCTGAGTGAGCAAGCCTCACTGACATTTATAGATGATGGATTGGAACTCATGCAGTATTACTATATCATCAGAATCTTAACAATAAAACATATACCTGATATTGCAGTCCAGATGCTTTTACTGCCATTCCTAACACTAAAGGTATACATCAAAAATGCATTATGATATGTAAAATCTGGTGGTGATCATGCATCATTATTTATGACTCAGAATGTGTGGGTCAGTCAAAAGGGGAACCATTGATAGTAGTAGGTTTTATCTCTCAGATCTGATTAATCTCATATTCTTGTTAATTAATATACTCTTTGTGCTGCATCTCATGGTATCAGGGAGACTGAAACTATGAAGAAGAAACCTATATTAGAGCAGGGCCATGTGTATGTAAGGACATATGCAGAGGAGCAATGCTTGTGAGAATTGCTCCTTTAATATTTGTGGGGCTCACTCTCAAACCCCAAGGAGCACAGAGAAATGAGAGGGAAAGGAGAACATTTTGCTTTGGCTTGCATTCCAGGAAGCCATATTGACTTCAGTTGTACAAGGGGTACTAGTCAGAGCAGAACTATACTGGCCCCCAAAAGTGTAAACATTTGCTTACAGGATGCCTCACAGTAAAAATAATTTGAAAACCTTATGTGGATAGACCCACATCCAAGTATTCAGTTCTACCTTTCTATTCTTTAGCAACTGATGGTACCTCTAACCTCTAAAGAGGACAGGAAGCTGTATCTGACCCTGCACTAGGTGTTACAGATATTGTCAAGAACAACAGAAGAACACTAATAGCAGGTCTTGCCAGGTACAGTAAGGAGAAATACATCTCAATTTTATTTCAAAGGTGTTTATCTATTTTTTAAGCCTACACACATGTTATGATAAACAGATCATCATTACACTCAAAATATTTGTTTCTGTTGGAGAGAAATTCCTTACATGATGTGTGATTTGCATGGAAGTACTCATATACCAAGCTTTTATTTTTAACTAGATTTTGGAAGTGGGGCAAGGGTGGAGGCAGGGGTGGGAGGATTGGAAGTGAAATGACATTAAATCTTTTTTTTTAGGGAAGTGGTTCTCAACATTTTTAGACTCAAGTCACTTTTCACTAGACTTGAGGCACCCCTCCATTACTTCTGTGAACTGAGTGACACCCCATTTTAAAAAATAACATGTTTATTACAGTGCTTACCTCCTTGAAGAAGGGCCAGGCAGTGAGGGCATAGGAAGAGCCAGACAGGGACTAAGTCTTATCTGCTTATCTCCTTTCACCTGGATTATCTCCTCACAGCTTGAGGCACCCTCGGCAGCCTGGTACCCTGGTTGAGAATCATGGCTTTAGAGTGACCATATTAAGTTAGGATACCATTTCTCTCTCTAGCCACTCCACAGATGTCCTTTCTAATTCCTACCTGTTTTCATCTCTACTGTGTTATCCATATCCACAGTACTTTATGTGGCTTCCTCTTTCTTTTAAGTTTTTGGGTGTTTTACATTTTAACATTGAACTATATTTCTTGCAAACCTGGTGAGCAACAGCTGTGTCCAGTGTCAGTGTGACATAAAAACATATTGTTCTGTACAGAAAAGGGAGAGAGGGAAACTGAGAAAGGGAAAAAGAGAAGAAAGGAGGCCAGGACGCTTCTCTTTGGTCAGGCACATACCATCCCAGGACTCCTCCTGAGCCCAGTGGGGAGCTGGCAGTAAAGAATCTGCAGCCACAGGGCTGCGTTATCCAGAACTGGGGGTTGAACCTAATTGTTACCAGACCTTGCCCGCCTTTTTTGGATGAGTGATGACCTACTGGCATGTGACCTGGCTTGGCAATCTCTCTACACTGTCCAGGCTGCCATAAGCAGATACGTAATGTCTAGGAGACATAGGACTCTTTTAGTGCAGATGGTACAGAGTTGCCTCATAAAATGATTCACTGTGAATCCTCATAGAAATCTCAGCTATAAAAATGATAATGGAAAAAGCACAACCAAAACCAAAAAGGCTTTAAAACAATTTGTTCTAGGTTGTTTCTTCAATTTTAGGCAGAAAAAGGATGTATTCTACAATGAAACACAAATCTACTTCTCCTCTACCTAAGCACGACATAGGAGAACAGGGATCACAGAATTTTAGAGAGAAATGAAGGTTATTGAAGGAAACAGCATGATATCATGAAATGAGAGGTAGCAGGAATTGAGAAAAGAGGAACTGGCTCCCTTGGAAAAAACTTTTGCTCATGAACCCCCTCTGTAGAAGCAGGAGGAAATATTTAGCGTCATTAGTCAATAATGTGTTTGTGTTTTTTCCCCCAGAGAGTTCTAGAGTTTAAGACCACCAAGGACCATTATAGCCCTCTGTCTGACCTCTTTCATGGTACAAGCCAAAGAATTTTGTCCAGTGATGCTTGAATAATAGCTCATGGTTGAACAAGGGTATGATGTTTAGAAGGATGTCAATAGTTGATAAAAAGTTGTACAAGACAGAGAATCCAATACATCCTTTGGTTGTTTGAATGGTCAATGACCCTTACCATTAAAAATTTTCACCTGATTTCCAGTTTGAATTTGTTTGGCTTTTCTGGAGGAGGAAGACAGACAGACAGACATTAGATTTAAAGGGTCAGCAGACTGGCCAATCATGAGAAAACTTCCTAAAAATTTTCCAAAAAGTACAAAATGGGCCATAGACTCTTATTACAAGACAGCTCACCACTATATTCATAGCAAGGTAAGAATAAGAGGCAGCTTTCCAAAGCCTGTAGCCCTGAGGGCCATGATTGGGCTTCTGAATCTCTTAGGCAATAAATAGAATAAACACTGCCAAGTTACAGCAAGCAGAGAATCTACCTAATATGGGGCTCAAGAGGGTGCCAAAGACCCAGACAAGACAACTGCTTGTCTGTAAACTGTTGCCCTCTTTCCAATGGTGGTGCCAATTGTACAGGGCAGGGTGCAAAGGTGTTCTGTGACAGCATCCTGAAGACATTCTGCCAATACTTGAAGAACTCCTGACTCAGCTGTGCCAGAGAACAAGAGGGATACTTGTGTTTCATCCAACCTTGTGCTCTGCAAACCTGTCTGCCAACTAACCTGAAGCCAAGTGGACAGGCTTGGCTTTATAGCACGGCAGCAAGGGTGGTATTTAGGATAGATTTAAATTATTGGGTCCTCCTGAATAGTGAGAGAGGACTTCATACTAGATACATGGGGATTAATTTTATACAAAATATATTTAACAGTTCTAAATTTCTGAATAAAGAAATATATCAAGGATAACATTTTTACTCTGGTTACTCCCAGATCTTTGAATGGGCATTATTGTTGATCTGTCTTGCATTCTGGAATATTAACTCCTGGAATAAAGAATCAGCACAGATTCTGAAATCTAACTTTAAAAAAATAATAATTATTGTGCTCAGTTTCCACTTCTGCTTAGAGATGGGTGGACCATTGTGGAAAATATAGGAATTTGTCTGATCCTCATCACAAACCTTAAATTGGAATGAACTTAAGTCCAAAGATAGGTTCTGTAACATACTGGGCTCATCTACATAATCTTTCATCAACTATTGACCTGGTGAGGGGGCTGCGGGTGCTCAACCACCTGGGCGACAGCAATCATCACCTGCTAGAATTCACCATCCAGCGCAAGGTGGCAAAGGCCTGCAGTAAGGCAGCACCCCTAGATTTCAGGAGGACAAACTTCAATGAGCTAAGGAAAATAGTCAGGGAGGCACTGAGGTCCCAGAGGGAAGGGGAGTCAGGTGTCCAAGAAAAGTGGCTGCTCCTTAAGGAGATGATCCTCCAAGCGCAAAGGGAGGTAATCCCAAAATGGATCAAAGGGAGCAGGAGGACACAAAAGCCCCCATGGCTCACCAAAAGCATCTGGGAATGTCTCCTAGCTAAAAGGGAGGCATACACGCAATGGAAGGGAGGGGCCATCACCAGGGAGGACTATACTGCGGTTGCTTGGGGATGCAGGGGGGCGGTCAGGAAGGCCAAGGCAGTGATGGAACTAGCTACCCAGATCAAGGACAACAAGAAGTCCTTTTTTAAATACATAGGGGGCAAAA
>NW_017728950.1:61183770-61198531 GCF_001723895.1 Crocodylus porosus | reverse complement strand
ATGGCTTCAGGCTGAGAATTTTAGGTGAATATTGGTCCTACTTACCTCAATGGGAATTTTGCCATTGAGTTTAGAGGGGCAAAAGGATTTCAGTTTGTTATATGTCCTGTCAGACCAAAGATAGTGCAAAATCTGAGAACTCTCTAGTGGGTGTATAGCAAAAATACTCTGAGATTCCCCCCTTGTGGAATATAGCATTCAAAAGTCATGGAATTTTATATTCCTATTTTCCAGATTTTTCAGGGTCTGAGTACAGAAAGGCTAGAAATCACACTATGCTTACATGTATATAGAGCAATAGGAGAAGTCTTCAGTGGCTCTTTTACATGATGTTACTCTGAAGCAAACCCAGGAGATAGCTGCCGGCATTCTTGCATCTTGCTTGCAGCTTACATTTCCAACTATGAATAAATAAAACTGGGAAAAAGATGTGTAGAGCATTAGTGAAAATCAACCTGGTGAATTTTATTCTGTGGAATCCATAAGTTCTATTTATTTTCTGTTCACAACCATTTGGACACACACAAGTCCGTTCACTGACAGGAACTCATATTCCCAAATGCATTTAGCCAAATGCAAATAAATATATCTGCATGAAATGCGCCTCTTCCTCTCATCTGTGAAGAAGGGTCAAATGATATTAAATGGAGGATGAAAAGGAAATGAGGGGGAAGAGAAAGCTCAATCTACATGCTAATAAAACGATCCTAGTATAAGAGCTTGGCAGTGTTTGCCTGAAATGCTCATTGTTATAGCTGGAGTTGGTATGAAATTGATATTACTGTCTCTCTGAGGTAGGTGATTTGTTATTCTATCACAGATATAAGAAAGGTGGGAATAGCTATCTAGGGAGAGGAGATACTGTTTGGGCTGAGAGGTCCTGAGGCAACTGTAGCTGGGTATCTACTCTGGACAACATCGTTACCTTCTTTGTTAATAGAAGTCAAGTCCCAGAAAGAAGCAAAGTTTTAATATTGCGTAGTATGGGGACTCTGTTTCAGAGCAGTTTGTGGAAGAGACCTGCTTGCAATCACACATACATACTAGTTATATTTAAATACATTTGTGCCAAGACTCTATTAGACAATGGGATAGGGAAAAGGCATAAAGAGCACTGAGCTAATGCATGCAGTTGAATTCAGCTCAGAGGGGAAAATCTTTGCCCTTGTGTTGTCATACTGACTAAGGGACATGGGATCATGTCAGAGGAGATGAAGGGAAAATATAACCATTCCACTTGAATGTAACAATACTTGCATACATTCTGATCACTCAGCTTCGTTCACAATCTGTTTATATAAAATCCACATCCACTTGATTATATTTTATATACAGTAGATCTATATGACACTACCTGTTGTTGCATTTTCTTACATATCCAGGATATCTAAAAGGAACAAAGGAAGAACAATATCTGTTTGCCAAGTGCAGATAGATTTATGGCTCATTTTTTATGTAAATATTCAATTGCAAATTTCTCTTAGGTTTTGTCATTTTTGTAAATAATAAACTCTGCCTATTATAGAACTGTTTAAATAATTAATTTTTCCAGTTTTTTTTGTTTAAGTTATAAAAAAATAGAAGATATGCTTAGGGTTGAACTGAAACAAAGCAATTGTCAAAACTTTTCCTACAAATCAAAAACTCAATACTCTTTCCTGTTGGGTCAAATGAAGTATTCAATTTACAGAAGAAAGGTCTCATTTTGATTCTGAGCATTTTTTTTTTTTATACAAAATAAAGAAATATCAAAACAAAAGCAATTTTGGAAACTAAACATAGAAGTATTTCATTAGGAATATGTCAAAACAAGCGGTTGCATGTTCTCCAAATTGTTTTTCTCATTTATTTTCTAGCATTTTTTGATGAAACCATCATGATTTCACAAAGGTTTTTGCTGACACAACATTTTTTGCTGAAAAATGCTTTGCCTATGAGTTTTGCCTCTCTATTTTTGGAAAAAAATATTTTTTTTGCCTTTTGCCAGGGAAATTTTTACTAGAACTGGTAGAAAAAAATTAATCAAAACTGCCTTTTCATTTAAAATGTGTTTGTGTGGACTAAACACTACTTCCCCTTCTCCCAATGTCTACCTTCCATGGAAAAATGAACAACTGAAAATAAAAATGTTTGATTTGTAAATACGCAGCAGCAGCTCATGGAAATTATAGTTTAGAGGTTTCCTGCCCTCATTCTCCTTTATAGACCACGGTTGCCAACAGGAATATATTTTCTATGAACCATCCACCTCCCAGGGTGCTCAGTCTCACAACCAGGAACAACCATGATATATTACAGATGCTCAGCATGGAGGGTTTGATACCTTGTAGAAGATATACTTCCATCCTGGAGCTCATAGCACCTATAGAGAAGAATCTGAGATGAGGAGGGAAGAAGTGGTCATGGGGAGAGGTGAGGGCTCCTAAACCACAAGTCTCTTGAAGCACAGTATTAGCATTTCTATATGGAGTTTTTCAGTTTGGGCCTGAAAATTCTGTTTTCAGAAGTTAAAATGGAGTGCTGCAGCTTTGCTGGCTCCCAGTCCTGTGGTTTGACCTGTGAACCATTCTGAATTAATAACAGCGACTGGAAGGCTCAGGATTTGGCTCAGAGAGGAAGCCCAAAGTTTGAGTCCTCCAATCATGTTAAGTCTGAAAAAATGTGTCTGGAAACTTCCTAGGGAGAGGCTTTCTTGTGGTGCTCTATGCAGGGTAATATACAGCACACTGGGTTCAGCTACACAAGATGTTTACTGTGCAGCTGCCTAATTAACTAATAAATTAACTACACATAATTGCCTAATAAAGGTCTTGCATCTACACATGTGCCCCTATTAGGATATCCAAAACTAATAAATTTGCAGAAGGGTAGTACTTGTAAATACAAATACAAGTACTACCCTGCTCCACGTGCAGCAGTGCGTGTATAGATGATGACGAAGCTGGCTGGGGCATGAGGGTGCTTCAGTATGAGGCCTGCCTGCTGGTTAGCCCAATGCTGAAGCATCCTCCTGCCTAGATAGCCCCTCTGCAGCACATTGAGCCTGGTTGGAGCAGTCCTGGGCTGGCAGGCTGACCCCCCCAGGCCTCCTGCCAGCTGGAGCTACTGTGACCTGGCTCACTGTGCTGCCCTTCAGGCATATCTGCAGATGTGTGCCCTGGGAGCTTCGTGGGAGCAAGAAGCTCCACAGTTTATTGCTGCCCCCTAATAGCACAGGTAGACGTGCCCAGCATAAATTACCCTGGGTAGCATACTGTACTAACACAGGTCTACTCTAGGTATTTTAGACATGGAGACATATCCTACCTGTCATTCAGGAGATAGTTTTACAAACTAAATCACTTGTGATCTGTTAACACCAAGGAAAGAGAGAGGCCTCTTTTGATCAAGAAATTATTTGGATGAGTCTTTAAGGCTAGGGACAGACATTCAAAAAGCTAGAGGCTGAACTGATTCAACCTTTGCAGGTTAGTCTTATTTGCCCAGGTTGAACCAGTTTGTAACATGACAGACATTCTCTCTGGGGAGCGTCCGGCAGACCTGGTTCAGGTCCCTGCCGGTGGGACAGAGAGGGGGAATTACACCCCTCCCTGGCCTGCCCTCCTGGCTCGTGAGCAGAGGGATGGGGACAACCTGGCTGGGCTGGAGCAGAGGGGCCTGCCCAGAGAGGATGCTGGGGGACTCTGGTTTAACCTAAACCAGGAAGGGGTCTGGGACACACATTGTATAAACCATTTTGAGCCAAATCAGTTAAGTCTGGTACTACATTCAGCAAGGTTTATCTCAAACCACTTTCAGCCATTTTGAAACAGGTTTATGCGTACTGAATGCCTGTTCTGTTACAGGTTTAAACCAGTTTCTGATCACTTAAACCAGTTTATTTGTAATGTCTGTCCCTAGCCTAAGTGTTTTATTCCAGTTAAAACTGTGTATGTCCTTCCCAGAATGTATCTGTCTTCTTAGATCAACCGGACTATTTACTTTTCTGAGCTACTAACAGTAATACGTTTGAGAGAGTGTCACTGAGCTCCAAATCCAGTTTGTCTTTTCATAAGTGTGCCAGGCTACCTGGCACTACAGACAAAAAAGAAAAGAAAAGAACTGAAAAGAAACTAAACAAAACAAAACGGAGGAAAAAGAATATGTGGGACTTTTGCAGATTATTGATACCAATGAGCTATTCAGGAGTCATTTGATGCTTACATTGTATTTATGCTGGCTCAAGTATCCTTCTGGCCAAGGGATCCTGTTGGGATGAGGTTGTAAAAATGATGAGATCTCTGCAGGAAAGACCATTATCTCCTCCACTCAGTGAGGGTCTTCGTAGGCAGGGAATGCAGTTTCTGTTTGATTTATCCTGTGTCCACTTAAGCTAAGGAGGCAGGGGGTAGTACACTTTGGAAGAACCAAAATGTTGCAATCTGGGAAGCAGAGATTTTGGGTAAACAACCTGAAGTCCACAAATGGCTCAAATGCAATAGCATGAATGGAAACAATGGTATTTCCTCGTCTAACCCCATGGAGTAATTGTCTCACATATCCAAATTTAGGTTTATTATTGACTTCCCAAACTATGATATATGTAGACAAAAGTTCTATCTAGGGATAGAACTAAGAAAAACATTGATTGGTTAGAAAAGGGGAATGGTTGTAAAGGAGTAGATAGAGCTGGTAGAACATTATTGCTTTAAGGGAGTTTAAGCATCTTCCTAGATGACTTGAAGCAACGGTGACCTACTTAAAAATCAGTGCCATGAAGTGACTTCCCACTACCATTTCGGCAGTTTTTTTCCTTGAGATTCTGGGAAATTTGCTACGTTTAGACCAAGAATCCTTATACTCACAAGATCCACTTCAACCAGGGCATGATTTAATTTTGAAAGGGAAATGAATTCCATGCTTGTATTTGATATGGCAATGCATGTGCTGCTCTTAATGTGCTGTACTGCATAACACTTTATATACAGGCTATAAAAGGTTGGCTGTAGGGAGGGAAGTCAGAAACAAAATCCCAAATCTTTCTCTGCCATGCAATAAAATCCACCTTTTTTCTGTCTGTGTAAATAATTTCATCTTAGTGCACAGCCCCAGGAATGTAGGCCCATCATGAAAATATAAAATTCAATTTGAAGCCGAACATTGGCAATAAAAGTATTCCTAGGAATAATAGTCAAAGAAGGATTACGTTCTCCTATACCTTAGTTGCTTTTCTTCTTCTGGCAAAGTCAATAAAGGCATTTATACATTGAACTCACAAACAGCAGAATTAATATCTGGTGAGGTTTTGTTGAATACACATACACATGTAAAATGGCTGCCAAGTGGCTCTCTTAGCCTCAGGTTTTATAAAACTGTGTGTCAAGGAAGCTGCAGAGGCCTATGCATCTGGATTATTTGTGAGGTCCAACTTCATTCCGAACTACCTCTCTGAAGTCTACTTCTTTTGGACAAAAAAAAAGACACTTCTTTTTTAAATTGTCTCCCATTTTATTTGCCATCATAGGATCAGAGGAAAAGAAAAGGATCTTTATGATGTACCCTACATGTTCCATGTTCTCAGTATATCACTACTCACTCCTACCAACAGCTACACACACAAGTCTCACAACAGTCCCTATTTTACTTATATATTTTCTGTCAGGGGAATATTTTACTTATGTATTTTCTATCAGGGGAACCTTTTTGGTATATGCAAGTGTAGTGAGAACTGTGAACCAAAGCATGATGGCTTTCATATCATAAGTGAAACAACATTCTATATTGTAGAAGTAGCTAGGTAAATTTGTTTGGTGTCTGGGCTTAGGGCTAGAGTATAATTCAATAGCATAAAAAAGAAATTCAGAATTTTTTTGCATGAGATATCAGCTTTATTTATACTGAATACAGATCCTTTCTGTTTATGATGTGCCCTGGAATCAAAACAGCAGTTGGAAAGAATGGTCTGGTAGCTACAGTGCTGGTTTGGCATGGCCTGCTCAGTTACACATATCTTCTGGTGTGATCTTCAGAGTCTGGCATTTGGGTCGAGTTCTGTTTTTGTTTCCAGTGTACAGCACTCAAGTTCCCAACTGCAATGAGGTCTGCCATATACTCTCTGTGTCAAAGATGCCTGTTGTTAAAAAGCGCAATGCCTGCATGTCATAAGGTGACATGCAAGGCAATGTCACCTTAGAGAAGTCAGCAGAGCCCTGGGATGTAATCCTGTTGACATAACATGACTGCCACAAAATTCTTGACTTGTTAGAAATGACAAAATAAGTACAATTTTTATACCAACCATATCTGAGAAATACTTCAACATTTGATGCTTCACTCTAAATAAGAACAATAAAGATGAAGTGGCTTCCATTATAAAGAGCAATAGCCATGTCAGATACCAATCAGTGTTTAACTCCATGTTTTATGAAGCAAATGTTGTATAGCTAAAAATGGGGAGCACTGTGAAGTTATTAGCGTTGTATTTTACACTTACAATTTTTGGTGCTATTACGGGGGTGGCAAAATACAATGATTCTATTCAGCCCATGGTGAGTCCCTTGGCTCTGCCTGGCCCAGGCACAGGGGTCACCCCAAACCATGGCATGTGTGGCCAGTCCCACTACCCTCAGGCATAGAGGTGTCACCTAGTGCAGACTGCAGCCTGTCCTATCCTTGTGTGTGGCTCTCAGGTACACTGGGAGCTATAGTCTGCAAGGCTGGGTGGTGCAATGATGGGGTGGGGGCAACATGGAAGCTGGACTCAGCTTCTTGGCAGCCCCCACAGTGGTGGCTTGCTCTGCCCTCATATGTCTGGCTGCTGCTGCTGCTGCTGCCAGTGTTTTTGCCACTGCTGCTGGACCAGGCCCTACTGCCTGGGCACCTTGGCCTACTGCCCTGCACCCACCGCTGGGGGCACCAGGTAGGCAGGGTCTCCATGGAAACCAGCCAGGATCCTTGCAAGAAGGGTGGATGGGATGTGGCTGCAGGCAAGTGGGGAGCAGCATCTGGGAATGAGGTGGACAGGTGGGGTCAGGGCCAGGGTAGGGGCCAGGGTTGGGACTGGGGCTAGGGCCAGGATTGCTGGGTGAAACCGGCCAGGTCCTGGCTCCACATTGTCACCCCCTTGCAATCCTGGCCCCAGATCTGCCCACCAGTTCTACTCCCACACGCCAGTCCCCACCCACCCATGGTCCCATCCCATCTATCTGGTTAAGTGTTCCCTGCCCGTGGGGGTCCTGGGCCAGACTCCATGAAGACCCCACCCACCTGGCTGCCTGTCCACTCCATCTGGTGTCCCCAGTATTGGATGCAGGACAGATGGGCCTGGGGCTGGACAGGATCAGTTGGGATCTCTCCAGCTCCCCCTCTTCTGCTGTAGCTGTGATGGGGGGGGCTGAGACTGGGTTAACCCTCCCTCCCCCCGGTCCTCAACAGCTATCCAAAACTCCTTAAGTGGCCTTCCAGCCCAAATAATTGCCCACCCCTGCTCTATTAACATCACCATATCCTATTAGCAATGGAATTGGCGGGGAGCAGGGTGGAGAGGGTCTTGCCTTCTGTGGTTTCTCATTGCTGTGGCACAAAATGCAGCAGTTGTGAACACGTGCACATGGAGCTTCAATAATGGTTCTATTTTCCTCTCTATAGAGTGTTCTGTCCAAGAATCCAAATCCATTTTATAAACTGGAGTTCATTTCTCCCCTGTACCACCTTAATTTTACGATCCCTATTTTGTGTGTGAGGAAGCAGGGGCAAAAAGAGATAAATGAGATACCAAACGTTACAGAGGAAATTTGTGGCACAGCTGGGAATACAGCTCAGGGTTCTTGACTCTCAGGACTGTGCCTTAATCACAAGGCCATCTTTCCTCACTGACAGAGGAAGGCCAGATTCTTGAAATTTGACAGTAGACAATGGAATTAGTTTCCTGTTTGCTTTCTTTTTATATATAGTTTATGGAGGGATGTCATTTTTCACTGAGGAATAGCAGGTATGCCTTTTTCTGCAGCTATCTTCATTTGTTTTGTTTGGGCTTATAAAAGAATTAGCTCCATGAAAATGAGATCCATTGTACTTGGAAAAGCTAAACTGAATAGGACACCTTTTGTGCTCAAAAAGCATAATTTCCTTGTTTGTGTTGTGTCTGATATGGCAACGCATGTGCTGCTCTTATGTTCTGTACTGCCATAACACTTTATATGCAGCCTATAAAAGGTTGGCTTTGGGGAGGCTGTGGGAAGTCAGAAACAAAATCCCAAATCTTTCTCTGCCATGCAATAAAATCAAGTATTTTTTTGTCTGTGTAAATAATTTCATTTTAGAGCCGAGCCCCAGGAATGTGGTCCTCTGATGAAAATATATAATTCAATTTGAAGCTGAACATTTGGTGATAAAAGTATTCCCAGGAATAATATTTAAAGAAGGATTACGTTCTTCCATACTTTAGTGGGTTTTATTCTTCTGGCACAATAAATTAAGAGCCCATGTACATTGTACCCCCAAACAGCTCAGCTGATATTTGACGAGGTTCATTTGAGTTTTTTACACATGCTTTTAAAATGGCTACCATATTATTTACCTTTTCACTAAATCAATGTAAAGCTTTAAGATTTGTAGCCTTCTGTGTCATATAAGACCCAGAAGCTTGTGGATTTGAGAGGCAGGTAGGTCTAACCTGAATCAGAAGACAGTTGTTGGCAACTGTGAAGTCTATTTCTTTTGAATAGAAACGCTTAGAAATGTCTTTGATTTCCTTCATGGAAATAAGAAAAGAATCTTACCCATGCTGTAAATACTTTAAAACCACTAACAGTCATGCACACAACATGTAAAGGCAATTATGTCTGAACTGTATGTGGTTAGAGAGATTACTGTAGGTGTCAAGAGGCTGTGCACTGCCAAATTCTTTTGTGGGGCAGGATGGTGTGGGCCCTAGTTTTTCCCTTCAAATGTTGAGCTGAAAGCTGTGCTAATGCTGGTGTAGCTCACGTAAGGAAGATTCTCAGGGTAGTGAAGAATCACAGAAGAGACTCTTCTGCCATCTCCTTCCTGCCTGTGCCTTCCCCCAGCACAGAAGTAAGGGTAGGAGAAATAGGGGGAGGTCAAGCTATCTTTATACCTCACACTCATCTGGCAGAATACCATCTTGGACCCACTGCATCCTGTACAAATTACAGCACTCTAAAGCTGTTCTAATCTGTTTAGAGAAATTAGGCAAGAGCATGGATAGCCCTAGGATTAAAGGAGCAAATAGTTTAAAGCCAACTTTTGCCTCTCCCACTTTCCCTAAACTGCACTGAGTGTATCTTGGTACCAGCTCAGGAACTGGTACCTTATACTTAGGAAAATCACTGAAGTGTACATGATTTTAGATTTACCAAGGGCTCATGGAAAAGTCATTCAGACCTATGTCTCTTATTCTGGTTACGGAGAAAAGTGACTTTAAAAACTTGTTATGTTCACTTTTGCTCAAAGGTATATTTTTATAATACTACTAAAATGCTAAATTAGGATGCTTCTGATATGTGGAACTTCCTGGCATGAAATCTTTTTGCCATAAAATGCATTCATCCCAAAGCTTAAGTGAACCTATTAGATTTAGAAGTTGTAACCATAGCAAACGTAATTTAAAGGGAAAAAAAATGTCAGCATTGTTTCAGCTTTAAATTGTGCAATATGGTCTCATTCTTCCAGATGTATAATTCTTCTAAATCTCAAAGACTGAGTTGGGAATATGTTAGAATTCCAGTGGAATATCATAGTGAAAAAGAAAATTAGTTTTGATACATTACCATTAAGAGGGCTTTATAAAATATCATGGCAGAATGACCTGAAAAGAAAGTGTCAGTCTCAGTTAACTTTCATCCCAGCTGTGGTATCATCCCCCTTTTCTAGGATTCTGTGGCATTGCAAAAGCTCCCTGGAGCTAGATGTATTTGCTTTTCAGCTCAGCTTGAATTATTTCTATATTTGACTTTATTGGATCTATATGTAGCTATTTTATGGTGCTTTACTATTTATGATGTATTTATTATCATTCTGTTATTTATTTTTCAGCATTTGCTGAGGGTTTTATAAAAAGCTAGCCATTATTGTAATATCAGTAATTTGCAATATTTTAGCTTTCTTCCTTTGAAGAACTTCAGTGCTTCACAAATGATTATTAAGCTTCACAATAGCTATATAAATTTAAGTCTTAATTGAATTCTCATTTTGGATAATGGTTACATGTGTACATGTGCATCTACACATGTAATTAATGCTATTTAGACTTACTGTGAAGTACGTACCAGGACCATCCACACACGCACATTTACTGCATAGTAACAGAAACTACTGCACAGTATGGGCATGTATCTACACATTCATGCCCGTACTGCACAGTAAATATGGTGACTTACACCAACTTGAGCATAAATTTGATACCTGAATTTACGCCCGATTAGTTACTGCACAGTAACACACATGTAGATGCCTTACTGTGCAGTAACACTGTGTGTGTAGACTGACTTGGGACTAATATTAGTCCCAAATGAGTCCACACATAACATTAATGCACTTTAACACCTGCATGTGTAGATGCCGGCCTATTCCCACTTACTGCGCAGTAAATTTAAGCCGGCATAAATGCAGGTGTAAATATGCCCACTGTGAAGTAAATTAGTCCTGGGAACACATCTACATGTGCATCCTTTTGGGAGTAGATTTAATCCTTATAAGATTAAGTTGATCCAGGACTGCTCCTGCTGTACTCTGACTTCCTGCAGCAGCCAGGGGGCGCTGCAGCCTCCAGCTGTAACTGCCTGGGGGCTAGGGACTCCAAGGGGGGATGGGGAGCACATCTTGGCAAAGGCCTCCAAGGGGGTAGATGGGTAGACACAGCCTAGCAGGGGATGCTGTTCTAGGAGCCTGTAATGAGTGTGCTATGGATGTTCCCCACCAAGTGAAGTGCCCCAGGGGTTGGTCCTGGAGCCAGTTTTATTCAATGTGTTCATCAATGACCAGGAAGATGGGATGGAGTGCACCCCCAGCAAATCTGCAACCAACACCAAGTGTGAGAGAGTAGTAGATATGCTGGAAGGTAGGGATAGGATTCAGAGAGACCTTAACAAATTGAAGGATCAGACGCAAAAAATCTCATGAGGTTCAATAAGGACAATTGAAAAGTCCTGCACTTAGGACAGAACAATCCCATGCACTAGTACAGTCTGGGAACCAACTGGCTAAACAGCAGCTCTACAGAAAAGGACCTGGGAGTTATGATGGACAATAAGATAAATATGAGCCCACAATGTGCCCTTGTTGCCAAGATAGCTAATGGCATACTGGGCTGCATTGGTAGGAGCATTACCAGCAGGTATTCATCTCTTCTATTCAGCACTGGTGAGGCCAAATCTGGAGTACTGTGCCCAGTCACTACAGAAAAGATGTGAAAAAATTGGAAAGAGTCCATCAGAGGGCAACAAAAATGGTTAAGGGGCTGGGGCACATGACTTATAAGGAGAGGCTAAGAGAACTGTGCTTATTCAGTCTAGAGAAGAGGAGACTGAGGGGGGATTTAATAGCAGCCTTCAACTACCTGAAGGGTGGTTCCAGAGAGGATGGAGCTATACCAGGGGTGGGCAAAATGGCAGATACGGCTGGCAGCCTGACTCCATTTCCCAGCAGCTCCTACCCACATAGCTAGGGCCAGTCTCCATGGAGACCTCAGCTGCAGCTGTGCTGTGATAGAAAGCCTGGGGTTTCCATAAAGACCATCCCCAGCTGTGCTGGCAGGGCACGTGGCAGGGCAGGGCAGGGGGCTGCTCCAGAGCTGCAGGCATCTTGCAGTCTGGTCGGGGCCAGGGCAGAGCCATGATCTGCAGCATGCACACTCTAGGCAGGGGCACACAGACAGCGGATCATGGCTCTGCCCCAGCTCAGGACCATGCTGTTACCGCTTCGAGAAGCTGGGGCAAACATGTGATCCTCTGCCTGCGTGCCCCTGCCCAGAGCATGCAGGCTGCAGATTGTGTCTCAGCCCTGGCCCCGACCAAGCTGCCCCTGCTGCAAGATCCTAGAGGCTCTGGGACAGCCCCCCCTGCCCTGCCCTTCCCTGCCCTGCTGCGTGCTCTGCCAGCATGGCTGGGGCTGGTTTCCATGGCAACCCCAGACTTGCTATCACAGCTCAGCTATAGCTGGGGTCTCCATGGAGACTGGCTCCAGCCATGCGGGCAGGGGCTTCTGGGAAATAAATTCCACTGCTGGCTAGATCTGGCTCTCAGGCTGGACATTGCCTGCCCCTGAGCTATACTGTTTTTAGTGGTAGCAGGTAACAGAAGAAGGAGCAATGGTCTCAAGTTGTAGCAAGGGAATTTTAAGTTAGATATTAGGAAGAACTTCCTCACTAGGGGGGAAGTAAAACACTGGAACTCAGAGATTGAGCAAAAACCTCTCTTGAAGGTTTTTAAGACCTGTGCAGACAAAGCCTTAACTGGGGTGATTTAATTGGGGATGATCCTGCTTTGAGCAGGGGGTTGCAGTAGATGATGTCCTGAGGTCCCTTCCAACCCTCATTTTCTAGGATTCTATTTCAGAGATATTAGGCACTATACCAAGGGGCTGTGTGCTGTTGAGCATCATACTGAGGATCATGCATTCAGAGGTACCCAGAAACCATGGTAAGTTGGCTGGGAAGCCCTGTCACAAGTGGCCACTGGCTGAGTCCTCAGTCCCTGTTCCCTCTGTGGGGGCAGGGAGCCTGCTTGGCACTTGCTACAGGCAGCCTGTTTTCCTAATCCCCTCCCCAGAACAGGCCAGGGCTGACTCCTGGCAGCAACTGTCAGGGCTGATCTGGGCCAACTCCCCCATTTCTGTGTGGATGGGGCTCTCCTTGGCATGTCCTCCCTACTCTCATTGTGTGCCCATAGTTGCTGGGGCAGGTTCTGGCTTGGGCTGCCTATGCTAGATGAATATGCCGCAGGTGGGCAGTGTGGTGACTGTTGGTCCTGGTGGTCTGGGCCCTCCTCCAGGGACAACTCTTCAGGGCTGGGCCATCACCAGTGCTAGAGTAAACATACCACCCATGCCCTGGGTTCTTGGGAGAAAGGATCCCGGTCAGCTCCTTCATACAGGGCAAGCTCCTGTAGGCTATTCCAGAGCACCTATTATGGTCAGTGACCTCTACCCACTATGCTCACACTACCTTGACCCTGCACTGCCTCTCAGAGCATCTGTGCCAGTGCTCCCTTATGTGGGCTGCCATCTGATCATACAAATGGACATTGGCCTGTGTGCCCCAGCTGAACTGCCACTGGACCTCAGCATCACCCCATATTGCCATGAAGTCTGCAGTCTCTTCTGCCCCCTAATTGGGGCCTGAGGCTGAGTGCCCTGGAGTTGGGGAGGCTGCCCTGTCTTCAGGGTGCCTTTGCCAGGCACTGCAGGCAGGTGCAGCACAAGGTCTTGAGAGCAAGGCCAGGGGCTTGGTCAATTGCTGGAACTGGCATGTGCCCATGCTGCAGAAGCATGATGCCCAGGGACCATGCGACAAGCAGCAGAGCCCTCTGGCTCTAGCCAGGGCTAAGCAACACTGCTATTGCCCAGGCAGGCCCACCAAAGAAAGCCCCAGTGGCCAGGAGCAGGCAGTACTTGGCCCCAGGGCCCAAAAGGCAGGCCAGGGGGCTAAAGGCCAGGCAGGGGCTGTAGATGAGCCACCCCTGCCCCATGGCTGGCAGGGCTGTCAGCTATGGCACTCTGCCCCTGGCCAGAGTCTAGCCTCCTAATGGATTGGCTGACTGGGAGCAAATTTGCTCCTAGTCAGTGTCTACATGTTTACTAATGTGCATTAACTAATGCACATTAAATCTAGTACCTGATGGTGCCTATACACAAGCATGGAGGCTGCTCCAGTGTGCTGTAATTATAATATATTGGAGAAAACTTGATTTATCTCTCTGACCCTGGGGCATTCAGCCTTGGGTCCCAACTGGGGGGCAGACTCAATTAATTGAGTCTGCTGGAGCATGGTAGTTACTGTGCTTCAGCAGCCTCCTATGTCTCATGTATCAGTGTCTCCATCTTTCAAAATGGCAGTGAGGGCGCTTTATATAAAGCTCATTTAATGAGCTTTAGCCCAAGTGCCCCAGTCACCATTTTGAAGAGTGGGGATGCTGATACATTTGAAGCTGCAATGTTTTAATTAGAGTGGATCTTGAAGCCTTTTTAATAAAAGCACCCACTCAACACTAGAACACATGTAAAAGTGCCCTGTATTTTCATGTACTAGAAAAACACACATTAGACGGGGGCGGGCAATTTTTTCAGGTGGAGGGCCACTTACCCAGTTTTGGCAGGCTGTCAAGGGCCACATAGGTAGCCCCGCCACTTGACAGGTGCCCTGCCCCCTGGTCACCATCTTGGTCTGGACGTTCTCCACCCCAGAGTGCTGAGGGAATTGGCTGAGGGAATTAGCTGAGGTCATTGCAGGACCCCTGGCATGGCTTTATGAGCATTCGTGGTGCTCTGGTGTGGTGCCAGAGGACTGAAAGAGGGCCAACATGGTTCTCATCTTCAAAAAAGGGAGGAAGGAGGACCCGGGAAACTATAGGCCAGTTAGTCTTACCTCGATTCTGGGTAATCTTTTTGAGAGAATTATCCTGGCACGTGTCCATGAGGGCCAGCAGGGGAGGTTATGCTTAAGGGGCAACCCACATGGGTTCACTAGAGGCAGGTCCAGTCAGACCAACCTGGTGGCCTTCTATGACCAGGTCACCAAATCCTTAGATGCAGGGGTAGCAGTGGA
>NW_017728950.1:61176592-61183670 GCF_001723895.1 Crocodylus porosus | reverse complement strand
AGGCTGAGGGGGGATCTAGTGGCCTGTTACAAACTAGTCAGAGGGGACCAGCAGGCATTGGGGGAGTCCCTGTTCCTCTGAGCACTACCAGGAGTGACTAGAAATAGTGGTCACAAGCTGGCAGAGGGTAAATTCAGATTAGACATCAGGAGGCGCTATTTCACTGTCAGGGTGGCTCGGATCTGGAACCAACTCCCAAGTGAAGTGGTGCTGGCTCCTACCTTGGGGGTCTGTAAGACAAGGCTAGACGAACACCTAACTGGGGTTGTTTGACCCCAGTACTCTTTCCTGCCTTGGCAGGGGGTCAGACTTGATGATCTGCTCAGGTCCCTTCTGACCCTACAAACTATAAAACTATGAGGTGGGTGACAGGCCGCTTTCCTCCATGCCAGGAATGAACAGGAAAGGAACCCAGGGAGAAGATGAGTGTGGGGGTGGAAATTGGCCTCTCTCCTGCCCCATGGCTGGTGCTCCCTGCTGCAGGCGCTTGCAGTTCATGCGGGGCTGTCCGGAGCAGGCACAGGCAGCCCCAGGTGGGCTGTGAGCAGCTGCAGTGTGGGGCACCAGGCACCGGGTGGGGGAGGGGCCGCTTCCCCCCCATGCTGCTTCCCTGCCTGGGGTCCCCCCCTGCCCTTCTCCCCCACCCCCATTACCTGAGGTTCCCTCATGAGGCAGCCACGTGCTCCCAGGGCAGAAGCCCCAGCTGGGGCTTCTGGATGGGGGGGCGAGGACGGGCTGGCTCTGCTGTTGTGGGAGCCCGCCGGGCTTCCCCTGGGCCTACTGCCCTTGGTTCCTGTCACTTTTGACAGAAACCAAGGGCAGACAAATATTAATTTTCAACATTTTGGCCCGGAGGCCGTATTTTGCCCACCCTTGCATTAGACTAATTTAATGTGCATTAGGTTTGTGCATGATTTTTAGTGATGCTTTAATGCATATCAGATTAGTCTAATTTGCATTAAAGCATCTTGTGTAGACACACCCACGATGTCCAAGAGTAGCCCAAGAGCTTAAACTAGTACAAGTGAGGGCATGTAACAGCTTGCTGTAACCAATAAATGACACAAGCTGCCCATTTTTAAATTATTGACCCCTGTTGTTGACACGATACCTGTAATATTTAATAAGGCTACAAGGGGCACACCAGTGGTTAATGTTGTGCTCTGGTAAAAAGGAGAAATGTCTTGCTTTCTGATTCTGATCATGTACTTATATTACACTCTAATAGCATGACTGCCCTGAAAGGAGTGCTGCCTTGAATGCCATGGACTCTGCAAATTCACTCTCCTTCTCTATTTCCATTATTAAGCCTTTAAATTCTTGTTTCTTATCATAAACCTTATCCTTTGCTGAAGTCAATTTCCATTAAGTAGCTTGTTGCTTCTAATTTCTTTTGACAGGATGTAGTGATACAGGGAAAGAGGTCATTCACCTGTGCTATAATCAACTCTTCATTCTGGCTCATCTCAGTTTTTCAGATGAGTTTGTCTAGACACTGCTGCTTTCAAAGCTACTTAGTGTAGAGGGAAAATTTCATTCAAATGAGTTGTGCAATTAATTGAGTACAATTTTTGAATTTGAATTTTTTGTAAAATGTTTAATTTTGACAAACCCAGCCTTGAAAAAAATGTTGGTATATATTTCAGTAAACAGTTTTTCAGCTTTACAACCTGCTGTAGAGTTAACAAAAAATAGTTCAGTTTCTAAAACTTGGTGTCAAATTTTCTAAATTAGAATGAGGAATTTTGAATTTTTTTCCTGACTTTTACTGGTTTTGCAACCAGTTGACTAGAAAAAAAATGTAGAAAAGTACAAATGTATTATTAGTGTTTAATCACTCAGTTGTACTATGCTGTGGTTTGTCTAATTGTAGAGAAACATTTTTCCCCACTGTATCTATAAAATCACTTAATTTTCCTTTCATAGGAATTTGAAATCAGTCTAGCTCCATGGATCTTAACTAAGGTTGCTCATGTTTGAAATGTGTGAGAGAAGAATCAAATTTGTTCCATACTGTATTACAGTTTATGCTAAGTAATTTTTTTAAGGTTAAAATATTATTCACTATGCTAAAGGTATATTATTGCATAGTTCCTAGTATAGGGGGAGAATATACTGAAAGAAAAATAATATGCAACAAAATAATTCTCTCCAAACTTGGAACTCAAACTTAACAAGAACCTCACAGCATTGTAACACTGAGACAGATGTTAACACCACACAATATTTAAAAACATATTGCCATTTCCCTGCCACTCTATCTAAAGCATAGTATAGTTTTACAATATTGATATGGAAAAATACTATTAAGTATCATCTTACTGCTAAATGAGGGAAAGTTCCTTGTCCTCTCAGTCTGTCAGAACTCACATGTTAAAGTTAGCTGGACTGATTTGATGGAGCATGAGGAAGAGACAAGTGCAAAGCTCTGCATCAGCGGATGCTGGTGTTTCAGCACCAGGTGCCACCCTCCTCACAGAACACATACTGAACAAATGCAATTGCATAGTGTTAGATGATGTGGTGGTGCTTGACAGTGCTGTTTTGGATGAAACATGAAACTGAAATCCTGACTACCTGTGGTACTTCAATATCCAAAGACTCATATTGTTAAAAAAAAGCTAATTCATCCTGTCTTGGTCATCTTGCAGCTTGGGTAAGCTCTTTTCACTTCTTTCTCTGTGTCTCTAAACCCAACTGATTCAGTGTCCCTCTGCTAAATATAGTAGACCATTAGGGTTATATCTTATCAGTATGCTGCACTAGCTACCACTACAGGATTTAGTCCAGTATGCCTGTGTTTACCTTTATAACACAACACAAGCATATACCAGACTTTCTGGAGTCTGACTTCCTTACAGGACAAATACATTTGATAGGAACACTAAGGCTGATTGAACCTAAGAGCTTGTGGGAGTCAGAATTCTGCATTCTCAGCATAGGACCACTGGCAGAGGAACTTGAGATGACAGAAGAAGCTGACCCTGACTCTTAACATCTTCAGCAAAAGATGTCAGATTAATTGATTGGGACACAGAGACAATGAGAGGTTAATTAATAGATTCATAGATTGGAAGGGCTGGAAGGGACCTTGCAAGATCATCAGGCCCAGACCCCCTGCATGAAGCAGGAAAGACAACTGGGGTCAGGTGACCCCAGCAAGTGACCATCCAGTCTTCTCTTGAAGATTTCTCTCTGGAGGGAGCCTATTCCACAGTCTGGACACCCTAACTGTGAAGAACTTATTCCTAGTGTTAAGCCTGAAACAGTCTTCCAGGAGTTTGTAGCCATTACTCCTGGTTTTCCTCAAGGGTGCCCTGGTGAACAGTTGTTTACTGGGCACCTGATGTATTCCCCTGATGTAGTGGTAAGCTGCTACCAAGTAGGCTTCTCTTTTTTTAGGATGAAGAGTACCGAGTCCCTTAGCCCTTCCTCAAATGGCTTGCCGTGCAACTTTCTAATCATACAGGTGACTCTTCTTTGGACTCTCTCAAACTATACCACATTCTTGTTGAATTATGGCACCCAGAACTGGACACATATACTCCAGCTGTGAGAGAAATGAGTGCTGACCAGTGCTGACCAAAGCAGAAGAATAACTTCCTTGGTTTTGCCTGAGACACATTGATTGATGTACGCCAGAATATTATTTGCCTTGCTGGTTACAGCATCGCTCTGATGGCTCATATTCATTCTGCGGTCTATTATTACCCCTATTTCCCTTTCAACTGTGGTGCTTGTCAGTTGACTCCCCACCCCCACTCACACCCAGTACCTCCCAGCCCTGTGGTACAGACAGGGGGCAGCACACAGCCCCGACCCCCTCCTTGCCTACAGGGAAGAAGCTGGTGCTGAGTGCAGGGATAACTGGCATCCTGCCCGCCCCATGGCTGGCACACCCTGCTGCAGGTGCTCGCAGCCCATGTGGAGCTATCTGGAATAGGCACAGGCAGCCCCACATGGGCTCCAAGCAGCTACAGCACAGGGCGCTGGCCATGGGGCAAGCAAACGCCACTTTTCCCCGCACTCAGCACCAGTTTGTAACCTGCCCCGGAGCTCACACGCTGGGCAGCCCACAGGTGGTGGTGGCAAACAGTGCCTGGCATGGCACACGGCGGGGAGGCGGGGGCGCTGCAGCTGCTGTCACCACATGCAGCCCCAACAGGAGATCCTAGAGCTGACGCGGGGCCAGGCTGGCAGCAGGGCCAGGTTACAAGGTGCTGCTGAGTGCGGTGGAGAAAAGCAGCCCCTCCTTGCTCCATGCCTTGTGCCCCATGCTGCACCCACTTGCAGCCTGTGCGGGCTGTAAGCAGCTGCAGCAGGGAGTGCTGGCCATGGGGCTAGCTACCCAGATCAAGGACAACAAGAACTCCTTTTTTAAATACATACGGGGCAAAAAGAAGGTATTGGGTAACATGGGGCCCCTGCAAGACACGCTAGGAAATCTGGTTGTCACCCCAGATGACAAAGCTAACCTATTTAATGACTTCTTTGTCTCCATTTTCCTGAGCAGGGACTGGATCAGCACCCCCACCAGGCCCCAGAGGAGGCACCCCCAGGCCAAGGGTCAGTAAGGATCTAGTCAGGGAGCTTCTGGAGGGACAGGATGTATTTAAATCATCTGGTCTAGATGATCTCCACCCCAGAGTGCTGAGGGAATTAGCTGAGGTCTATTATTACCCCTATGTCCCTTTCAACTGTGGTGCTTGTCAGTTTGGTGCCAACGAGCCTGTAGGTAGGCTGGGGATTGTTAGTCCCTAGATGAAGCACTTTACATTTCTTGATGTTGAACTTCATCTCGTTCTGAGCCACCCAGCTTGGTAGCCTGTCTAGGGCTGCCTGTATCTGCAGCCTATCTTCAAGTGCTGTAGCAAAACCCCCAGTTTTTCTTCTTTTTTAAAAAAATACATTCCCTCCCCTTCTACTAACCATTTCTGACTTTCTTGCTGCCCTCTCTATCCCTTATAAGTGATTACAAGTAGAACTAGGTAAGCTAAGTTCTTGTATGCTATTATTGTAATAAGTCCCTTTTTATATTGTAAATAGTGTTCTGTTTGTATTGATTTTTACTGTTTTATATTGTATTATATTGTATTCCTATCATTTGTGCATTGATTTTTATTGTTTCATATTAACATTGTATGATTTAGGCCTGCAATGTGTGTTGGCATGAGTGATATCAAGTATCCATTTTGTGTGTCAGGTTCCCACCTTGTTCCCATCTTGTCCCCATGCCCTGTTGTGTAAGTATGTTGTAACCTATGACTCATACCTACCCCACCTATGTAACTTGGTTCCTGAATGAATAGGTATGAATGAGGGTGCTTGAGAGACAATGGCAGTAGGTCTAAAAATAGCTCCCTCTGAATGACCGAACTATCAACTTAACGACCCAACCACCACCCTCCCTGGCTCAAGATTTTGAAGACAAAGACTGCTGCAGAAGTCAGTCAACCCACTATCACAGACACCTGAAATGGCATGTCCTTACTTAGGAGTGCACATGCTCAGTGCACCAGGGGCTGACTCTTGCCTGGGCATGCGCCTGCTGCTAGGGTCATAGGTAGTCCTCCTTACCACCACTTATCTGCCCCCTGATCTCCCAGCTGTCTGCCTCAGTTTCCAGCCTCAATCTCCCAGCTCTCTGCCTCAGTTTCAAGCCCCAAGCTCCCAGCTTTCTGCCTCTCTCTCTTTCCTGGCTGTCTCCTCCTTGCCACTGGGCTTTTTCTCTTGCACCAGTGACCTCAAGTAACTCTGGGGCCACTTGATCTTAAGTAACCCCAAGCCTCAGTTCCTCAGCCAGCTTCTCTGCAGTCTACTGGTTCTAATCCCAGTTCCAGCAAGTTTCACTCCTTACACTTTCTCTCTCACCTTAACCTTCCTCCAAGTACCCTAAGCACACACATACACCTGACACTACCCAAGTTAGGAACTCACCTGTGTGTAGGTGGGTGGTTTGTGTGTGAACTGGTGAATATACCATATATATGGTATTGTGTGTGTGATATATGAATTAGAGATCCATGTATATGTATTGGGTGTACGAGTATTGACAATTGATTTTTGTCTAACTTTTGGTGTGCATAGTGTGTAGGTGCTTGAATTGGTGATAGCTGTGCATGTGCCTGAGTTGCTAGTGTATGTGTATACACCTGGTGAGGGTATATGCACCTACAGTGTGTGCATGTGCCTAATTGATGTTCATGTGTGTGTATGTGCAATTGTACACCCCACCCTCCAGTCTAACAGTGCGATATTGAGATCCTGAGAGTTGGCCTGACTCCACAGGGCAACAGCATGACCACGCTTCCCCATAACTTGGTGTCATACATGA
This sequence comes from Crocodylus porosus, assembly GCF_001723895.1. Lineage (NCBI taxonomy): Eukaryota > Metazoa > Chordata > Crocodylia > Crocodylidae > Crocodylus > Crocodylus porosus. The sequence continues at coordinate 61,177,336 of NW_017728950.1, read as the reverse complement.
ACTTGGCCAGTGAGCTCTTCATCCCCACATTCAAATCATTGATAAAAGAACTGGACCAAGCACCTTCCCCTGAAGACACCACTGGCCACGTCTCACTAGGATGACACAGATCTGTTCATTAGAAGTCTCTGGGTCCTACCCTGCAACAAGCTTCCTACCCACCTAACTGTCATGCAGTTAAGCCTGCAATCCTGCAATTTTCCCATGAGAACATCATTGGATACCAGATCAAAGGCCTTTTGGAAGACAAGTTATACAATGTTGACCTCCTTTCTCTTATTTAGGTGGTGAGTTACCTGGTCGTAGAAGGAGATGAGATTGGTAAGACAAGACCTACCATGGCACGGTTAAATGTAGAGGTTGCCACTCTATTACATTAGTACTTTAACTACCTGGCAATGTGGCTCCAGCACAGGGTTTAGCTTAGCACCAGTGGATTGGGTTCTACAAACATGAGGGTGGATGAAGACATGAGGACAATGCTCTTTGTGCCATCAGGCCTGGCTGGAAACCCTGGCAGAAAGCCAGTGTCCCAAACCCATTTCCCTCCTTCTCACTGGAGACAGAAGAAAGAAGACAAGCTAACATGTTTAACGATTTCTTTGCCTCTGTCTTCCTAAGTAGGGACTAGAACAGCCACCTCCCTGCTGGGCCCCCCTCGGGCCCCGGGGGAGGCACACCTGGGCCACAGGTTAGTGAGGATTTAGTTAGGGAGCTTCTGGAGGGGTTGGACGTATTCAAGTC